>NW_024070207.1:42901316-42937832 GCF_014754425.2 Oryx dammah
AATTTTTTTTTTTTTTTTTTTTTTTTGGAGAAGACTCTTTAGAGTCCCTTGGACTGCAAGGAGATCCAACCAGTCAATCTTAAAGGAGATCAGTCCTGGGTGTTCATTGGAAGGACTGATGTTGAAGCTGTACTCCAATACTTTGGCCACCTGATGCGAAGAGCTGACTTATTTGAAAAGACCCTGATGCTGGGAAAGATTGAAGGCAGGAGGAGAAGGAGAGGACAGAGGATGAGCTGGCTGGATGGCATCACCAACTCAATGGACATTTGGGTGGGTTTGGGTGGACTCCGGGAGTTGGTGATGGACAGGGAGGCCTGGCGTGCTGCAGTTCATGGAGTCACACAGAGTCAGACATGACTGAGCGATTGAACTGAACGTTTATTGAGCACTTACTGTGTGCTAGGCCTGTACAAAGTGCTTTATGGACAGTCTCTCATTTTAATGCTCACAACAACCCAAGAAAGTGGTAATCATTAGCCTTCATTAACAACGAGGAAACTAAGGCTCAGAGAGGTGAAATGACTTATGGGAGATCACACAGCTGGGAAGCAGTGGAGGTGAGATGAGTCCAGTTGGGTCTGACTCCAAAAGCCATGTCCTTTGGACCAAGAAGTGCTAGTGCCTTTAGAACAGTTAGAAAACCTAACACCTAGAATAAGGAGAGGCTACCTAGAAATGACTTAGCCATTATTTCCCAGATAAGATGAAGAGGAAATGCTAGGCTTATTCTTGGAAACAACAGCATGCTGTAACCAGAGGTGGGGAAAGGCAAAGATATTCAGCTCTCACTTCACTCCTATCATCTCCATCAAAGGTAAGGAGCCAAACATTGGAAAGGCAACATGAAGATAATTTGAAAGAAAATGGAAGAGGGCTGAGCTAATCAAGGAGCCTGGAAAAGCATCCATGGCTATCCTAAGGGATTTCTACTGAACAGGGATAGAAGCTTCATCACTCTGTATCCCTACAACAGCAATGGTCACATCACAAGGTACTACATCCATGTTTTAGGAATGAATTAAACAAGTCTCCTGACCCTCCTAGATGACATCACAGGCACAGAGATCACGTGGAGATTCAATTTCCGAGTGACTCTTTGTAATCTGAGAGAAAGAGAAGAATGTGAGCCATGTCTGAAGACTACAGATATGCCAGCAATTTTCTGAAAGGTTGACCTCATTTAATATTTTCAAAGAAATTAAATGAGATCAACGGGATACTTTCCCAGAGTAGTTTGTTTAACAGGTTGACTTGGGGGAACTTTTCTGTGAGGAACCCCAGTGTTCACCATCATCTTTTGTTACATTAATTAAGCCTTTACTGTGTGCAGTGGAAGCATTAGGTGTTTAAAGTGTTTATCTCATTTCCTTCTCATAAGAGCCCTAAAAGGTAGGTATTTCATTTTTATCTTTTCATTGGTGAGAAATGGAGGCACAGAGAAGTTCAATGCCCTGTCATCCTACTCCAAAGCCTGGCCACATAATAGCCCCATCTGAACGCTGTAGTAAATCAACCTACCAAGGCAGTTGCAGACACTCTCCAGTCATATGGGTTAACTACTGCTGCTGTGCTAAGTCGCTTCAGTCATGTCCGACTCTGTGCGATCCCATAGACGGCAGCCCACCAGGCTCCACCATCCCTGGGATTCTCCAGGCAGGAACACTGGAGTGGGTTGCCATTTCCTTCTCCAATGCATGAAAGTGAAAAGTGAAAGGGAAGTCGCTCAGTCGTGTCCGACTCTTCGCAACCCCATGGACTGCAGCCCACCAGGCTCCTCCATCCATGGGACTTTCCAGGCAAGAGTACTGGAGTGGGTTGCCATTGCCTTCTCCATGGGTTATCTAAGAGACTCACAAAATAAGGAATTCAGGTCACTGAAGCATTTCTCGTGTGAGAGGCTAGAAATTTAGAAATGGAGGGCAACAGAGGTGTTCAACAGCAGGGAAGACAACATAGATTAGATTGGCAATATCAAACGACACTTAAGAATCAAACCCTTGGAGGGGTTGGGGGACTGGGAGGGGAGATAAAGACTTGACTACCAAAACAGCTCAGACAACCTTCAGTGGACTGACACAACGTGTATGCAGACACAACAAAGGTTTCTTTTAAATCTCCTATTATGTGGAACAGAATAAGCGGATCTGTTTTCTATTATAACACATTTAAATGAATAAGATTGCACTCTTGAGAGGATTAGCTAGGATTAGAACGTGCATAGAAAAGCACTGATGCTCATATATGGTGAGCTGGTTGGGACAGAATTTCCATCTGAGTCTCTTTGGTAGGACAGACTTCTCCCACTGACACCTTAAATTATATCCTGGATGACCTTCCTTTTTAATTAATTACATCTAGTTATCCATTTAACTCACATTGACTAAGCACTTAGTGTATTTTCAGCACTGTGATTGGCCACCTTTTAGCTTTGCTCTTTGAGGTAAACTCCAATATGTTAATAGAACTTAGTTGCTTGTGTAACTTTGATTCTGCATTCTAGTTGCAATTGTTCCTAACTTCTTCAACTAACCCTAATGGATATTTTTTAATCACACTAACCACACCAATTTGGATTTTTTATTTAATGTGAAAGCAAGCATTTGAACAAAATGTTAGTAACCTAAGTCAGGTGTGCCCACCTGACATGCAGCAAAGCCAATCTACTAAAACTGACTTTTGGTAAAGGAAAGTACAGTTTTTATTTGCAGGACACCAAGTGAAGACAATGGGCAGCTAATGTTCAAGAGACCCAAACTCTCTCATGGCTTTCAGGCAAGTGTTTTTAAAGACAACATTATGAGGGTCAGGGGTATGTGATCAGCTTGTCAGCATTCTCCTCATTGACTGATAGTAAGGTAACAGGATGATATTTTGGGAATCTCAACTTTCTGCTTCTAACTGGTCTGGGATCTATGAGCTTGTGGTCAACATATAGTCATGTCCTCCACGTTGGTGGAGGTTTTAGTGAGGGCAGAACGACTCAGAGATAATACATGAGATTATCAACTATATTCATTCAGAGGAGGAACTGTGAGTCCTATGACTGTATTGTTCTCATCATTACTGCTAGAGTCTGCTACTTGCAAAGCTGGGAGGGCCAAACAAGAAGCGGGAAACATAGAGGGGTTTCTCTAAGAAAGTCCCACAAGGTCCTGCTTGTTTCCAACCCCCTCTATTTTTTTCAATATTTCTCAGTCCTAAGAAGAAAAGGGGTGGGACAAGAAAAGGAATAAAGTTTTGGATAGAGAAGTTAATCATAAATTCACCCAGGAACTTGGTTTTAGGTGGATTCAGTTAAAAAAAAAAAAAAACAACTCATAATACTCAATGATTGTGGAAGAACAACATAGAAAATGCACTAGTATGAGTTTTGAAAATCTTAGATAGCAAAGCACAAAAGCAGCTTTTCTCTACAGAGAAAATGATGCCCATTCTTCTGTCAAAAACACTCAGAAACTGTTTATGTGTTTAGTAGTCTGTCATGGAGAGGAAACAGCCTGAATGATTCGAGCACATGAGTAAAACTGCTGATCTATCAGAATATTCCATCATAGTATTTGACCATACAGGGCATTTAGCCATTAGCTAGAAGAATGGGCACGTCTATAGTACCTAAGAGTTTAAATGAAATTTACACACAGAGATAATGTAAACACTCTTATCTGTGTCTGTTTCCACTTGAAAAGCCTGAGCTATGCTCTATTTATATAAAAGTGCTGTTATTCTTAGCAAGAGACGGATACTCTCTGTGGTACATAATAATGCAGCAACCAATCATGCAGAACACAGGTTTGGTTATTTGGAGGCAGATCCATAATAAATGAGTCATGTGGGCCACAAGTCATTCCAAGAATGGAGAGCTATGGTCCTATAATATCCCAGGCGGTGGTTTAGTGCAGTCAGTGAAGATATAATCAGCTCATTGTTGGTACCTGAACTTGAGAGTTTAGGGATGGAACCATGCATGTATTACACAATGATGGTCAATTCTCAACTGTAAACTGAAACTGTCAAATATAATTACTGCAGTGTATGTCACCTACCTAGTAACATCTACATAGATAAAAATATTTTATTTTAATAATAAATTAATGATTTATTTTTATTTCTTAACTTAAACATTATTTTTAATAGATAGATGATCCACTGTAATTTATTCAATTTTGTGCAGTGCTCATCTCAACTGGATTATGTGTAATTTTTTAGACACGGCCCTTTAAATATTTTATGAACTGATGTAATGAGTGAGGTCACTTATCATTGAAAGACATCACCATTATAATGTTAAATCTGAATTTCAGACAATTAGATTTTTTTAATGTATTACAGATTCTGATTAGTGCATTATTTCATTTCTAAAAATCTACATGCAGCTTTTACAATCTGAGCCTATGGAAGACTGAAAATTTTCCCTGTTTCTGTATCTTTACAACGCTTGTCACACTACCTGGCACATTACTCCCTGGTCCTCAATTAGCTTGTGTCAGTTATTCCTCTCAGTTGTGTGTCATCTTTGGGGATGTGTGCTACATTCCCTCATCTGATGTGTATACGTGAAGGGACTTCAGCTGGAATAATAGCCCTGGCTGTTACCCACCTGTGACTTACCCTACTCTGGTTCCAAGAAGAGGAGTAAGTTACCTAACTGGTAGTGCACATGCATTAGGCTACATTGCGTAGTCAGGAAGAGCTCATTAATATTGAAAAGCCACAAGTGTAGAAAACAGTTTGGGGGATTCTCAACAAGTTAAACATAAAATTACCATATCATCAGAGATTCTACTCTCTGGTAATCTACCCCCAAAGAATCAAGAACAGGTATTCAAACAAATTCTTGAAAATAAAAGATCATAGCAGCACTATTCACAATAGCCAAAAGGTAAAAATAACCCAAATTTCCATCAATGGATAAATGAATAACCAAATGTAGTAAGTCTGTGTTGTGCTGTCCTTAGTCGCTCAGTCGTGTCCAACTTTTGAGGGCCCATGGACTGACGGCTCCAGTCCATGGGGATTCTCCAGGCAAGAATACTGGAGTGCTATTCTTGGAAACATAAATGGAAAGTGCCATTTTCTTCTCCGGGGTATCTTTCTGACCCAGGAATCGAACCAGGGTCTCCTCCATTGCATGTGGATTCTTTACCAGCTGAGCTATCTAGGAAGCATATAGTATGACTATACACTGGCAAATCTTTCAGCCATAGAAAGCAATAAAATAGCAATACATGCTACAACACAAGTGAACCCTTGAAAACATTATGCTAAGTGAAAGAAGCCAGAAACAGAGAGCACCATATTGTATGATTCCTCAAATTCCCAGAACAAGCAAATTCATAGAAAGAAAATAGATTAGTGGATGCAAGGTGTTGGAAGGAAGGAATAAAGGGGTACTGGCTTAATGGGTATGAGGTTTCCTTTTGGGGTGATGAAAATATTTTGGAACTGACAGAGATGGATAGTTGCATGACACTGTGAATTGTACACTTTAAAATGTTTTAAAAGATAAATTTTATATCATGTATATTTTACCAAAATTCTTTCAAAGTGCATAAGTACTGGAGATTCAGTCTTTTCTATACCTTTCTGCTCAGAATCAGCATCCTGGGTAAATGTAGGGTTAGGGTTATCCTATGGAACAACAGACTGGTTCCAAACTGGAAAAGGAGTACATCAAGGCTGTATATTGTCACCCTGCTCATTTAACTTCTATGCAGAGTACATCATGAGAAACACTGGGCTGGAAGAAGCACAAGCTGGAATCAAGATTGCCGGGACAAATATCAAGAACCTCAGATATGCAGATGACACCACCCTTATGACAGAAAGTGAAGAGGAACTAAAAAGCCTCTTGATGAAAGTGAAAGAGGAGAGTGAAAAAGTTGGCTTAAAGCTCAACATTCAGAAAATGAAGATCATGGCATCTGGTCCCACCACTTCATGGGAAATAGATGGAGAAACAGTGGAAACAGTGTCAGACTTTATCTTTTGGGGCTCCAAAATCACTGCAGATGGTGACTGCAGCCATGAAATTAAAAGATGCTTACTCCTTGGGAGGAAAGTTATGACCAACCTAGATAGCATATTCAAAAGCAGAGATATTACTTTGCCGACTAAGGTCCATCTAGTCAAGGCTATGGTTTCTCCTGTGGTCATGTATGGTTGCGAGAGTTGGACTGTGAAGAAAGCTGAGCACTGAAGAATCGATGCTTTTGAACTGTGGTGTTGGAGAAGACTCTTGAGAGTCCCTTGGACTGCAAGGAGATCCAATCAGTCCATCCTAAAGGAGATCAGTCCTGGGTGTTCTTTGGAAGGAATGATGCTAAAGCTGAAACTCCAGTACTTTGGCCACCTCATGAGAAGAGCTGACTCATTAGAAAAGACTCTGATGCTGGGAGGGATTGGGGGCAGGAGGAGAAGGGGACAACAGAGGATGAGATGGCTGGATGGCATCACCAACTCGATGGATGTGAGTCTGAGTGAACTCCGGGAGTTGGTGATGGACAGGGAGGTCTGGTGTGCTGCGATTCATGGGGTGGCAAATAGTTGGACACGACTGAGCGACTGAACTGAACTGATGGGCCTAACCTTTCCTTCAGGTTTGCTGTCCCAGTGTCTGGACATGAGGAGTGTAAGGAAGTGGGGTGGAGGTACAACTGCTAGCAAACACTTCTCAGTAATAGATCTAAAGCCAGTTTCTCTCATCAGCTTTATTGGTAATATTGCTAGCATTCTGCCTCCATCTGTCTGCCTTTTGACTTTTATTTCTCGGCTAATTCTTACCTTGGAAATAATGGTAAGTTATTTACTGGCATCCCCCACCTCCATAAACAGAATTGAAAAACCTGACAAGTGTGATTCCTATGACCTCATCCAATTCCAGATTGAACAGTAGAGGATTACAGATAGAGACAAGGCTATAAGCACACCCTCCACTACTGCTCATCCTTCCAGGTCTACAAAGAAAGGCTGAACATCTGTTCAGAGAATACAGCAAGGAAGGAAACTCGTCTGCCACAAGATGCCAGGCCAATGTAAACACAAAGCTCTCAATCAGCACTCTCTTACTTCAGTCATTCAAGTTGCTCATGTATCCACTTCATGAGATCTGAAAGGCGTGCCCATGGTTACTCTGCTAAATGAGTGTTCAAGATGGAATCAAGAGACTGGATTCCCTGGCTACTCAAACTCTTTGAACTATAATGCACATACATCATCGTTATGCCAACAATGTCTGGGTATATTTTCTTAATGACCCAAGAACTCATCACTTGTGACACATCTTCCCAGGTTCTGGATAGTGCAGGGTTTAACACTAATTTTTGAGCCCATCAGAACTGGGTTTCAAAAGTCAGTTCTGCCACTGATGGGCTGCATAACACCAAGCAACTTAATCAAACTCATGGAGCTTCAGTTTTCTCACCTGTAACATGGAGATACAGCATCCTCTTACTCTAACATCAGTTAGAGGTTTGAATTAGAAAATGTATTCACAGATCTTTATACACTGCATGCTTTGTGTGTATTAGTTTACATTCTCTTTAATGGAATTGCTTTTCAAAGTCCTTGAATGGGCATTATTCCCATTTCAAGGTTTTTTAGCTTTAATGAAATAATTCCTCTCTTTGGCTCACTGTGACTTCTCTGATAATACAAAAGTAACTAAATCAGCATGATAACATTCCAATGACTCACCTAATACCAGGTCCTGATTGACCACCATCAACAGTTTTCTGTTTACTTTTTCATAGAAACAAACAAAATTATACATGCCCATATTTAGGCTTGCTTTTTAAACAAATGGGATCATACTATATATGCAACTGTAAAATTAGCTTCTTTTATTTAATTATATACAGTGATACTTTCAAGTTTATAGATAGCAAGACAGGTATATAGAATTCTTTTTCTAGATGCATATTACTCCAAAGTAGAGAACTATCACAATTTATTCAACTATTCACCTATAGAAGGCCACGTAAATGCTTCTACAAATTTTCCTGTAAATATATATTTATAGAATGACCTTTTATCTATCAGATAAATTCTAGAAATGGGATTGCTGGATCAAACAGTATCCACATTTATATGCTAATAAATACAGTCACATTCTTCTGTCAACAAGTTACAGTCAGTTGCACCCCCATCAGTACAGCAGGGCAGTAGTTTTGCCCCACACACTTGGAAAATGTCAGTTATTGATCTGTTTTATTTGGACTAGTGTCAAATAAAATGATATCAAGTTTTAATGTGGTATTAACTGATGATTAGCAAAATTGAGAAGCTGTTCAGTTTTGTATTTTCCCTATGGATGTTCACTCAGATTCCTTTCAGTTTTTTAATACTCCAAATAAATGCTTCAACAAATCTGTACTTTCTCCTTTAAATTACCGGTTCAGGGCTTCCCTTGTGGCTCAGCTGGTAAAGAAACCGCCTGCAAAGCGGGAGATCTGGGTTCAATCCCTGGGTTGGGAAGAAGGGAACAGCTACCCAATATGGCCTGGAGAATTCCATGGACTGTATTCCATGGGGTAGCAACAAGTCAGACACAACTGGTACTATGATACTATGGAACAACCTAGGAAATTTAAACATTAACTGCATATTACATTACCAGTTCAAATCCTTTGTTTATGTATCCATTAGGTATTTCCTTTTTGTTATGAACATAGGCATATTTTGTGTATTAACAATATCAAAGTTTTCTGCCAGATATATGCAAATATATTCTCCCAAGATATCATTTTTATGTAATAAAGTCTGTAGAGTTGTTTTGTCTTTAAAGAGAAGGAGCATCATCTGAAAGTCATATACATATTCTCTTACACTGCTTTTTAATACTTCAGTAGTTTTCTTTTTACATTTCACCTTTAGTACATCTAGAATGTATCTTTGTAGCTGTGAAGAGGTTCTATTTTTATTTTCTTCTAACACCATGTATTTAAAAACTTGTATGTAAGTTAAATCATTATGCTGCACACTTTAAAATCATATACTGCTGTATATCAATTATATCTCAATAAAGCTGGATAAATAAATAATTTTTAAAAAGAAAAGGCTACAAATAGGAAGGAAATAAACTATTCTGAGATTCATAAAAGAAGAAAAGAAGTTAACATCATTGAACATACATGATTACTAACATAACCACAAAAATTAAAAGGCTATACACAAGTTAGTTCCTCAAAAGGTTAGTTGGAGTTACCATATGACCTCACAATTTGGCACAATAAGGACAGAAGTGGTATGGACCCAAATGAAGCAGAAGATACTAAAAAGAGGTGGCAAGAATACACAGAAAAACTATACCAAAAAAACTTCATGACCCAGATAATCACAATGGTGTGATCACCAACCTAGAGCCAGACATCCTGGAATGCAAAGTCAAGTGGGCCTTAGGAAGCATCAATACAAACAAAGCTAGTGGAGGTGATGGAATTCCAGTTGAGCAATTTCAAATCCTAAAAGATGATGCTGTGAAAGTGCTGCACTCAATATGTCAGCAAATTTGGAAAACTTAGCAATGGCCACAGGACTGGAAAAGGTCAGTTTTCATTCCAATCCCAAAGAAAGGCAATGCCAAAAAATGCTTGAACTCCCACACAATTGTACTCATCTCACATGCTAGTAAAGTAATGCTCAAAATTCTCCAAGGCAGGCTTCAAGAGTACATGAACCATGAAATTTCAGATGTTCAAGCTAGATTTAGAAAAGGCAGAGGAACCAGAGATCAAATAGCCAACATCTGTTGGATCATTAAAGAAGCAGGAGAGTTCCAGAAAAATGTCTATTTCTGCTTTATTGACTATGCCAAAGCCTTTGACTGTGTGGATCACAACAAACTGTGGAAAATTCTGAAAGAGATGGGAATACTAGACCACCTGACCTACCTCTTGAGAAACTTGTATGCAGGTCAGGAAGCAACAGTTAGAACTGGACATGGAACAACAGACTGGTTCCAAATAGGAAAAGGAGTACATCAAGGCTGTATATTGTCACCCTGCTTATTTAACTAATATGCAGAGTACATCATGAGAAATGCTGGACTGGAAGAAACACAAGCTGGAATCAAGATTGCCAGGAGAAATATCAATAACCTCAGATATGCAGATGACACCACCATTATGGCAGAAAGTGAAGAGGAAGTAAAGAGCCTCTTGATGAAAGTGAAAAAGGAGAGTGAAAAAGTTGGCTTAAAACTCAACATTCAGATAACGAAGATCATGGCATCCGGTCCCATCACTTCATGGCAAATAGATGGGGAAACAGTGGAAACAGTATATCGACTTTAATTTTGGGGGCTCCAAAATCACTGCAGATGGTGACTGCAGCCACGAAATTAAAAGATGCTTGCTCCTTGGAAGAAAAATGATGACCAACCCAGACAGCATATTAAAAAGCAGAGACATTACTTTGCCAACAAAGATCTGTCTAGTCAAAGCTATGGTTTTTCCAGTAGTCATGTATGGATGTGAGCAGTTGGACTATAAAGAAAGCTGAGAGCCAAAGAATTGATGCTTTTGAACTGTGGTGTTGGAGAAGACTCTTGAGGGTCTCTTGGACTGGAAGGAGATCCAACCAGTTCATCCTAAAGGAAATCAGCCCTGAATAGTCATTGGAAGTACTGATGCTGAAGCTGAAACTCCAGTACTTTGGCCACCTGATGCGAAGAGCTGACTCATTTGAAAAGACCCTGATGCTGGGAAACATTGAAGGCAGGAGGAGAAGGGGATGACAGAGGATGAGATGGCTGGATGGCATCACTGACTCAATGGAAATGAGTTTGAGTAAACCCTGGGAGTTGGCGATGGGCAGTGATCCCTGGTGTTCTGCAGGACATGGTGTCACAAAGAGTTGGCCACGACTGAGTGACTGAACTGAACTGACCTACTCAAGTGGGATGAGAATGTATGTCCAAACAAAAAACTTCTACACCAATATACATAGCAGCATTATTCACAGTTGCACCAAAGTGGAAACAACCCAAATGTCCATCAACTATTGAAGGGAAAAATTATGTGACATATCCTTAAAATGGAGTAATATTTAATCATAAAATGGAATGAAATACTGATATATACTACTGTTAGGGGAAGCATAGTGATTGAAACCGCCCACCCTGCCCAGGCACCATAGTAACCATTTGCATGAGTTGTTTTACGACCGAAGGTCCTGCTAAGGAACATGGAACTAATAAGCCACGATTCCCTGGTGGCTCAGAGATTAAAGCATCTGCCTCCAATGCGGGAGACCCAGGTTCGATCCCTGGGTCGGGAAGATCCCCTCGAGAAGCAAATGGCAACCCACTCCAGTATTCTTGCCTGGAGAATCCCATGGACGGAGAAGCCTAGTAGGTTACAGTCCACGGGGTCGCAAAGAGTCGGACACGACTGAGCGACTTCACCTTTCACCTTAAAAGGAGACACTACATGTCCGACCACCTCCCAGAATCCTTCTCACTGACATCCATCTTGGCTGAACAAGGCGTGCACCACGAGGAAGGACTCTGAGTCAGAATGACTGGCTAAGGACAACCCAGAAACTAATCCCATCACCATAAAACCTGAGACTGCAAGCCATGTGGCAGAGCTGTTCTCCTGGGTTCCCTTAACCTACTGCTCTCCACCCGGGTGCCCTTTCCCAATAAAATCTTGTTTTGTCAGCAGATGTGTCTCCTTGGACAATTCATTTCCGAGTGTTAGACAAGAGCCCAGTTTCGGGCCCTGGAAGGGGTCCCATTTCCTACAACAAATGGCGACTCTGGCGGGACTCTTCTTCACTGAGACTGACATCCTGACCACTCGGGTACTTAGGGGCCAGCTTGACTGCCAATGGACCAGACCCAGTGGCCACAACTGGGACCCTTTTGTCCCTGTTCTCCTCCTGACATGGACAAGTGGCCAGAGTGCCCCGACCAGTAAGGAACAAGAGACTTTATTGACCTCTCTTCCCTTCCCTCTCTCTTTCCTCTCCTTAACCCTTTCTACCCTTCCCCATTTTTCTAGTCCCCCGGTCCTGGACGCAGGAATCTGGTTGAAGGGCCTCAGCCTGAGCTGAGGATTAGAGACTGAGCACCTCTTCTTGGCAGAGAACTCGAATTCTGGTTCTGCTCTGGTCTGATTTCTGGTAGGGCCAAGATCCAGTCCTCCCTTCTCTGGAGGCCCAGGGTAAAGTCCCATAACACCTGAGTATCTGCAAGTGGCAGGAAACATCTGTAAGGCCACCCCTTTTGCCCTCCTCTCCTGCCTCCTCTCTCTTCTTCTTTCAACCTGGCTTCCTTTCCTCCCATTGAAATCTTTAAAGACCGAGATATTTTCCTTTACTCTGTTAGTACTTGAATCTGAAGTTGTGTCTCTATAGTAGAGGTTTTCTGAGAGACTGTATTCTTGTATTTAAGGGAGTGTCTGATGAAGACTGCTAGGTTTATATGTGTGTGTTTTAACTCTGTTCTGTTGTAATTTTTGATGTCCATTTTGCTTTGTCTGGCCACCATTTGGTTTAGACCTGCCACCATTTTGTTAGAACTTGATTTTCTTTCCCTGTGCCTTGAGACCAGGGCTCTCAGGAACACTTATCTAGACCATCTCTAACTCCTGAGACTGAGGGAAAAGGGGGGAAAGACTTAAAAATTTTTATTTATTTCAACTGTTTTGTTATAAACTAGTAAATTTTATATTGTAATATCTAATTCATGACTAAACTTAGAAAATGAAGCTAGACCTTACACTGCGTCTGTCTAAATATGTTTTGATATGTCTTTGTCTCTGGGTAATATTTTTGAGGTTAATTTGTAAATGAGCTCTATTTAATTGGCTTAAAAAAAGGCAAGCACTTACAAATCAAATAAATTCTATTTGATAAATAAATTCCAATAAATTCCAGGTTCTTGTGAACTGGGAAATATTCAGTATTAAATACCTGATATTAATGTTTGTTTGTTGATCTATCTAATATAGACATGTCTTAGAGTAACTAACATTAAGTAAAATATTTTCATTGTACCTAGGTTTAATATAAGTTAAATATTATATCTGTTATAAGTATCTCAACAAGGAAATTACCTTGAGTGAAGAAACATCTAAAAAAATGTAAATGAGATATGAGAATGTTCATGAAAATGTTCTAAGAAAGCAAGGGTTTTAGAAATTATCACTGGTATTTATGCTCTCCAATCTATAAAAGGCTAACATGAAAGTTAGTTCTTGGTTGCTAAAGAAAAGTAGAAAGTATGTTTTCAGTAAGAAAAAGGTATGAAAAAAATATTAAAAAGAGTTATGCATGATCAAGATTTTCTAAAATTAGATTACACTTAGATAAATGGATTTTGTTAGACATGACACAGCATAAGAAAACTGGTTAGAGCAAGTGGGGGCTGGGCAGGGAGGAGCGGGAGGCGCAGCCAGCAGTGCTTTTTAAGAATCGGGCCACGGGAGGCATGGGCTGCAGTGCTTTTTTGAGACTCGGGCGGGAATGCACTGCGCGTGGACAGAGCGAACTAACTTGGGCTAGCAAACCAGACTGTGGGATAGCTACCACGCGAAACGCTCCAACATAAGACACTGCCAGGACCACGCACAGAACAAAGGATGGATCGGAAATAGCCAGCTGCAGACCATCCCTCTCCGGTGACAGGCAGCCAGAGCCTTAAGGGCTGGAAGGGGGCAATCACAGCCCAAGAGAGACATTACCTACCAAAATGCAAGCAGGCTTCTTTGTTAACTAGGACTTCTGGGGGTTCTGGACAGTCATCATCCGCCTGAGAAGGAACGCCAGCGGTACACCCAGAAAACTGAGCAGCAGGGAAAGGCCATAGTCACAGCGATTGCGCTCGCCAAACTCCTGAGCTACTCAGACCTGGGAAGGGCACAAAACGCAGGCCCAACCAAATCTGCGCCTCTGAGGGCTTCCTGAGTGCCGAGCCTGAGCGGCTTAGACCAGGGAGGTGCATGAAGCCTAGGGCCGGCCTCAGACGGTTCCCCGGCGGAGCTACGTAGAGCCTGAGCGGTGTGTGCCACGAGCAGGGGCAAGCCCAGAGTGGATGAGACACTGCAAGCACACACCAGTAATATTTGCTTGCAGCATCCCTCCCTCCCCACAGCGCGACTGAATAGTGAGCCTAGTGTGTCCACCACCACCCTCCCTGTGTCAAGACGGAAATCAAACACTGAAGAGACCAGCAAACAGAGGAAGTTAAACAGAGGGAACCGCCTTGGAAGTGACCCCACACAACCCACAACACCAGAGAAAGGGCCAGAGATACCTTTACTACTTTTACAATCTTTTTTTTTTTTTTTAGTTGATGGGGTTGTGTGATTGTTTTTTCTTCTTTTTTTTTGTTTTTCTTCTTTTTTTTAACTTTCTTAAATTTTTAAGTACTCTATTTCTCTAATTATTATTTTTAATAATAATTCTTGTGGCTTTGTTTTTTTTTGTTGTTGTTTCTTTGTTTTGTTTGTTTGTTTTTTTCTTTCTTTTTTCCTCTTCTTCTTCTTTTCTTTAATATTGTATTTTTGAAAGTCCAATCTCTACTCCAGATTTTTAATTTTTCTTTTTGGTATTCATTGTCAATTTTGTACATGTAAAAACCCAATCTTCAGTACCCAATTTTACCTGAGAGTGAGATTACTGGCTTGACCACTCTCTCCTCCTTTGGACTCTCCTTTTTCTCCACCAGGTGGACTCTGTCTCCTCCCTCCTCCTTCTTTTCTCTACCCAACCCTGTGAATCTCTGTGTGTTCCAGACAGTGAAGAACACTCAGGGAACTGGTCACTGGCTGGATCTCTCTCTCCCTTTCATTTCCCTCTTTTATCCTCCTGGCCACCTCTGTCTACTTCCTCCCTCTCCTCTTCCCTGTATAACTCTATGAACACCTCTGAGTGGTCCAGACTGTGGAGTGTACATAAGGAAGTGATTACTGGCTAGCTTGCTCTCTCCTCTTTTGATCCCACCTCATCTCATTCCAGTCACCTCTAACTACCCCCTCCCTCTTCTCTTCTCCGTGTAACTCAGTGAAACTCTATGGGTGACCCTCAGTGTGGAGAAACCTTTCATCTTTAACCTAGATGCTTTATCATCAGTGCTGTATAGATGGAGAAGTCCTGAGGCTAAGGTAAAAATAAAACTGAAAACCAGAAACAGGAGGCTTAAGTCCAAATCCTAAGAACATCAGAGAAATCCTGAATCCAGGGAACATTAATCAATAGGAGCTCATCAAACGCCTCCATACCTACACTGAAACCAAGCACCACTCAAGGGCCAACAAGCTCCAGAGCAAGACATACCACGCAAATTCTCCAGCAACACAGGAACACACCCCGGAGCTTCAATATACAGGCAGCTCAAAACTACTCCAAAACCATTGACGTCTCACAACCCATTACTGGAAAATTCATAGCACTCCAGAGAGAAGAAATCCAGCTCCAACCACCAAAACTCCAACACAAGCCTCCCTAACCAAGAAACCTTGACAAGCCACTGATACAACCCCACCCACAGTGAGGAAACTCCATAATAAAGAGAACTCCATAAATTCCCAGAATATAGAAAGGCCACCCAAAATGCAGCAATATAACCAAGATGAAGAGACAGAGGAATACCCAGCAGGTAAAGGAACAGGAGAAATGCCTACCAAACCAAACCAAAGAGGAGGAGATAGGGAATCTACCTGAGGAAGAATTCCGAATATTGATAGTGAAAATGATCCAAAATCTTGAAATCAAAATGGAATCACAGATAAATAGCCTGGAGACAAGGATTGAGAAGATGCAAGAAAGGTTTAACAAGGACCTAGAAGAAATAAAAAAGAGTCAATATATAATGAATAATGCAATAAATGAGATCAGAAACATTCTGGAGGCAACAAATACTGGAATATCAGAGGCAGAAGATAAGATTAGTGAAATAGAAGATAGAATGGTAGAAATAAATGAATCAGAGAGGGGAAAAAAAACGAATTAAAAGAAATGAGGACAACCTCAGAGACCTTCAGGACAATATGAAACGCTCCAACATTAGAAATATAGGAGTCCCAGAAGAAGAAGACAAAAAGAAAGACTATGAGAAAATTCTTGAGGAGATAACAGTTGAAAACTTCCCTAAAATGGGGAAGGAAATAATCACCCAAGTCCAAGAAACCCAGAGACTTTCAAACAGGATAAACCCAAGGCGAAACACCCCGAGACATATATTAATCAAATTAACATAGACCAAACACAAAGAATAAATATTAAAAGCAGCAAGGGAAAAACAACAAATAACACACAAGGGGATTCCCATAAGGATAATTGCAGATCTTTCAATAGAAACTCTTCAGGCCAGGAGGGAATGGCAAGACTTACTTAGAGTGATGAAAGAAAATAACCTACAGCCCAGATTACTGTACCCAGCAAGGATCTCATTCAAATATGAAGGAGAAATAAAAAGCTTTACAGACAAGCAAAAGCTGAGAGAATTCAGCACCACCAAACCAGCTCTCCAACAAATACTAAAGGATATATTCTCTAGACAGGAAACACAAAAAGGGCATATAAACCCAAACCCAAAACAATAAAGTAAATGGCAACAGGATCACACTTATCAATAATTACCTTAAACATAAATGGGTTGAATGCCCCAACCAAAAGTCAAAGACTGGCTGAATGGATACAAAACCAAGATCCCTATATATGCTGCCTACGAGAGACCCACCTCAAAACAACGGACACATACAGACTGAAAGTGAAGGGCTGGAAAAAGATATTCCACACAAATAGAGACCAAAAGAAAGCAGGAGTAGCAATACTCATCTCCGATAAAATAGACTTTAAAACAAAGGCTGTGAAAAGAGACAAAGAAGGCCACTACAAAATGATCAAAGGATCAATCCAAGAAGAAGACATAACAATTATAAATATATATGCACCCAACATAGGAGCACCGCAATATGTAAGACAAATGCTAACAAGCATGAAAGGGGAAATTAACAATAACACAATAATAGTGGGAGACTTTAATACCCCACTCACACACATGGACAGATCAACTAAAGAGAAAATTAACAAATAAACACAAACTTTAAATGATACAATAGACCAGTTAGACCTAATTGATATCTATAAGACATTTCACCCCAAAACGATGAATTTCACCTTTTTCTCAAGTGTTCACGGAACCTCTTCCAGGATAGATCACATCCTGGGCCATAAATCTAACCTTGATAAATTCAAAAAAATCGAAATCATTCCAAGCATCTTTTCTGACCATAATGCACTAAGATTAGATCTCAATTACAGGAGAAAAACTATTTAAAATCCCAACATATGGAGGCTGAACAACACGCTTCTGAATAACCAACAAATCACAGAAGAAATCAAAAAAGAAATCAAAATATGCATAGAAACGAATGAAAATGAAAACACAACAACCCAAAACCTGTGGGACACTATAAAAGCAGTGCTTAGAGGAAAGTTCATAGCAATACCTC
Organism: Oryx dammah; assembly: GCF_014754425.2. Lineage (NCBI taxonomy): Eukaryota > Metazoa > Chordata > Mammalia > Artiodactyla > Bovidae > Oryx > Oryx dammah. Next base: position 42,918,779 of record NW_024070207.1, read on the forward strand.
AAGAAACAAGAAAAAAGTCAAATAAATAATTTAACTCTACAACTAAAGCAACTAGAAAAGGAAGAAATGGAGAACCCCAGAGTTAGTAGAAGGAAAGAAATCTTAAAAATGAGGGCAGAAATAAATGCAAAAGAAACAAAAGAGACCATAGCAAAAATCAACAAAGCAAAAAGCTGGTTCTTTGAAAGGATAAATAAAATTGACAAACCATTAGCCAGACTCATCAAGAATCAAAGGGAGAAGAATAAAATCAATAAAATTAGAAATGAAAATGGAGAGATCACAACAGACAACACAGAAATACAAAGGATCATAAGAGACTATCAGCAATTATATGCCAATAAAATGGACAACGTGGAAGAAATGGACAAATTCTTAGAAAAGTACAACTTTCCAAAACTGAACCATGAAGAAATAGAAAATCTTAACAGACCCAACACAAGCATGGAAATTGAAACTGTAATCAGAAATCTTCCAACAAACAAAAGCCCAGGTCCAGACGGCTTCACAGCTGAATTCTACCAAAAATTAAGAGAAGAGCTAACATCTATCCTACTCAAACGCTTCCAGAAAATTGCAGAGGAAGGGAAACTTCCAAACTCATTATATGAGGCCACCATCACCCTAATACCAAAACCTGACAAAGACGTCACAAAAAAAGAAAACTACAGGCCAATATTACTGATGAACATAGATGCAAAAATCCTCAACAAAATTCTAGCAATCAGAATCCAACAACACATTAAAAAGATCATACACCATGACCAAGTGGGCTTTATCCGAGGGATGCAAGAATTCTTCAATATCCACAAATCAATCAATGTAATTCACCACATTAACAAATTGGAAAAATAAAAGCCATATGATTATCTCAATAGATGCAGAGAAGGCCTTTGACAAAATTCAACATCCTTTTATGATAAAAACTCTTCAGAAAGCAGGAATAGAAGGAACATAACTCAACATAATAAAAGCTATATATGACAAACCCAGAGCAAACATTATCCTCAATGGTGAAAAATTGAAAGCATTTCCCCTAAAGTCAGGAACAAGACAAGGGTGCCCATTTTCACCACTACTATTCAACATAGTTCTGGAAGTTTTGGCCACAGCAATCAGAGCAGAAAAAGAAATAAAAGGAATCCAAATTGGAAAAGAAGAAGTAAAACTCTCACTGTTTGCAGATGACATAATCCTCTACATAGAAAATCCTAAAGACTCCACCAGAAAATTACTAGAGCTAATCAATGAATATAGTAAAGTTGCAGGATATAAAATCAACACTCAGAAATCCCTTGCGTTCCTATACACCAATAATGAGAAAGTAGAAAAAGAAATTAAGGAAACAATTCCATTCACCATTGCAATGAAAAGAATAAAATACTTAGGAATATACCTGCCTAAAGAAACTAAAGACCTATATATTGAAAACTATAAAACACTGATGAAAGAAATCAAAGAGGAGACTAATAGATGGAGAAATATACCATGTTCATGGATTGGAAGAATCAATATGAGTATAATATTGGAAGAATCAATATGAAAATGAGTATACTACCCAAAGCAATCTACAGATTCAATGCAATCCCTATCAAGCTATCAGTGGTATTTTTCACAGAACTAGAACAAATAATTTCAAGGTTTGTATGGAAATACAAAAAACCTCGAATAGCCAAAGCAATCTTGAGAAAGAAGAATGGAACTGGAGGAATCAACTTGCCTGACTTCAGGCTCTACTACAAAGCCACAGTCATTAAGACAGTATGGTACTGGCACAAAGACAGAAACACAGATCAATGGAACAAAACAGAAAGCCCTGAGATAAATCCACACACCTATGGACACCTTATCTTCTACAAAGGAGGCAAGAATATACAATGGAGTAAAGACAATCTCTTTAACAAGTGGTGCTGGGATAACTGGTCAACCACTTGTAAAGGAATGAAACTAGATCACTTTCTAACACCACACACAAAAATAAGCTCAAAATGGATTAAAGATCTAAATGTAAGACCAAAAGCTATAAAACTCCTAGAGGAGAACATAGGCAAAACACTCTCCAACATAAATCACAGCAGGATCCTCTATGATCCACCCCCGAGAATACTGGAAAGAAAAGCAAAAATAAACAAATGGGATCTAATTAAAATTAAAAGCTTCTGCACAACAAAGGAAACTATAAGCAAGGTGAAAAGACAGCCTTCTGAATGGGAGAAAACAATAGCAAATGAAGCAACTGACAAACAACTAATTTCAAAAATATACAAGCAACTTATGTAGCTCAACTCCAGAAAAGTAAACGACCCAATCAAAAAATGGGCCAAAGAACTAAATAAGCATTTCTCCAAAGAAGACATACGGATGGCTAACAAACACATGAAAAGATGCTCAACATCACTCATTATCAGAGAAATGCAAATCAAGACCATAATGAGGTACCATTTCACACCAGTCAGAATGGCTGAGATCCAAAAGTCTACAAGCAATAAATGCTGGAGAGGATGTGCAGAAAAGGGAACCCTCTTACACTGTTGGTGGGAGTGCAAACTAGTACAGCCACTATGGAGAACAGTGTGGAGATTTCTTAAAAAACTGCAAATAGAGCTGCCTTATGACCCAGCAATCCCACTGCTGGGCATACACACCAAGGAAACCAGAATGGAAAGAGACACATGTACCCCAATGTTCACTGCAGCACTGTTTATAATAGCCAGGACATGGAAACAACCTAGATGTCCATCAGCAGATGAATGGATAAGAAAGCTGTGGTACATATACACAATGGAGTATTACTCAGCCATTAAAAAGAATACATTTGAATCAGTTCTAATGAGACGGATGAAACTCGAGCCGATTATACAGAGTGAAGTAAGCCAGAAAGAAAAACACCAATACAGTATACTGACACATATATACGGAATTTAGAAAGATGGTAATGATGACCCTGTATGTGAGACAGCAAAAGAGACACAGATGTATAGAACAGACTTTTGGACTCCGAGGGAGAGGTAGAGGGTGGGATGATTTGGGAGAATGGCATTGAAACATGTATCCTATCATGTAAGAAACAAAGTGCCAGTCTATGTTCGATACAGGATACAGGATGCTTGGGGCTGGTGCATGGGGATGATCCAGAGAGATGATATGGGATGGAAGGTGGGAGGGGGATTCAGGATTGGGAGCTCGTATACACCCATGGTGGATTCATGTGAATGTATGGCAAAATCAATACAGTATTGTAAAGTAAAATAAAGTAAAAAAAAAAAAAACTCTAAGAAATAAAAGGCTACATATGGGCTTCCCTGTGTAAGGGAAGGGCTTCCCTTCCTATATACCCCCTTCAGTGGTAAAGAATCCTCCTGCCAATGCAAGAGACACGGGTTCCATCCCTAGTCTGGGAGGATCTCACAAAAAAAAAGAAAAGAAAACTGGTTAGGGTCAACTAGGTCCAAGATGGCGGAGCTGACTTCCACTAGACCTTGAGCCTTGGTATTTACACCTATTGTGACATATCAACAAGCTAAATGACACACCCATCAACACTGACTAAATCTGACCAAATGTTCTAAACCCTTTTAATTGATCTTTTCAATAAAACTTCCTAAATAGAATTCTTTTGAAGTTATTTTGATCTTTAGGCAACTTTGGGGTGCTTCAGAGGACCCTTGAAACATCCCAAAGAGAGATATTAAACTGTGTTTATTTGGTTGGTTAAATTACATGAAAAAGACTATCAAGTGAGTAATAAATCTGCTCATGTTATAATGTATGGTGACATTACTAATACAGATATCCTAGAAATTATATGGAGTTCTTAACATTCTGATATGTCCTGGTATTCTAATGGAAAACCTGATGACTTCACAAAAGTTAACAAAAGGACTGAATGAACCAGCAAATATGCTTATATCTTTTATGGTTTCTATCTAAAAAATTATGGGTTTGAATCTTATGTTCTCCAAGAGTAGGGAAAACCTTCCTCTCAAACTAATTATGACAATACTTTGGTAAAATTATATTATAATTGTTGAAAAACAAGTATATTTTCTCTTTATCTGACTCCTCCAGAAATTTAAAACTCTTAGGTTTCCAGTAAGTTTATCAAATGAGCTAGAAAGGTTATCTCACTAACAGGTACAAAAATCTCAAAGAATTTTTGAGAACTTAAAAAGGAAAGAATTCACCTAGATTTGTTAGGCAAAATCTGTGATAATCCTTTGGTGTGAGTTTCCCAGCCCTGTTTTATTTTAAAAGTTCAGTCTGAGATTCTATAAATGTTTCAGCAAAATAAAAAGTCTATGATCAATTATGGTTATATAAATCATAAGACCAAAATTAGGGAGAACAGACCTATTTTGGAAACAAGCTAGCCTTAATTTGGTTATATTTGATAAAAATGAAGGTAATTTTAGGGGAAAAAAGATGTTTCAATAAATGTTAAATCCCAGTTTGTTAATGGAGGTAGTAGGACTCATTTCTTAGATAGTTCTTTGCTGTTATGTGACATTAATGTAAAATTTAATTGAATTCTTAAAGAACACCCTAAGTTTGTTTCTGAACCTTATCTCAGTAATCTATCTTTGGATGAAGATCAGATGCCTCATGACCTGCAACCAGGACTGAAAAAAAGATAATTTACGGGACTGTCTCCAACCTGGATGAAAGGACTTTTTTATCAGGAGAAGCTACACTACACCAGGATGAGAAGACAATGACATTGGAGATAGACAGCTTGCCCAAAATGCTGGACCTGATTCGTATGATCATTTATAATGTTTTATTGATTTCTTAGACCTTTACATATAAATCAAATGCTTTTCTATCTATGCTAGTTTTAGAAATCAATCCAATTGTTGGGTTTGTTTCTACCTGTGTAGAAACACAAGCTGGAATCAAGATTGCTGGGAGAAATATCAATAACCTCAAATATGCAGATGACACCACCCTTATGGCAGAAAGTGAAGACGAACTAAAAAGCTTCTTGACGAAAGTGACAGAGGAGAGTGAAAAAGTTGGCTTAAAGCTCAACATTCAGAAAACGAAGATCATGGCATCCGGTTCCATCACTTCACGGGAAATAGATGAGGAAACAGTTGAAACAGTGTCAGACTTTATTATTTTGAACTCCAAAATCACTGCAGTTGGTGACTGCAGCCATGAAATTAAGACGCTTACTCCTTGGAAGAAAAGTTATGACCAACCTAGATAGCATTTTGAAAAGCAGAGACATTACTTTGCCAACAAAGATCAGTCTAGTCAAAGCTATGGTTTTTCCCAGTTGTCATGTATGGATGTGAGAGTTGGATTGTGAAGAAGGCTGAGTGCTGAAGAATTGATGCTTTTGAACTGTGGTGTTAGAAAAGACTCTTGAGAGTCCCTTGGACTGCAAGGAGATCCAACCTGTCCATTCTGAAGGAGATCAGCCCTGGGATTTCTTTGGAGGGAATGATGCTAAAGCTGAAACTCCAGTACTTTGGCCATCTCATGCGAAGAGGTGACTCATTGGAAAAGACTCTGGTGCTGGGAGGGATTGGGGGCAAGAGGAGAAGGGGACGACAAAGGATGAGATGGCTGGATGGCATCACTGGCTCGATGGACGTGAGTCTGAGTGAACTGCGGGAGTTGGTGATGGACAGGGAGGCCTGGCGTGCTGCGATTCATGGGGTTGCAAACAGTCGGACATGACTGAGCGACTGAACTGAACTGAGTTCTGGGTTACCTTGGTAAAATTCTCTACTACAAGACTCTAACTAGTTGGCCCTGAAAAAATTTACTTAAATAAAAACTTATAGTCATATTCAGGTCACTGTGATATTATTAGATGGGATCCCCTCACTGGGCCAATTAACAATGCCTGCTCTGACTCTGGCAATAAATTTGAGCTTTTTTTCTATTACTCAAGCTCAATCAGAGCAACAAAAAAAGTTTCAACAAAAAAAGAAAAAATCTCCCACAATTATGAGATGGATTTATATAGATAACACCAGGCTATGAGAATTTAGGTTTAAAGTCTACTCTGTGTTGGAAACTAAATCATACTAAAGATAATCAGTCTAGTAACATTAGAAAACTGGGCTATGTGCCTCATAGACGATGGTGCCAATATATAATTTTCCTGGAAGATAAGGATTCTACAGAGTAGACTAAGTCAGATGACCTGAGAAATACTGGGCTACATCTAATGGAAGCTCTTAAGTCTTACTTGTGACTTTACTAATACTGATGGCTATGTTATTTGTATTTCACCTGTTTTACAAAATTGCTGTTTCTTACACTGCCAAATGTGTGTCTGAGGCCTCTAATAGAATAATACATAGTCCCATATGAGATCGATGATGGTAACAGTGTAACTCTAGATATGGGAAGAAGCAACAAGAGGGAATATTTTCCTGGACCAAGAGGCTAGTAAGACAGGTGGTCCAGAGAATTTTGGATACTGTTTTATGGCCTAGTCCAGTAACAGCCTGTCAACAAAATCTTTGCCAAACCTGAGAATGGACGTTCTCAACACCATGAGATAAAATGGTCATGAAATGCCCCCCTCAAAATCATGGTCAAATTTATGAACAAAAAGGGGCTCTGCCAACTGAAGACTGACATTTGCCATCTACATCTGCAAAGGTTAAATCATGGCCGCTGCAACTGCTGGCTTTCAATGCCCCTGAAAGGAGTTCAGGGTAAAAATCAGGAATGACATGCTCTGTGCTGTGGAAAAAACTGGCAAAACAGGCTTTCAGATAGTTAGATCTTTTCAAGAAAAGATTTCACAAGTTCCAATTCTTTCATCTTCTCATACCTAAAAAAACACTGACGTCATTAATGGTGACATGTGCTTTGGCTATTAAAAAAAAAATTTACAATTAAAAGTCAAAATAGAGTAGCTATGGTTCAGACATCCTGAAAAATAACTAAGTGATACTATGGGTGTAATTTCAGATTAGACATTGTATTGCTAAACACTTGAGTTTTCTGAGTCGTGTCAGGCTTAGATGCCACCATTCTCAAAACAATGTCTGCTGTGAGCTAGTAACTGCAACCTTACTTTTTATAAAAGTAGGCAACCGGCTACCTGGCTACAAGTCTCCCCAGAGTGCCAGGTCCAGACAGGGTTTCAGGCCTATTCTAAAAAAAATGAGATTTATTTTGTCTATTAAAATTCCAGTTATCCCTCCTCCAGCTACTTCTAATTGGGTCTGTTACAACAAAATGGCAGACAAAGAGATTGAGATTTTAATCACACAAGGCTCAGATCTAGGACTTGAAACACAGAAATACTTCCAATGCAGTGTCTATTCTCCAAGCTGAGGCAGTCTTATGCCCCATTTTGACAGAAAGTTATCACAGTCATAGTTACCCTGTTCCCTAAATTAAAACTGAGCAGGACTCTGTGGGGCTCTGGAGTACAGATCTGTTGTGTGTTCTCCATTTCTTACCTGTAAGATATAGGCTTCATTCAGCCTCCTTGACCTTCACTGAGTTCCAAAGGGTGGATTCAAACAATTGCTAATCAGGGAAGGGAGGGAATACAGAAACAGAAGAGAAACGATCAAATGGTGGTACAGCCTTGAGATAGGTCCTGGTTCCTACTCAAAGAAATATGAATAACAATTTCTTTCTTTGAGTTCTACAGAACTTGAGCCCCCACCCAGGTGGAAGATGGTACCTTCAGACTAAACACAAGATTCCTGGAGCACAGCTCTGTTTCTTCACCACCAATCAATCAATCAAAAAAAAAAAAAAGTCACAAAACCTACAGCTCTCACCCCAAATGTTGCCTCCTGTTTCTGGGGACCAGTGATGACCATCCTGTTAGGTCTCCTGTTTGACCCTTTTCTATTTCATCTCTGAGAGGCACCAAGAGTTTCAAACTAAATTGCTGTTATTACAAGGGTGAATGAATGCTGCTGCTGCTAAGTCGATTCAGTCGTGTCCGACTGTGTGAGACCCCATAGATGGCAGCCCACCAGGCTCCCCTGTCCCTGGGATTCTCCAGGCAAGAACACTGGAGTGGGTTGCCATTTCCTTCTCCAATGCATGAAAGTGAAAAGTGAAAAGGAAGTCGCTCAGTCGTGCCTGACTCTTAGCGACCCCATGGACTACAGCCTACCAGGCTCCTCCATCCATGGGATTTTCCAGGCAAGAGTACTAGAATGGGGTGCCATTGCCTTCTGCTTTCAGGCAAAAAAATACCTTGACTTAGATCAGGTAGAGAGAGACTTCTGCTCTGTTAGGCAGGCCTGCGCCCATGCACAACAGAAAGAATTTACCAAAAAAAGAGACCTCTGCCCCAATTCCCAAGAAGTATCTTGAGTATGAAATCTCTCAGGGGGAGTTGTTAGGGGAAGCATACTGATTGAAACCGTCATAGTTGCATGAGTTGTTTTACAACAGGAGGTCCTGCTAAGGAACATGGAACTAATAAGCCACCACCAACTGGAAGAATTCGGGAAAGATCAAAAGGAGACACTACATGTCCAACCATCCCCCAGAATCCTTCTCTCTGACATCCATCTTGGCTGAACAAGGTGTGCACCACCAGAAAGGACTCTGAGTCAAAATGATTGGCTAAGGACAACCCGGAAACTAATCCCATCACCATAAAACCCCTGTGGTAGAGCTGTTCTCCTGGGTTCCCTTACCCTACTGCTCTCCACCCGGGGGCCTTTTCCCAATAAAATCTCTTGTTTTGTCAGCAGATGTGTCTCCTCAGACAATTCATTTCTGAGTGTTAGACAAGAGCCCAGTTTCAGGCCCTGGAAGGGGTCCCCTTTCCTACAACACTACCATGTGAATAAACCTTGAAAACATTATGTTAAGTGAAGGCAGTCACAAAAAATTATATTATTTCATTCATAAGAATGAAATGTCTAGAAAATGCAAATCAGTAAGAGATACAAAGTAGAATAGTGGTTATCTAACTCTGGGGTGGGGTGCGGGTTGGGAAGAAATTTGCTAAGGGGTATGGGGTTTCTTGTTCTAAACTTGACTGTGATGTAGTAGCATAACTCTCTATATAGACTTATTAACAAAACCACCAAACTGTATACTTTAAATGGGTGAATGTATGGTATGTAAACTTTATCTCCCTAAATTACAAAATAATTAGACTTTTTAAATAAAAAATAAAAACAAAAAGCCAGTCTTTCCTTTTGACTTCCGTAAGTCCTTTAGCATTAGCAGGCTCCCATATATAACTTGTGATAAAGAACCCACCTGCCAATGCACGAGACTTAAGAGAAGTAGGTTTGATCTCTGGGTTGAGAAGATCCCCAGGAGAAGAAAATGGCACCCCACTCCAGTATTCTTGTCTGGAGAATCCCATGGACAGAGGAACCTGGCAGGTTACAGTCCATGGGGTCGCAAAGAGTTAGGGACGACTGAAGCAACCTGGCACATGCACACACATATTTACTTGTATCTATAACTTCCACTCTGATCTTGAGAGGGTAACAGGCAAGAAGGCCCGGGGTCTCCAAACGGAGGAAATAGGCTGCAAGTGTCAGACATTTTTATCTCTCTTAAGTGGCAGAAGGAAACAAACTAGTGATATTTTTTTCCTTCTCTATATAAATTAAAAAGGAGGTTTCTCTTAAAATACTGTGTTGCCATAATGACCCCTGATTTCACCTGAAGTTAACTATTCTTGAGTTAGCCAATGCATTTTTCTTATGGAAATGTTTGTCTTAAGCTATGTTAATGTACTATGCATTTACCTCAAACTCTGTCTTCAAGTCAGTTCTATCTAATGGCTCAGAATCTACTTGACAAACCATTATACTCAGATATTGTTCCCCTAATCTATGTAAACGAAACTATTTGTATGGTAATCTGCCCTTCTATAAGATTCAAGTCAATCATTTTATGGCCCGGGATGAATCATCTGGTGCCAAGATTATCCCAAAATGCATCTTATGGATGAGGGGCCTGGTGCCATTCTGAGTTTTAACACATTCTTTTCTTTCATTAACAGACTGCTAGAGACTTCCCTGGTGGCTCAGAGGTTAAAGTGTCTGCCTGCAATTCGGGAGACCTGGGTTCGATCCCTGGGTTGGGAAGATCCCCTGGAGAAGGAAATGGCAACCCACTCCAGTACTCTTGCCTGGGGAATCCCATGGCAGAGGAACCTGGTAGGCTACAGTCCACAGGGTCGCAAAGAGTTGGACATGACTGAGCGACTTCACTTCAGTGACTATATAACATCCAGCTGAAGACTAGCAGGGGGGTACTCTTTCTGCCCCCCTCTGATGCCTATGTCAGAAGCTTTCTCTATCTCCTTTATACTTTAATAAAACTTTATTATACAAAGGCTCTGAGCGATCAAACCTCGTCTCTGGCCCCAGATTGAATTCTTCTCCAGAGGCCAAGAATCCCGGCATCTTTTTGTTCAGCAACAACCTTTCAATCTGTTCATTTCTTTGTCCAATCTGGGTCAATATCATACTGATTTGTTCTTTTCTGACAGGAGAACTTTGCCCTCACACTTTTTTTCCTCCAAGATTTCCTTATCAATGCTAGTGTATTTATTCTTCCACATGAATTCCAGAATCATCACCTCAAGTTAAAAAAAAAAATCCTAAGTATTTAAGATAACAATTCTTTCCATACAGGGCCATGGTACATCTCTCACTTTGAATAGATATTGCATTCTGCCATTACATAAAATGTTATAGCTTTTCACATAGATTGAATCTAATTAATTTTGTTCCTAGATGATTTAGTTACATCTTACTGTAAATAGAGTTTGTTTTATTTCGACCTAGTTGGTGCTATTATAAGTAAAAATCAATTGATTTTTATAGTTATTTTGCATCAAGTCACCATATTAAATTCTTGTTCATTCTAGAGATTTTATCATCTAATCTTCTGGTTTTCATAGATATATACTGATATTGTATTCAAATAATTGTCATTTTTCCTGTCTATAAAGCTAATTTCTTTTCCTTAATGGGAAGATCCCCTGGAGAAGGAAATGGCAACCCACTCCAGTATTCTTGCCTGGAGAATCCCATGGACAGAGGAGCCTGGTGGGCTACAGTCCATAGGGTCACAAAGAGTCAGACACAACTGAGTGACTTCACTCACTTTCATATATAATACTACGATTATCTCTAAAACAATGTTGAATAGTAGCAATGATGTGGGAATCCCTGTCTTGTTCCTGTTTTTTATGGAAATGCCATTTGTATTTCTCCATTTATCATGATGTTTATTATTGGTTTATAATAAATATATGACATCATGTTAAAGAAGGAGCTTTCTATTCTTGTTTTACTTAAAATTGAGCATTCATTCATGATTTTTAAAACTCAAAAGTACTTTTTTCTGTATCTATCAATGACATGGTTTTTCTGCTTCAAATCTATCACACTGATAGATTTCCAATTGTTGAACCAGCCTTGCATTCTTGGAAGAAACTCAGTTTTTTTAAAGTGTCACTCATACTTCTCTCTCACTTCTCCACTCATCTGTCAACCTGAGTCCAAGAGATGAATGAATTAATAGGAATCTAAGAGTCTCAAAAAAGTGGCTTAGGTGCAACCCCTGCCTTTTCTAGTCTCTGACTTGGGTAGAGTGCCTCTGCTCTGCAGTTCTAGGATTTGCAGGGCTGGGAGCTTGCCATCACTCAGAATGGCAGATGGATCTCAGAGGGAAGATGTCTGAGTTTGTTGTCTGCCTATGCAGATGCTATTTCTATCTTGCTGACTAAACGACTTCTCATAATTTGGCCATTTGTGGCACAGATGACAGTGAGTTTTGGAATTCCATGGCATTTCTTCTGATCTCTGGGATAAGTGCATGTGTGTATTGGGTAGTCAGGAGAACAATCTGGGCTACCTTTGGAGTAAGACTGGAATGAATATTTGGGAGGGAGTCAAATCTTTACCTCTTGCAGTTCAAAGCTCAATCATTAAAATTTTCCTCATCCTTGAGATCAATGAAAATATCAAATAATACACAGTACTATATCTTCACCACATTTTGCTTTTCTAGGACAGTCCCTCCCAATTTATGGCTCTAATCTCCTTCACTCATGCACTGAATATAATGCACATAGCCAATTCTATAGGCAATGTGCTAAACCCCAGAAATCCCACAAGAGTCTAAAACCTGCTCTCACGGCAATCATTTTAATAAAGAAGAGATATATGTGAACAAATTAACATGATATAGGAAGATCAGACGTGCCAAAGAAGGACCTAAGAGGATCCATGCCCTTCAAGTCTTCTCCCCAACCTCCATCTTGGATTCAATCATTGATTCTTTCACTAGTCTTAAACAAGTGCCTCACCTAGAGTGAAAATCCCTCAAAACATAACCCTACAAAATGCAGTAACGTACTAACAAGAGCAGCTCATCATCCCTGTATTACAGCAGTGTCTACCACAGAACCTGGCTCTGTAGCAACAGGCACCCTGTCACTTATTTCAGATTCCAAGAATCCATGGATGCAGTCAAATTTCAAAAGCACTGGAGCCTAGAGAGAAAGAAGGTAAAGCAAAAATGAAGGAATGAAGAGGCAAATGGATAAACACACTGAAAATAAACAGAGAAATGCACATAAAAGCATCAATAGTGCCACAAAGTTCTCTCCCCGAAGTAAAAGGACATTAGTAGCACCACTGTCACTCAGAGGGAGGCCACATTTTAAATTGGAATGTGCAATACACCTCCAGTTTATTTTCTTGGAGATGCTTGGTGTATCCTGACAGAATCTAGATTTCTGCTTTCATAGCTGTGTTTTTTAGTCACTTGGAAATAGAACTGCTTCAAAGAACCATTTTCAGTCACAGTGAATGCAGACTGCCTGAAATAACTTGATGCCTCAAATACATCAGCCTTTACTATACATCTATAAAAACAATTGACCAATACTCACACACACACACATCTTGTTGCTAGCTCTTCCTTATGACACCATCTATGTAAGTGTGAGAAACACTGCCCCAAATTCAAATTGTTCACTGTCTGCTTCAATAAATTTACTGATGGTCAGCATAGCTGACGAATGGCACTGATGGATCAATTGAACATTCTAGTTATCAGAGACCCATGAAGTATAGTTAGAGCCCCAAGAAATATACTACACAGAGATAAAAATGAGTGAGAGTAAGATGACACTGTCTAACTCAACCTTCCTGTGATGATTCTGAATCATCACAAAATCAAACAATCTAGGTCTGGGATGTACCTGAGTAGTACAATAGGTAAATCGATTGCCACCCTCATTGTAGGCTAAGGGCTGGCTAACGTATCAGTAATTTTAAAATCAGATGTCCACTTTGGTTACTCAGAACCACGTTGGTTACTTAGAACCAAAGAACACTGAGGATCACCTAGCCTAGTGGCCGGCAGCTTTACTCAGGGCTTGGAATGGAACCCTTTATTCAAATGCAACCCTGAGAAGAGATCTTCTGTATACTTGGCTTGGGGGTGAGGACTAAGGTCTCAGAATGCCTCCTTCAGTGATCCCTGAAGCACCTCTGTGGAACCCTATAAATCTACAGGACGTAGTTTATAATTAAGAGTTTTGCCTGGATAAAGAGAATTTCCACAACATCAAGGTGAGCTTGTGAAGCTCACAACATCAAGGTGACAACTGCAAGGTCCCAGTCTAAAGCAGTGACTGATCTGGAGTGAGAGACAAGGTCTCCTGACTCCGGGTCAAAGGGCATGTTCCAGCCCTTGCAGCCTTCCTGGCAGCTTCTCTTGCTCTGCATTTGCTCCAGAAAACAGAAGTTAGCATTGTTTTCTGAGAGTTCCAGATTAAGCACATGACTGATTTCAGACCCATTCTGAAAGTGTTCCTGGCTTAAAAACAAACAAACAAACAAACAAACAAACAAAAACAGCCTATATTTTTTTGCCTGTTTTAGACCATTAATTGAGCAATGAGGTCTTCCAGATCCAGGAGCTAGTATAAATCATAAGTCCCTGAAGCTTATTTCTAACATTTACTTAGACAGAAGGAGATACTTTAGCTCATCCATCAGTTCTTATCTTTTTATGATATGTGATATACTGGTTTTTTGATTGAAATATTCTTTCCAACATTCTTAGCCTTTAGTATGTTAGAGCTTAGCACTGGTAATAATTGTTATTTATGGAAATCAATGAGCTAAAAACAATACAGAATGTGACATGCTTAAATGTGGGAAATTTATTTGCATGCCCCTCACCCCCACTACAGGAACAGGAAGCTGTCAATCTATTCTCAAAATATGAATAAGTGAATGAATGAGTTTGGGATATTTTGGGTTAGGGAATCCACAAAGCCCTCTTTTCCTGCTTCACAGCCTTCTCCAGCAGGGATCTAACAGCAGCTACCACATGAAGAAGATCTACTAAGAACAAGGTGCTTGCCATACGTTATTTCTCTGAAATGGGTACAAGATCATCACATTTTACAGTCCAGGAACTGAGGGTCAGATAATTACTGAAGAACCAAGGTTCTCACATTTGAAGTAAATTTGCAGTGAACCACGGAGTCAAATCTTGAAACCTGGACAGCCAGGCAGAGTGTTAAACTCTCCATCTGAGGAGCAGGTGTTAACAAGATTGGCCCAGGGCAGTCACTGCATGACGGAGATTAGGAAGTTCATGTTTATAGCATCTTCCCCTAACCTCCTTTGAAAACCTACAAACTCCATGAAATTACAGAGCATTGTTGTTATTACAAGGGATTCTGAAAACTGCTGAATGTATTTTCAACTCGAAAGATTGTGCTGGGAATCATTTTAATTCACATTCTCATTTGGTATGAAAGCAATAAACATCTTTTAAAAAGATTTCTTTCTTTGCTCTAATTTTAAAAAGATTTCTTTCTTTGCTCTAAGTGGTTATGAGTAATAATATGGGTGTAAATCTTCTTAATTCTTCCTGAGCTATTTGAAATTCTTAATCATGATCAGAGTACAAAACAAAACAAGATATTATATGTGTATCATTAAAAACTGTATTTGCTGAAAAGTCACTTTAAGTTTCCTTTCTCTGGTTTAACTGACGGTAGCTTTCAGTGCTGAATAATGCAGTTTCCATGATCATAAAAGGTTTGTTTCTTTGACTTTCAATTTAAGCCCTGGAAATGTACAGGGTTTTTTCCTGCCAAAGATTAATTTCTATCTCTGAGAATTAACGGCAGAGGGGAAGCAAAGATGCAAGAAGGAGCTTGTCTGGGTAGGTAGAAAGAACCCTGGAATAGGAGTCAGGAGACATTCCCACTAGGCTCTGATTGTCTGGCTATGCCCATTCATCTTTCTGAGTTTCACGTTTCTTACCAATAAAGTGATAAGATTGGGCAGATTACATCTAAGTCACTTCTAAAACTTTGGCACAAAGATTCTTTGAGATAATTGGGTGTGTTGGGTTGGCCAAGAAGTTCATTTGGCCAAGTTCAAAATTAACTTCTTGGCCAACCCAGTAGAATAGAGTTTCAACAAAGGTGTATTTAGGCACCTACTTTGTGTTGGGCCTCTGCTGAAAGACACAAAAAGGAACTGAGCCTTCAGAGGGAAGTCAACACATGTAGACTGGGTGAAGAGGACTCAGGAAAGGCTTTCTGGTAGAAGAAGCAACTGAGCCAAACCTTGAAGGCTTTTTCCACATATTTCACAAAAGAGAGGGAAAGGTTAGTTGTTCCAATTAATGCCTTTGCTAGGAAATGACCTAAAGATTAGGTAATCTATAGAAGTCAGCTTTTGAATTATGTTCTGAGTATAACAAGACATCAAAACCTATGGAGAAGAAAACATAGATTTCCCATCAGAATAGCTAAAAATTAAGACTAACTATACCAAGGGCTGGGAAGGATCTGGAGCAGATAGAATTCTTACAAACTACTGACAGGAACATAAAATGGAGTAGCCACTTTGAAAAGTTTGGCAGTTGATCAAAAAATTAAGCCTGCAGTTACTACAGGGTCCAGCAATGCAAGTACTAGACATTTACCCAAGAGAACTGAAAATATACGTCCACAGTAAAGCTTGTACTCAAATGTTCATAGCAACTTTGTTTACAATAGCCGAGAAGTAAAAACATACATCTGAATTGGTGTATACATACTGGGTTGGCCAAAAAGTTCATTCTGGTTTTTCTGTAATCTTACAGAAATATAGCACAGTGGACTGTTACTCAGCAATATGAATAAATGAGAACTGATATATGTGACAACATGAATAAACCTTGAAAACACCACTGCTGCTGCTAAGTCGCTTCAGTCGTGTCCGACTCTGTGCAACCCCATAGATGGAAGACCACCAGGCTCCCCCATCCCTGGGATTCTCCAGGCAAGAACACTGGAGTGGGTTGCCATTTCCTTCTCCAATGCATGAAAGTGAAAAGTGAAAGGGAAGTCACTCAGTCGTGTCCGACTCTTAGGGACCCCATGGACTACAGCCTACCAGGCTCCTCCATCCATGGGATTTTCCAGGCAAGAGTACTGGAGTGGGGTGCCATTGCCTTCTCCATGAAAACACCACAGTCAGTGAAATAAGCCATTCACACATATATCTGGAATAGGAAAAGCCAAGCTATGGTGTTTGAAATTATAGTGGTTACCCATGTAGTGAGGAGTACACTTTGAAAGAGGACAGAAGAATGACCTCTAGAGTGCTTGTAATGTTTCCTTTCTTGATTCAGGTGCTAGTTACAACAGTTTGTTCAATTTGTAAACATTTACTGAGCTGTTCATTTTGGATTTGTGCACTTTTCTGTATGAAGCCATTCTCCTAAATAAGTTTACTAAAAAAATTTAAAGAAGCTATTTATACTTCAGCTGTTTCTACCTTCTGGGAGAATATTAACTCTACACAATCAAATACCTGTATCATCTTGAATGCTACGTTTGAACTTAAAGCCAAAAGGAGCAGGGCAGCTTTGATGTGCTCTTCTTCCCTTACTCCCTGGAATGGGTTTCAAACATTTTAAAAATCATAAATAGCAAGTATCTTGTGGCTGCCACTCTGGGTATCTGAAGTTAAGAGGTCAGACATTTTAAATATAAAAGTCAATGTTCCAGCAAAATGAACAACTTCCACATGGAAGTCCTCAAAACAGATTTCTGCCACCCTCTTTCCTTCCTCCCTTCCTTCTTTTCAACCATCCATTAATCTATCCACCCATCTATCCATCCACCCTTTCATTTAAAAAACACTGAAGTCCTACCATGTGCCTGGCATTGCACTGGGCCCTACCACAGTAAACAAGACAGACAAAGCCCAGGCCCTCATAGAATTTCCCAAAGAACATCACTAAGATGATTGAGAATTCTAGAATTGCATCTAAGATCAAAAATCTTTTTGATGCTTACAGAGAGTTTTAAAACTCCAACCTGGATCTGTTCATATAAATAACAAAAGTGACTTTTCTTAAATAGTGGACTGGGGTCCAATCTCCTTTATTACTTGCTGATTTGAGCATTTGTCTAGTGATATTAAAAAGAGAGGAGGGCGGTCCTAAGATGGTGGAGGAATAGGAGGGGGCGATCACTTTCTCCCCCTCAAATTCATCAAAAGAACATTTGAATGCTGAGTAAATTCCAAAAAAAAACTTCTGAAAGCCGGCAGAGGACATCAGGCCCCCAGAAAAGCAGACCATTGTCTTCGAAAGGAGGTAGGAAAAAATATAGAAGACAAAAAGAGAAACAAAAGAGGTAGGGACAGACCTCCGACCCGGGAAGGGAGTCTTAAAAAAGAGAGAAGTTACCAAACACCAGGAAACAGTCTCACTGCCGAGTCTGTGGCACGCCTTGGAACCACAGAGGGCAACATGATCGAGAGGAAAAATAAATAATTAAAACCCACAGATTACATGCCTGCACAGATGCCTGCACCCGTGGCTAGTAAGCAGGGGTTGGGCAGGGAGGCACAGGCTGCATTGCGTAGAGTAAGGACCGGGCACAAATGCCCCGAGGGCAATCTGAGGGAACTAACTTGGGCTAGCAAACCAGATGGTGGGATAGCTACCATGCGAAAAGCCCTAACCTAAGACACCACCAGGCCTGCTCACAGAACAAAGGACTGACTAGAGCTACGTGAAAAGCCCTAACCTAAGAAACCGTCAGGCCCGCTCACAGAACAAGTTCAGTTCAGTTCAGTCACTCAGTCGTGTCCGACTCTTTGTGACCCCATGAATCGGAACATTCCAGGCCTCCCTGTCCATCACCAACTCCCGGAGTTCACTCAGATTCACATCCATCGAGTCCGTGATGCCATCCAGCCATCTCATCCTCTGTCGTCCCCTTCTCCTCCTGCCCCCAATCCCTCCCAGCATCAGAGTCTTTTTTAATGAGTCAACTCTTCGCATGAGGTGGCCAAAGTACTGGAGTTTCAGCGTTAGCATCATTCCGTCCAAAGAAATTCCAGGGCTAATCTCCTTCAGAATGGACTGGTTGGATCTCCCTGCAGTCCAAGGGATTCTCAAGAGTCTTCTCCAACACCACAGTTCAAAAGCATCAATTCTTCGGTGCTCAGCCTTCTTCACAGTCCAACTCTCACATCCATACATGACCGCTGGAAAAACCATAGCCTTGACTAGACAGACCTTAGTCAGCAAAGTAATGTCTCTGCTTTTGAATATACTATCTAGGTTGGTCATAACTTTTCTTCCAAGGAGTAAGCGTCTTTTAATTTCATGGCTACAATCATCATCTGCAGTGATTTTGGAGCCCAAAAAAATAAAGTCTGACACTGTTTCCACTGTTTTCCCATCTGTTTCCCATGAAGTGATAGGACCGGATGCCATGATCTTCGTTTTCTGAATGTTGAGCTTTAGGCCAACTTTTTCACTCTCCACTTTCACTTTCATCAAGAGGCTTTTTAGTTCCTCTTCACTTTCTGCCATAAGGGTGCTGTCATCTGCATATCTGAGGTTATTGACATTTCTCCCGGCAATCTTGATTCCAGCTTGTGCTTCTTCCAGTCCAGCGTTTCTCATGATGTACTCTGCATAAAAGTTAAATAAGCAGGGTGACAATATACAGCCTTGACGTACTCCTTTTCCTATTTGGAACTGTTGTTCCATGTCCAGTTCTAACTGTTGCTTCCTGACCTGCCTCTTG
>NW_024070207.1:42937932-43181310 GCF_014754425.2 Oryx dammah
TCCATGATCCATCGGATGTTGGCAATTTGATCTCTGTTTCCTCTGCCTTTTCTAAAACCAGCTTGAACACCAGGGAGTTCACAGTTCACGTATTGCTGAAGCCTGGCTTGGAGAATTTTGAGCATTACTTTACTAGCATGTGAGATGAGTGCAATTGTGCGGTAGTTTGAGCATTCTTTGGCACTGCCTTTCTTTGGAATTGGAATCAAAACTGACCTTTTCCAGTCCTGTGGTCACTGCTGAGTTTTCCAAATTTGCTGGCATATTGAGTGCAGCACTTTCACAGCATCATCTTTCAGGATTTGAAATAGCTCAACTGGAATGCCATCACCTCCACTAGCTTTGTTCGTAGCGATGCTTTCCAAGGCCCACTTGACTTCACATTCCAGGATGTCTGGCTCTAGATGAGTGATCACACCATCATGATTATCTGGGTCATGAAGATCTTTTTTGTACAGTTCTTCTCTGTATTCTTGCCACCTCTTCTTAATATCTTCTGCTTCTGTTAGGTCCAGACCATTTCTGTCCTTTATCGAGCCCATCTTTGCATGAAATGTTCCCTTGGTATCTCTAATTTTCTAGAAGAGATCTCTAGTCTTTCCCATTCTGTTCTTTTCATCTTTTTCTTTGCATTGATCGCTGAAGAAGGCTTTCTCAGCCTTGTCTAACTCAATGAAACCAAGTCATGCCCGCAGGGCAACCCAAGACAGGCGGGTCATGGTGGAGAGGTTTGACAGAATGTGGTCCACTGGAGAAGGGAATGGCAAACTACTTCAGTACTCTTGCCTTGAGAACTCCATCACAGAAAAAAGGACTGAGCAAAGCTAGCCCGACCCATCCCCCTGCCTGGTGAAACGCAGGTGAGGGCAGCCAGAACTGGAAGGGGGCAATCACGGCCCCAGAACGGCATTATTTACCAAACTGCAAGCAGGCTTCATTGCTAACGAAGACTTCTTGGGATTCTGGACAGTCAGAAGGTGCGCCTGATGTACACTCAGAAAACCGAGTGGCAGGAACAGGGGAGGCGATAAGTTGCAGCCACCATGCTTGCCAAACACCTGGTCACTTGAGCTGCTCGAACTTGGGAAGGGCACAAAACGCAGGCCCAAGCGAGTCTGCGCCTCT
Organism: Oryx dammah; assembly: GCF_014754425.2. NCBI lineage: Eukaryota > Metazoa > Chordata > Mammalia > Artiodactyla > Bovidae > Oryx > Oryx dammah. Next base: position 42,939,058 of record NW_024070207.1, read on the forward strand.
GAGGACTACCCGAGTACCTGAACCTGAGTGCCTTAAAACTGGGAAGTGCAAACAACCAGGACTGGCCTCAGTTCCCAGCAAAGCAACCTAGAGCCTAAGCAGTGTAGACAGGGAAAGCACACACGCCATGAGAGGGGACAAACCCAGTGTGGCCGAGACACTGCGAGCACACGCCAGTGTTATTTGTTTGCAGCGTCCCTCCCTTCCCACAACATGACTGAACAAATGAGCCTAAAACAAGTGTCCACCACCGCCCCCTCGTGTCAGGGCGTAAATTAGACACTGAAGAGACCAGAAAACAGAAGAAGCTAAACTAGAGGGAACCTCCTTGGAAGTGACAGGTGCAATAGATTAAAACCCTGTAGTTAGTACTGACCACATAGGAAGGGGCCTATAGATCTTGAGAAATATAAGCTGGATCAAGGAACTATCTGAAAATGAACTGACCCCACACTGCCCACAGCAGCACCAGAGAAACTCCTAGATATATTTTTACTATTTTTACTATAGTTCTTTTTTTTTAATTTTTAAAAATGTTTACTACTACTTTAATTTTCATTTTTATAACCTACTATTACTTTGCAAAAAAAAAAAAGAGAGAATCTATTTTTTAAAGCAAACTTCACATATATATATATATTATAATTTTTGTGACTTTGTTTTTTTTTTTCTGTAATACTGTATTTTTGAAAATCTAACTTCTACTCTACCTTTTTATTCACTGCTATTTGGTATTTGTTATCAATTTTGTACCTTTAAGAACCCAGTCTTCAGTACCCATTTTTACTTTGGAGCAAGATTACTGGCTTGACTGCTCTCTCCCACTTTGGATACTGCTTTTTCTCCACCAGGTCACCTCTATCTCCTCCCTCCCCCTTCTCTTCACTACCCAACTCTGTGAATCTCTTTGTGTGTTCTAGACAGTGGAGAACACTTAGAGAACTGATTACTGGCTGGATCTGTCTCTCTCCTTTTGATTCCTCCCTTATCTGCCTGGTCACCTCTGTCTCCTTCCTCCCTCTTTTCTTCTCTGTATAACTCCATGAACATCTCTGAGCAGTCCAGACATTGGAGCGTACAAAAGGAAGTGATTACTGGCTAGCTTGCTCTCTCCTCTTTTGATTTCAACTCATCTCATTCAGGTCATCTCTATATCTCTCCTCCCTCTTCTCTTCTCCATGTAACTCTGTGAACCTCTCTGAGTGTCCCTCACTGTGGAGAAACTTTTCATGTTTAACCTAGATATTTATCAATGGTGCTGTATAGATGGAGAAGTCTTGAAGCTATTGTAAAAATAAGACTGAAAACCAGAAGCAGGAGGCTTAAGACCAAATCCTGAGAACACCAGAGAACTCCTGACTCCAAGGAACAATAATTGACCAGAGCTCATTAAATGCCTCCATATCTACACTGAAACCAAGCACCACCCAAGGGCCAACAAGTTCCAGAGCAAGACATACCATGCAAATTCTCCAGTAACACAGGAACACAGCCCTGAGCTTCAATATACAGGCTGCCCCAAATCACTCCAAACCCACTGACATCTCATAACTCATTACTGGACACCTCATTGCACTCCAGACAGAAGAAATCCAGCTCCACCCACCAGAACATCAACACAAGCTTCCCTAGCCAGGAAACCTTGACAAGCCACCCATACAACCCCAGCCACAGCAAGGAAACTCCACAACAAAGAGAACTCCATAAACTGCCAGAATACAGAAAGGCCACCCCAAACACAGCAATATAAACAAGATGAAGAGACAGAGGAATACCCAGCAGGTAAAGGAACAAGATAAATGGCCAACAAACAAAACAAAAGAGGAAGAGATAGGGAATCTACCTGATAAAGAATTCTGAATAATGATAGTGAAAAGTGATCCAAAATCTTGAACACAAAATGGAATCACAGATAAATAGCCTGGAGACAAGGATTGAGAAAATCCAAGAAAGGTTTAACAAGGACCTAGAAGAAATAAAAAAGAGTCAATATATAATGAATAATGCAATAAATGAGATCAAATGGTAGAATGGTAGAAATAAATGAACCAGACAGGAAAAAAACAAAACAAATTTTAAAAAATGAGGACAATCTTAGAGACCTCTGGGACAATGTTAAACGCCCAAACATTCGAATCATAGGCATCCCAGAAGAAGAAGACAAAAAGAAAGACCATGAGAAAATACTTGAGGAGATAATAGTTGAAAACTTCCCTAAAATGGGGAAGGAAATAATCACCCAAGTTCAAAAAACCCAGAGAATTCCAAACAGGATAAACCCAAAGTGAAATACCCCAAGACACATATTTATAAAATTAACAAAGATCAAACACAAAGAACAAATATTAAAAGCAACAAGGGAAAAACAACAAATAACACACAAGGGGATTCCCATAAGGATAACAGCTGATCTTTCGATAGAAACTGTTCAGGCCAGGAGGGAATGGCAGGACATACTTAAAGTGATGAAAGAAAATAACCTACAGTCCAGATTACTGTACCCAGCAAGGATCTCATTCAAATATGAAGGAGAAATCCAAAGCTTTACAGACAAGCAAAAGCTTTATAGACAAGCAAAAGGTCCGTCTAGTCAAGGCTATGGTTTTTCCTGTGGTCATGTATGGATATGAGTGTTGGACTGTGAAGAAGGCTGAGCACTGAAGAATTGATGCTTTTGAACTGTGGTGTTGGAGAAGACTCTTGAGAGTCCCTTGGACTGCAAGGAGATCCAACCAGTCCATTCTGAAGGAGATCAGCCCTGGGATTTCTTTGGAAGGAATGATGCTAAAGCTGAAACTCCAGTACTTTGGCCACCTCATGCAAAGAGTTGAATCTTTGGAAAAGACTCTGATGCTGGGAGGGATTGGGGGTAGGAGGAGAAGGGGATGACTGAGGATGAGATGGCTGGATGGCATCACGGACTCGATGGACGTGAGTTGGTGATGGACAGGGAGGCCTGGTGTGCTACAATTCATGGGGTCGCAGAGTCGGACACGACTGAGCGACTGAACTGAACTGAACTGAACTGAAACCAGCTCTCCAACAAATGCTAAAGGATCTTCTCTAGATAGGAAACACAAAAAGGGTGCATAAACTCAAACGCAAAACAATAAATTAAATGGCAATGGGATCATACATATCAATAGTTACCTTAAATGTAAATGGGTTGAATGCCCCAACCAAAAGACAAAGATTGGCTGAATGGATACAAAACCAAGACCCTATATATGTTGTCTACAGGAGACCCACTTCAAAACAAGGGACACATACAGACTGAAAGTGAAGGGCTGGAAACAGGTATTCCATGCAAATAGAGACCAAAAGAAAGCAGGAGTAGCAATACTCATATCAGATAAAGTAGACTTTAAAACAAAAGCTTTGAAAACAGACAAAGAAGGACACTACATAATGATCAAGGGATCAATCCAAGAGGAAGATATAACAATTTAAAATATATATGCACCCAACATAGGAGCACCGCAATATGTAAGACAAATGCTAACAAGTATGAAAGGGGAAATTAACAATAACACAATAATACTGGGAGACTTTAATGCCCCATTCACACCTATAGAGAGATCAACTAAACAGAAAATTAACAAGGAAACACAAACTTTAAATGATACAATAGACCAGTTAGACCTAATTGATATCTATAGGACGTTTCACCCTAAAACAATGAATTTCACCTTTTTCTCAAGTGCACACGGAACATTCTCCAGGATAGATCACATCCTCGGCCATAAATCTAGCCTTGGTAAACTCAAAAAAATTGAAATCATTCCAAGCATCTTTTCTGACCACAATGCAGTAAGATTGAATCTCAATTACAGGAGAAAAACTATTAAAAATTCCAACATAAAGAGGCTGAACAACACGCTGCTGAATAACCAACAAATCACAGAAGAAATCAAAAAAGAAATCAAAATATGCATAGAAACGAATGAAAATGAAAACACAACAACCCAAAATCTGTGGGACACTGTAAAAGCAGTGCTAACAGGAAGGTTCACAGCAATACAGGCATACCTCAAGAAACAAGAAAAAAGTCAAATAAATAACCTAACTCTACACCTAAAGCAACTAGAAAAGGAAGAAATGAAGAATCCCAGGGTTAGTAGAAGGAAAGAAATCTTAAAAATTAGGGCAGAAATAAATGCAAAAAAAAACACAAGAGACTATAGCAAAAATCAACAAAGCCAAAAGTTGGTTCTTTGAAAGGATAAATAAAATTGACAAACCATTAGCCAGACTCATCAAGATACAAAGGAAGAAAAATCAAATCAACAAAATTAGAAATGAAAATGGTGAGATCACAACAGACAACACAGAAATACAAAGGATCATAAGAGACTACTATCAGCAATTATATGCCAATAAAATGGACAACCTGGAAGAAATGGAAAAATTCTTAGAAAAGTATGACTTTCCAAAACTGAACCAAAAAGAAACAGAAAGTCTTAACGGACCCATCACAAGCATGGAAATTGAAACTATAATCATAAATCTTCCAGCAAACAAAAGCCCAGGTCCAGATGGATCCACAGCTGAATTCTACCAAAAATTAAGAGAAGAGCTAACACCTATCCTACTCAAACTCTTCCACAAAATTGCAGAGGAAGGTAAACTTCCAAACTCATGCTATGAGGCCACCATGACCTTAATACCAAAACCTGACAAAGATGCCACAAAAAAGAAAACTTCAGGCCAATATTACTGATGAACATAGATGCAAAAATCCTTAACAAAATTCTAGCAATCAGAATCCAACACATTAAAAAGATCATACACCATGACCAAGTGGGCTCTATCCCAGGGATGCAAGGATTCTACAATATCTGCAAATTAATCAATATAATGCACTACATTAAGAAATTGAAAAATAAAAGCCATATGATTATCTCAATAGATGCAGAGAAAGCCTTTGACAAAATTCAACATCCTTTTATGATTAAAAAAAAACTCTCCAAAAAGCAGGAATAGAAGGAACATATCTCAACATAGTAAAAGCTATATATGACAAATCCACAGCAAACATTATCCTCAGTGGTGACAAATTGAAAGCATTTCAATTTGTCAGAACAAGACAAGGGTGCCCACTCTCACCAATACTATTCAACAGAGTTTTGGAAGTTTTGGCCACAGAAATCAGAGCAGAAAAATAAATAAAAGGAATCCAGATTGAAAAAGAAGAAGTAAAACTCTCACTGTTTGCAGATGACATGATCCTCTACACAGAAAATCCTAAAGACTCCACCAGAAAATTACTAGAGCTAATTAATGAATATAGTAAAGTTGCAGGATATAAAATCAACACACAGAAATCCCTTGCATTCCTATACACTAATAATGAGAAAATAGAAAGAGAAATTAAGGAAACAATTCCATTCACCATTGCAACGAAAAGAATAAAATACTTAGGAATATATCTACCTAAAGAAACAAAAGACCTATATATAGAAAACTATAAAACACTGGTGGAAGAAATCAAAGAGGACACTAATAGATGGAGAAATATACCATGTTCATGGATCAGAAGAATCAATATAGTGAAAATGAATATACTACCCAAAGCAATCTATAGATTCAATGCAATACTTATCAAGCTACCAACGGTATTTTTCACAGAGCTAGAACAAATAATTTCACAGTTTGTATGGAAATACTAAAAACCTCAAACAGGCAAAGCAATCTTGAGAAAGAAGAATGGAACTGGAGGAATCAACCTGCCTGACTTCAGGCTCTATTACAGAGCCACAGTCATCAAGACAGTATGGTACTGGCACAAAGACAAAAATATAGATCAATGGAACAAAATAAAAAGCCCAGAGATAAATCCACGCACCTAAGGACATCTTATCTTTGAAAAAGGAGGCAAGAATATACAATGGAGAAAAGACAATCTCTTTAACAAGTAGTACTGGGAAAACTGGTCAACCACTTGTAAAGGAATGAAACTAGAACACTTTCTAACACCAAACACAAAAATAAACTCAAAATGGATTAAAGATCTAAATGTAAGACCAGAAACTATAAAACTCCTAGAAGAGAACATAGGCAAAACACTCTCCAACAAAAATCACAGCAGGATCCTCTATGACCCACCTCCCAGAATATTGGAAATAAAAGCAAAAATAAACAAATGGGACCTAATTAAACTTAAAAGCTTCTGCACAACAAAGGAAACTATAAGCAAGGTGAAAAGACAGCCTTCCGAATGGGAGAAAATCATAACAAATGAAGCAACTGACAAACAACTAATCTCAACAATATACAAGCAACTCCTGCAGCTCAACTCCAGAAAAATAAACGACTCAATCAAAAAATGGGCCAAAGAACTAAATAGACATTTCGCCAAAGAAGACATACGGATGGCTAACAAACACATAAAAAGATGCTCAACACCACTCATTATCAGAGAAATGCAAATCAAAACCACAATGAGGTACCATTTCATGCCAGTCAGAATGGCTGCAATCCAAAAGTCTACAAGGAATAAATGCTGGAGAGGGTGTGGTGAAAAGGGAATCCTCTTACACTGGTGGTGGGAACGCAAACTAGTACAGCCACTATGGAGAACAGTGTGGAGACTCTTTAAAAAACTGGAAATAAAACTGCCATATGACCCAGCAACCCCATTGCTGGGCATACACACTGAGGAAACCAGAATTGAAAGAGACACGTGTACCCCAATGTTCATCGCAGCACTGTTTATAATAGCCAAGACATGGAAGCAACCTAGATGTCCATCAGCAGATGTATGGATAAGAAAGAAGTGGTACATATACCCAATGGAGTATTACTCAGCCATTAAAGAGAATACATGTGAATCAGTTCTAATGAGGTGGATGAAACTGTAGCCTATTATACAGAGTGAAGTAAGCCAGAAAGAAAAACACCAATACAGTATCCTCACACATATATATGGAATTTAGAAAGATGGTAACGATAACCCTGTATGTGAGACAGCAAAAGAGACACAGATGTATAGAATAGTCTTTTGGACTCTGTGGGAGAGGGTGAGGGTGGGATCATTTGGGAGAATGGCATTGAAACATGTATAATATCATATGTGAAATGAATCAGAAGTCCAGGTTCGATGCATGATACAGGATGCTCAGGGCTGGTGCACTGGGATGACCCAGAGGGATGGGATGGGGAGGGAGGTGGGAGGGGGTTCAGGATGGGGAACACGTGTAAACCCATGGTGGATTCATGTTGATGTATGGCAAAATCAATACAATATTGTAAAGTAATTAGCCTCCAATTAAAATAAATAAATTTATATTAAAAAAATAAAGAGTGTGCATACAGAGTCATATAATGTGCAAAGTATACCAAAATAAGATGAAAAAAGTCTATTCATCAATAATGATATCACAATAGTTTCTATAATTAGCACAATGCTGTATCTCTACAAATATAATTATAGGTTCCCAGAATGGACAGAAAAATTCAAATAAACACACAATTCAGTCACATCTTATCATACATGCAGAGAGGATTTTAGATCAAACACTAGGACCCATGAATCCTACCACCTAAACGATGGCAACAGAAGCCTGTGTAGACACATGAGATGAGGTCGTGATTTGATCTTTGCTGGTGGCCCTTTCTCCCTTTGAAAGCTATACTGAGTTCAAGAGGATTAATCAACTGAAAAGTTACTCTTCAGAACTGCCTTCATCTTTTATGTTCTAAGATAGGGGAAAAAAGGGAAATGAGGAGGGGAGAAAGTATTTTAAGCATCTAAGCATCACTTTCATTATTAACTCAGTCAAGGTCTGAAAACTCTGCTGAATATTTAAGGAAAGACTTTTTAATCTTGCACAAAAACCAACCCAAAGTTAGGTGATTAAAAAAATAATCACTGAACCCTTTCAGTTTTCAGCGATGCATAAAGAGAGGGAAGAAAATACAGAATTTGTCTCAGCGATAAACTCAGCCTCTTCATCTAAAATCCTGAGTCACCGGACCCTTCTACTCTCCCCAGCAGAGAGCCACCACACTGCATACCTGAGTCACTACCACAATAATGGATGGTATGACACCAGGCTTTTCTATAAGGGAAAGAAAGATTCTTCAAGGTAAGAACAATAACTTAGAGAATATTTTAAGTGAAACTGTCCAGGAGGGTCTGCCTGCTCCACTTCAGATTCATCAGACTCGAGGAGATAGGACTTAACTTTTCCAACCATCTCCTCAGGGGAACCTTCTGAACTATGTGTGGCCCAAAACCCAAAGGCCCCAGGAAACCCCTTGGCACGGCAATGTCCATTTCCCTATTCGTTTGCACAAATGTAGCACACATCCTTTTCCAGATCACTTTGTACATTTTCCAGATTCATCTTTATTGATGAATGGGTGAATACTATTCAATCATTCAAAGTACCATTGATAATACTAATTCCTTCTCATATCTGGCCATTCACTTTTAATAGAGCATTACACATTCTGGTTTATGTCTTCTCACACATGCAAGGATTTCTCCCTGATAAACATCTAGAAGAGGAAATTTGGGACCATAATAAGGCATGCACATCTTTGCTAGATATTGCTAGTGCTCTCCAAAAGAGGTGTATAAATTTATATTTCCACCAGAACTTCAAGTTCCCCACATCTTTCTGTGGTATGACCACTTGGCATGATCATGCTTTTTAATTTTTGCTAATTTGACCCTCCCTTGTGAAAGACAAGGGTCAATGTCTTTTTATGTTTCCTAATTTGACCCTTGTGAAAGTTATTTTAACTTACCTTTTCCTCATTACTTGAGAGCTTGAGAACCTTTTCTCATTTGTGGATCAGCCGGTAAGGAATCCACCTGCAATGTAGGAGATCCAGGTTCGATACCTGGGTCAAGCAGATCCCCTGGAGAAGAAAATGACAACCCACTCCAGCATTCCTTTTGGTAATATTATTACTAATGACCATCCACATCTATTTATTGGCCAATGCCAGGATCCTTTTTAAAAGTGGATCCTGTTGCTTTATTCAGGAATTCTTACATTCTAAGCAGTTAGGGAAGCCGGAAAAGGGACGCTCAGTGAGAGGCAGATGTCTTGGGGGAAATGTGCTATCAACTGTTTTATCTTTTTTGGTTAAAGAAAAAAAAAAACTACAGTCAAGATTCTACTCATAAGGGAAAGTGGGACGGGAAAAACGTTTGTTTTCTGATCTGGCATTTTCGTATCTTCACACTGCATACAGTACCGTTTACTAGGTATTGCTAACGTCCACCGGCAGAATACCTAAAGGTAAAAACAAGTATCAGGAACGAAAAAGTACTACCAAAAGGAAACTCAAGAAAATGGCTTCAAGTGGGTGGTGGGCCGGACGTCAGGCTGGGCTCAGTAGAAGCAGACGATGTGCAGGAAGCTCCTGCCGCTCTTTTCCTCGAACACCTGCAGCAGCTCGCTGATCCTGTCCTCCATGCCCTCCATGAGCTGGACACACTGGCACAGGTCGCAGATGAGGAACGCTCCAGTGTAGCCTCCTTGTGGGTTTCCAGGTTGTTCACGTTGATCACATGCACAGGCTGGCAGGTCTCCTGCTCCCTGGAATTCATATCTTCCACCATCTGGTCATACACTCACTCTTCACAGGTGAGGATGAGGTCAAAGGGATTTTTGCAGTCCTGGAACCTCTCTGGCCTGGGCTTGATACTCATATCTTTCCAGCATCTGTAAAATGCCATTCTGCATATACAGTTCTTTGTCTTTCCTAAGAAAGTCTTTGTACATCTTGTCATATGTGGTTCTGAAATCATAAATGTTTGGCCTGTCGTGTGCTCGTCCTGGAAGCTTCATGTTTGGTCCTGTTCCGAAGGACGGGACGCTGAATCCTCGATTGCTGAGGATGTTGTGCACCTCCACGCTCTGGTTCTGGTTGCTTGAGCATGTCACAGTGAGGTGCAGTGGCAAAGACGACTGCGGCTACAGTCACTGAGACTCCCAGCTCAGAACTTTCACTTCTGGACTCCAGCCGCTTCCACAAAAGCAAAATGGTGGACTTACGGCGTGGGCAGGTGTAACGTGTCCGGCAGGCTCCTCGCACAGGCCCAGATTGCTGGGCAGCAAGATGAGGGCCACTGCAGTATTCTTCGTTCGGAAATCACATAGACAGAGGAGCCAGGGGTGCTATAGCCTGTGGGGTCGCAAAAGTTAGACACGACTGAGCAACTAAACCACCACCACTACCAGAGTTGAATCAGGTTATCCCTCTGTAAAATGCCTGGTCATATCCTTTGTACGGTTTTCTAATGAATATCTGTCTTTCTCATAATGATTTTTAGAGTACAGCTTCTAGATATTCTGTTCAGTTGCTCAGTCATGTCCGACTCATTGTGACCCCATGGACTGCAGCATGGCAGGCTTTCCTGCCCATCATCAACTCCGGAGCTTACTCAAACTCATGTCCATCGAGTCGGTGATGCCATCCAACCATTTCATCATCTGGCATCCCCTTCTCCTCTAGATATTAATGTCCCCTCTCATTTTAGATGTTAATCCTTCCTTATTTATAAGAGCTAAAAATAGCTCCCACCAACCTGTGGCTCATTATTTAAAATTTTCTTTGTGGTACATACTTCATCAACTAGTCTTTACATTTAATTAAGGCAAATGTATCTATCTTGTATAGTTTCCATTTTGTGTTTTTAAGAAACTTTTCCCTACTTTGAGATCATTAAGGTAGTCTTCATCTTTTTCAGGATCAAATAATTCTTGCTTTTAACATTTATATCTTTAATCCATCTTGAGTTTACATTGCTGTATAGTATAGGGTAGGAATATTTTTTACCATCTACATAGCCGATTTTCCCAGAATTATTCTATTGGTTTGTAATGTCTCCTCTGTCATAAACCAAGCCCTCATATATGTATGAGTTTGGTTCTGGAATTTCAATTTGGTTCTATTGGTACACTTGTCTGTCCTTGTACTAATATCACATTTTTGTTAATATAAGTGAATAACAATTCTTAATATCTTATAGAGCTAGTCTCATATTGTTTTTCTTCTGTAGAGAATCTTGACTAATCTTTACCCTCTTTCCACGTAGATTTTAGGGCAAGTTTGCCAAGTTCTAGGAAAAAAAAAAAAACTGTTGGAGAGTTTGGAATTGCACTGAACTGCAAGTTAATTTGTGGAGAATTGATTTATGTATGATATTGAATCTTTCAAACAATTTGAATGGTTTATATCTTCTATTATTTAAATTTTGTTCATTGTTTATGGAATTCAATAAAAGCTCATAATATTTCCTTAAAAGACATACATTTTGTTAGGTACAGCTCCAAATTTATTATGGGTTTTGCTACTATGTAAATGGAATTTTTTTTCCATTCCAATTTTGCAATTTATCTTTCAAATAAACTCTAATTCTAGTATTTATTCATAAATTACATAAATAACTAAGGAAATAGAGCTTGTGTGCTTGAAAGTAGCTGACACTCTGAGCTCACTAAAATAGAGTCAATTTTGTCCTTTCATTAAACAAAGTGGGATAATTCCTATTATGTTCAGAGACTGTGTTTTAGTTAGTGTGACAGTGTTTCCATGTTTCAGAAATGATCTTTTTTCCTATGAAAGCTTCCACTTTTCCTACCAGGGACTCACTCCATTATAGTAGTTATAAATACAAAGCTTTTTCTTCTTATTCTTTAGAATATGTTTTGGTCCTTTATTTTCATTTAAAGTATATACTTGTTCAAAGTCATGGTTTTTTTGTCCCTAGAGGATGATTAGTTTAGAGAGCATACACACACATACACATGCAAACATACTTTATCTGGGTTCTTTTATATATATGAAGTGTTTCTTCTTTTTTAAAAATTGAAGTAGAATTGATTTACAATGTTGAGCCAATCTCTGCTGTACAGCAAAATAACAGTTTTACATAAATAAATAAAGATATATATATTTAAAATATTCTTTTCCATTATGATTTATCTCAGGAGAATGGATGAAGTTTTCTGTACTATACAGCAGAACCTTCTTAGTTACCAGTTCTACATGTAATAGTGTATATTTACCAACCACAAATGCTGAGTCCATCCTTCTCCCCTCCTCCTCCTTGGCAGCCTCAAGTCTGATCTCTATGTCCTGGAGTCTATTCCTGTTTTATAGATAGGTTCATCTCTGTCATACTCTACATTACACATATAAGTGACATCACATGGTATGTCTTTCTCTTTCTGACTTAGTTCACTTCGTATGATAATTTCTAGTTGCATCCATGTTTTTGCAAATGGCATTATTTTGGTTTATATGGTGAGTAGTAGTCCACTGTAGTAATAAAAAGAAAATAACTTGATAGATTTCTTGCTTGAATACACTCAAGTTGAGGGAGTACATTCTTTAATGAGCTGTCAAGTCCTTTACTTAGAGATAGGAACAAACTGAATTTTGAATAAGCTGGTACAGAAGCAGTAGCTATAGCAAAGTCAGTATGGACCTGTAAGAGAGACCACTGGATAGGAATATTCTCTAAATTCTTTCCAATGATCCTCTCTCCTCTTCACTTGTTCTTTGGTCTAAATTAGTTAATTTCTTTTTAGAGGGCCTAGAAGAAAGGAAGAACAAACTTCTTGATCCAAGTACACTGAGGGCAGAGGGGCAAACCTTACAAAAACAGCATAGGACCTGAAACATGTGAAGCATGGGAAAAGAGATACCAATATTGGATGCCATGTTGGTTGTCAGAATTTGTCTTTATAACATTTTCTCCTTGATTCTTCCCGTTGAAGAGGATCACTATTGATTTTTATATATTGGCCCTATACCCAAAAACCTTGTGGAACCTATATTAGTACTCATTTGTCTACATATTTTAGTATATTATCTGTGTAGACAATCATCCCATCTGTGAAAATAAAAATGTTTTCTCCAGGCCAGAATACTGGAGTGGGTAGCCTTTCCCTTCTCCAGGGGATCTTCCCAACCCAGGGATCAAACCCAGGTCTCCTGCATTGCAGGTGGATTCTTTACCAACTGTGCTATCAAGGAAGCCCTTTTGTGATCTGAATGTGGCCTAATTATCGCATGGTCAAACACAATCAGTGCAATCACTGGAATAAATGCAATGGTATGGAACCGTAATTTGCACTCATGTGGATACCGAACTGTTTACCTGAAGCAGCACCTGTTTTTCAAGTTCACTAGAACCAAAAAAGAAAAGGGAACGGAACCCACCATGGTGGGAAGGGAAGAACCCACCATCTTCGGCAAGTACAGAGATTAATGAGTTTGATTCCACACCAATCTGAATACTTCAGAGGTGAAAAAGAATCTGGACTCTGATTCTCACCTGGGAACCCAGGAGGAGAAAAATTGCCAGTTTTTCCTCAGGGCCCTGGCCTGATCTTTTGACAACTCTGAGAACTCAAAGCCTGGAAGGTGGTGAGGTCACATGGCCCAGGTAACAAATTGTTCCTGTGAGGTCTGCCCCGAAGTATCAGAGGAGGACCTCAGCCCATGAAGAAAACAGTGTCTGGCACAGGGGTGTTGATTTGACGACATGGAAGAGGAGAAAGAATAGTCTTTCTGAAATGTGCAGATTTGAAGAGGTGGGATTGTGTGGAATGGCAGGATTGTTTTTCCTGTACCGCTGCACCTGAGCTGCTCTGGGGAATCGATTTCTTATGCTACAAAAGGATAGGACAGTGTGATGCTGACTGGCCCTGGGAACACAGCTTCAATTCAAGTGCATTGATTCAACAAGGATGGCATTGTTTTCTAGTAGGATCCAGCTGCCCACTCGCCAGACCCCTTGGTGATCCTTATTTAAAAAGCAGGAGGCATCTCTGAAACTTTAATAAGCACTTTTACAGAACAATACAGGACTAAAATGTGAAGCACCTCACTTTGCCTGTGTTGTTTTTAGTATTTTATTCAAGTGATGTAAACTGTGGAACGATCTCAAATGTATGGTTCAAGCAGAGGTCACCAGGAGATGATTTAGTTAAGCTGAAGGATGTTTAAATAAATGAATGGTATTGAGGACCACACAGTTGATAACCACAAATGATTCATTCAATTCATCATTTCAATAATTAAGATCAACTGTGAAAAAAAAAAGGATCCATTCAGTGGAAAAAGAAACTGAGAGGACACACAGCCCATTCTTGACATTATAAGTGATCTCTAAGCCTAACACCACTAATGTTTCTTGAGAACTTACATGAATTGATCACAATTAGCTATTTTGCCCTCTTTATAAACATTAGCCAAGATGGCCCTTCAACTGTGCTCAGTAATTAGCTCCCATCTTTACCTCCTATGTGCATCAAGGAAGGATGGACAGAAAATGTGAGTTACAGTCAGACAGGTCTGGATTCAAATCCTGATTTTGCCACTTATGGCTACATGACTGTGAGCAAAACGTCATGAGGACGAAGAAAGCATCAGTAAAAATGCCTGGCATATGGTATTTCTCAATAAATGCCAATGGTACAGCCACTTAAAAAGCCACTGGAACAGAATTAAAATAAAGATTATCAATGGAACATTTCTTACTGATTAGTTTAAAACAGTAATGTTTGGAGAAGTTTAGGTTCCTTTAGAAATCAAACCCACCTTTGAATGCCACAGGGAATTTTTACTCCTGTATTTAGACATACTGGGCCACCTCATTGCAGAGCAGAAAACAGTATTAAGCAACTCGATTCTTAAGAGTAGGGAGCATGTTTCACGGTCTTTGGGTCCCCAGTATCTATGCACAGTGCCAGGAACAACATCAATACTCAATATAAACACACATGCTTACATATATACATACATAGCTTTATGAAGTGGCATCATAGCATGGAATCTTAACCAGCCTCTAAAACAGATTTGAAGCAGATGCTTCACTTTTCATATTGAAAGCTATCTTTTAAGAATGTTTTAGGAGCAGAGATTCTCAGTGGGGATAGAATTCCAGATAACCTGTGAACTTCTTAAAATGGAGATACCTAATCGCTACCTATGAATCAATAATAGTAAGCACTCAAATAAGAGATGTATTTTTTACCTATGTACTGTGACGGCAACTCATTCACCCCTCTCAACAACCATATGAAGGCAGTGCTAACATTTTACCCATTTGACAACAAAGTGAGGAGACTTGGAGAGGGTACGTGATATGCCACAGAGCACGTGACTAGCAAGAGACAGAATCAGTATTCACACCAAAGTCCATGTGACCCTCTCCATCTACCTGATCTACCTGAACAACACCCATAGGGCTGCAGCTTGCGCATTTCTCTTTCTTTTTCTTAAAGTTTCCACAATGGCTCTGATTAATATGCCTAGTTAAGAGTCAGGTAATCAAGGAATGACTAGATAAAAAACATGCAAGAGAGGGACTTCCCTAGTAGTGCAGTGATTAAGACTTCACCTTCCAATGCAAGGGGTGCAGATTTGATTCCTGGTCAGGGAGCTAAGATCCTACATGCCTGTCAGCCAAGAAATCAAAGCATAAAAGAAGCAATACTGTAACAAGTTCAATAAAGACTTTAAAAGTGAAGTGAAGTTGCTTAGTTGTGTCTGACTCTTTGAGACCCCATGGACTGTAGCCTATCAGGCTCCTCGGTCCATGTGATTTTCCAGGCAAGAATACTGCAATGGGTTGCCATTTCCTTCTCCAGACTTTAAAAGTGGTCCACATAAAAAAAAATTTTTTTAAACGTGCAAGAGAAAGAGAAGGAAACCAAATGGCCCATGCCATTAGCCCAGTTCTCCAAATCCAAATAACAGTATGTGAAATAACCTATCCCTGCGACTCAAGCAGAAATTAGACCTTCACAAGGCTACAAATCAGCTTTACAAGCTTTTGAACTCTTCAACCACTATTGGCTCACCCTAAACAATCTGTCACCACATAGCGAGGCTGGCCTGGCTGTTTCCAGAGAGGGCACAATTGTATGGTGTCTACCAGGCCTGATAGATGAGATTGTTAAGGACAATGAGATGTTCTATGAGGTATCCTAACTTACTACAAAAGAGTAGATGTTATTAGCAGTTAATATTGTCTGTTCTTTTCCCAGCTGAATTTTTAAAGACTGTGGAAAGTGATCTAAACCTCAATGTTATTGCAGAATCAAGAAGCCACTACCTCCCTAGTTCCATAACGAATGCTGATCAAATACATGTGAATAGGAAAAGTATATTTAATTTGCAGGTTCTGTCTACATGGTCTGCTTCTATTTTCTTTGATAAGATTAGTGAACAAAGTTTAGAGGACTTTTTTTAGTTCAAACATTTTCCCATAATGGCAAATCAATCTGCTTGGGCAAACAGAACATCAAAATGTTAACCATCAGGAGCTATCATGGGAAGTTGATCTGATTTACACATAAAAACACCTGCTAAAACTTAAATGAAACTTTATAGAGGAACAAAACTGGATAAAGGATTTTTTGAGTCTTTTCAAGCAGTGGCTACAATAACTGCAAGAGTATGGACAAATGGTACCAAGTCTAATCAATCTTGTATATTTCTTCTGCACTGTTGCAAAATACATTTCATACCAGGGTAGAGTAAGCACACAGCAGGCAAAATGTGGTAGCTGAAGTAAGCATAGCTAATATGTTGCTTAGAACAGGTGAGATCTACAGAATTCCCTGATCCATCCTGATTGGCTCTGGTATGGAGGACTGATTCCTAGCATGCTTTTCTGCTATAACTTTTATGTCCACGATATATATAGGCTGCTTGGATCTAAACAGATACAGGAGATGGAAGCAGTATGTGAGCAGAAAGCCTATTCTATTTTACATGGCAGTATTATGTATGATAGTAAGGCAATTTGTCATGCCAAGACTGGCAGGTGGGAGCCAGCAGCAGGTCTCAGACTCTCCCACCAGAGTTAACAACAGCTTAGAGAAACAGGCCAGGGCAGGGGCAGGATGATAGCATGCAGAAGAACAAAATGGAAACCTGACACCCACTGAGCCAGCAACACCACAAGATGTAACAAAGTCTCAGAGATAAAGGAGGCCAGTCATCAGAATGGGCTTCTCAGGTGGCTCCATGCTAAAGAATCCACTTGCAAATACAGGAGACGAGTGTTTGATCCCTTGGTCGGGAAGGTCCCCTGGAGAAGGAAATGGCAACCCACTCCAGGTTTCTTGCCTGGGAAATCCCATGGACAGAGGAGCCTGGAAAGCTACAGCCCATGGGATAGTAAAGAGTCAGACATGACTTAGTGAATAAACAAACAAAAAATAAAGTCATCAGAATACATACTAGGAGCCCAGAACACAAGACTCTAGAACAGCTTCCCTGGACAAAGGCCATTCCTCCTCTAGCTCCTTTTAAAATCCATTGTTCAAGAAAAGTTGGGGGCTGAAGCTCTCCCCACCCACACACATGCTGTCCGTACCCAGCAACTATTACATGCCTGGAGTGAGCTATGGAAGAGTTCTACTGAATGGAGACGTATAAGTAATCCAAGATGCAAATGCATTGAAGTACAGAGCAGAAGGGATTAAGAGTGTGGACAGGGACTTCCCTGACAGTCCAATGGATAGGACTCCGTGCTTCCACTGCAGAAAGCACAGGTTCAATCCTTTGTCAGGGAACTAAGATCCTGCAAGTTGTGGACCCAAAAAAAAAAAAATGTGGACAGTTTAATCACAAAGTTCTGGGTTCAGAAGCCAGGTCTGAAGCTGCTAGCTGTGTCCTAGAGGATAAGTCAACTAATGTCACCTAAAAACGAGGATAGTAGTACTTCACCCTATGCCTGTTGAGAGGATTAAATGACTCAGTGCATCTAAAGCACTTAGTGAAGTGTCTTCAGCATGGCAAGTACTGAATAAAAGTCAGTACTTGCTATTATCATTATTAACAAATGACCAGAAGGCCTTTATGTTGCCCAAAATGAATAGACTGCTACCTCAAAAGATCATAAAAAGCAGAATCATAACGAGTTTCTTCCTAACATACCTGTTATGAAGTTTCTTAAAATTAAATATTCAACAAGCCCAGTGCCAGTCTCTCTTGCTTGCATACCTGTGCTTCTTCTGGAGCTCTGCCATTCTCTGTCTCTCTCTGCTCCATATCTATTTGTAGCTAGGGAGGACATATTTCATACCTATGCAGAAGTGTTATCTGCCAAATTATGAAATGAGGGAGGATGTGAAAAGGCAATGAAAAACATTAAGGAAGCAGAGGGAGACAAATCCAGGAGGAGGTTGGTATCCGGCCTCAATTCCATCTCCCCCCACCCAAACTCCTGTCTGTCTTGCACCCTTGACAACACCCAACTCAGATTAAATCCAGCTCTTTAATGACTCCACACCTGCCCGCAGGTGGATCACCATCCACCATGCTGTCCATTCCCCTTTAAACTGATACCCTCAAAGCTCAAGTCTTCAGTGCTGCCTGCCACCCCACTCTACCCCTGTTACCGAAAGAGTGAGTAGGGTCTGGCTGCTCGCTGCTCAAAAGCCAATAAACAGGCCAGGTTGGTGGAAAGGAAAGTTTGCTGTATTTCAGATGCCAGCAATTGAGGGAGGAGGGTGGCAGATATCTGTCCAAAGGCTGATTGCCCACTCCCCACCCCGCCAGCCCCAACTCTGCACCAGCAACCAGTGGAGCAAGAGTTTTTATAGCCACAAGGAGGGGGCTACATTTAGAAACAGCACGGTCAGCTCTGACAGTCATCTTCAAACTGGTCATTGGTGGTCTGATTAGCATCACCTTGATTGTTTTAGGTACAGTTAATCATTAGTTCCAGAGTCTGTTTGTTCCCATTTCTTGAGGCCAGTTTTCAGAATTTTAGCAACTTATGTCATGGGTACAGTCTGGTTATCATGTAGTTAACTTCTCCACCTGGGGTTTTAGTATCTATAAGACAGCTCACAGGATGTGGCTCAGAATATTATCTATAGCCCTTGAGAAAAAACTAAAGGTACTTGACTATGCTTAATAAGTACATTATTATTATTACTTGGTTTCTTTTGACTATTTTCCTTTTTTTCCTGCATTTCTCATTTCTCTGATTAAACTTATTCTTTGACTAAAGTTTTCCATAGACAAAAGGCAGGTAGAGAACATGGCGGGGGGGCGGGCAAGGACCATAGGGTCCTGCTCCATTGCACCCCCTACCCCATTCATTTGTCTGCTTTCCCTAGATTCTTTCATATGCCTCCTCTCTGCTCACACTGCTAACTCTCCTTTCTTCCTCCTCACTCTCAGCTGATGACCTAGCTTCTGATTTCAGTGAGAAAAAAGAAGCAATTAGGAGAAAGTCCACATCCTCCCACCACCCTATCTACCCACCTACCGGCATCTGTACCCACCAGTTCTGGCTGTTTGCTGCTAACTGTGGACCAAGGGTCTGCTCTGAAGGACAACCTTACAACAATACTAGGAAGCTAATGCACCTGCTCTATTCTTCCCCATATTATGATATCAGAGTCATTACTTGATAATATACTATCAGTCTTTTTGTTTACTATCTGACCACCCTCATTAGAATATAAGCTCCTTAAGGAAAATGTTGTATCCCGTGGCCAAAAGGAGTGCCAGGCACATATTAAGCACTCAATGAATATGTCTGTGTGGAATGAATGGGGAAAAAAGAATGAATGAAAGAAAAACATGAATTTTTCGCTGTTTGAAATTCTCTATTGAATGCTTAGGGTTCTCTCCCTCTCTCTCCCCCATGAACATTTCCCCCACCAAAGCCCTAGGACAGGAATCTAATGTCCCAGGGGGACATGTTATTAAAAGTTGATGCTCTTCAAGGAGGCATGTCATGGACATCCATGTGAATAGGATGCCTGCATTGAACCTGGTCATGGCTAAAGAGTGCCAGTGAGTGAGGCCCTACCCATGGAGCAGAGCCATCCAGGCAATATGGGAAGTAGGCTTGCCAAGCATAGGTCTATTTAGGATCCAGATCCAATGACAGGAAGCCTTCTTAACTTCCTTCCTTCCTTGCCACTGAGCCTGAGACTATGCCAAGGAAGTCCAACTCTCAAACATCTACAGAAAGTATCCCAGAGAGGAAATCTATGACTTGTCTATGCCATCTGCACAATGCTCAGGAAGCCAGCCAGCCTGGACACAGAGGGGGCCTCTGGTTTGTACCTTCTATGCAGAAGATGCTCAGTTTTTGGGCACCGTGGCCAACATGGATGAAGGATCATAGAAGATAAGGAGCTTGTTACTTACAGCACATGCATGATATGCATCAGGGAGGTTATTAAGAAGATGGAAGAGATGGAGATGAACAAGGAGGTGGAAGAAGCAAAAGGGACACTGGAGGCAGGGAAGAGGAGTGGAGCAGCTAGAAGAGGTGGAGAAGGAAAGAAACAGAAGGTAGAGAAATAATTTGGTTTTACATGTCAGTGATAAATATTAACTTAACCTGAAGACTGCAAGTGTGCTACTAGACTCTGGTAGTCACCAGCTTAGGCAAGTTGGACAAGTCCCTTTGCTCATGGGAACTTTGGTTTTTCTTACCACTCAATGCTGGAAGTTGGCATCTCCAAGTACCCTCACAGTTCTGACCTCTTGTAAAATCATAATCTTTCCAGTCACCAGCTCGGCTCTGTGATATGGGTCTGTGGAGCCAACCAGTACAGAGTTTGGAACTTCAGCAGATGTCCCTGAAAACAGGCAGAAACTCCCTCAATGGAGCCTTAGCTGCCTTCCCACAGATCCCAAGGGCTTCCCTGGTAGCTCAGTTGGTAAAGAATCCACCTGCAATACAGGAGACCCCAGTTTGATTCCTGGGTCAGGAATATCCCCTGGAGAAGGGACAGGCTACCCACTCCAGTATTCTTGGGCTTCCCTGGTAGCTCAGCTAGTAAAGAATCCTCCCACAATGAGACCTGGGTTCTATCCCTGGGTTGGGAAGATAACCTTGGAGAAGGGAAAGGTTACCCACTCCAGTACTCTGGCCTAGAAAATTTCATGGACTGTATAGTCCATGGGGTCACAAAGAGTCGGACATGATGGAGTGACTTTCACCTTCACAGATTCCAGCTTTCTTCCCAGGAAAACATTCTCCCAGAGGACTGGGATGCTATGTCTCATTTCACAGCTCCATTTCCCTGAGAAATAAACAGCACAAACTAGCATTTGTTCCTCAGCACAGAATGAGCCAGTCCAATGAAGATCAGCCAATTTGTCCTTTCTTTAATACTGTTTATTGTCTCTTTAACGATGAATTCATTTGAGCAAGTGACCCCAGATCTTAGTTCACAGTAACTGTTTATGTTCATGAGACCTCTCCCAGTCTCGGCTCCTGGTCCCTTTTGACCTTTCAGAAACCACACCTAGCTGCTTCAGGAACAGGCCACTCTAGGCTTACTTTGGGAAAGGATCCAGCATGGCAGGCAGCACACTTACAGTTCTTATGGACCACACGGAGAAATCAATGTGACAGGCAGCCCCAGAGGCAGGCAGCCCAGACTAGGAAGAGAGGAGACACAGTCTGTGAATACCATGTTGTTTCCTTACTATTGAATCTTTCCAAGTTAACTGGTGTGGAATTTCAATCGCCTGCCCATATATAGCCTTGGAGTATCTTATAATTCAAAGAGACATCATGGTGTACTGGAGCTGGAATCCAAAAGACCAAAATAAAATTTTGGCTCCAACCACTTATCACACTTTGGGCAATCTACATAATTTCTCTGGGCCTCCTGACTCTCCCTGTCTCTAAAGTGGAGACAATAATAGTACATAAGAAATAAGATCAACTAAGATATCTCTGACTCAAGCTCATAGTATAGTGTCCCATACAAACAGAAAGAATAAATATGAGCTACTAGCCATGGATAGTATTATGAAACCATGGATATGGGCATGCTGTGGGAAATAAAAAGAGCCCCTAAAGTTTGTTAGCTGAAGTGCTGACTACAAAGTGAGCAACTAGACATTAGCCTTTGCTTTTGGATATGACATCCCTGTCATCATCAAACAGCACAGATTCACATTTGTCCAAAGGAACCAGTCATCGATGGGGGTGCAAATTCAGGTAGAGGTCACACCATCGTTACAGAAGCTGATACCTGGAAATGGCCCTAATGCCCCAAATGACAAATGTCCAAAACAGGAACCTAGTTGAGACTGGAATATACACATATAATCAACTACCAGGTCACAATGAAAATGATGCTCCAAAAGTATATTTATGGACAGAAAAATAAGTTCAAAATATGCTGTCAAATGGGAAAAAAAGGGTATCTAAGAAACAGATGCTCTAAGTTATACATTATAAACCTATCTTGTGTGAATTTCAACAAATAGATTTTAACCTGGAAATGAAAGAATAATAAGTATCCCACCTGATCTCACTTTGCAAGTACGTGGTACATATGTTACAATGCCTAGAAAAATTCTCAGAGACTTTACACATGAAAAGGGTTCTTTCTGAATAATAGGAATTTAGGTGATTTTCACTTTCTCTTTGGACTTTTACTGGAACTTTCGGGGGTGGAGGATTGTTACTTATTTTTTTAAAAAAAAACAAGAAATGTGTTTATTCAACACCATGACAAATAGGGTCCCTAATCATAAGGCTCCCAAACTACCCATCATTTGCTTTCAGAGGCTGATATGCCTGTTTTTGGAAGGCCCAGGCCACCGGAGAATCAGACATGCACCTACTTGTGGCCCCCATATTTCCTCTGTGAGAGAGATGAAGGCAGAGATATATCTTGCTTTTCCTAGTGCATCTGCCCCAACATCAAGCCACCTTTGAAACTGCTTTGAAGGTACATTTTAATCAAAATTAAAATGCCACTCTGGGAAGAGAGGGGAAGAGAATGTGCTTCCTTTTGGTGTGATGAACATGGTTTGGAACTAGATAAGAGTTAATGGTTGCACAACATTGCGAGTATACTAAATGCTACTGGATTGTACATTTTAAAATGGCTACTTGTATGTTGGTGCTTCTCTGGTAGCTCAGTGGTAAAGAATCTGCCTGTCAATGCAGGAGACTCGAGTTTGATCCCTGGGTCAGGTAGACACCCTGGAGAAGGAAACTTCAACCCACTCCAGTATTCTTGCCTGGGAAATCCCATGGAGAGAGGAGCCTGGCGGGCTATAGTCCATGGGGTGGCATCAGTCAGACACGACTTAGCGATTAAACAACAATTCTATGTTTTGTGAATTTCACTTCAATAAAATAAAAACAAAACTTAATCCATGAATACTGATTGTTGGTAATTTCAATATGGATGTGGAAAATTCATCTCTTAGAATTTTTGTGTGTTCAATAAACTGTTTGCACACCGACATCAAAATTTTAATAGAAACGTTTTTCCTTTGTTTCTGGGAGATGCATATTACGAACCAATATGCCATTTTCATCATTTCGTTACCATAATCATAGGCTATTAGAACAGCCACTTTGTTTTACAGAATAGGTAACTGAGGCTAGAACACAAGTAATTTACAAAATCAGAAGTGTCCTAGTCCAGGGTTCTGTCCAGAATAATCCACTTCTAGTCTTTTCTTCATTCAATTCCCTGGTCCTCTTTATATATTTTTTAAATACATATTTACTCTTTAATCAAATTATCAGCCTCATGTCATTGTCCAGAATTTGTTTTCTGCACCCCAACTCCTTCAGTGTTCGGTATATTGGTCATATGTTTTGATAACTATATTGAGCAAACTCATCCTATTTAGTATTTCAGTTGTGAGAAGCAGGTGATAGGGTGTGGATTAACTCAGTAATGTGCCACACCCTCTTGGCTCTACCACTTTATCCCTGGGAATGCTGGAGATCTAGGTTTCATCTGGGTCTCAAAAACACGATCATTAACACAGCGGTTTCTGTGTCTGCACTTCTCACACTGCCCTGACTCCAAATCACAGCAAGATTGTTTACTCGAAGAACAAAGAAATCTTTCCATCCAGAGCCAAGAAAATTACACCTTCCTTGTATTCTGCACAGATTAATATCTGAGAAGGCTTATGATCAAATGCTTCTCGAATGTGTCTCTCCATAGCTGGATTGCATGGTTGCCAGTGACCTGCTATTTGGAATCAAAGAAGCACTGGCATGATGGCAACAGCAAAGATCTGGGCATTTTGTTAAGTTACATGTCACCCATTTGCAGTTTTGCAACACCTGCATTCAACACTGGAATCTGAGCTGAAGAGTGCCCTTTGCTGCAAAATGTTAGGTTTCAAAAACTTGCTGGACACTTCAGGCATTCTGAGCAGTTGGAAACAGTGTTGTGAATTGAATCTGGATCCCACTTTTCAGCAGTCTATCCACCCAACCTGTGAAGCCCTGTGTGTTTATTCAGTATCACTCCTTAGACTGCCAAACAAACAAGACAAAAGATCTCAACTCCTTTCCTGTTTCTCAGAGAGCCAATGATGATGTGTTAAGAAGTAACTGGAGCAGGAAGGAAGGGGAAGGGAATCCTATTTGGTCAACATCCCCATCATTGCACATAATCAACTTAGAATGAAAACCAATTTTATGATGGGTTTTCCCTACCTTGGCTGCACCCCAAAGCTTAGAGGATTTTAGTTCCCGGACCAAGGATCAAACCCAGGACCTCGGCAGTGAGAGCACAGAGTCCTAACCACTGGACTGGCAGAGAATTCTTCGTGGTGGGGTTTCAGAGGCAAGAGAATAACCTACAGAGTTTTCCTAAATGGATTCAACAATGCCAGCCACAGTGGGATTCATCCAGTATTACTTGAAAAACTCCCAAAACAAATAACCCCAAACATTAAATTTGACCACTAAGTAGATGTAAAGCAAACTTCAAAAGGAATGTCAATGATATGTCACCTCTCATAGCCTCTAATCCACGGATAAAATGAGAAGATTTTGATTTTTTTCCCCACAGTATGACACATGCGAGGAACACACTCCAGTGGGGAGTACTCAGATTAAAATACAACCCCAATAATAAACTCTATTTGTGTATGTGTGTGTTGTAGAGGAAGTCAGGCAGTGGAGAAGATGAGGACGGGTGGCTGAAGCACTCATGAAAGGGCTGGCATCCAGGGCAGCTGGTAGCCCATGGACTCTGCTAGTGTACTCTAAAATTTACTGCAAATAATAATTCAAAGCTGAGAACTCCTGGACTACAAAAATACTAAGCTTCCTTCAAGCTCTGTAAAATAAATAAATTGAATCAAAAACAGTGTCATCAAATTTTTTATATATCTGAACTTCTTTGTGGCCACAACTGTATGGTACCTAACTACACTCTTATAAAAGGACAAAAGCAACGCTTTAGATGCCCTGTTCATGTCCATGTAGACCCCCATGTAATTACTGCTATTCAAGGGTTATGATCTGATGGAAATAATAGGGTTTGGAGACAAAACATGTGGGCACAAATTTAAATTTTGCCACTAACTAATCTTATATACCAGAGTTTCTTCATTTGGATTCAAATCCTAGGATGATATTCTGTAAATTCACCAAATTCTATATGGCTTACGCTTCTCATCTGTAAAATAAGGATAATGGTAGTGCTTATATCCTAAGCTTGTAGTTAAGGATTTAATGAAATGATACCTGTGGAGTCCTTCAAGCTGCCCACAGCAGAGACAGTGCTCAATGAATGTCAGTAACATCATCTTTGTTCCCATATCAATAAGGTGTTTTCCCAGCTCTCTGAATATAGTTAAAGTTGCTCAGTCATATCTGACTCTTTGCAACCCCATGGACTATACAGTCCATGGAATTCTCCCGGCCAGAATACTGGAGTGGGTAGCCTTTCCCTTCTCCAGGGGATCTTCCCAAACCAGGGATTGAACCCAGGTCTCTCACATTGCAGGTGGATTCTTGACCAGCTGAGCCACAGGGAAGCCCAAGAATACTGGAGTGGGTAGTCTATCCCTTCTCCAGGGAATCTTCCTGACTCAGGAATTGAACTGGGGTCTCCTGCACTGCAGGTGGATTCTTACCAACTGAGCTATCAGGGAAAATCAGCTTTTGGATGAATTTATTAACCTTCTATCTGATAATGCGCACCATCATCTTCATCATCAACATTACAATAAATACGCTTTTGAGCTATGATGTGTCAAGGACCATGACTATGCTGGGCAGTTTACCATGAGGCAACTTAGTTGATACTACCAATGCATCTGCAGAAGTCCCCAGTAGAGGTTCCTATAGATCAAGAAAGTGACATTGCTAGTCACATCTTCAGTAAGTGACAAAATCAGGATGTGAACTCAAGTCTCTGTTATTGGAAAGTGACTATGAATCACGACAATGAGGACAGCAGGCCTCACTGCATTCTTAAAACACATGAAGCATCGCACGCAATGTTAAACCTGCACATAGCAGATTCTGCACAACCCTAAAACACTGACTTGGTATCCAGGGTCACAAAAGAGATAGGAACCAGAAATACTGGGAGAATTGGGGTCCCAGAATTGAGGTTCGTAGCACCACTACGAACAAAGCTAGTGGAGGTGATGGAATTCCAGTTGAGCTATTTCAAATCCTGAAAGATGATGCTGTGAAAGTGCTGCACTCAATATGCCAGCAAATTTAGAAAACTCAGCAGTGGCCACAGGACTAGAAAAGGTCAGTTTTCATTCCAATCCCAAAGAAAGGCAATGCCAAAGAATGCTCCAACTACTGCACAATTGCACTCATCTCACATGCTAGTAATGTAATGCTCAAAATTCTCCAAGCTACGCTTCAGCAATACGTGAATTGTGAACTTCCAGATGTTCAAGCTGGTTTTAGAAAAGGCAGAGGAACCAGAGATCAAATTGCCAACATCCGATGGATCATGGAAAAAGCAAGAGAGTTCCAGAAGAACATCTATTTCTGCTTTATTGACTAGGCCAAAGCCTTTGACTATGTGGATCACAATAAACTGTGGAAAATTCTGAAAGAGATGGGAATACCAGACCACCTGACCTGCCTCTTGAGAAATCTGTATGCAGGTCAGGAAGCAACAGTTAGAACTGGACATGGAACAACAGACTGGTTCCAAATAGGAAAAGGAGTATGTCAAGGCTGTATATTGTCACCCTGCTTATTTAACTTATATTCAGAGTACGTCATGAGAAACGCCGGGCTGGAAGAAACACAAGCTGGAATCAAGATTGCTGGGAGAAATATCAATAACCTCAGATATGCAGATGACACCACCCTTATGGCAGAAAGTGAAGAGGAACTAAAAAGCCTCTTGATGAAAGTGAAAGAGGAGAGTAAAAAAGTTGGCTTAAAGCTCAACATTCAGAAAACAAAGATCATGGCATCTGGTCCCATCACTTCATGGGATATAGATGGGGAAACAGTGGAAACAGTGTCAGACTTTATTTTTTGGGGCCCCAAAATCACTGTGGATGGTGACTGCAGCCATGAAATTAAAAGACGGCTTGCTCCTTGGAAGAAAAGTTATGACCAATCTAGATAACATATTCAAAAGCAGATATATGACTTTGCCGACTAAGGTCCGTCTAGTCAAGGCTATGGTTTTTCCAGTGGTCATGTATGGATGTGAGAGTTGGACTGTGAAGAAGGCTGAGTGCCGAAGAATTGATGCTTTTGAACTGTGGTGTTGGAGAAGACTCTTGAGAGTCCCTTGGACTGCAAGGAGATCCAACCTATCCATTCTGAAGGAGATCAGCCCTGGGATTTCTTTGGAAGGAATGATGCTAAAGCTGAAACTCCAGTACTTTGGCCACCTCATGTGAAGAGTTGACTCATTGAAAAAGACTTTGATGCTGGGAGGGATTGGGGGCAGGAGGAGAAGGGACAACAGAAGATGAGATGGCTGGATGGCATCACTGACTCGATGGACGTGAGTCTGAGTGAACTCCGGGAGTTGGTGATGGACAGGGAGGCCTGGCGTGCTGTGATTCATGGGGTCGCAAAGAGTTGGACACGACTGAGCGACTGAACTGAACTGAACTGGGGTCCCAGAAGGCAGAAGAAACTGAGACTATCCTTGGTCTCTGTCCTTATCCATGACAGCAAAATCTAACACAAGTCTGTGCTCCAGAGGCAACCATCTGAAACCATAAGAAAACCCACTTCTACAAACCCTTCTTGGAAAGTTGGGTCATAGTGTTTCTACTTAAGAAGAAAACCCAGTTGTACAAACACTTCCTGGAAAGCAGGGTGATAGAATAGTGTGCTGTGCTTAGTTGCTCAGGTGTGTCCGACTCTTTGCAACCCCATGGACTGTAGCCTGCCAGGCTCCTCTGTCCATGGGATTTTCCAGGCAAGAATACTGCAGTGGGTAGCCTATCCCTTCCCCAGGGGAACTTCCTGACCCAGGGATCAAACCGGGGTCTCCTGCATTGCAGGCAGATTCTTTACCAGCTGAGCTATCTGGGAAGCCCATGATAGAATACTGCTGCTGCTAAGTTGCTTCAGTCGTGTCTGACTCTGTGCGACCCCATAGACAGCAGCCCACCAGGCTCCCCCATCCCTGGGATTCTCCAGGCAAGAACACAGGAGTGGGTTGCCATTTCCTTCTCCAATGCATGAAAGTGAAAAGTGAAAGTGAAGTCGCTCAGTCATGTCCAATTCTTAGCGACCCCATGGACTGTAGCTTACCAGGCTCCTCCATCCATGGGATTTTCCAGGCAAGAGTACTGGAGTGGGGTGCCATTGCCTACTCCGAAGATAGAATACTAGAGCTAGTCAAAACCTTAAAAAAAAAAATCAAATCTTACAACCTCCCTGATCAGTGGACCAGAAAGCTGAAGACGTGATTAAGTGGAGAAATCCATTTTCATTGCCTCCCACAGAATAATCAGGGGCTTTGCAAGCTTTTCAGAGTGTGGGGGGGTGGGGGAAAGTCGGATAGTTACCAAGTGCTCTGTAAGGGACCCAGGGCAGAAATGTGACAATAAATCCAGCACAGGGATTGGCCCTCAAGGCTCTGCCTGTACACAGAGGGAGACAGACAAGTCACAAGCAGCACAAATTCAAGCCAAGATGAAGTTCAATCGCCAGGCTATGAGAGTTCAAAACTGCTTTCCACCTGGGGGAATGGTGTCAAGGAAAGCTTAGTAAAGTAGATGACGTTGACAAATGACAGGTAAAATGACAAGATGGAGAAATGTATTTAAGTAAACAGCTGTAGCAGAGGCAGAAAATATCACGGTGGAATCAGGAAGCACTGAGGGCTCCAATTTGGCTGGAAATGAGTACACATGAAGAACAGAGGAGCACATGGCTGCTCAGTAGCTTGGGAAGCTTGGAGCTGAGGAGAGGAGACAGTTCCTTAGCAGCTGGAGTCTGCATGACAGACTCAAAGAGAGCCTCAGAAGGATGTACTTGGCACTGCTCTAGGGTACAGGCTGGAGGGAGAAGAGAGCAGAGGCAAGAGACATGGGATGCTGGAGAACAATTAGCAGGATGTTTGTCGCTGCAGTACAAAGGGTACTGCCTGCAATGGCCATGCAGAAAGGTGGTCGCAAGTGATACTTTTCCTTTCCTTCCTCTAGGTCTGCACTAAATGGTTGAAGGGCATTGAAGGGATCTGAAGTAGGAAGCAGTCCCCACACCTTATTCCTTAGAGGCTCTCGTCCCCTGAAGGGACAGGACTGACTAAAGAGTTTCTGAATACCCAGTCACTCTCCTCTGGGATGTATCTGGCCAAACTCTGGCACAAGTGAGCACTCTTCTCCATCCTCAGGATCTAAATTTTTGCCTCTTTTCAGAGAGGCTTTTGGGGGTGGGATATATAGACAGAATCCAGCCAGGTCCAGACAACATCCCTTACTGTGATCACATCAACCACTGCACCCCGTAGTCTATGACCACAGTTTTTCTGGGTCCTGGCTCCTCGCTAAGGCTTTTCACAGCACCAATCCTCAAACTACACAGGCATCAACTCCCATCGACCCCACTCACACTGAGATCAGAGGTAACAGAAAAAAAGCTACTTGGCAGTTAGATACATCCATTCAGAAGTCAATATTTATCAACTCTGCCAAAGTAGCTGAGAGGCACTGGACAGTTACGTAGATGTTCCAAGAATTCCCAAAGCCCCACCAGAGAAACCAGTCCTCAGCACTGCATGTTTATGTTTGATCTACATGAAGCTATTTGCATCATCTTCCTACGGTTTCTGCTGAAAATTAACTAGGTGGATTCAGTCTTCTTCCCTAAGATGAGTTACTGATCTTAGGATCAAGGCAACATAATATTTGATAAAGCCTTGTCTCTACCAGTAGAACACATCTCAAATCTTCCTCTAACTAAATCTGTTTCACAGCTCTCCTCAAGACTAAAAGTGGGATAACATTAAGCAAGCAAAAACTTGGAGTCTTCAGCAGGGCCAAGGACAATCAGGTCTTCCGAGGATGAGCACTGGGGTAGGGTACAAACACTGTGCAGTACTAGTCACCAGAACCTACCACAAGCAAAGTCACTCCTATGAAATGAGATGTAAAATTAGTAAGTTGGTCAGCCTTTTGTGACACACTAGGTAGAATGAATCGTTCCAGTGGACTGGGAAGAGTTGTTGTTCCAATCATACCCCAGCTGACACATTCATGTGCTTTCTTGCCTTCAAAGTTGTCCCGTGCTAATTCCACATGTGTTACAAGTGTCAGACAGCTCCTCCTTTACAGAAAGATGAGATAACTTGACCAAGATCATTCTGCACAGGTTGCTAGAGACAGCATATCACCCTAACGTAGGAATATGAATGATGGAAAAAGTAGCACCAACTGCTATCTTGTCTCTTTGCCAAGGGATCTTAAAACTTGTACAATAAGAAAGTGCACATCAGCTCTTTCCAAATACAGGAAACAGATTTCTGATCACCCCGGAGATGTGCTGATGGGACAAATCCCTCTGTGAGTGAACAAATAATTAAAATGTGAATATTCTACTTTGAGGTTTTGGTGATCTGATGCCTATTGGTAATGTAACATTCTTGGACTTTAAAGATAAACTGGTGGAGTCACAAAAAGAAAGAAGAACAAAAAGAAAAAAGTAGCAAACCCGATACACTCTTCAGAAATAAGGTTGTCCCACCTCAATGTCCATTGACAGATGCGTGAATAAAGAAAATGTGAAACATACATATAATGGAATATCACTTGGTCACAAAAAGGATGAAATAATGTCGTTTACACCAACATGGATGGACCTAGAGATTATCATACTGTGTAAAGTAAGTCAGACAAAGACAAATGCTATATGATATTACTTATATGTGCAATCTAAAAAGAGAGAGAGAGAGAGAGCGATACAAATGAACTTATTTCCAAAACAGAAAGAGACTCAAAGACAAAGAAAATAAATTTAGAATTACCAAAGGGAAATGGAGTTGGGGAGGGATAAATTAGGAGTTTGGGGTTAACAGATACATACTACTATATACAAAATAAACAACAAGGACCTACTGAATAGCACAGAGAACTCAATATTTTGTAAACACCTATACGGGAAGAGAATCTGAAGAGTATGTATATATAACTGAATCACTGTGATGTACACTTGAAACTAAGACAATATTGTAAATGAACTATACTTCAATACTATACTTCAATACTTGAAATAGAGTATATCCTAAATAAAGGACAATGAATATCAGTTTATCTAGCCATCCCTTTCAGCATCTTTGTTCCCTCAAGAGATGTTTCTTATTTACATTTCATCAATATATCTGCTCTCAGGAAGCATCAGTTGTTTAGCTGTGTCTGACTCTTTGCAACCTCATGGACTATAGCCCACCAGGCTCCTCTGTCCATGGGATTTTCCAGGACAATTCCACTCCCTTGGTAGGGACCAGGGAAAAATTCTGAGGGGTCAGATATTAATATCTAATAAAGTCTCCTATGCTTCCCCAAATAGGGTAGCAATTTATTTATTTATTTATTTATTTGGCTGCATAGCATGTGGGATCTTAGTTCCCTGACCAGGGATAGAACCCATGCTCCCTCCATTGGAAGCACAGAGTCTTAACCACTAGACCATAAAGGAAGTCTCATAGGGTAGCATTTTTAGCAAAGAGAGAACGCATTAAGACAAATGAATGAAATGCAAATGATGGACTTTCAGACTTCAGCCAGTTCATGAAAGAGGTAAGGACATCTTCATATTACCCCAGGGTCAGAACATCTTTGCATTACCCCAAATTACAACGTGTGGCCTACATTTTTGTAATTCTACATTTTGCTAGAGGAAGAGTGAATGCCTGTTCAATTCCACTCAGTTTTCATTCAGTTCAACTGAATTGAACAGTCTCAGTGGTCCCCTACTGGTGCTTAGAACGCAGACAAGAATAAGACACAGTCTTGCCTTCAAAAGGCTTGATAGCTACAGAACTTTGAATACATGGAAGCAACTCTTTAAATATGATTAGACCATGATACTTGCTATGGAGAATTTGGTGAGGGTGGGGAATAGGAATGCAGGAGAAAAAGACATCTATTCTGTTTGGAGGAAAATAGGGGAAAGCTTCATGGAACAGGTAAAATTTGAGATGAGCCTTAAGAAAAAATGAACATTTCTAAGGATGAAGATGGAGGTTAAAACGGTGTGAAGGTACTGATTAATGGAAGTTGTTATAATAACACAAACATCTTATATTAATACATATATGTAGAATCTAGAAAAATGGTACTGATGAACCTATTTACAGGGCAGAAATAGAGATGTAGATATAGAGAACAGACTTGGAGACACAGTGGGGGAAGGAGATGGTGGGATGAATTAAGAGAGTAGCACTAACATATATACACTACTCTGTGTAAAACAGATAGTGGGAAGCTGCTGTATCATACAGGGAGCTCACCCTGGCATTCTGTGATGACCTAGAGGGGTGGGATGGGAAGAGGGAGGGGATATATATATAATTATGGCTAACACAACATTGTAATGCCATTATATTCCAATTAAAAATAAAGGAAAAATCTTAAAAATAATTAATCTAAAAGCCAAAACTAAAAAAAAAAAAAGAACGTACCAGAGGAAAGACAGTAGTCCAGTGTGGCTGGAAATCAGAATAATGAGTAAGAACACTGTTTTTGATAAAACTGGAAAGCTAGGCTGGCAATAGATCATAAAAAGCTCTGAAAGTCCTTCTGCAGTTGGTTAAGTACAGAAGAGAACTACACTACTAGTACTATTTTGGTGATCATGTGAACTTTGAAATGAAATGGAGTCATAATGAAAGAAGAGGCATAAATAAACAATATTAAGACTTAAAAGGGGCATAACTGCAGATGCAGCAAAGAAAAAAAATAATAGATAATGTTATGAGCAACTTTACACACATAAATTTGAAAATTTCAATGAAATACCCAAATTACTAGAAAAATAAATTTTAAAATTGACTCCAGAATGGTCCTATAACCATTAAATCTTTTAAAAGCATCCCATTAAATCAATGCCAGACCCATGCGGGGGGCTGTTTATAGGTAGTTCTACTAAATTTGCAAGAAACGCATAATTCCAATGTTATACAAATACTTCAGAGAGAAGATGGGAATATTTCCCAACTCATTTTATAAGGCAACTCTCATCTTGGCACCAAAAATAGACAAGAATAAAAGAGAAAGGAAAAATACATGCTAGCCTAACTTATGAACATAAAAGTAAAAATGCTAAACAAAATATTACCAAGTGAAATCTAGCAATGTACAAAAACAAAAATTATGATCAAGTTGGGTTAATTCCAATAATTTGAGTTTGTTTCAGCATTAAAAATTTTATGAGTGCAAAGCAATGCATTGCTTTAAAGGATTAAAGGAGAAAGGAAAAGAACTATGCTATATGATCACCTCAAAGGATACAGAAAATGTATTTGATAAAAGTCAAAATCCATTTGCCATAAATGGATGGCACATATATTAGCTAACTATAGGAGGTGATTTCTCCAACCTGATAAAATTTCTCCAACCTGATAGATTGTGGTGCCAAGATGAGAGTTGCCTTATAAAATGTGTGGGGAATATTCCCATCTTCTCTCTGAAGTGTTTGTATAAGATTGTAATTATGTGTTTCTTGCAAATTTCGTAGAACATTCCATAAAATATATTTTCCAAAATATTTTGGAAGTATCATAACTTAATGTCAAAATAGTATAAGCATTCTATTTCAGATCAGAAACAAAAGAAAAATGTCCACTGGACCACTTTGATTCAACACTGCACTACAGGTCCTAACCAGTCAGGTAAGACAAAACAATAGAAAAGACAGCCAAAGGATTAGGAAGGAAGAAGTAATACTGTCAATATTTGCAGATATGATTGACTACACAGAATACAAGAATCTTAGGAATTATTAGAATATGATTAAGGGAATTTAGCGAGGCTGTTAGATGCAGACTTCTAAAGTACAAGTGTGTGCTAAGTCACTTCAGTCGTGTCTGATGACCCCATGGACTGTAGCCGGCCAGACTCCTCTGCCCATGGGATTCTCCAGACAAGAATGCTAAAGTGGGTTGCTGTGCCCTCCTCCAGGGAAAGCACAGGTAGTAGTATTCTATTTCCAAAGCTATAGGATGGACACACAAGGGTTTGTTTGATTTTTCTTTCTTTTCTTTTTTTGTTTTGATTTTTAGAGAATCTATTATTTATTCATTTATTTATTTATTTATTTTTAAATTTAAATTTATTTATTTTAATTGGAGGCTAATTACTTTACAATATTGTATTGGTTTTGCCATACATCAACATGAATCTGCCACGAGTGTACATGTGTTCCCCATCCTGAACCACCCTCCCACCTCCCTCCCCGTACCATCCCTCTGGGTCATCCCAGTGCACCAGACCCAAGTACCCTCTATCCTGCATTGAACCTGGACTGGCGATTCATTTCTTATATGATATTATACATGTTTCAATGCCATTCTCCCATATCATCCCACCCTCTCCCTCTCCCACAGAGTCCAAAAGACTGTTCTATACATCTGTGTCTCTTTTGCTGTCTCACATACAGGGTTATCGTTACCATCTTTCTAAATTCCATGTATATGTGTGAGGATACTGTATTGGTGTTTTTCTTTCTGGCTTACTTCACTCTGTATAATAGGCTACAGTTTCATCCACCTCATTAGAACTGATTCAAATGTATTCTTTTTAATGGCTGAGTAATATTCCATTATGTATATGTACCACTGCTTTCTTATCCATTCATCTGCTGATGGACATCTAGATTGCTTCCATGTCTTGGCTATTATAAATAGTGCTGCAATGAACACTGGGGTACACATGTCTCTTTCAATTCTGGTTTCCTCAGTGTGTATGCCCAGCAGTGGGATTGCTGGGTCATAAGGCAGTTCTATTTCCAGGTTTTTTTTAAGGAATCTCCACACTGTTCTCCATAGTGGCTGTACTAGTTTGCATTCCCACCAACAGTGTAAGAGGGTTCCTTTTTCTCCACATCCTCTCCAGCATTTATTGTTTGTAGACTTTTGGATCGCAGCCATTCTGACTGGTGTGAAATGGTACCTCACTGTGGTCTTGATTTGCATTTCTCTGATAATGAGTGAGGTTGAGCATCTTTTCATGTGTTTGTTAGCCATCTGTATGTCTTCTTTGGCGAAATGTCTATTTAGTTCTTTGGCCCATTTTTTGATTGAGTCGTTTATTTTTCTGGAGTTGAGCTGCAGGAGTTACTTGTATATTGTTGAGATTAGTTGTTTGTCAGTTGCTTCATTTGCTATGATTTTCTCCCATTCTGAAGGCTGTCTTTTCAACTTGCTTATAGTTTCCTTTGTTGTGCAGAAGCTTTTAAGTTTAATTAGGTCCCATTTGTTTATTTTTGCTTTTATTTCCAATATTCTGGGAGGTGGGTCATAGAGGATCCTGCTGTGATTTTTGTTGGAGAGTGTTTTGCCTATGTTCTCCTCTAGGAGTTTTATAGTTTCTGGTCTTACATTTAGATCTTTAATCCATTTTGAGTTTGTTTTTGTGTATGGTGTTAGAAAGTGTTCTAGTTTCATTCCTTTACAAGTGGTTGACCAGTTTTCCCAGCACCACTTGTTAAAGAGATTGTCTTTTCTCCATTGTATATTTTTGCCTCCTTTGTCAAAGATAAGGTGTCCATAGGTGCATGGATTTATCTCTGGGCTTTCTATTTTGTTCTAATGATCTATATTTCTGTCTTTGTGCCAGTACCATACTGTCTTGATGACTGTGGCTCTGTAATAGAGCCTGAAGTCAGGCAGGGTGATTCCTCCAGTTCCATTCTTCTTTCTCAAGATTGCTTTGGCTGTTTGAGGTTTTTAGTATTTCCATACAAACTGTGAAATTATTTTTTCTAGCTCTGTGAAAAATACCGTTGGTAGCTTGATAAGGATTGCATTGAATCTATAGATTGTTTTGGGTAGTATACTCATTTTCACTATATTGATTCTTCCGATCCATGAACATGGTATATTTCTCCATCTATTAGTGTCCTCTTTGATTTCTTTCACCAGTGTTTCAGCCATCTATTATATGTACTCTTCAGCATGTGTATTTCATGGTAAACTTTTAAAAAAGAAACAGAGTTTGGAGGTAAAAAGATCAGTGCTGTGGCTCCTATGACAGTCCAGATGAGAGAGATGAGAGCTTAAAAGAAGGCAGTGACCATGAGAACCGAGCACGAGGGCTTAGAGGAAGCCTCGACATCGACCCAGAGCTCAGCAGAGGATGGTGAAAGTAAGAAGGCTCTGAAAAAGGTACAGAGGCCCCCCTCCCACCTCCCTGTCAAATAGACCTCCCCTTTGTGAACAACCCTTGTCCAAGAGCTCCTTTCCTGACAGCCCAACTCTGTGCCCCTAACAGCAGACAGTGGAGCTGCCCCCAGGGCTACAACAGGCGGGGGGGTGGGGGCGGATGGAGTCAATCTGCATTTACTGGGTGGGTCTGAGTGATCCCCACTCTTCTTAGAATAAAAGTTGGAAACAACAATCTGATAATAAGATAAGAACAAACCTTACTCACTTAACTGATTTCTATCAAAGGCATGGTAACCTGCCAAATTG
The DNA here is from genome assembly GCF_014754425.2 of Oryx dammah. Classification (NCBI taxonomy): domain Eukaryota; kingdom Metazoa; phylum Chordata; class Mammalia; order Artiodactyla; family Bovidae; genus Oryx; species Oryx dammah. The sequence goes on from NW_024070207.1 coordinate 42,975,942, forward strand.
CTGTCTGTATCTGGTTTTGTTTGGGGCTTTTGGCTGTGGGGAGCAGTGGTGGAGAGGATCCTTTCTGCCTCAGAAAGAACCACGATTTCACATCCTAAGCCCCAAGACCCACAGGACAGAGGTGAGAACACTTTAGGACCAAGAACTGGGCTCTAATCATCCAGCTGTTCAACTTCCTGTCCTTGAGCCTTTCTGGGCCATGCCCTCTCCCCTGTCCCTATCTCTGGATCTCACCTATGAATTGAAAAGGAAGGGGACTAACCTAGGAGTAAGTACATGAAACTCTGTTCCAAAGACCCACGGCCCTCTTCTGCAGAATCCCTTGGCTGTTCCTGAGGCTGGGGAGGAGGAAGGCAAGCACTGATCTCCCCACCACAGTTCAGTCACAGGAGCTCCTATTTGATCTGTTGGAAATAATAGACTTTGCATAAGATTTCAGAGATTTTTTATACCTGTTAAAAGAATACAAAGGGTTTCCCAGGTGGCACAGTGGTAAAGAATCCACCTGCCGATGCAAGAGATGCAGAGATGGGGGTTAGATCCCTGGGTCAGGAAGATCCCCTGGAGAAGGAAATGGCAACCCACTCCAGGATTCTTGCCTGGAGAATCCCATGGACAGAGAAGCCTGGTGGGCTACAGTCTAAAGGGTCACAAAAAATCAGACACAACTGAGCACTCACACACACAAAAGAACATAAAGCAAAAAACAACAAAAAAAAGTGTGAAAACTACTGTATTAGAAGATGTCCGGATCATACAGACGACAAAATCCTAGACCAGTAAGTCCATGAAATCCAGAACCATAACCAGAAGTACTGATGGCAACTGAGTGGCAGGTATGAGTGTGAAAAGGGCCTCTCTGTATTCCCAAAATAATCTGTGCGTCCTCCTGCCCCTTAATGACCAAACACACACACACACACACACACACACAGCACCCACCAGGGAGACAAAACAACTGTTTTGGGGCATCACAAGGCAGCAGAAAACTGTGTTTGAGCTGAGTTTGCAGAGCAAATGGCCTCAGCTCAGAACACGGCTTCACCAGGTTCAATAGACCATGCACAAAGGAAAAACAGCAAAAGATTAAGGATGTGATGGAAAGCTCCCTGATAGGTACCTCAGTGAGGACATGCTTGCACCTAGAAGTGAAAGGAATGGAGAGATGGAAGAAGGAAGTGAGAGGGAGCAACAGAAGAAAGGAGTGAAGAGAGGAAGGAAAGGAAAGAGGCAGGGAGGGCAAAGGAGGTGAAGAAGCAGAGAAGAGCAAGAGTGGGGGGCCCTGAACAACACTAACAGCAAACACCACCAGGAATTAGATCAGAAGATCAAACAGCAAAAGGCAGGGAAGGCAGACACTACCCCCAAGACCCAGTGCTCCAGGGACCAAGTCGAGGTGCCTTCAGGGGAGCTGTAACACAAAGAAGAGGAAGGGAAGACCTTTTTTTTCCCCCCTTTGAAAAGTACAGGTACTTCCCTGGTAGCCTAGTAGTTAAGATTTCACCTTCCAGTGCAGGGGTGTGGGTTCCATCCCTGGTCAGGGAGCTAAATAAAGATCTCACAGGCCTCATGGTGAAAAACCCAAAACATAAAACAGAAGCAATACTGTAACACATTAAATAAAGATTTTTTAAATGGTCCACATCAAAAAAAAAAAAAAGGAAAAAAGAAAGAAAGAAAAGTATCAACACCTGCAAACAATAGGATTCCTCCACTAGCCAAGAAAGGTGAGAATCTTCATAATAATTCCTACTTCCTTGAAAAGTAGAAGCTCAGAAGCCAAGTCTTGGGGCAGGACAGAGGCAAGGCTAACTTGATGTGTGTGCCATCTTCCTTGGTCCAAGTGGAAGAAATGGATGCACTGCCACGCATCCTGTGCTCTTTCCCCACAATACCACAAGACAAGAAAGGTAGTTGCCATGGTGAAGCATCTTAGGAAGACACAAACAAAAAGATGGAGCAAGAGAAAAAATCTTCTGTAAGATTGAGATGCTCTGTGTCTGTCCTGTCTCCAGAACATGACTCATGCCCCCTCAAACTGAACAGTCCCTCAAGATTGGGGAAACTTTGCTGCCAAACCATAAATGCACTGAACTCAGACACCCAACTCTGATCTCTGCTGAGAAGCTGGCATTAGAACTCAAGGCCATCTTCTCCTCAAAGCCATTCTGACAAGAAGCCAATAGTCCACTACACCTCCAAAGATTATTAATATTGTGGTTTGGTTAGAAATCAATACCTGTACTTTTTAATCATCCTTGAAGCCAAAAGCTATTGAATACTCTGCTGCAAATACCTAAAAACTAGTTCGATTTATTTTACTGCTATTCCAACGACAGCATTTGTTTGGAACATGTTCTGTTGTTTGTGGGTTTTAATCAGACATGATAACATATTTTTAAGTGAGAAACAGGTTTTCAATTTTGAAAAAAAAAGAATATTCAATGGATTGGGTAAGCTATTCTACTTGGGGAATTAAAAAAACAGAATTTGAGGAAGGATAAAATCTTCAGAATAAAGATAAAATAACCTCTGCAATGAAAAAGAAATACAGTATGGCCTCCATCTGTTCCCTTTAAAACTGCAGTAAATGAAAGTAGATGCAAATTTTAAAAATTTGTTTAATATCTAAGTAGACCACCAGACAGAAACAACTCGGCGACACTGTAAGCACAGAACAGTTTCAGAAGATGATGAAGCAAAAGTGCTATGGAAACAGAAGTGAAGAATAAGAAAGGGATTGATTCTTCAGGCTTACAACTCAAGTTTACAACTGAATTATTCTGAGGTCAGAGAAAAGCTTTTGAGAAAAATGCAAGACAGAGTCCAAAGTAACTGTAGACTCACACCCCAGTCCAGGCTGCCCCTGTTAGAGACTCAGGCATCTAAAACAGTTTGTCTGTCTGCCTCCCTTGCTGTCTCCTGGGGGACCATCTGGAAGAATGCAGCCAAGGCATTCCATAGCATGATGCTTTCTTATCACACTGGACTATTCAAAACTTGGATTGATTCAATAGTTCAGGCTTGGGGAATTCCCTGGCAGTCCAGTAGTTAGGGCTCCATGCTTCTACTGCAGAGGGCTCGAGTTCGATCCCTGGTCAGGGAACAGAGTCCTTGTGGTATGCCTATCAAATAAATAAATAAAACAGGGTATCCATTTAAAAAATAGTTCAGGCCTATGCTGTCAGTTTCCATGTTTCACAAGATGGAACTAAACCAAGGAAACTGGAGAACCTTGGCTTAGGGTGATGCCCTAGAAGGAGGGCTGACTTGTAAGTCACAAGCATGCTAAATGTCATCTGTGTGTGTCACGCTTTGACTTACAGACAGGTGCTTCTGTGACCCCTCCCACAAATCAGTCCTTGAAAATGGAATTGTATGATCAGCACAACAAATTTATTTTAAACATAGATCTTCAAGTAATTTTGACAGACATCATCCAAATGTATAATGTTCTTTCCTGTCCATTTGAGACAAATACTGTTAGTTGCTCAATCGTATCCAACTCTTTGCAATCCCATGGACTGTAGCCCACCAGGCTCCTCTGCCCATGAGATTCTCCAGGCAGGAATACTGGAGTGGGTTGCCATGCTCTTCTCCAGAGGATCTTCCCGACCCAGGGATGGCACCCAGGTCTCCTGCACTGCAGGCATACTCTTTACTGTCTGACCCACCAGGGAAACCCTTGAGACATATAAGCATAAGACAAAGCCACATGCCCATTTCCATATTATGAAGCTATTTATCCCTTTCTCACAGCTGTCCCAGTGGTGGTAAGACCAGTGCCTAGACTGTTGGAGAATTTGGGTCAGTGTGGAGAATGGCCCCATAGGAAGATTTTCATCTCTTGCCCTCTCCTCTTCTCTTCTCTCTGCCTCACTAAACTCACCCTCCTTCAAGGTCTAATATCAGTATCCCTCATCTAGGATGCTGTTGTAATTTTTCTCTTCTCAAATTTCTATGGCATTTATTATACTCACCACAATAAAGTATATTTCAGCTCCTCTAGTTGTTTATGTAAGTCCATCTTCCCCTCCCAACTGTTTTACAACATGGTAATTATCACCATCAAATAGCTTGCTGAGTCCCCAACATACACTAAAAATGCAATGGTACAGTGGGGGAAAATACAAATGGGCTTAGACAAAAGTTCTAATTTTAAAGTTCCTGCTTCATTATTTCCTAAGACTTGACACAGGAGAAGTCACTTATCTGTCTGAGCCTTAATGTCCTCATCTACAAAGTGGGAGTGATGATTTATGACGATAAAGGAGGAGGAGAAGCGGCAGGAAGAGAAAAAGAAGCCCTTGTCAGCAGGGCATTATAAGATTTCAAACTCTAGAGTCCAGTGGACCTGAGCTCTATCATTTACTTACTGAGTCACAAAATTCAAGTTCCTGAAACTCTCACAGTCTGTTTCCTCATCTATGAAATTGGAATAATAACACCTCCCTGATAACTTGCCTGGTTAGTTAACAAAAGAAAGGACCCAGTAAAGGGCCTGGCATATACAATGCATCGAACAAAATGACAGCTCTGATGATTCCACTCATGATCCTAATTATGTGTCAGCCTTGCTCCCTGACCTCAAGGGGTTCCCGGCCCAGCAAAGGAAATGAGAAACATACAGAAGCATCTCCCTCCCAATGGTGCAGCAGCACATGCTGAGGACCAAATGAGCGGAAGAGACATGAGAGCTCTGGCTGGTGGAAAGGGAGAGCTGGCAGAAGGCTCTATCCATGTGGGAGGGCTCCGTGCTCCATAAAGCACAGTTCCCCACCATTCCTTCCCAGCATAAGTGCCCACTCCACACCAGGCACTTTCCCACAGGAAAACCCAAATGATGTCTTAGAGGTAGTGTGAAATCCATGATGACTTTCCATCAGAGGGGTGACATGACTGAGAGCTACTCTTTAGGAAAATTAAACTGAGAGTGCTGTGAAGAATAAGCCATTCAAGAGGCCAAATAGTTCATAACATCCCAAAGATGGAAACAACCCAAATGTCCATCTAATCAACTGATGAAGGGATAAACAAACATGGTCTCTCCATGCAGTGGAATATAACCTGTCCATTAAAAAAGGAATGGAGATCTGATATATGCAACAACTTGGATGTACCTTGAGAACATGGGGCTAAGTGAAAGGACTCAATCACCAAAGTCCACATACTATTAATACATGATTCCATTTATATGAAAGTCCAGAATAAGAAAATCTATAGATAGAAAGGAGATCAATGAATGCTTAGAGCTGAAGGTGGTGGGGGGAGTAGACAGGAGGATAGTGGCAGTGACAGCTAAAGGGTTGGGGGCTTCCTTGTCCATCTAGTCAAGGTTATGGTTTTTCCAGTGGTCATGTATGGATGTGAGAGTTAGACTGTGAAGAAAGGTGAGCACTGAAGAATTAATGCTTTTGAACTGTGGTGTTGGAGAAGACTCTTGAGAGTCCCTTGGACTGCAAGGAGATCTAACCAGTCCATTCTAAAGGAGATCAGTCCTGGGTGTTCTTTGGAAGAAATGATGCTAAAGCTGAAACTCCAGTACTTTGGCCACCTCATGAGAAGAGTTGACTCTTTGGAAAAGACTCTGATGCTGGGAGGGATTGGGGGCAGGAGGAGAAGGGGATGACAGAGGATGAGATGGCTGGATGGCATCACTGACTCGATGGACGTGAGTGGGAGTGAACTCTGGGAGTTGATGATGGACAGGGAGACCTGGCGTGCTGCGATTCATGGGGTCACAAAGAGTCGGACATGACTGAGCGACTGAACTGAACTGAACTGTGAGGTGACAAACATGTTCTAATATTGACTGTAAGTAACTTGTCTGGCGTGTGAATTACATCTCAATAGAGCTGTTTTCAAAAGAGGCCAGTCAGGAGCCACTGCAGCAGTCCAAGTGCAGGCCCGAGAATGAGGCTGAAAGATAGGCAAGAACAACATGGAAGATGAAGGAATTAGAGAACATTCTCTGATTCAGAGGCAGAGGGAGACTGTGGCTAAAGGCAGACTTCATTACTGCACTTTGCTTTATTGTGCTTCCCTGATAGTGCACTATTTCACAAACTGAAGGGTTCAGAAACCCTACCTCAATCAAGTTTATCAGCATCATTTTTTCAACACCATTTCTTCACTCTGTGTCTCTATGTCACTTTTGGTAATGCAATAGTTCAAGATTTTTCATTATTATTATATTTGTTTTGGTGACCTGAAGTCAGCAATCTTTGATGTTACCATAACAAAAAGAGGATTCATTGAAGGCTCAGAGGATGGTTAGCATTTTTTTTTTAGCAATTAAGTATTTTTAATTAAGGTATGTCCATAGACTATGTGCTTGTGCTAAGTTGCTTCAGTCGTGTCCGACTCTTTGTGACCCTATGACTATAGCCCGCCATGCTCCTCTGTCCATGGGATTCTCCAGGCAAGAATCTGGAGTGGGTTGCTATTTAATAGGCTATAGTATAGTGTAAACATAACCTTTATATATAACAGGGAACCCAGAAACTCACGTGACTTGCTTTACTGCAGTATTCGATTTCTTGCAGAGGTCTGGAACTGAACCTGAGGTCTGCCTGTACTCTGAAAAGCAGGCTGGGGAATTCCCTGGAGGTCCAGGGGATAAGAGTACACACATCCAATGCAGGGGGTGCAGGTTTAATCCCTCATCAGGGAACTAACATCCTACATGCCAGGTGGCATGGCCAAAAAAAAAAAAAAAAAAAAGGAAAGAATGGTAGGCTCCCTGTGCCCTTGAGAATGTGGGAAGGAGACAGAAGAAAGAACAGACTTTATCATCACATGGCCTGAGTTTGCAATCTGCTTCTGCCACTTGCTTGCTACCTGACCTGACCAAATCATTCAACCTTTCTGAGCCTCAATTTTCTCATCAGCAAAATGGGGGAAATGAAAGTATCTGCCTCATCAAGTCGTTGTGAGGACTCAATGATGAAAATGTACTAGTCAAGTAAATTGCCTGACAAGTACAAGGTCCTCAATAAATATCAACCACCATGGTCATCATCTTTCAGACATATTTTGACTAAACAGGGATAACAATATGGGAGCAGGGAGGTTGGTTAAAGTTCAGAGGAGTTTGAAGTGTCTAGGGTGAGGCTGAACTTAGGACTTCTTATCCTTACGACTGAGATACACATTAGCTGATGAAACTTCATTTCTCAAAATACCTCTGAAGCTGGGTTTCCAAAAAGAAAAGTGAAACTTAATAGCCATCAGACAGTAAGGAATACCCTCTGAGAAATGTGGCCTTTGGCAAACCCAAGGGTAATCAGGGTCACTGGGCAACACCGGATTGCTTTACCCCTAACTTCAGTTCACTTCAATTGCTCGATCATGTCCGACTCTTTGCAACTCCATGTACTGCAGCATGCCAGGCTTCCCTGTCCATCACTAACTCCCAGAGCCTACTCAAACTTGTGTCCATCGAGTCAGTGATGCCATCCAACCATCTCATCCTCTGTCATCCCCTTCTCCTCCTGCCTTCAATCTTTCCCAGCATCAGGGTCTTTTCCAATGAGTCAGTTCTTCTATCCTAACTTGGGTTTGGCTCTTTCCTGCCTGCCTGACAGAAGAATACATTTCCCAAAGCACACATAAGCACACAATGCACACTCCTTGCTATAGGGTCAGGTTTGTTAATGTCAGAGGTCAGGCAACTATAGCTCAAAAACCAAATCCAGCTGGCTGCCTGTTTTGTAACTACAATGGTAACTATAAAATGGTGTTTGTATATAGTCTATGGCCTTTTTTGTACTAAACTTGAGTTGAGTAGCTGCAATGGAGACAATTCAGTTCAGTTCACTTCAGTGGCTCAGTTGTGTCCAACTCTTTGTGACCCCATGGACTGCAGCACGCCAGGCTTTCTTATCCAAAACCAACTCCCCAAGCTTGCACAAACTCAAGTCCATCAAGACGGTAATGCCATCCAGCCCGCTCATTCTCTGTCGTGCCCTTATCTTCCTGCCTTTAATCTTTCCCAACATCAGGGTCTTTGCCAGGGAGGCAGTTCTTCACATCAGGTAGCCAAAGTATTGGAGCTTCAGCATCAGTTCTTTCAATGAATATTCAGGACTGATTTCCTTTACAATTGACTGGATTGATCTTGAAGTCCAAGAGAGTCTCAAAAGACTTCTCCAATACCACAGTTCAAAGCATCAATTCTTTGGCACTCAGTTTTCTTTATGGTCCAAATCTCACATCCATACACGACTACTGGAAACACCATGGCTTTGACTAAACAGACCTTTGTTGACAAAGTAATGTCTCTGCTTTTAAATATGCTGTCTAGGTTCGTCATAACTTTTCTTCCAAGGAGTAAGCGCCTTTTAATTTCATGGCTGTGGTCACCATCTGCGGTGATTTTTGGAGCCCCCCCCCCAAAAAAAAAACAAACTCTGTCACTGTTTCCATTGTTTCCCCATGAAGTGATAGGAGCAGATGCCATGATCTTAGTTTTCTGAATGTTGAGTTTTAAGCCAACTTTTTCACTCTCCTCTTTCACTTTCATCAAGAGGCTCTTCAGCTCTTCTTTGCTTTCTGTCATAAAGGTGATGTCATCAGCATATCTGAGGTTATTGATATTTCTCCTGGCAATCTTGATTCCAGCTTATGCTTCATCCAGCCCAGCGTTTCTCATGATGTACTCTGCATATAAGTTAAATAAGCAGAGTGACAATACACAGCCTTGACGTACTCCTTTCCCGATTTAGATCCAATCTGTTGTTCCATGTCCAGTTCTAACTGTTGTTTCCTGACCTGCATACAGATTTCTCAAGAAGCAGGTCAGGTGCTCTGATATTCCCATCTCTTAAAGAATTTTCCACAGTTTGTTGTGATCCACACAGTCAAAGGCTTTGGCGTAGTCAATAAAGCAGAAGTATGTTTTTCTGGAACTCTTGCTTTTTCAGTGATCCAACGGATGCTGGCAATATGATCTCTGGTTCCTCTGCCTTTTCTAAATCCAGCTTAAAAATCTGGAAGTTCATGGTTCACGTACTGTTGAAGCCTGGCTTGGAGAATTTTGAGCATTAGTTTAATAGCATGTGAGCTACTAGGAAAACCCCCAGTGTTTCTAGAAGCTGACTTAAACATTTAAATGAATGATTTTATTGGGCTCTGATAAATAAATGAAGGACTGATGCTGAAGCTGAAACACCAATACTTTGGACACCTGGTGCAAAGAACTGACTCATTGGAAAAGACCCTGATGCCAGAAGAGATTGAAGGCAGGAGGAGAAAGGGACGACAGAGGATGAGATGGTTGGATGGCATCACTGGCTCAGTGGACATGAGTTTGAGTAAATTCCAGGAGTTGGTGATGGACAGGGAAGACTGGTGTGCTGCAGTCCATGGGGTCACAAAGAGTTGGACAGGACTGAGCAACTGAACTAAACTGACTGGACTCAGGCTCAAAGAATATATTAATATGAGCAAAGAGGACTAACTTCTAAGATGAAGTTAGCACTCCAAATTTACTAAGGAAAATATGTGAAAGCTGCTACATACAACTAAAAGGGGACTTTGACATTCTTAATAAAAAAGATTGTAAACTCTCTGCTGCCACGTGGGAAGGAACCTGGATTTGCTGATGCCAGCACTGCCCTGAACAACAGGGAGGAGATCAACGAGACTGTGAAGAAGCTTAGGGCAGGGCGACTAGCATCCCTGAGCAGTAACTCTGTCATATCACTATCACCCCTGCTGAAGAAAGGAGGGACTCAGGCCTCAGGATATTTCCAGAAGGCTTCAGAAGCTGGTAAATTATCCTGTGTGCAGAGGCTATGTTACATTTTCATTATGATTCTACTTTTAATAAGAATCAGACCCTGGGATATAAAAGTGATTAAGCCACAGTCCTACCCTTAAGGGATAGGCAGGAGAGTGAGGGGACAGGTGTGGACAAGGGAACTGACAAGTATAACAAAGGATGAAAAACAGGGGCCCATGCCAGCCACTGTCATAAGGGGCACCTGGTCCCTTATAATAATGCTACTAGATGTTATTTTATAACATGTTAAATTAGGGTTACAGGAGAAAACCAAATCATAATTTGCTCCTCTAAGATGACTTTCCTTCAAACAAAAGCAACTGGTTATCTGTCAGGAATATGTTACATACCAGAAACCTCTTAAAAAGCCAAGGCAACAAAATAAACTAGGCCCCGCAGATGGAAAGTCATCAGAAAACCTTAGGTCATTGATAAAATATGCTGATCGTGAAATATTTATCCTTCACGGCTAAAAGAAGAAGGATCAGTTTATGAAAGCTGGCCTCTCAGGCCATCTGCTAGGGCTAAGGCTGAATCTCCAGTGACTCTTGGAAAAGAGAGTTTAAAATAAATATTTATAGAATGAACTAAAGAATCAGAGAAAGATGGAGGGAGAAAAGGATGGAGGGAGAGAAATAGGAAAGGAGATGCAATAGGGATGATTCTGTGCCTCTTCTGGGGGTTTCAGTACATGAGAACCATGAAGAGTTCATTCATGAACAGATATTCATTATCTCAAATTATAAACTATCAACTGCTATAAGGATACTGAGTCAAAGAAGAGGAGATGAGGGAGGGGAGTTGGCGGGGGAGTGGACAAGACAGAGGAGAGGAAGGAGGGGAGAAGGAGGAGAAAGGAAGAAGAGAAAGGGCCATCATTTTACTGAATACATAATATTATCACAATTAATGAAAACGCTGTGGTGAAATGGCAATAGGCAAGAAAATGTAGCTTCTGTTCTTAGCTCTGCCACCTCCAAGCTGGCCACTCTGGGCCTCAGTTTTCTCATCTTTAAAATGAAACAACAATCCCTGTTGTAACCATCTAGACAATTGTGGAAAGTAAATGACATTATGAAAGTGAAAAGGCCATGAAAACTCTAAAGTCCTATACATCTGATAATTATTCTTAATAATTTTATTTCCCATTATGGAATATTGGTGCACAGTTAGAGAGCTATAATGGCAGCTCTTTGTGCAGCCACCCTGGCAAATCAACTTAAAAAGCTCTCTCCCAAGCTGCAAGGAGCCTAGAGGTCCTGGGTTTTGATCCTGGGGTCAGGAAGATTTCCTAGAGAAGGGCATGGCAACACACTCTAGTCTTCTTGCCTGGAGAATCTCACGGACAGAGGAGCCTGGTGGGCTACAGTCCATGAGGTCACAAAGAGTCAGACATGACTGAAGTGACTTAGTACACGCACACATATACAAATATACATTAATTTATGTATTTATTTTTATATACTCATGTATTTCAAAAATTCAATGCAGTTCAGTCACTCAGTCATGTCTAAATCTTTGCAACGCTATGGATTGCAGCACACCAGACTTCCCTGTCCATCACCAACTCCCGGAATTTACTCAAACTCATGTCCATCAAGTTAGTGATGCCATCCAACCATCTCATCCTCCGTCGTCTCCTTCTCCTCCTACCCTCAATCTTTCCCAGCATCAGGGTCTATTCCAATGAGGCAGTACTTCACATCAGGTGGCCAAAGTATTGGAGCTTCAGCTTCAGCAGCAGTCCTTCCAATGACTATTCAGGACTGATTCCCTTTAGGAAAGACTGGTTGGATCTCCATCCAGTCCAAGGGACTCTCAAGAGTCTTCTCCAACACCACAGTTCAAAAGCATCAATTCTTTGGTGCTCTGCTTTCTTTATGGTCCAACTCTTACATCCATACATGACTACTGAAAAAAACATAGCTTTGACTAGATGGATGATTCTCAGCAAAGTAATGTCTCTGCTTTTCAATATGCTGCCTAGGTTGGTCATAACTTTTCTTCCAAGGAGCAAGTGTCTTTTAATTTCAAGGCTGCGGTCACCATCTGCAGTGATTTTGGAGCCCAAGAAAATAATTTCTGTCACTGTTACCATTGTTTCCCCATTGATTTGCCACAAAGTGATGGGACCAGATGCCATGATCTTTATTTTTTGAATGTTTTAAGCCAGTATTTTCACTCTCTTTCACTTTCATCAAGAGATTCTTCAGTTACTCTTTGCTTTCTGCCATAAGGCTGGTGTCATCTGCATATCTGACGTTATTGATATTTTTCTTAGCAATCTTGATTCCAGCTTGCAGTTCATCTAGCCCAGCATTTCGCATGATGTACTCTGCATATAAGGTAAACAAGCAGGGTGACAATATACAGCTTCGACGTACTCCTTTCCCAATTTGGAATCAGTCCCTTTTTCCATGTCTGGTTCTAACTGTTGCTTCTTGACTTACATACAGATTTCTCAGGAGGCAGGTCAGGTGGTCTGGTATTTCCATCTCTTGAAGAATTTTCCACAGCTTGTTGTGATCCACAGTCAAAGGCTTTGGCATAGTCAATAAAGCAGAAGTAGATGTTTTTCTGGAGCTCTCTTGCTTTTTCTATAATCCAACAGATATTGGCAATTTGATCTCTGGTTCCTCTACCTTTTCTAAATCTAGCTTGAACATCTGGAAGTTCTTGGTTCATGTACCATTGAAGCCTTGCTTGGCGAATTTCAAAGACTTAGAGGCAAATGCCATTTTCCTACATTTATGGCTGGGTTTTGGTTTCTGTTTTGTGGTTTATTTATACTCCTGGTGAGCAAAGTCATGGAGATGTGGATCATGCCACAGCAATGGTCCAGCAGCCCTCATTTGCTGGCTGGGTGGACAGATGCAGTGGCTATGTGAGGGCCTCCTCACATAGGGGCCCACCCATTAGCCATGTACATGTCCTGAAGTCCAGGTCTCCAGCTTCTCGTGTCCCTACCTCCCTGGGGTGGACTAGTTCTATGATGATGTTCTGGGTGTTACTGTTGGAGACCCAGCCTAGAGACCTCAGGACCACGCATCCCAGCAATTTTGTCAGTGCCTGACTGACAGCATAAAAATCCTTGTCTGCCTAAGACACCAAGAGTAGCTTTGGTGGTTTCAGATGAAGGCTGGCTGGTACAGACAAGGATGATCTCAAAAGGCGGAGCTAGAGAGAAGAGAGAGAGTGAGCACATCCCAGCTAGTAGGAAGAGCCTGGGCACAGGTGCAGAGCAGGGATGAGTACAATGCAGTCCAGGGAGCCAGGGGACCAGGTGCCTCCCACCAGGGCAGACAACCGCAGCTAGGCTGGCAAGGGCTGGCTCTAGTGACTGACACCACGGGATGAGCCCCATCCATGATCATGGTGTCAGACATCAGACAGGCCTGGGAATAACTGTGCACCACCCCAGGGAGGCAAGGCTGGTGGATGCTCAATGCTATTACGGCCCAAGAGAGCCCTTTTTTTTTTTTTAAAAAAAAAAAGGCCAATTCAGAGAAATGGAGAAGAGAATGCTGATTGCCAGGAGCTGGGAGAAGCAGGAAAGAAGGTGAAGAACATGAAGAATACACATGTCCAGGTATAAGAAGAGTAAGCTCTGAGGATCTAATGCAGAACATGGTGGCTATGATTATAATATGGAATTGTATACTTAAGTTGCTGAGAGTAGGTCTTAAGAGTTCTCAACATACACAAACACACATGCAGGAGTTACCTCGGCAGGGTGATAAATGCATTGATTATCTTAACCTTGGTAATCATTCTACAATATATATAAACTCATTACATTGGACCCTTTCAATGTACATCAATTATTCATTAATAAAATTTACTTTTAAAAAAAAGAGTTCTCTTTTAGTAGCAGAAAAAAAATCTTGTATAATTATGGAGTCATCCTCCAAAGATGAAGATGTTTTTAGCAGAAAGGCTAAGGATAGAACCAAGGCTGCCTAACAATGAGTGGTTTTATTGCTTCTAAACAGAAATTTTTGATTAAAGTATATCAATATTAACTCTATTTTATAGGATTCTAGTATTTCTGCCAAGACCGTTCTGTCACAGTACCACAGAAAATTTCCCCAGTGAAACTGTTTCAGTTTATGAATGCTATCTATTTCTAGAAAAAAAAACACACACTGCTACGTGTCATAAATGAGGAAAGTTTACATAAGAGAAACAAAACAGAACACCCCAAATGAAGAGTACATTTAAAATAAAAGGCTCAGGACTGCCAAGAGTGAGCACAGAGAATAGATAATATTAAACAATGGCCAACATGTAGATAACAATCAATTAACATTAATCGCTAAGTTACCCTGCCTTTTTTAAATAACTGCTTTGAGACGTAATATACACATCACACAAATCACCCATTTAAAGTGTGCAATTCAATTATTATTACTTTTAATTAATTCACAGAATTGGGCAACTCTCACCACAGTCTAATTTTAAAATATTCTTGTCACCCCAACGAGTTTTTAGCCATTAGTAGTCACTATTCTGCCATTTTAATCCCCACAAAAGACCACCAAGAACTTGGGCCCTGGAGCCAGGTGCAACCAAGTTCAAGTTCCACTAGTTGCTAGTAAATTCAAACTTCCTGGGCCTCAGTTTCTTCACTGTAAGAGGTAGATGATAATACTACCTACTCTGTAGACCAGCTGTGAGCATCTGTTGGGACAAGGCATTTATATCAGGTTGGCCAAAAGGTTCCCTACGATTTTTCTGAAACATCATATGGAAAAACCCAAACGAACTTTTTTGGCCAATGCAATATTTCTTGCCAATGGCTGGTCCACCATGAGTCATGTATGGATGTGAGAGTCGGACTGTGAAGAAAGCTGAACGCCAAAGAATTGATGCTTTTGAACTATGGTGTTGGAGAAGACTTTTGAGAGTCCCTTGGACTGCAAGGAGATCCAACCAGTCCATTCTGAAGGAGATCAGCCCTGGGATTTCTTTGGAAGGAATGATGCCAAAGCTGAAACTCCAGTACTTTGGCCACCTCATGAGAAGAGTTGACTCATTGGAAAAGACTTTGATGCTGGGAGGGATTGGGGACAGGAGGAGAAGGGGACGACAGAGGATGAGATGGCTGGATGGCATCACAGACTCGATGAACATGAAACTGAGTGAACTCTGGGAGTTGGTGATGGACAGGGAGGCCTGGCATGCTGTGATTCATGGGGTCGCAAAGAGTCAGACACGACTGAGCGACTGAACTGAACTGATGAGCACCAGATATATGGCAACCATCGTCACCACAATCATTCTTTTCATTCATTCTGCTTATTTTCCACTTTCCATTCTTCATCTATCTTTCATTGTCATTCTATTAAAATGCACCCGTAGGGCTGACATTAGTGCCTTGCACATAGTAAGCACAATATGCATGTCATGAATTAATTATTTAATCAGGTAGTGGTAGTGTGTGTGCCTGTGTATAGATTTCATTTAGTCCAGATCTTCTTCCAGAAAAAAAAATAAAAAAATTAAAGTGTCTTCTTGAATAGCAGTAAAACGTCATGAAAGCAAAAGGAAATGTTCACATTTAATGCCAACTAGAGGCAAGTTTATCTGAGGGTTGTGTCTTAAAACACTGCTCCAAATTCATAATCATCGTCTACATTCAGCCACAGAGACCGGGGTGGCATCCAGTCACATTCTAGAGCTCCAGACCATGCCATCACCTCCCTCCTGAGTAGCTCTTCTCACATCCTTTGAGGGTATGAACCTACAACTGCCAGATTCACCATCAGCTCCGAGAAAGTTCTTACCAAAGCCTCATAAAGTTAGTAGGTTGGGAAGCCATGATTCAAAGTCAGGCCACCAGATGCCAATCTTACATTTTCTTGCTTGCATCACACTGCTATCTTATTAGAATCATCCATGTTTCTTCAGGAATCAAAAAAGAAAAGTATATTTGCCTCTCTGTGCATTCTGTAATGGTAGCAGGAACATGGAAGTAGAAAAATACAACTAAAAAGTACAACGACTCAACAGCAGCAGGTGTTGCTACTTCAAACCACGTTAGACTATATTGGGTTTATTATTTGAAATACATGGTTAAATTTGAACAAATCACCTCTTTACTCTTGAGTCCATTCACAATCCCTTGTTCTTGGTGAGAAATGCTTTTGAGCTGCTGCCTACGTGGCAGGAGGAGAGACTAGAAAGAGCACTGGAGCAGGAGTCAGATGGCAGGGCCACTAATCACTCGCTTTGGCCAAGAGCCTTTGCTCCTCTGAATCTCCATTTCCCCTTCCTGGGAAATGAGGGGGACTGAACCAGGGCTGCCTAAGGGCCCCTCTGGCTCTAATATTCTGGATTCTCTGATGTCTCTGGGCAAAGCAAAACTGACTTTGGATTCTCTTAACACCCACTTAATTTAAATAATTAACGTCTTACAGCCTTGTATAGCAAGTCACCAACTGACTTAATCATGAACTCATCAGAGAACAGCAGAGAGCTCAGAGCTGCATCCAAGGCCTCAGGGCCCAGATGACTGGAAGCTGACTTGCTGAAGGAAGGAGAGGAAATTCACCGCCACAGAAAGAATGCCCTCTGTGTAGAATGATTTGCCTTGGAGAGTCTGAATTGTTTTACCTTGAGGTAAACCAACGGAGAAGACAATGGCAACCCACTCCAGTACTCTTGCCTGGAGAGTCCCATGGATGGAGGAGCTTGGTGGGCTGCAGTCCATGGGGTCGCTAAGAGTCAGACACGACTGAAGCGACTTAGCAGCAGCAGCAGCAAAACAACTCCATGAAGCAAGAAAGAGAACTTGGTCTGTTTTAGAAAACACAATTATCTAAGATGTTGATGTACAGTGATATTTTATTAACACTCCAAGGCAGTGTGGAGGAATAAACAAAATAAAATCTAGATGTACAAAATAGATGTATCAGAGGCAATTGTTCATAGTACAAAAGAACATGGGCTTGGAGTCCAACAGGGCTGGATGGATTCAAATCCTGGCTCTGATAATTAAATGCTAGGTATATGAGCTCCAGTCAGTTCTGTTCAACAACTCGGACATTTACTGGATGCTGATTAAACGCTAGGTCATGGGTCAGGGGGTGCGGCTACTAACTCAGACCAATTGGCCCCTGCCCATGAAGATCACATCATCTCCCAGAAAAGTGTGTTGTGTTCAGTGGCTCAGTAGTGTATGACTCTTTGCAACCCCCATGTACTGTAGCCCACCAGGCTCTGCTGTCCATGGGATTTCCCAAGCAAGAATACTAGAGTGTGTTGCCATTTCCTCCTCCATACAGACACTTAAACAGGAAGCATGTCCAGAAGAGGTGACACGTAAGCAAGTGTTTGAACTTGCTTGCCCAAACTCTCCTTCTCTGTCTCCTCATCTGTTCATAGGGGAAAATGAAGTCTACCTCACAGAACTGATGCAAGAGTTCAAGGAGGCAGCAGTGGAGAAACTGAGCACAATAAAAATCCATAACAATAGTGGATCTGTAACATCATACATAGCCCATGATGTTTTCTCAGTCTCCAATAAAGCATGACTTAGATAATTTACTTATTTTTATGTTATTTGTTGTCTGTCTCACTAGAACGCCCTATATGAGAACAAGGATCTTCATTTTGTTCTTAACATATACCACCAGTACCTAGAGCGGTGCTTTTACTTATAGCATAAAGTGTTCATTAGATAGTTCTGGAAGGAAGGAAGGGAGGGACAATCTTTAGAAAACGTTGCCATTTTTAGCAAATTCCATAAAATACAACTTCAGTTAAGAGTGTGTATATTATATAACAGGTCTTGGAGTTAAGTCTCTGTACATCCCCTTTCAATCATAAGTCCTTCTTCTATGAATTCTTGGGGACTTCCACAAGAAGTAAAGTAGTTGCATATGGCAGCATGGAACTTGGTGCTGTGTCCACCTGATAACTCCATGGCAAATCTCATGCCATCTCAAACTTAATGTGGCTCAAACGGAACTCTTGCTTTTCTCCCAAACCTGTTCCTCCCAGCCTCTCCCATCTCAGTGAATGTTCCTACTCTTCATGTGGCAACCTTCTTCTCACGCTTCCAGTCTGTTGCACATCTTGCCACCTGACTATCTAACATGCATTCTCTCTTGCTTCTTACTAACAAAACCCTCATTTTATTCAGTGTGGCCACATGTCCAGCTAAGAGACAGCACATGGGTCTCATTTTCAGTTGACATTAAAAAAAAGAGCGAGAGGGAGAGAGTTGCTGGGTAGGGCTTCCAAGGTATGTTCTTCCAAAGGACTGATTCAGCAGGGAGGCAGGCCCTTTGGCCTTCTCTGCCTCCTTCCCACATCTTGAATCAAGAAGTAACCTTAAGAATGGGTTACTAAATCCGGAGGGTTACTAAATTCATTCTAAATCCAGAGGAGCTGGAGAAGCAGAAAGCTGGAAGGTGTTGGTGTTCTGATGACAACATGGAACCATTCTATCTTCCCTGGAATGCTCACCTCCATATTTCTTTCACATAAAAGAAAAAAAAAGTTTAAGCTGCTGTTCTGACAAGTTACTGTTATTTGGTATTGAATGACTTTCCTGAGTTCTCAGCTCAAATATTTGTTTCCTGCATAGCATTTCCTGACATTTTATTATTTATTATTATACATTATTTCTATATATTTATATCTAATTTATATATTTATTATAGCATATGTTATGAAAGTGAAAGTGTTAGTCACTCAGTCGTGTCTGACTCTTTGCAACTCCATGGAATTTTCCAGGCAAGAATACTGGAGTGGGTTGCCATACCCTCCTCCAGGGGATATTCCTGACCCAGGGATCAAATCCAAGTCTTCAGATTGCAGCAGATTCTTTACCATCTGAGCCACTAGGGAGGCCCATATGTTATACATTGATTATATATTATTAAACATATATTTATTATTTCTTTGTGATTTTGTTATTGTTGCTTGTCTGTCTTCCCAACTAGAATGTCAACTGTATGACTATGTCTGTTTCGTTAACCAACTCCTGGCATGTGCCTGGCATATAGCAGGAGCCTGATAAATATTTTTCAAATACACGATTCAAAGAGCTTGAATATAGTGTGATATGTAGTGGGCATACCAGGTCAGTCCCATTTTTAAAAATCACAAAGGGTCCTCTAACTCAATGAGGAAATGCAGAGATTCCTCAAGATCACTTCTGTTAATACAATTCAACAAATGTTTATGGAACACCTACTGGGTGCCAGGTTCTATGCAAAGGACGAAAGAGAAGTGTTCCCACCTCCTATGTTGTTAGTGGTTGTGTAAGTTGGTACAGCCACTATGGAGAACAGTATGGAGGGGCATATGACCCTACAATCCCACTCCTGGGCATATATCCAGAAAAAAACACGATCTAAAAAGACATAATACATGCACCCCATGTTCACTGCAACACTGTTTACAACAGCCAAGACACGGAAGCAACCTAAATGCTCATCCACAGAGGAATGGATAAAGAACATGTGGTACATATATACAAAGGAATATTACTCAGCCATTAAAAAGAATGAAATAATGCCATTTGCAGCAACATGGATGTACTGAGTGAAGGAAGTCAGACAGAGACGGAGAAATACCATATGACATCCCTTATATGTGGAAACTAGAAAGAAATGATACAAATGAATGTACTTACAAAACATAAGGAGACTCACAGACTTAGAAATAGAACTTATGGTTGTTGGGAGGGAAGGGATAGTTAGAGAGTTTGGGATTGTTGTGTACATGCTGCTATATTTAAAATGGATAACCAACAAGTATCTATTGTATGGCACATGGAACTCTGCTCAATGTTATGTGGCAACCTTGATGGGAGAGGGGTTTGAGGGAGAATGGATATATGTATATGCATGACTGAGTCCCTTCATTGTTCACCTGAAACTATCACAACAACATTGCTAACTGGCTATACCCCAGTACAAAATAAAACGTTTAGAAAAATGAAGATAATGTTCATCCTGTAGTACTTCATTCAAAACTCTCAATTTCAACAGCAAACTAACAGAAGCAGAAAGATTCTGGTTGTGGGCTACTCTGAAATCTTGACAAGGAATATATGAGAAGTGATCACTGCTAATTTTCATTAAAAATGTACAAGCTCCAAAATAGTGGGATGTTCATATTGTGGCATTAAGATTAATAACCTTAATTTATTTTGATCATTTATAACATACTTTTTCTTTTCCTACTGGTATTTTTCCTCCTGGGTCAAGAAAATATAGAAACAAATACTTCTCATTTATCCAAAAACACCAACTTGTTTGGGGTAATTAATATATGACAGACTATAATAATTCTACTATAGATTTGTCTATTCTGGTAGTTAAATTCTTCCCGTGAATACTGCTCTGGCATTCTCTTGAATCTTAAAAAGAATATGAACACTAACATAAAAATGGCAAATGCCCCTTTCCATTGCAAAGCTAAAAGCTGATTTTAATGGCCTTACAGTGAAAGTGGCCTAAAGCGACCTAAAGAAAAAGAAGTCGTTCTGGAGGTTGGATCATGTTATTTCTAATGGGTAAAGAAAGAAAAAAGGGGAGCGGAAAAAGTTCCACTTTACACTGTGTCTAGTTAACCGAGAAGAGAAAAGAACACCAGGGGGAATGTTAGTGAGGACAGGAAAAGCCAAATTGAAGAACATCCAGCAGGAGGGAGAATGGTACAGAGTGACCAGGTTCCTGCCTCCGCCATGGCAACCACCTGATTACTGATGCCTGGACTTCCCCAGGTACTGCTAATGAGAAAGCAAAGCCAATGAATTTGCTATGAGATATGCTACAAAACTGGACAATAAAAATATCAGCCACAGTATTAGACGAAGAATAACCAAACTATAAGGACTACTAAAGGGAAGTGAAGAACGATCGTAACAGGCACCATTAACAGAGAATTTAAAAGATGCACTAAGGATCATGGATGGCATCTGGTCCCATCACTTCATGGGAAATAGATGGGGAAACAGTGGAAACAGTGGAAACAGTGTCAGACTTTATTTTTTTGGGCTCCAAGATCACTGCAGATGGTGACTGCAGCCATGAAATTAAAAGACGCTTGCTCCTTGGAAGAAAAGTTATGACCAATCTAGATAGCATATTGAAAAGCAGAGACATTACTTTGCCAACAAAGGTCCGTCTAGTCAAGGCTGTGGTTTTTCCAGTGGTCATGTATGGGTGCGAGAGTTGGACTATAAAGAAAGCTGAGTGCCAAAGAATTGATGCTTTTGAACTGTGGTGGTGTTGGAGGAGACTCTTTAGAGTCCCTTGGACTGCAAGGAAATCCAACCAGTCCATTCTAAAGGAGATCAGCCCTGGGTGTTCTTTGGAAGGAATGATGCTAAAGCTGAAACTCCAGTACTTTGGCCACCTCATGCGAAGAGTTGACTCATTGGAAAAGACTCTGATGCTGGGAGGGATTGGGGGCAGGAGGAAAAGGGGACGACAGAGGATGAGATGGCTGGATGGCATCACCGACTCGATGGACGTGAGTTTCAGTGAACTCCGGGAGATGGTGATGGACAGGGAGGCATGCTACGATTCATGGGGTCGCAAAGAGTCGGACACTACTGAGTGACTGAACTGAACTGAAGGACCTAGTAGCAGTAACCATTAAAAATGTTTGGGAAAAAAAAAGAACAAGGGCACCAGAGACCACAGAGCCCAGTGGTTGTTAATTGATGATGGTTTTGGCCCCGGGGGACATTTGGTAGAGTCTAAAGACATTTGTGTTTGTTGTAACAGGCTGAGGGGGAGGGGGTGCTACTGGTATCCAGGGAGTAGAGGCCAGTGATGCTGCTGAACATTCTACAATGCACAGGCCAGTCCCACACAGCAAAGAATTATCCGGTTCAAAATGTCAGTGGTCAAGAAAGCTGGACTAAACTCCATCCCTCACAGTCCAGAGGAGACCGATGTCCAGAGGAGTGTATCTTGTCTAAAGGTCATTCTTATCTATCATCTATACATCTATCTTTCTATCCAACTATCCATCTGCCATCATTTAAAATGTCATTTGGAATAACAAGTCCTGCTACTGTGAAGTGTGAAAACCACTGCTTCAATCCCCCATGTAGTCTCAGATAAACTGAAGTATGTGCTTAGTCCCTTTTCCAAGAAGCCCATAACTATCCAGAAAAGTATACAACTGTGAATTAAGTACTCTTACTCTCATTTTTCAGATGGAGAAGCACATCCATAAGCTGTGCTTATGGGGACTCCATCCCATCCTTCTCCCACCCCCACTCCATCCCTCCCCCACGCCCACATACATGACATCCCACGGATGTCTGAGGTGATGCCTCCCTGCTGCTCAGGATGTGGACTAAGTGCTCCCTGCCCTCCTCCCTCAATTACTGCCCACTCATTTGCTCAATGAAGCATCCTCCTTCCTGTTTCCTCATGCATCCCATGCTCTTCATATCATCTCCTTTGTACAAACCATTAACCTGGGGCTGGGAGGAGGGGACTAAGGCAGTCTAGAGAAAAACAAAGCACAGTCCAGTCTAGGTCCCCTGGAGGCTCTCCAGGCTGGTAGGGGCGTGGGGAAGGCAACGATTTCCACCAGATAAGCTGGGGTAAGAATCTCTGGAGGCTACAAGTGCTGTGGGAGGCTACAGCAGGAGAGGAATATATATGGCTGCTGGGAAAATCAGTGAAGGCGTCCTGGAAGAGGTAGCAGGCATCCTGCTTGGCCCGGGGTAAGCAGCTGTTGCCCATTTACAGAAGTGTATATACTGGGAAACAGGGGGAATCCACAAAGGAGGAGACAGACAGAAAAGAAGCCTCAGACTCACTCTAGTTTTAGAACTTTTGATATTTAGACAAAACAAAAGAATATTCCTGAACCCCTCCCCAGATGCCCCCTTTCTCAGTGATCTTCACAGTCTCTCTTGTCAGTAAAATAAAAACCAGATTCCATACATAGGCATCCAATGCCTTTCACTCCCTAGTTTAAACCACATCTCCCACTAGAGGAAGCTGCTAAGGCATCTGAATTGGTCTGCTCACCACCAGCAGCCCTCCCAGGAAGCTTTTCACCACGTGGATTTCAAGAACCCAAGTCCTTGCTCATCTCTCACACTGGCAGCTTACACTCTGTCTGACAATAAGAGGAGTCACTCCTTGAATTCATTGCAAATACGAAGAGTAATTAGTAAACAGCATCTTCATTTATTGAGTACTAACTACATGCCCAGCACTTTACATGTATGACTTTACTTAATCCTCCTTATTAGCATCCCCATTTTGCAATTGGAGAAACTGAGGCAAAGAGAGGTGATGTAAACTGCCCAAGGTCACTCAACCAGTGGCTGAGCAGGGATCCACACCTAGTTCTGGCAGCCCCAATGGCCCAGTCATACCCCCAGTCTCTGTGATGCTTCTGGAGCCCCCAGCTCTCTGAGCTCCCTTGTCCATCTGAACTCTGAACCACATGGGGTCTGCCCTCTTGGACACCACAGTGCCTGTGGATACTGATAGAAATGATCGATGGTAATAACCGCAGACATTTAAGCGGTCCTTCCAAGTGGCAGGAACTCTTTAACTACCCTGATACAGGTTAGCACAAGTAATCCTATCAACTACCATATGATCATTGTCATTTCTGATTTATGGATGCGGTAAGTGAAGCACAAAGAGGTTAAGACACTTGCCAAATGCCCCCCAAAATAGTCTGGCTCCCACTTCGGCTTCCTGAACTCTGTATTACAAAGACCACCTCTTGGGCACTAACTCATTTAATCTGCTGAGCAGTCCTTGGAGGCAGGTACCATCATCTCTCATTGTAATGTCTTTTTTTGAGGGGGGGGGGGCTGTGCTGTGAGGCTTGCAGGACCTTAGTTCAACCAAGGATTGAACCTATGACCCCTGTAATGGAAGTTCAGAGTCCTAACCACTGGACTACCAGGGGATTCTCCAATTAGATCAGGAAATTGAGGTTCAGAGATGTTAATTAACTAGCCTGAGGTTACACAGCCAGTAAAAAGAGGATCTGGATTGGGAAGCAAAATCTATGTTCATAACCACCACAGGTCTGCCCCTCTGAAATTCTCTTGGGTCCCCCTGAGCTATATAGCCTTTACTGAATACCATGAACTGAAAAACCAAAAACAACAGGTTCTAGCTAAAGAAAAAGCATTTCTTGTCTTCAAGCTACATTGCTACAGGTCCCCAGGAGGTCTGAAAGTGAAAGTTGCTCAGTCTTGTCCGACTCTTTGGGACCCCATGGACGTCCATGGAATTCTCCCAGCCAGAATACTGGAGTGGGTAGCCTTTCCCTTCTCCAGGGGATCTTCCCAACCCAGGGATCGAACCCAGGTCTCCCCCATTGCAGGTGGATTCTTTACCAGCTTAGCCACCAGGGAAACCCAAGAACACTGGAGTAGGTAGCCTATCCCTTCTCCAGGAAATCTTCCCGACCCAGGAATCCAATCGGGGTCTCCTGCATTGTAGGTGGATTCTTTACCAACTGAACTATGAGGAAAGCCAGGAGGTCTACTTGCACCCTAACCTGAGTTGCTGCAGAACATGCCCTAAGGGTGGCTGCAGAGCCTGGGTCTCCCAGTCCTTTGGGCCCTGTGGGCTGCGGACCAGTAGGAGGACCTAAGCCCCCTGACTCCCTGGCCCCAGAGTGAAGTCAGACCCAAACTGACAACCAAGCTCACTACTGAAACGCAGATGACTAATGAAGGCAGAGGAGGCATGGAAAAATGACAAGCGTATTACTCATTTTTAAACCACAAATGTACAATTATAACCTTACTCACTAATAATTTCAGGTGGCACTCTCCTGACAAGTAAGGATGACTCTCTGCAAGCAGTAGTACCATTTTATAGTAGTGAGTGGTACGGGGAGAAGCATATAATCATTTATTGTTGTTTCTATATCCCCTAAGGGCCTCCAATGTTACAATTCTGACATCACTATAATTTATTGCATTTCCTTCTATGCCGCATCCATAGAGCCTATCACAGAATGAGTTACCAGTTTTCATCCTCCACAAAAAAAAAAAAAAAAAAAAAGATCAGACAGGATTTTAGATGTTTAGGGTGTTTTCTTGAGACCAACATCTCTGCATCATTTGTAAAGTAAGCAACTTTATGAGATCAAAGAAAGAGCCTAAGCCTATATTTTGGAAAATCTGGATTCCAGAAGTAGCTCCATCAAAATCTGTGTAATTACCAGCAAGGCAGTCACCACTCTATGACTGTTTAATGGTTCCCAGAATTTGTTTTAATCAAGTGTAGTCAGACATGCAGGCACAAGTTCTGGTGTTTAATCAGAGCTCTGCTGCTTCCTCTCTGAGTCACCCTGGCCAGTTACCCTTCACCTCCTGGGTCTCAGTTTCCTCGTCTGAAAAATGGGAATAAGAGCAAGATCTTCACAAGGTTTCCATTAGGACTAACTGAGAGCATAGCATATCTGCATGGAGCTGAGTCCATAGCTGGTATTCATGAAGCACTTGCTGTTATTACTACAATCAAGTCAGAAAAGACAAGTGGTACCTGGGGAGTGAACTGGAGCTGGGGGGTGGCCAGCAGGCCAACAGTGAGCTGGCAGTCAGCACAGTCAGCCTGAATTCCAAATGGAACTACTTTCACGGATCCTCTGGGTGGTGGAGGAGTACAACTGAGGTAGGAGAGAGAGAGGTCCCAGCTGCATGCTGACCCTTCAGTATCTTCGAGATAAATGACCAATGGGAATGACATGCCCTAACTGGATGAAAAACCAGGCAGTCCATCACAGCCTCCACTTTTGTGTTGGAGAACTTTCCCAAGTCCAGTACATGCGCAGAAGGAGTCTCAAGTCATCCTCTAGTAACAATGACCACATTGTAATATCATTAGCATTGCGGTTTTTGACCTCTCATTGGTTTCACTTATGACGCCTGGTGGAAACCCAAATAAGCAATTACAGATGACATGAACATAGGAGAGGGAAAAGGGAAGTCACCCTCATCCAAATCCCAGAAGATTAATCCCATATTTAAAACCTAAGTTACCCCAGTAGGGCCCAACTCACCCTGCAAATTTGCCCATATACTCACCCACATATACTGTACTTCTAATAAGCTCTGTGCCTGCTTTGCAGTCATGGTCTCTTTGTTAAATTCTTTCTTCAAAGAAGACAAGGACCAAGACCCTTTCCCCCTATCAAAATCACTATTACCAAGACCCAACCCTGCTGCATGGACAGGGAACACGTTCTCAGGTTCCAAAACAAGACTCCAAGTACCAAAGTCACATAATATGTTTTATGCTACTGTCTATAAGAAAAAGGGAAAGAAAACATCTTTTTTTCAAAATTATGAGGCCAAAATGGTCATAACATGGAACAAGGACTCAACCAATTGAAATCCATTACGGAAGTGAGGGGAGAAGTCACGGAAATAGAAACTATCACACATCTGACTTCAGGGGTATTTTTAAGTCTCCTTAGAAACAGCCTTCCTATGGGAATATTCATAGTTAGGACTGATTATTTCACAAATGTCTTCAATCTAATTCAGAAAAAAAAAAACCGGCTGTCACTAACACTAGTAAAGAAAAAAAATCTTTTGGCAAGTAAAAAATGTTCAGTTCTTTTTTCAGCTTCCAAAATTATGGATTTTGTAGTGTTCCACCTGCCATTCATTTAAAAAATAATTAGTTAAGAATGAAAACTATTTTTTCCCTTCGAAGAAGCTTCAACATAACCTAGAAGACTTCCTATGTTTATGATGTGGTTCCACGGAGTTGAATGTCTTCGTTTTTAAGAGCAGGAAGTTGTATCAATGAAAATTACGGAACGAGCAAAAGAATTTGATGCTTGCTCTATTAGAAACATAACTTGGAACAACCCATAGCCCTTAACTGAATCCTGCTGCTGCTGCTGCTGCTGCCAAGTTGCTTCAGTCGTGTCCGACTCTGTGCGACCCTATGGACAGCAGCCCTCCAGGCTCCTCTGTCCACAGGATTCTCCAGGCAAGAATACAGGAGTGGGTTGTCATGTCCTTCTCCCTAACTGAATCCTAGGTAGATCAATTATGCAAACATGGACAGGCACCAGCTCACTGCCTAGTCCTGTATTAGGGGAGATGGTTTGAATGAAGATGTATAGCCAAAGGGCCCACAGCTGCCGCAGAGCCAAGGCCTTGCAAAGGGGCGGTCCAGTAGATAAAAGGTCAAGGGCAGAGAGTTAACAATCGGTCTGAGTGCTAGGACCAGCCTCTTATGCCCCAGTGGCCTTTAACAAGTCACTTCTCCCCTATGAGCCTCCAAACATCAAACACAGTAAGTGTACCTACACACTGGCAGTTAGCCTTGGTTGGAACAGCCAAGTTCAGGCCTGTGTGCAGACCCCTCCCCTTTCTCTTCTACATGGATAAATCCTACTCATCTTTTAAAATTCAGCTCTCATCCTCTGAGTCAGGAAGCCTTCCCAGACCTTTTTACCCTGCCAGTGGTCCAAGGGAAATGGAACCTCCCTCTTGTATGTACCTGACCCTAACTCTGCACTTGATTTATTTTCCCTGTGAAGCACTCATCACACAGGGATGGAATTATCTCCCTGAAAACCAAGACATCGACCTCCACGGGAGCAGGAACCATGCCTCCTGAACACCCAGCACCCAGGGTGTGACCTGGAAATGGTACTAAATAAATCCTTCTGGAGTGAATGGACTGGGCACTTCTGTCACACAAAGCTATCCCACCTAGCACTCAACAATTACCTTGGCACTTGGAGTCACCAGTGTGACCCTTCAGAGAGAATGAAGACTGCTTGAGGGCGCTATCCTCCCGCAGACACATGTGGCTGAAGCATCCTCAGCAAGGAAGGGTCACTCATCAGGCAGGGCACAGCTGACTCAGGGGTCTGTGGGCTAAGGCACACCCCAGGCCACTGGGTCCTCTTGCCTCTCCCATGAGCTGACCTCCTTCACTCCAGCTGCACACCCAGCTTTCACCAGTCCCCTACCTGTGGCACCACACTCACCACATCCTGAGTGCCACCTCCTACAGGCATCCCAGCAGTCCCATGGGCCTGATTTTTGAGCCTGACATGATCCTCTTGGGTCCTAATCCTGGTATAAGGGATGAAGTACAGTGCCACAGACCAAAGCACTGGACTTGGAGTCAGAAAGCCAGCTGTTACTACCAGCTCCCCTACTTTCTAACTCTGAGAACCTAGGGTAGTGCAGGCCCCATCTCCCTTATCAATAATTTGCACATGATAAAGTCACCAGATCAGAGGAAGCGAGGAGATCATAGGGGTGAAGTGCTCTTCTCACTGGAAAGAAGTGATGCTCAATGGACAGGAACTCAGCCCCCTGCCCCAGGAAGAAATCACAGTGTCATCTGGGGCACTTCCTCTAATCGTACCCAGCTGTGGGAGAAGAATATGGCCTCCCTACTGCAATCAGAGCTGGGGCGAGACACCTTTACCCTTCAGAGGGATACCATCTCTCAAGGGTCCAGGGCAAGAAAGTTGAAGAGCTCCCCTCTGGGTCTGTGCAGATGAAGGTAGGCATGGCTTGAAGTTCAGAAGAAAAGGCCAACAAGGAATGGGGCTCCAGCAATGGAGCCCCAAACTCTGTTGTGTCATGGCACCCACACAGGATGCCAGGCGTACATGGCATGCTGGGGGTACGGCTGAGACAGCCAACCACCCCTGGTGATCCAGGCCATCACCCTCAGCACTCAAATATATCTCCCCTTGTTTTTTTCAGCACATCCTTAGGAAGCTGTGCTAGTGCAGGAGTTGGTAACTTTGAGATAAAGGTCCACCTTTCAGGAGCAAATAAGCCAGTGGTATTCAACTCCCCCAGTATAAGGATTTACCTGGTGGCTCGGTGGTAAAAAACTTGCCTGCCAATGCAGGAGACACAGGAGATTCAGGTTCAATCCCTGGGTCGGGAAGACCCCTTGGAGTAGGAAATGGCAACCCATTTCAGTATTCTTGCCTGGAGAATTCTATGGACAGAGGAGCCTGATGGGATTTGCAAAGAGTCAGACACAACTGAAGTGACTGAGCATGCATGCGCCTAGTTTAAGAGCCTGCCGGTAATAATCAATGCCCCACAAACCCCTCAGCAAGTCAGAAGGGGTCAAAATCATGTCTCACCACCTTAAAAAGTCTGCCAGTCCTACAATCCCTTATCATTTTGGTTTGGGGCTTGATTTCACTTTAGGACCACACCCTGTTTTGAAGGTGCTTCCTGGCTCTCTAACCTGAGTCTACTCTTACTTCCAACCCCAGGACCTGTGTGAGTCTCTGGACTATAAACTTGCACCAAGGCCTTGCTGTTAATTGTTTTCACCAGCTCTTGTGCAATCCCACCTGGGGTGTCTGCTGTCTGTATATCTGCCCCTCCTGGCCTGACCCCCACCTAGTCCATGGGGTGGAGAGGTTCTTTCTACTCTATGGCATAATTGCTTGGGGTTTGGCCTTTGGAATGGCCACGATGCAAAGGAAAATTGCAGCTCTACTGCTCACTGGCTATACAACCTCAAATATGTCAGTCTACTTTAATTTCCTCATTTATGACATAACAAAAAGAGTAGCCATCTTAGAGTGTCATTGTGAAAAGTAATTTTAAAAAATATTGCATACATTCATGAAAATAGTTGAGTACCTACTATGTGTGACACTGAGGGATAAAATAGTGCCCCTGGCGAGAATCACATGGACAGAGGAGCCTGATGGGCTACAGTCCATGGAGTCACAAAGAGTCAGACACGACTGAGCGACTGAGCACATACACCTGGTGAGAACATTTTAGTAGAAATTAGCAAATGTTCTATAACTGTTAGTTAAAGTCATGAAAATACTGGTTACAGATAATCTCATTTTAAGTGTTTACTGGATCCTGTGCAATATACTCAGACGCTTGCATCACCCATATGGGAATAGCAAGAACTACATAATCATTCTGAACATTGTGCCTACTTTAATCTGTTTTTTTTCTTTAATCCTTTTTTTAAAATTGTGTGTGGGGAGCCTCCTCTGAGGAGATGCTCTGTCTGATGCTAGGGAACCAGGCTTTCCAAACCTGGTTAAATAATCTGGAAAATTCATATACATGTGTGTCTGTGTGTACACACACACACATATATAAACATATAATGTAATATTTAATATAGTATAAGGTGAAAGTGTTAGTCACTCAATTGTGTTCTACTGAGCAAAAGTGCAGGGCACTGAGAAGCATTTTTGCTAGGGCCATTTGAGAAAGATTTCACACCAGAGATTGGCCTCAAAAAATGGAGAGAATTTCTGACATCTGAAAAGTTGGGTGGCCAGACCCTGGAGCTGCAGCGGAAAGCAATGAGATCCAGACTGGTGCTCCTGTTCAAACTTCTCAGGTTTCCTTATGAAGATGGTGGCTGATGAGTGAGGGCTTCCAAATGTCATGCTGACAAAGGGCCTGGACAGAGAGTTAGCAGGCAGGCCCCTCTTCTGCTACGAAAATGGCAGCATAGTTACGACAAGATCCTGGAATTCTGACCACAGCCACTCCTGCCTTGTTTGCTTTAAGACGAGGCCACATCCCCAGTGTTGCCATCTCTTCAGCTCTCTAACACCTTGAAGAAAGCCAGCAATCAGTCCCTAGTTTATATTCAAAGGCCTACAATAAGGATCCCACCCTTTCTTCTTTCTACTTAGTATAACTAAAGAACCTTTTATGAGACTGGTTCCAAATAGGAAAAGGAGTACATCAAGGCTGTATCTTGTCACCCTACTTATTTAACTTCTATGCAGAGTGCATCATGAGAAATGCTGGGCTGGAGGAAGCACAAGCTGGAATCAAGATTGCCAGGAGAAATATCAATAACCTCAGATATGCAGATGACACCACCATTATGGCAGAAAGTGAAGAGGAACTAAAAGGCCTCTTGATGAAAGTGAAAGAGGAGAGTGAAAAAGTTGGCTTAAAGCTCAACATTCAGAAAATGAAGATCATGGCATCCGGTCCCATCACTTCATGGGAAATAGACGGGGAAACAGTGGAAACAGTGGCTGACTTCATTTTTCTGGGATCCAAAATCATTGCAGATGGTGATTGCAGCCATGAAATTATAAGATGCTTACTCCTTGGAAGGAAAGTTATGACCAACCTAGACAGCATATTAAAAAGCAGAGACATCACTTTGCCAACAAAGGTCCATCTAGTCAAGGCTATGGTTTTTCCAGTGGTCATGTATGGATGTGAGAGTTGGACTATAAAGAAAGCTGAGTGCTGAAGAATTGATGCTTTTGATCTGTGGTGTTGGAGAAGACTCTTGAGAGTCCCTTGGACTACAAGGAGATCCAACTAGTCCATCCTAAAGATCAGTCCTGGGTGTTCATTGGAAGGACTAATGGTGAAGCTGAAATTCCAATACTTTGGCCACCTGATGAGAAGAGCTGACTCATTGGAAAAGACTCTGAAGTTGGGAAAGATTGAGGGCAGGAAGAGAAGGGGACAACAGAGGACGAGATGGTTGGATGGCATCACCGATTCAATGGACATGGTTTTAGGTGGACTCTTGGAGTTGGTGATGGACAGGGAGGCTTGGTGTGCTGCGGTTCATGGTTTGCAAAGAGTCGGACATGACTGAGCGACTGAACTGAACTGATGAGTTAGGTGCAGGGCTGGAACTGGATGGATATGGAAAAAGAGATGCACAAATATTGAATATATGACAGAAAGTATAACTTCAAATGATTAATTTTAAAACTCTTTAGTATTTCTGCCTGCTTATTTTTCTAGATGAATTTTGCTAGCAATTTGTCACATCTCATAAAGTATCCCACCAGGTCTTTAATTGGCATGCACTGACACTCTATATTAACTCAGAGGATACTGTAATCTTTCCCATATGTTGTCTTTTCAACTGGAGAGAGGTATCTCTCTCTTCATTTATTTAATGCCTTTTATTCCTCCTTTTAGGATTGTATAATTTTATTTAAATACATCTCATATCCCCAATTAAATTAATGCCCTAGTATTTAATGTATTTTGTCTCCAATGCAAATGATTCTCTCCTTCATTATATTCTTCAGTTGTTTGCAACTAGAAACATGACTATTTGTGTTTATCTGCCTTGAATTTCAAGATGTTCTTAACCTCATTTATACCACCTAGGCGTAATGACCATATATGTTAAAGATATACACAGTCTTTCCAGGGTATATCCCCAATAACTGTCACAATGCCTTGTATGCAGTGACTGCTAGGCCTATTGAAGAAAAAGGTATATCTTCTTTTGCTGGTGGTACTCATCTAATTTCTTTTTCCTTACCAATGACTATGGCTCACATTTCTGGTACAATGTTAAAATATGGTAGAACTTTAGTCCTACATTTATCACCTGTAATTTTTTCTATTTTTATAGGAATTCTCTTCTTTATGAAAAGTACTGTTATGTCTTTTATTTAAATATATAGAAATCATATTATTTTCCAGTCACCAAATAGATTGTTCAAGAATAGTTGATGCCATTTCACCATCTATTGAGATATTATTTTAACTATGTTTTTATATTAATAAGTTGAATTGTCACAGTAATTTTCATTTTATCATCTTATCCTCTGCTCCTGGATTAAATCTCATTTGGTCAGAGATCAATTTCTGAGAAGAATTACTTCTGTTTTTAGGCTTCCCAGGTGGCACAGAGGTAAAGAATCCACCTGCCAATGTAGGAGACTCAAGAGATGCAGGTTCAGTCCCTGTGTTGAGAAGATCCTTGGAGTAGGAAATGGTAACCCACTTCAGTAGTTTTGCCTGGAAAATTCCACAGGCAGAGAAGCCTGGGGGGTTACAACCCATAGGGTCTCAAAGAGTCGCACATGACTGAGCACACACACACACATACACATTTGTTTATAATTATTGAATAAATAATAAATATCCACAAATGTAATTTTCCTTCCTTGTAGTTTTTCCTAGTTTGAAGACTGAAGTCATATTTTCTCAAAAAGTTAATTGGTAATTGAGTTAAGGCAGGATCAACTCAACATTTTAAAACAATTTAGGGGACAGAACTTTTTTATAACTGTAGAAAGTATAATATAGAGAAAGATTATAAACTTTCCCTATATTAGGGAGCCAAATGGATCTGAGTTCAAATCCGAGCTTTATCATTTACTTGCTGGGTGACTCAGACCCATTACTATTATAAGATCTATAAACTATATTACTAGCTCCCATGTATAATCATTGTACATTGTATAGATTGGAACTTACAGATACTTGTGTGTGTGTATACAAATGATCTAGTCCATAGCAGGCATTCAAAAACTATCATGGCTTTCAAAGTTTGGGTCTTTCTATCAATGTATTGGATCCAAATATCCCACAGTGTGTGTAAGTGACAGTTAAGATTTGAATGACTTGTTTCTTCTTCTGCAACAGGTGCAGTCATGCTTTCTGTTTGCAAGGAGTAATTCATTCCCTCTCATTTATCTGATTTTTCAGCATACAGTGAAGTCTGCTGTTTCTCTGCAAAATTCTAAATCTTTTACATTTGTTGTCAGATCTCCTGTCTCATTTCTAATTTAATGAATCTATATTTTCCCTTTTTTAGATAGGCAAACCATTGTTCTTTTTTTTCCCCCAAAAAATCAGCTTAGGGTATATCAGCTTTTTCTCCAGTTTATTTATTTCTGCTTTACGTTGATTACTTCCTTCTGCTCACTCTTTCTGGCTTCTGACATTGCTTCTGTTCAAAAACATCAAGGTGCAAGCTTAATTCATTATGTTTTGTGTTTCCTTTCTTAGTAACATAAACACCTAGGATAATGCATCTTCCTCTAAGCACCACGTTGGCAACATCCCACATTATTTTGATATGTTCATATTTATGTTTGTTTTGCTCATTAAAAAGTCTGGGTTATTGGTTCTGCACTTCTCTCAGAATCACGCTATTATTTAAGAGTATGTTGTTAATTTCCCTTGTTTGTTTTTCACTTCATTACATCTTCATGAAGTGTTTTTTGTAGTACTTTTGTCTTTTTATAAAGTATGTATCTAAGTCCAGGCATATCATTACTTTTTATGAATGATCCACATGCATTTGCAAAGAAATTTTATCACTACTTTAAGAGTAAATAATGTGATTAGTTTGAAATTTATGCTGTCATTTTTAATTAAAATAAGAGCAAGAGGACTCTGAAAATGTGCATTTTCTTTTTTAGATTCTAATCTTAGTTATGGGAATTCTTCCAAAGGAAAATGAAATGCTGTTAGTTAATTCCCTAATGCTGCCACTTAACATAAGAATGACAGTCAGTCTAAACAAAATATTATAATGTGTTAGTTCTAACCAAATGTAGTAATTCATGATATTTAAACTTGGGAACACAGTGAAATCTCATTTAAGTAGGATCAAAATACACCACCATTGCAATATTCACTTATTCAAGGTAGATGGCTATTGGTCAGGAGGGGAAAATCTACATATTTTCTGATAATTGACCAGCACTTTCCAATGTGTATTCATTGCCTATTGATGGGGATTAAATGGGAAAAGGGCTTCAGGGATTATATACACTGGGAAATGCTAGCTCACACAGAGATTTCCTTTCTGCAAAATTTCTTAGGGTCTTCCCAGACCAGTGGAGCTTATGAATCTCTAAAGAAGGGATTTAGGTTCCCCAGTATCTGACCATGGAATGCACCATTGCTAAGCATCTTGAAGCACTAGTATTTTCATGGAATACACGTTGGGAAACAGTGTTGATAAATAACAATAGCAGCTATACAAAGACAGGATTGCCTGGCCTTTGGAAACCAGTTCCCCAGGCAAGCACACAAATATATCCCACCAGGAGGTTCAGTGAAGTCAAGCTGGGATAGTTCTTCCAGGACCATGAGAAAAATCTTCTTCCCAGGAGGCTGGGGCAAAGCAAATGTTGGAGCAGGTAGTGAGAAGAATGCACTGTTAAATATTCTACAAATTTCAAAGGATGTCTATCCCTTAGGATCAAAGCAGAAACTGCCCCCCAGTTAAATTGAGCTTTTCGAGGCAAAGAAGAGCAAGTTCATATTATAAGAAACATGTCCCTTCTCCCTTGAGGTTCACAACCAAACAATGATAGTGTGGTCTCCCCATCACTGTCACCTCAGGCCTCCTGAGCACCTTCTCAGATTTACTGGGGGCTTTGGCACCTGGCTCCCAGGCTTCCTCTCCACTGCACGTCCCACCTTCATCCTATATGACCTCAATGTTCACGAGGATGCCATATCACAACCACTGGTCTGTCAGTTTCTTCTCTCCCATCTCCAAAAGATCACCTCCATGTACCCATGGTGACCCCTAGAGTTCGAACTGCCTGTTTTCTGCTCACTGGTTTTCTCTGCCCGGACACTAACTCTTTCAGCACTTACATAAAAAGTGGAGGTCACGTGATTATTAAGGCTCCAGATGTCTACTAGGCCACTCTTGCATCCATCATAGATATCATAATTCCCTGACTTCAATTACCCTTTTGCCAATATCCTTAACTTCTGTGCCTCCTTTTCCGTACATCTCTCCCACCTGATAACCCCACAATCCCAGAACAACACAATGGAACATCCATCATGGATCCACACGGATCAACGATTCTTCACAACCTACTCCAATTTCTCTGCCATTCCTCACTTTTTCCTTCCGTTTCCCCAAGTTTATTTAACTTTACTACCTGTCAAAATATAGCTCCTGCCTACCCCCCCTTCATCTGCTACTCTCCAGACACACTGAGTTACTATTATTTTCAGAAGATATCATGGTCTCTCTTGCCACAGGATGTTGTTTCTTCTTCTTGGAGTGCCTTTCTCCTGTTTCTAGGTGAAACTTAACCTGTCCTTCCACCTAGACACTGCCTCTCGGGGAACCTTTACTTGAGTCCCCACCCCCAGGATAGCTTAGGTGGTTTCACGATTGTTCCCATCACCTTCTGAAAACCCAACCTCTCAACCCAGACACTGCCAGACCCTCCTTGAAAGCAGGGACCATTCCTGTTCATTTTTGGAGCTCCAAGATACATCACAGAGTAGTTTAGGCCAGTCAGCCTTTAAACCGTGTTTTCACGAATGAGCAGAGTAAAAAGCCAATAAACTTTTTAGAAAAGGAGTGATTCAATTCTAAAATGATTTAGAAGAGCATGTTAGACTTCAACAGGGGCCTTTTCCTCTTGCTTCACATAGCTAATTTCTAATTACCCTTCAAAATTCAACTCAGAAAGTTCTCCCAGCCCCCCGGGGCTAGGGTGAAGTGTCCCTTCTCAGGGCTGCCCCAGCCACCCTGTACTAACTTCACTCACTATTTGTAATTACTTACATGTTAGGCTTTCAAACTAAAGTGTGAGCTTTCTGAGGGCAAATAATGTGTCTTACATTTATACTTATATCTATGTGCTGCAGTCCTCAAGACCATGCCCAGGTTGAACAATTTGCTCAAGAACTCCACTCGACTCAACAAATTACTGTTCTTACAGCTGTGATTTATTATGATGAAAGGATACAAAACAAAATCATGAAAGGGAAGGAGCACGTGTGGCTAAGCTGACAGAAGCCCACCAAAGGATGCCATCTGGGACCTGGCCCAGGGATGGGGAGCTGGAAATAGCCATCTTTCCTCCCCAAAACATTCTGATGTGCCAACCCTAGCCAACTGACAGAGCTACTGGGAGCTGGCAGCAGCAGGCCAGCTCTCTCATCTCATCTCATGAGCTGGTGCGGTGTATGTGTATTTAGGAAACATCTTTCAAATCACTGTAGAACAAATTTAACAGACCTAGTTCAGGTTCTTTGCCTTGTATTCAGTGCGTGCTCTGGCCAATCACTAGCATGGGCCCTGAATATACAGAGACCAACAAGGTCCAGTCACCATTCTTAAAGCCTGTGTCACAGAGGAAGGCTTCAAAGTCAGTGGTCCCTTGCTCCCCTCTCCTCAGATTGACTAGTTGAAAGGACCTACTAGAATCAGTATCAACAATAATAACAATAACAGCCAACATTTATGAAGCACTTACTGGGTGCAACAGACACTGGGCTAAGCAACATGCCTTATTTTTAGTCATTCCTCTTATTGGCCCCACATTGCTAAAAAGTCATTTCAGGGGGCCTGGATATGCAGTAAGCGATCTTTCCAAAAGTATGGAATACCACTCAGCCATATAAAAGAATGAAATAACACCATTTACAGCAACATTAACAGACTTAGAGATTATCATACTAAGTGAAATAAGTGTAAGTCAGACAGAAAAACCAATATCATAGGATATCACTTATATGTGGAATCTAAAATATGATACAAATAAGCTTATCTACAAAACAGAAAAATATTCAAAAGACATAAAGAACAGAGTTTGTGGGCTTCCCTGGTAGCTCAGCTGGTAAAGAATCCACCTGCAAGGCAGGAGATCCTGGTTCGATTCCTGGGTTGGGAAGATCTGCTAAAGAAGGAAATGGCTATACACTCCAGTATTCTGGCCTGGAGAATTCCATGGACGGTATAATCCATGGGGTTGCAAAGAGTAAAGACAAGACTGAGCGACTTTCACTTCTGGTTGCCAAGAGGAAAAAGGAGTGGGAGAGGGTTGGATTGAGAGTTTGGGATTAGCAGATGTAAACTACTATATATAGAATGGATAAACAACAAGGTCCTACTGTAGAACCCAGGGAACTATATTCAGTGTCCAATGATAAACCATAATGGAAAAGAATTATTTTGTTAAAGAATACATATACATGTATAACTGAATCACTTTGCTGCACAGCAGAAATACAACATTGTAAATCAACTATACTTCAATAAAAATAATAAAAGGTGTGCTAACATTTTGTTGCATTTTGGGTGATCTGAGCAAGTGGTTTTGTATGTAAATGAGGACACATAGCTCATGCCTATTTTTGTGGACTCCTGGGTGTTCTGTATCATTCTTTGTAGACGGTCAGATGCTCAGTAAATCTCTGCCTAACTAGCTTGGTAGTATGCTGACGGGTTGATACCAGTTAGTGACAAATGTGGTTTGGAATGGTCAAGCTCAGGCTTTGGAATCAGATGCCGTGGGTCAGAGTCCACACTCTGTCACACATACAACAGGGTGATACTGGCAAGTTACTTGACATCCTTGAACCTAAGTTCCCTCTAATTAGAATGCTAGTTATTGAAATTCCAGCCAGAACATTCTGAGGCCTGGGGAGACATGATCCCTCTCCAGTACGGACTATAGTTTCCTTGCAATGTTAGTCGCTCAGTCGTGTCTGACTGTCTGCAACCCCATGGACTGTAGCCCACCAAGGCTCCTCTGTCCATGGGATTCTCCAGGTAAAAATACTAGATTGGGTTTCCATTTCCTTCTTCAGGGGATCTTTCCAACCTGGAGATCAAACCTGGGTCTCCTGCATTGCAAGCAGATTCTTTACCATCTGAGCCACCAGGGAAACCTGCAGTATTTATCTCCAAGATGTGAGTGTAGTGAGTTTGGGTAGCCATGCACTTGGGTCTCTGTGGAGGGAGCTGTCCTTCTGAAGATGCCTGGGGGACTGTGGTCAGCCATCTCTCTTGGAGCCCCCATGGCCTTGCTGTGGCCAGACTATTCTGTCCTTAGTGCAGAAAGAGCTGCTGGGGTGGGAGGCTGGGGCAGACTGGCTGAATCCTGCTGCCGTGCTTCTTCAGGGGGCCTTCTCCACATCCACACCCGCTTCTCAAAGGCAGTGAGTGCTATGGTTAAGAACTTTGGTTTTGTAGTCAAGTAGAAGTGAATCTGAATCCCAGCTTTACCACTGACTTAGTGTTTGGCCTTGAGAAAGTTACTGACCTGACTAAGGCTCAGTTTGCCCATCTGCATTCCGATCTTCCTCATGGTCAACCTCCCAAACTACATCTCCAGCCTGGGTCACACTTTTTTTGCGGGGGGTGGGGGTGCTAAACTCACAGCTTCCAGGATCCTAAGTTCCTCACCAGGAATTGAACCCCAGGTCACTGGCAATGAGAGCATCAAGTCCTAACCACTGGACCACTAGGAACTCTGCAGGTCAGACTTCTGAAAGCCAAACTTATATTTCCAGTGGTCTATTCTTTCGCTTTCTTTGCAGGCTCCAGAGGTATCTGCAACTCAACCTCACTTCAATCAAACTGGAATCATTGACCCACCTCACTCAGTGCCCTGTGTCTAGCGTTCCCAGAAATGTCACTCAGTGGCTCCAATCAGAAGCCCAGGAGTCATCCTGGACTTGTCCGTCGTCCTTACATCCCACATCACCTATCAGCATGTCCTGTGGGCAGGCTCTCTGCTCGTTCTAGCTATCATTCAGATCTGCTCACCCTTCTCCCTCCTCAAGGGCCCCATTCAGCTTCCTCTCAGTCTCCCAACAAGTCTAGTGCGCAGCTTGCTAATGGGTCTCCCTGCTTCTCCTCTCGTCCTTCTTCAGATCCGGACTTAGTCATTCTGAGCTTCCTTCCTGTGTACACACCCCATGTCCAAATCACCATCTCCTTGTTTCCACCTTAGTCCCATATAGTCTATTTCAACAGGGCACCTGGGGAATGTAGGGGTGGGCAGTCATTAGACTAAACCTGTCAAAACATAAGCTCATGGTGTCATCCATCCAGTGGCACCCCATTTCATTCAGCATGAAAGCAGGGCATCCTTACATTGGCCAAGATTGTCCACCATCTCGCAAATTCTGGCACCCACCACTCTCCCTTGTCCACTGCAGACCAGCCATATCAGTCTTGTCACTGAACCTTAAACATACCAATTCTCCTCCATCCTTAGGCCTGTGCACCTTGCTCTTCAGTACCTGGAACACTCCTTTCCCTCACACATCCATCTCTCACCTCCTTCAGGCCGTTACTGAAATGCCTCTGTCAATGTCTTCCCTTCCCATGCCATATAAATTGACCTCCTTCCCCCCAGACCACAGCTGCTCTCCCAACAGCACTCATCACCATCTGATATGCTTCATGTTTACCTGTTTGTTTCTTTACTAGTTCCCTCCACCCAACTAGAATGTAAGTTACACAAGGGTAGGGATTTTTTTTTTTTTTTGGTCTGTCTTATTCCTTGTTGTTTAGTCACTCAGTTGTGTCCGATACTTGGCAACTCCATGGACTGTAGCTGGCCAAGCTCCTCTGTCCATGGGATTTTCCAGGCAGGAATATTGGGGTGGGTTGCCATTTCCTGCTCCAGTGGATCTTCCCCACCCAGGGATCAAACCCATGTCTTCTGTATTGGCAGGCGGATTCTTTACTGCTGAGACACCAGGAAAGCCCTTGAACCCAGAACAATGGCTGGAATGTAGTAAATGCTCAATAATTATTTGTGGGGACTTCCTGGTGGTCCAGTGGTTAAATTCTGTGCTTCCAATGCAAGGGGTGCAGGTTTGATCCCTGGTCAGGGAACTAAGATCCTGCATGCCAAACAGCACAGCCAGAAAAGAACAAAAATGGTAATACTTATTTGTGGAATAAAGAACAACTGGACTGACCTTTTCAAAATGGAATACAAACTGGATCATGTTAGCACAGGCTTTGAATCTTTTAATGACTTCCCATTGGGGTAGAAAAGGTTCAAATCCGACATCATCTCCCACCACTCTCCACTTACTCTCTCAGCTCCAGCCCTGGTTTTCTACCATGCTCTCGGTTTCTCCCACTCATGGGCCTTCACCTCTACTGGTCGCTCCCCCTGCAATGCTCTCTTCATTTCTCATCCTCTATTAACTTTTCCACACTTCCCTTTCCAGCTGAAATGTCACTTAAGTTGGGGAAGCCTCCTTAGAATCCCTAGACAAGGACAAGTCTCTCAATTTTCTGAGTCTCCTTCAGAGCCCTCTCCCACTTCTCTTATTAACTCAATGGACAGGAGTTTGAGCAAGTTCCAGGAGATAGTGAAGGACAGGGACGCCTGGCATGCTGCAGTCCATGGGGTCACGAAGGGTCAGACACGACTGAGCAACTGAACAACAACAACAACATATTTAGCTCTTCAATGTTCTATTTTATTTCCCTTAATAAACTATGAAGATGGAGACCATCTCTAGTGCATTAGTACTCTGGTGCCTAATAAGCACACAGTAGGTGCAGGGTAACTATTTAACAAGTTACTAAAAGCTGATAACACAGCTCAAATCATGTTAACTTCTGAGATGTAAGGCCATGGGTTTAGCGCCCCTGGGACTGACACTGATAAGTCTGCAAACAGGAAGAAGAGGTCCCTGGAGCTCAAGGCCGAATTAAGACTTTGCAGGGCTCAAGCACTTAAGTACAGGCTCTGTCTGAGAAGTCCACAGGCTAAGCGAGACCACCTCTTTCCTTCTACAAGATCTAAATTGCTGCCAGAAACAACAGTTCTTTACAAGTTCAGCTGTCACCTGCATATGAAGACAGGTTCCACAACTGAGTTTCGATAAATGTGTTTCATCACATGTTTTTTTCTTCCTAAGCTGCAAGCAATGACTGAGATGTTTATTGTCAATATTTTTGTTGTCAAGTGAGAAAATAGCACAGATAATCAGCTATAGGTCCTGTAGATAAAAATGACAGCCAACAGAAAGAGAAAGATAAAAATATCAACACATAAAAACATCATAAATGGCACCACAGATAATAAAAATAGACAAGGTGTAAACTACTGGAGAATAACAAAGTACTCTCTCCAAGAAAACTTTAATTAAATACGTGATTCTTCAAAAATCTGCCACTAAACTGTCAATCCCTCTAATTCTTAATAATCTGGGGGACAAAGTGGCTTTTGGTTTTAGGTATAGTATAAGGGTTAAGAAAGGAGATTTGGGGGAATTTCCTGGTGGTCCAGTGGTTAAGACTCCATGCTTTCACTGCCATGGCCTCAGGTTCAAACCCTAATCAAGGAACTAAGATCCCACAAGCCGCACAGTACAGCCCTCAAAAAAAGAAAAAAAAAAAAAAAAACAAGAGAGAGAGAGAGACAGGAGGGACGTAGGATGGAGGTTCAAGAGAGAGGGGACATATGTGTAGACCTATGGTTGATTCATGTTGATGGTTGGAAGAAACAAACAGAATTCTGTAAAGCAATTATCCTTCAATTAAAAAATAAATATATTTTTTTTAAAAAGAGAGAGAGGACTTTGGCACCAGTCTGCCTGGGTTTAACTCCTGACTTGGTCACTTTCAAGCAATGTGAAGGCATTGGGCAAGTGGTATAACCTCTCTGAATCTTGGTTTCTCCCATCTGTAGAATAGAATAAAAACAATACTTCCCTGATAGGTTTTATGAGGATGGAATGCACTAATATATGAAAAGAAGAGAACAGGCACTCTTCAAATGTTATTTTCTTTGTGGTGATAGCTGTTGCCATCATCCACAAACAACATGAGCTAAAGGCTAAAGAGATATTGGCAATGAGAGGTCCTGATAGACATTCTTTAATGAAAAGAAGGATGTCTGGGCATTTGCACAATCATCTAATGCCATTCAAAATAAAAATAGTGTAATAACACACTGTCAAAAACAGAGCAAAGCGATGCAAACATTGCATTCCCTCTAAATTTGACAAGCAGGATAAACAATACAAGGAACCCATGAGATTAACAGGCCAATGGAAACGTTTTTGCCTCTGAGAACCATGCCATGAAGATTTTGGAAAGAAAGCCAAGGGTCTCTAAGGACACTTATGTTTGAATACTTATTGGCAATCTGGGTTACTGACTCTGTTAATCATATCCAAATGATAAGCCCAGTAGTTTGGAACAGCTACATTCCAGGTGGCTCAGTGGTAAAGAATCCAGCTATCAATGCAAGACCAGGGGTCGATCCCTGGGTTGGGAGATGCCTTGGAGAAGGGAATGGCAACCCACTCCAGTATTCTTGCTTGGAGAATTTTAGGACAGAGAAGCCCAGTGGACTACAGTTCATGGGGTCACAAAGAGTTGGATATGACTGAGCAAATAACACTATACACTATAAATACCATATTTTCATTAAAATAACCACTTCACAGAACATAACCATATTTTTCAAAACAACTAAAAATATAGGTGAAAACAGCACTGTTTGTATTTTTTTATTTTCATGTCTTCTTCTGCATTTGATTTGTTGCAATAGGTTGCTTTAGCTCAGATACAGGAAAAAACTCCAGTCTTACACAGATATGTAATTAGAAAAGGTAAGACTTTGCAGGCTCCCTCAAAGGGAGTTAGGGACACCCAGGGATCCTTGGACCACACTTTAAGAAATTCTCATCCGTGGCTTCCAAGGGACAGATGTATGAGCATCAGTGTCAGAGAAGGATTATAAAAAGGCATAAGAAAACTGTGGGGGGTGATGTATAAGTTCGTTATCTTGATGGTAGTCATGCTTCCACAGTATATACATACATCAAAACTTATCAAACTGTGCATTTGAAAGTTTTGCTGTTTGTTGTGTATCAATTATACTGCAATAAAGCATTTAAAATTAGGGGAAAGGGAGGGAAAAAAGAAATACTGCCCATAATGGCCTCGACCTTCCTCTCCTCTTCTCTCCCTCCACTCTCCACAAAGCCACACAAGTGACACTCCTGCTGCGCGTTACTAATGTGGTCCCCAGCCCTCGCACCCCAGATGCACCCCAGGTCCCACCCCATACCTTTCTACCTTTGCTCTCACCCCTTCCTCACCCTGAAATGTCCTCCTCACTGATGCCTTTACTCTCTGCCTCCATCCCTCCACCCACTAGAGAGCTTACTCAAAATCCTCATCAGCTGTCACTAGCCCAAGAAGCATGCCGAGATCCTGACAATTTCTTACAGGAAAATTAAGCTACTGACTCTTCCACTTGTCTGGGTCCAGAAAGAACCAGTTGAGAGTAGCTGGGAGCACATCTAGATCTGGATTTCCTCACATTGACTTGTTACCTCTTAACCTTCTTTGAATCAAGAAGAGACATTTAAGGGGGATCAAAAAGGCTATAAGCAGATGAAGGCCACCCAGGACAAGCAGCCTTGTGTTGCAGAACCTCGGAGGAAGATCCATCTCTATTTCTAGGGGTCCCCCCACAATACAGAAGAAGTGGTAACCATTCTATGTCCATAACTCAGCGAGCTCATGGGAGGCGAGGGCCACAGTTGGCCATGTATAATCCTCCAAGTGCCCAGCCTGACTCACAAAAAATCTGTGTTACAAGTGACAAAGGACTACCTCAGTAAGATTCGGCTTCTCAGTCTACAAAAGGAATCTAAGAGCACCCACCCGTCCAGGTTATCTAAAGTCCTTATGTATAGTGTCTCAGTTTCCTAAGGTTCAGTTCAGTTCAGTCGCTCAGTCATGTCCAACTCTTTGTGACCCCACAGACAGCATCACGCCAGGCTTCCCTGTCCATCACCAATTCCCAGAGTTTGCTCAGACTCAGGTCCATCAGGTCGGTGATACCGTCCAACCCTCTCATCCTCTGTCGTCCCCTTCATCTCTTGCCATCGGTCTTTCCCAGCATCCGGGTCTTTTCCAATGAGTCAGTTCTTCACATCAGGTAGCCAAAGTATTGGAGCTTCAGCTTCGGCATCAATCCTTCCAATGAATATTCAGGACTGATTTCCTTTAGGATGGACTGGCTGGATCTCCTTGCAGTCCAAGGGACTCTCAAGAGTTTTCTCCAACACCACAGTTCAAAAGCATCTATTCTTCGGAGCTAAGCTTTCCTTATGGTCCAACTCTCACATCCATACATGACTACTGGAAAAAACATAGCTTTGACTAGAAGGACCTTTGCTGGCAAAGTAATACCTCTGCTTTTTAATATGCTGTTTATGTTGATCATAGCTTTTCTTCCAAGGA
Organism: Oryx dammah; assembly: GCF_014754425.2. NCBI lineage: Eukaryota > Metazoa > Chordata > Mammalia > Artiodactyla > Bovidae > Oryx > Oryx dammah. Next base: position 43,020,477 of record NW_024070207.1, read on the forward strand.
GCAAGCAACTTTTAATTTCGTGGTTGCAGCCACCATCTGCAGTGATTTTGGAACCCAAAAGACATAGTCTGTCACTGTTTCCATTTTTTCCCCATCTATTTGCTATGAAGTGATGGGACTGGAATCCATGATCTTCATTTTTTGAATGTTGAGTTTTAAGCCAACTTTTTTACTCTCTTTCACATTCATCAAGAGGCTCTTTAGTTCCCCTTCACTTTCTGCCATAGGGGGGTGTCATCTGCATATCTGAGGTTATTGATATTTCTCTTGATTCCAGCTTGTGCTTCATCCAGCCCAGCATTTTGCATGATGTACTCTGCATACAAGTTAAATAAGCAGTGTGACAATATACAACCTTGACGTGCTCCTTTTCCTATTTGGAACCAGTCTGTTGTTCCATGTCCAGTTCTGTTGTTTCTTGACCTGCATACCAATTTCTCAGGAGGCAGGTAAGGTGGTCTGGTATTCCCAACTCTTGAACAATTTTCCACAGTTTCTTGTGCTCTACAGTCAAAGGCTTTAGCATTTTCAGTGAAACAGAAGTAGATGTTTTTTCTGGAATTCTCTTGCTTCTTCTATGATCCAACAGTAGCAATTTGGCAATTTGATTTCTGGTTCCTCTGCCTTTTCTAAATCCAGCTGGAAGTTCTCAGTTCACATACTGTTGAAGCCTCGCTTGGAGAATTTTGAGCATTACTTTGCTAGTGTGTGAGATGAGTGCAATTGTACAATAGTTTGAGCATTCTTTGGCATTGCCTTTCTTTGCGATTGGAATGAAAACTGACCTTCTCCAGTCCTGTGGCTGCTGCTGAGCTTTCCAAATTTGCTGCCATATTGAATGCGGTACTTTCACAGCATCATCTTTTAGGATTTGAAATAGCTCAACTGGAATTCCATCACCTCCACTAAGTTTGTTCGTAGTGATGCTTCCTAAGGCCCACTTGACTTCACATTCCAGGATGTCTGGCTCTAGGTGAGTGATCACACCATTGTAGTTATCTGGGTCATGAAGATCTTTTTTGTATAGTTCTTCTGTGTATTCTTGCCACCTCTTAATATCGTCTGCTTCTGTTACATCCATGCCATTTCTGTCCTTTATTGTGCCTATCTTAGTATGAAATGTTCTCTTGCTATTTCTAATTTTCTTGAAGAGATCTCTAGTCTTTCCCATTCTATTGTTTTCCTTTATTTCTTTGCATTGATCACTTAGGAAGGCTTTCTTATCTCTCCTTGCTATTCTTGGGAACCCTCCATTCAGATGGATATATCTTTCCTTTTCTCCTTTGCCTTTTGCTTCTCTTTTCTCAGCTATTTTTAAGGCCTCCTCAGATGACCATTTTGCCTTTTTGCATTTCCTTTTCTTCGGGGTGGTCTTGATCACAGCCTTCTGTACAATGTTAGGAACCTCCATCTATAGTTCTTCAGGCACTCTATCTATCAGATCTAATCCCTTGGATCTATTTGTCACTTCCACTGTATAATCGTAAGGGATTTGATTTAGGCCATAATGGCAACCCACTCCAGTACTCTTGCCTGAAAAATCCCATGGACGGGGGAGTCTAGTAGGCTGCAGTCCATGGGGTCACTAGGAGTCAGATATGACTAAGCAACTTCCCTTTCACTTTTCACTTTCATGCATTGGAGAAGGAAATGGCAACCCACTCTAGTGTTCTTGCCTGGAGAATCCCAGGGACGGGGGAGCCTGGTGGGCTGCCTTCTATGGGGTCGCACAGAGTAGAACACGACTGAAGCAGCTTAGCAGCAGCAGTAGCAAATGTGAAGAAAAGTGGTTTCCCCTGCTTTCTTCAATTTAAGTCTGAATTTGGCAATAAGGAGTTCATGATCTGAGCCACAGTCAGCTCCCAGTCTTGTTTTTGCTGACTGTATAGAGCTTCTCCATCTTTGGCTGCAAATAATATAATCAATCTGATTTTGGTACTGACCTTCTAGTGATGTTCATGTGTAGAATTGGGTACCTAGGGTTACGGTAACCAAATACAATCAATTGGGTCACTTAAAACAATAGAAATATATTCTCTCACAGTTCTGGAAACTAGAAGTCTGAAATCAAGGCAGCAGGAGGGCCATGCTTCCTCCAAAGGTTCTTCTGGCTGATGGTGGTTGCCAGCAATCCTCAGCATTCCTCGGCTTGTAGCTGCATCACTCCCATCTCTGCCTTCATCTTCACTTGGCCCTCTATGTCTCTGTCTGTCTCCAAATCTTTCTCCTTATAAAGACATCCGTCATTGATGAAAGGGCTCACCCAAATTTTGTAGAAGCTCATCTCAACTTGATTACATCTGCAAAGATTCTATTTCCAATTAAGGTCACATTCTGGGGTTCAGTGTAGACATAAATTTTAGGGGGACTCAATTCCACTCAGTACACAGAGAGTGTGTGAGTGCCACGGCTTGTGGGAAGGTTTTTCCTTCCACATTTACCAGATGTGAGAGGCCCACAGGGAAATGACAGTCACGGGTAATGACTGTTTTCCTCCTCAGCTCCAGCTTTCCTCCCACAACTCCTGCCCCTCCCTGTTTCCTTGTTCCCTGCACCCCCCACCCACGTGGTCAGCACCACACAGTACACACACCTGCCGATTCAGAGGGAAACTTCAGATGCTATCCAGGAATCGCCTCCTTACATTTAGGGACTATAATTTCATGCTAAAATTTCTCAGTGAGGGGGATAGAATTTCCTAGGGAGAGAATATGTTTGCTGCATGCAACCTACACAATAAATCCAAAGGCCAGCTTTTTACGAAGGAATAGAAGGGAAAGAATGACTCTGAATCTAATTACCCTAAAAATGCCTTCCCAAATCAGCTCTGATCCAGAATGTTGCAATGTAACTGGGCTTTCTAACGTCAGTGGCCACTGCTCAAATACAATGGGAAAAGGTCACAAACTGTTGAAAAACAGAAATCAAAATAATATGGTAGGTATGTCCATCTTTAACACCGAGAGGACAGGAACGTTCAACAAAACCCACAGGAGCTAGGAGCTGGGAGGAGTGAGCCCCAGTGGTAGTTTTCCATGTCAGCACATATCAGGCCCCTAAACACTTGGATGTCTAGGGAATGTCTGGGACATTCATGCGGATGTGTTCAGTAAAGCGCTGAACACAAGTAAAGTCCTTGCCAGAACACAGGGATCTGCCCAACAAAGAGGTGGCGGGCCTCTAGTCCTGCTGTGATTCCTTTTTGTCCCAAATTTCAAACCTTAAGTACAATTTCGAGTTACTCAAAACATCATTACTTCTCAAAGCCAACTGGACTTAGTCTCCTGCCAAGTTAAAATGGCTTTGACCTTTTCTGCTGTCAGTCTCAGTGATTTGATGATGTATTTACAAAACTCTATGATTTCCCTTGAGGATTCTTTTTCTCTCTCTGCCTTTCTTCTATTCTTTGTTCTTCCTCTATTCTTTCAGGATGTTTGCATCTTCAAATGGTGGTACCTAATGCATCATTGAAAGTCAAAGTGAATTTGCTTAGTTGTGTCTGATTCTTTGCGACCCCATGGACTGTAGCCTACCAGGCTCCTCCATCCATGGGATTTTCCAGGCAAGAGTGCTGGAGTGGATTGCCATTTCCTTCTCCAGGGGATCTTCCCAACCTAGGAATCGAATCCAGGTCTCCCGCATTGCAGGCAGACGCTTTACCATCTGAGCCACCAGGGAAGCCCAATCTTTGCAATATTTCAAAGATTTTTGGTGTCCAGACCTGCCTACATAATGCACACTCTCGTAACCCATAAAATTAAACACTTGAAATTAAATTAGAAACATGGAACTGACATCAAAAAGGGGACCACATGGTGTGTTACATTGAGAATACTTTTTAAATGGACACAGGGTCAATATACAAGGACTCTTTACAAACGTTGGAAACTTTATGTGCTCACACTTACAAGAGCTACTAATATTATAACTGGTTAGCATGTTTGGTGAAAGCAAAGTATGTTTAAGTTTAAAATATCCTAAGAATAGCAGCCAAGTATCTGGGTCAAAATTTCTATTCAAATAATTACATTTTCCAAACCAACATTAATTACACATCTTAGAAACACTGTTAGATAGTGCTACTTGATAAGATTATTTGAGCAGGTACAGGTCATCATGTACAAAACAACCTGGATCTCCCATGGATTACTTTCTCTATGAATTGGAAATCTGTACCCCCTGATTCAAGTGAGAGTCCCCACAAAAGGAATCTGAGGCAATCCACTGAGACACAGAGAAACTTCTTCATATGAACACTTTCCCTAAACCCTTCTGAGAACACAACACCAACTCCTTGTTTATCCAGCACAAAAGTGATCTGTGCGTTTTTCGCATCCAGAACTCAGGTGATAACAAGAAGAGGGGCAAAAGAGGTCTCTTAGAGCACCAAGGGTACGTTCACACACACATAGACAAAAAGTTATAGAAATTTATTCACAGAATAGCTCCTCAGCTCCACACGGAGAACTTCCTTTTCCCTAGTTTCCAGAAAGTTATTAAAGGGTGGACAACCAACTCCCATCTGAACGTCAGAGAACCATCAAGAGGGAGGTAGGCGACCAAGTACCAACAGTGCACCACTAACAACTCAAAGTGACAGGGAACAACTTCCCTACCAGGAAAGGGAACTAAAAAAAAATACAAAACTCAGAAACATCAGCCCAAGAACTCAAAGAGTAGTCTCAAATCAGTCACTTGGTGCAGGATAAAATGGTCCTCAGTTGCTCAGTCATGTCTGACTCTTTGCAACCCCATGGACTGTAGCCCACAAAGCTCCTCTGTCCATGGGATTCTCCAGGCAAGAATACTGGAGTGGGTTGCCATTTCCTTCTCCAGGGGATCTTCCTGACCAAGGGATTGAACCCGCATCTCCTGCATTGGCAGGCAGATTCTTTACCATCTGAGTCACCAGAGAAGCCCAAGAATACTGAAGTGGGTAGCCATTTCCTCTTCCAAAGGATCTTCCTGACCCAGGGATTGAACCCGGGTCTCCTTATCTTCTGCATTACATCTTTACCACTAAGCCACTGGTGAAATCCAAAATGTTCCCCACACCTGAAGATTTGATTCTCATTGGTAAGGTTTTGAGTCTTCCAGAAAAGGTAGTTTACATTCAGCAGTATTTTCTTCAAAAAAACAAAGCAGTAAGTAGGACACTTCAGAAAAATCTACTCAAACATTTCACATTAAAATTATTTTGCTACCACACTATTTACAATAGCCAAGACAGGGAAACAACCTAAACATTCATCAACAGATGAATGGATAAAGAAGATGAAGTACATATATACAAATGGAATATTACTCAGTCATAAAGACATGAAATAATGCCATTTGTACCAACATGGATGGACCTAGACATGATCATACTAAGTGAAGTAAGTCAGAGACAAATATATGATATTCCTTATACATGGAATCTAAAATATGATACAAATGAATTTATTTATTTGAACTAGAAACAGAATCACAGACAGAGAGAACAGACTGGTGGTTGCCAGGGGGAGGGGGTTGAGGGAGGGATGGAATGGAAGGTTCGGCTTACCAGATGCAAACTATTACATATAGAATGGAACAACAACAAGGACATACTGTGTAGCACAGGGAACTATATTCAACATCCTGTGATAAAGCATAATAGAAAAAATATTTTAAAATAATAATGTTTATACATACATAACTAAATCACTTTATGTTCAGCAGTAAATAATACAACATTGTAAATCAACTATACTTCAATTAAAATTTTAAAAATAAATTCTTTTGTTATCTAAATGGCAAACACTCAAACTCAGCCATCCACACTAATGTCCTCCCTGGGGTTCCCATAGAGAAGAAGACTTATTTTGGAGGTGGTGGCTTGGGATTCCTATTAAATAGCTCATGTTCTTTCTTCCTTTTGGATTTAGCCCTCATGTAGGCCACAATGTAGGCCAAGTCCATCTGCAGTTGTTGTTTTTCAGTCATGAAGTCATGGCTGACTCCTTGTGACCCCATGGAATGTATCCTTCCAGATTCCTCTGTCCATGGAGATTCTCCAAGCAAGAATACTGGAGTGGAATGCCATTTCCTCTTTCAGGGGGTCTTCCCAACCCAGGGATTGAACCAGGGTCTCCTGTATTGCAGGCAGATTCTTTACCATCTGGGCTACCTAGGAAGCCCTTTTTATTTGTTATGCATTTTATTTCTACTATTATTGCATAAACTCCACCTCAGATCATCAGGCATTAGATCCCAGAGTTTGGGGACCCTTGCTATAAAGGATTTTAGGGGAGTAATAATGTAAAATCAAAGGCTTGAAAAACACTGAGATAAACTAATCTCCATTGCCTTAACAGGAATTAATTGCAACACCATCTACAAAGTTGGGAAACAAGAGAATGCTCTGTGTACCAGAATTTGACAAATTCCCTGAAGATGGAAAGCATGTGGGATCAGATCCACAAGAAAAGAGGAAACCAGAGCTCAAATCATATTAGAAGGTAAAAGCAGATCCACAAAAACTGTAAGCCCAAGTGAACTATTATCAAAAAAATGGAGGAGGCCCTGGAGCAATTACTGGGTCAATTCAGTTAAAAAACAATGCCCGGTTGTAAGTACTCCTGTGGGGGCCAGTGCACAGGTACCTATACACACACTCACAAGACAGAGGCCTTGCACCACAGGCTAAAACCTCCAAACTATAAGAGGAACGCTCTACCTCCTAGGTCTGAGACAGAGGCTGGAGCTAATTCCAAACTAATACAGACAGAAGGGAAAGAACTGGAAAGGTAGCTGAACCCAGATGGAAACCCCCTGAAGCCTTGTTTATCCAGAATAAAGCTCTGCTCATTCTCATTAATGCGTTGGAGTCCCTACCCTAAACACTTACTCCATGCCCAGATCACCCTGGAAATGACTTCTCACTGGTCAGAGGGGAAAAATATTTAAATCCCTGAAAGAAAGCTCCCAAAGCTATTCACGATGCCCCCTTTCCATTACCCTGTGCTTCCACCAAACTGGGTTTCTCTCCATTCTTGCCACATAGTGCTGCCTTGCTCATGAAAGCTTCCCTTTGTTGGGCACACTCCAGTGCTCCCATCCTCTGTCCACTATTCCTTTTCTGGATCACTCTACTCATCTTTTGGGTCTCAGCTCCTCAACCTTTGCCCATTGTTGTGTCCTTTTCTCACAGCCTTCAGGTAAATCGACAGATAACTGCGACTAGCATTTGTTATTCATTTTTTTTTGTTATTGTTTACACCACATGGCTTAAGGGATTTAGTTCCCTGACCAGGGATCAAACCCATGCCCTCTGCAGTGAAAGTGCCAAGTTTTAATCACTGGACCACCACAGAAGTCCATGTCTAGCATTGTTTAGCCCTCAAGTAACCGTGAGCTCTATAGTGATGGTACCTACTCTTCTGGTCAATGACTCTCCACGGCCTAGTTCAAGTTAATAGCTCAGAAAAATATTAGCTTGACCTACAAAGGGTGGAAGAGACATTGGGAGCTTGTCAGGGCTCCTAGCAGTCAATTAGCAATCTTCCTCCCTCCCCCATTCAGGCAAGAACCCCAATTATTGGCAGGACCAAACTTGGCTTCCATTTTCCCAGCTCCCTCTGATTTTATAGAAATTTGCCTTCATGTACTGTTGCACTCATCTCACACGCTAGTAAAGTAATGCTCAAAATTCTCCAAGCCAGGCTACGTGAACCGTGAACTTCCTGATGTTTAAGCTGGTTTTAGAAAAGGCAGAGGAACCAGAAATCAAATTGCCAACATCTGCTGCATCATGGAAAAAGCAAGAGAGTTCCTGAAAAATATCTATTTCTGCTTTATTGACTATGCCAAAGCCTTTGACTGTGTGGATCACAATAAACTGTGGAAAATTCTGAAAGAGATGGGAATACCAGACCACCTGACCTGCCTCTTGAGAAATCTGTATGCAGGTCAGGAAGCAACAGTTAGAACTGGCCATGGAACAACAGACTGGTTCCAAAGAGGAAAAGGAGTACGTCAAGGCTGTATATTGTCACCCTGCTTATTTAACTTCTATGCAGAGTACATCATGAGAAACACCGGACTGGAAGAAGCACAAGCTGGAATCAAGATTGCTGGGAGAAATATCAAGAACCTCAGATATGCAGATGATACCACCCTTATGGCAGAAAGTGAAGAGGAACTAAAAAGCCTCTTGATGAAAGTGAAAGAGGAGAGTGAAAAAGTTGGCTTAAAGCTCAACATTCAGAAAATGAAGATCATGGCATCTGTTCCCACCACTTCATGGGAAATAGATGGGGAAACAGTGTCAGAGTTTATTTTTGGGGGCTCCAAAATCACTGCAGATGGGGATTGCAGCCTTAAAATTAAAAGACGCTTACTCCTTGGAAGGAAAGTTATGACCAACCTAGATAGCATATTCAAAAGCAGAGACATTACTTTGCCAACAAACATCCGTCTAGTCAAGGCTATGGTTTTTCCTGTGGTCATGTATGGATGTGAAAGTTGGACTGTGAAGAAAGCTGAGTGCCGAAGAATTGATGCTTTTGAACTGTGGTGTTGGAGAAGACTCTTGAGAGTCCCTTGGACTGCAAGGAGATCCAAACAGTCCATTCTAAAGGAGATCAGTCCTGGGTGTTCTTTGGAAGGACTGATGCTGAGGCTGAAACTCCAATACTTTGGCCACCTCATGTGAAGAGTTGACTCATTGGAAAAGACTCTGATGCTGGGAGGGATTGGGGGCAGGAGGAGAAGGGGACGACACAGAATGTGATGGCTGGATGGCATTATCGACTTGAGGGACATGAGTCTGAGTGAACTCTGGGAGTTGGTAATGGACAGGTAGGCCTGGCGTGCTGCAATTCATGGGGTGGCAAAGAGTCGGACACGACTGAGCAACTGAACTGAACTGAACTGTTGCCACATGAACTTTTTTGACCACAACTGCCAACATCTTTATCAAGTATTATGGCCACCTATAAAGCACAAGGAAGGCCCTTATCAAGAACCTGACCATGATGACACCCTGATCTCAGACTGCCAACCTGAAACATGAGAAATAAATGCTTGTTGTTAAGCCACCAGTCTATGTTATTCTGTTAGGGCAGCCTGAGCACACTAAGATACCTCAAGCCTGGTGAACATGACCTTATTTGCAGGTAAGAAGAGCTCATAGTGCATTAAGGGGGGCCCTAACCCAATAACTAGTATCCTTAAAGCAAAAGAAAAATTTGGACACAGAGAAAGAGGGGACATACAGGCACACTGAGGAGGAAGCCTTGGAAAGACAGGAGCCTAGCTTGGAATGCCAAGGATTGCCAGCCACACCAGCGGCTAAACGACACAATTAAGGATTCTTCCTAAAGTCTTCAAATGGAGCACAGCCTTACCAACATCTTGATTTTAGACTTTTGGCTTCCAGAACCATGCAACAATAAATTTCTGTTGTTTCAAGCCACCGAATTTTTTATACTCATTTGTTGTGGTAAGTTGTTAAGCTGTGTCTGGCTTTGCGACCCCATGGACTGCAGCCCTCCAGGCTCCTCTGTCCATGGGATTTCACAGGCAAGAATACTGGAGTGGGTTGCCATAGACCTAAAAAATGTGCACAGGAACCACCTTAAGGTAAGACCAACACAGAAAAGGTCTTCTCATTTTATCTAAGATCTGCTGCCCCTTGACTATCTTTGGTTGGTATGACCTTGGTTCCTGGTAATAAGAGGACTTCTTAGGACAACTGCTATTGAAATGGGCTTCTGGCTATGCAGAAAAGCACCCATGTGCAGGAATAGACAAGGGGACCAAAAATAGTCCTGCTTAGAGTCACCATGAGATTTTTCTATTCAGAACATTTTGTGCTGCTCACAAAGGTTGCAATAACTCAACCACTCCAAAACCATCAATGAAGAAATGAATTTACTAACCCCAAATCAGCAACAGAGAGGTATCCACGACAACATATCCATTGTCTCAGGAAAAGGCTGGATGAATCTACAACATGACCATGGAAACAAGAGATCATGAACAACGGCTCTTCTGGAAGAATTAGCTCTGGGAGAATGCCCAGACAATCACTACTTGTTAATTAGACAGCGCCCCAGTATCACAGGATGGCTACTAAATGACAATAGGCCCTGAACAGAACAGCACAATTTCCAATTTACTGTCATTAAGCAAGGCTTTAAGAGACAAAGAAATAGGATCCACAATAGCAAAAATGATGAGGCAACTGTAGTTAGGAGCCCCAGGCTCCATCCATTCCCAGCTCGGTACTCATTTAAGGAGCATGACAGCAATTGGACTTTCAATATCTTTTGACTAAGAAAACACTTGAACCAGAAACAGCTAGACTGCATTCAGTAATTCTTTTAATTTGTATGTTATTAACAATAAAAGTTAATACATATGGCACTTACTTCATACCAGGCAGTGTTCTAAGCCCTTTGGGGGAATATCTAACATAAGCCTGACAACAACCTTCGGCAGTATACACCGTTATACGTCCATTTTCCAGATAACAAAGCTGAGGTTGGGAGAAATTAACCAATATGTCCATCACATAGTTTGTGTGTTTTAGTTGGAGGATCTGAAACCAAGCAGATTTCAGAGCCTGTGTTCTTAACTTGCCATCACGATAGTAAGCATAGTCATTGATAAGCACAAGCACAGATACAGACCGTGTTAATCATTTAGTCTATAGCTAATACTAGCTGTGCATATTCAGTATCTGAAGAATGAATGTTACCCCCACATCCTCAGGGCCCAGGGATCACAGGTTGGGACCCAGTGCTGCAAATACTTTAGAGTCTAGTTCTTCTCTTAATCTCTACGGAGGATCCTGGCAGACCAGTGATGGCCAAGAAGAACCTACTAGATGGAAAGCTCCTCAACTCCCCACCTGAGGCAAAGAATCTCCCAACTCCCCAGCATTTGGATGGCAGGAAAGTGTAGGGAAACAACTTGTGTGACTTGTCAGGCTATCCTCCGTTGAGTTATCTTCAGGAGATGACAGCTAACGGTGCACTCCCTGACTCCCTATTCTAGGGCAGGAACTTGGAAAGTCCTGGAAACAGAAAGAAAAGCAGAAGCTTTCAGTGGCTCTTACTGGCCATCACATAGGAGCCTGGACCCAGGCGTCTTCAGAGGCACATTTGCCCTGCCAATGGACACCGAGTGGATTACAGATGGAGAGCAGAGGGCATGGTGAATGCCTGTCTGAGAGTTCTATTTTCTCCTCCTTGCTCAGCATGAGCTCCCAAAGAATGCTGGACCCGATACAAAAGCAGTCTTATGGAACTGGCCCTCTCCACTCTTCAGAAAGTACTTCAGATAATCATTCAGGGATTACCCCTGTTAATGACCATCTCCTGGTGACAGCTGCTAGGCCAAAGTTATGCAAGCCCCAGCTAGGGGCTGTCCATCAGGGTGAGCTCTGGGCAGCAGAGTCTTCTCCAGTGAGAGCAAAAACATCACCTGCAACAGGGCTCCAGGGACCTGCTGTGTTGGGTGGCAATGGAGAGCTTCACCCTAGGTTACCCATGCTCAGGGCGCTGACTGAACTTTCTGCTGAGCTCCAGACCCAAGCAGCCAACTGCCGAGCTGACCTCTCCTATCAGCAGGGGTAGATTTGTGAGGCCTGAAGTTTATACAATTCAAGAAACTCTTTTTAGAAACAGAACATGAAATAATGGGTACAAAATGAGCCATATAGTTTTGCAAGGGGCCATGGAAGTACAGGGCCCCAAAGCTAAAACTTCTTTACATTCATGATAAATCCATCTCTGATCTTAAAGGTCACATATGAGAAACTGAAGTCATCATTTTTCTGCTCCTATCACAGGCTGCAAGGGGCAGACTCTAAGATGGCTCCCATCAGCTCAGGTTTCAGGGTCATGTCCTCATACCACCCACACCCCTTTGAGGATAGATTGCATTCCAATGCAATGTAATCATGGACACAAATCACATCCATCCCATCACCTGTGCAAAGACACTCTCCCCATTTCTGGCTTTGAGGAAACAGCCATGTTGGGAAGGCCCATGTGGCAAGGAACTAACGGTGGCCTCTGGCCAGTAAGAAATGAAGGCCCTCAAACCCTACATCCCACAGACCTTGGTTATCAAACTTTAGGGCACACAAGAATAATCAGGAGAGCCTCTCAGAAATCAGAGCCCACCCCCAGAAGGTTTTAGTCAGCAACCCGGAGGAGGGGGACTCTGAATCATTTTTCACAAAATGGTGATGCTGATGGTACACTTTGCTAAACAATAAATCCTACTTCCTGTTCATTTGCCTGCCTAGAGTCTTTCTCATATGTCACTTCCTCTCCATTCTCATTGCCACCTGCTTAGTGTATCTCTCATCTTGTCTTACCTGCACTAATGGAATATTCTCCCACTTCCCCTTTCTCCCTGCTTCAAATTTCTCACATGCTTTTAATCTATTTTTCATAGTACCCCCAGAATGATCATCCTAACACTTAAATAGGATAATATCACTCCCTTTCCTCCAAACCTTCAGTGACAATACAAAGAGTAACAAGCCATTCATCACAGCCCACATACAGAGAATTATAAACTTCTTCAACAGTGAACAAGAGAAGAATGATTAGATAAAATATAATACTGATACATCCTTATGATTGAACAGTATGCAGTCATGACAAATGATGATTAAGGACATTTCAATCACATCAAAAAGTGTTCACAATATGATAGGTGAAAAAAATGTAAGAAATATAGCTAGCTCTAAATGGGCTTCCCTGGTAACTCAGCTGGTAAAGAATTCACTTGCACTGCAGGAGACCCTGGTTCAATTCCCGGTTCAGGAAGTTCCCCTGGAGAAGGGATAGGCTACCCACACCAATATTCTTGGGCTTCCCTGGTGGCTCAGATGGTAAAAAAAAAATCTGCCTGCAATGCGGGAGACCAGACTTCGATCCCTGGGTCCGGAAGATCCCCTGAAGGACAGCATGGCAACCCACTCCAGTATTCTTGCCTGGAGAATCTCCATGGATAGAGGAGCCTGCTGGGCTATATAGTCCATGGGGTTGCAAAGAGTCGCACATGACTGAGTGACTAAGCACAGCACACAAAGCTCTAAACAGTGTGATCCCCAGTGAATAGATTAAACACTGAAGAGAAATTCACCAAAATAATTGAGTACTTTTTTTCCTTGTGTGAGTTATGCAGTCTTCTTTGCATGTTTCTGCATTTTTCAGGTTTCCTACAACCAGCACATGGTTTTAAAAAACAATAAAACAATCTGTAAATAATGACTAGGACTCCTCAACGTCAGGTATATGCTGCCAAACCTGGCAGTCAAGGCCATCAAGGACCTTTCCCACTTTATTCAGCCTCATCTCCAAATACATCTACCCTCCAGCCACAATCAACAACATGTTCTTCTTTAGCTATACACCATGTCTTTGCTCACATGGTTGCTTCCACCTGGAATCAGACACTTTCCCTTGCCATCTCCACCTACAGATCCCTTACTTGACTTCCTTGGTTCTGGCCAAAAGCTACCTCCTCCAGGAAGCACTTCTCTGATCCCTTCTTGATGAATGTCCCCCTCCTTTGCTTTCCAATAGCAATCATTTCTAGCTCATTGGCTCCTTCATTTATCACTCAATCAATTCCACTTTCCATCACATAGTTGGATGAATGGCCTCTCTACTCCACAGAAGGCAAGTGCTGGAAAGGCATAGGCTACACAGATGACAATCAACTCCTAACTTCTCACTTGGCCCAAAGGCTTGGACATCAAAGACTCTCAGTAAGAGGAATGTTGAAATGAAATTATACATACAGACAATTTATAGCAAATAAACCACTGCATCTTTAGGACAGTGGCTAAGTATGGTTTGGATCCAATGGGACAGCATTTCCTGGTTAAATTCAGCATTTTACATGATAGATAGAGCCATCAAACAATGTCTTGGTGGCAGACAGTACTGTACATCTTCATGATAAACAAACTTTAAAATCTAAGGCCAGATAAGGTATACAACTGCCAACACCTCTGAGTTTTGTGGGTCACAGTCAATGAAGGTGAGGATAAAGAACTGAGTCCTTAAGCTGTTGCTTAATGTCAAGGTGAAGTGAGGGGTCAAAAGATAAGTGAACTAAGTAAACCCCACAAAGCCATCAGAGGAAAACAAGGCCCTATTGGGAAAATCTCAGAGCAAAGTAGACTATTTCAGGCATCGTTTGAAGGACAGGAATGCAAATATAAGAAGAGAATAGGAAGGGAAGTAGCATTTCCTGAGCATCTGCCACATGAGCAGCATGTGATATAGGTGGTGTATGTCTGGTACTGAGTTCTCACAACCGCCCTTAAAGGTAGGAACTGTCACTTTTGTCTCACTGCTGAAGCCTAGAGAAGCTACATCCTTTGACCAATGTCACACAGCTACTAAGTAACAGAACAAGGACTCAAACCCAGGTCTTTCTGATGTAGCCCCAAGCTCTCTGCATTAGATCAGATCATAATGAGGCTCCCCCTTCCACCATGCACTCAGCTTGAGTTCCTCCAAAGAACCACAGGAGAGCTCATCCTAAAAGCCAATCTGAATGTTCCACTTCCCTGGAGAAAATGCTACCAATTCTCTGGTACCTAAGAGAAAATGGCCAAGTGCCCTGGATGGCACATGTGATCCTTTATAATCTGACTCAGGCCTACATTTCCAGCCTCCCTCTTACCACTTCCCACACACGCTTCCCAAACTCCATCCTCTTTTCTGATTCTGCACCTTGGCAAGTGATTCACCCGCCCTTGCATTTCAATTTGAAAACGTACTCATCCACCAAGACTCCTATCTCCAATATAACCTCCTCGGAGAAGGCTCCTTTGAGCCATTATCCTTCATACATTAACACTTCCTTCGTCTGGTGTTGGAGAAGGCTCTTGAGAGTCCTTTGGACAGCAAAGAGATCAAACCAGTCAAGCCTAAAGGAAATCAACCCTGAATATTCATTGAAAAGACTAATGCTAAAGCTGAAACTCCAATACTTTAGCCACCTGATGTGAAAAGCCAACTCATTGGAAAAGACCCTGATGCTGGGAAAGACTGAGGACACGAGGAGAAGGGGATGACAGAGAATGAGATGGTTGGATGGCACCACCAACTCAATGGACATGAGTTTGAGCAAGCTTCAGGAGATGGTGAAGGACAGGGAAACCTGGTGTGCTGCAGTCCATGAGGCCAGAAAGAGTCAGACACGACTGAGCAACTGAACAACAACCACCTCTGGTGTTCCTCTAATGCTGCTGCTGCTGCTGCTAAGTCACTTCAGTTGTGTCCGACTCTGTGCGACCCCAAAGACCTAATACACTGGGCATAACTCAATTAAAGAACTTGCAAAGGGTACAGTCTATCTGCCTTACTGGACTGTGAGCTCTTTGAGGGTAAAATAATCTCTAAACACTCTGTACCTGGCAGAGTAACTGACAGATGATAAAATGCTTATGGGAAAATGGCAGGTTTAATCTAAACATTATGAGAAAATATATTCTAATTGCAGAGATGAAGAGAAGCAAAAGTCAAGTCAGCAGTTACGCACTCACGTGCACACACGTCAAGCCAGTGTGTCAGCAGTGTATTAATTACAGCAGAGTAGCAGTTCAGTCAACGTTAATCATCTCATCTCTCTCTGGGCAAGTTTCTATTATCAATATCTGAGATATGAATGTTGGCAACACCTGAAGAATGAGGACATCTCACTCAGGGATGAGGTAATATCAGTGTCCCAGATAAGCCACATCCAACAAAGGGATTACACCAAATACGTGGTGAGATGTCAAAACCTCAGTTGGCCGTGACCTCTCATGCATGATACATAATGATAAACATTCTGACCACCTATGTTTCTGGCGTCTGACCACATATGTCTCTGGCATCTCAGCTGGCCATTTCAGAGCCCATTAAGTGATATCTGCTCTGATCAGCCACACATTTGATTCAGAAGATAAACAGGGCATCATTCATCAGACAAAATCACAAAATCAGACAAATTCCACTTAGCAAGAATGAGGGACAAAGTTAGTATGTGCAAGTCATAAACTGCTTTTAAAAAAAACATAGGTGTTATCTCAAACAATAAAGTGTAAATGCTGTGGAGTAATCATTTGCAAATAACAATTCCGCTTTACCAGAATATAAACTACAAATATCTATCCTTTCAAAAACTATGCAATTACACTTAAAGAGAAGACATCACACTTCACACACATAAGACTCTAGAGTTCAAAATGAAAACCAAAATACTATTTCACGCTCTAATGAATAAATGTGAGAACACAGTTTACAGATGTGGTGTTCCATTTCAGACTACATGTAAACAACTATTCTTCATGAAAGTTTCATACTTAATAGTCAAAATGCCAAGTCTCTAAGTCCAGGTGAATGTTGGGTAAACAAAATTCTGGAAGTTTCATTTATCTCACCATCTAATCAAGGTTCAGTAAGAGGCATAAATTGGCACTCTGCTCTCCACCCGCGTGCCCTTTCCCAATAAAATCTCTTGCTTTGTCAGCACATGTGTATCCTCGGACAATTCATTTCCAAGCGTTAGACAAGAGCCCAGTTTCAGGCCCTGGAAGGGGTCCCTCTTCCTGCAACAAATGGCGACTCTGGCGGGGACTCTTCTTCGCTGAGACTGACATCCTGACCACTCGGGGTACTCAGGGGCCAGCTTGCCTGCCAATGGACCAGACCCAGCGGCCGCAACTGGGACACTTTTGTCCCTGGTCTCCCCCTGACGTGGACAACTGGCCAGAGTGCCCCGACTGGTAAGGAACAAGAGACTTTATTGACCTCTCTCCCGTTCTCTCTCTCTTTCCTCTCCTTAACCCTTTCTACCCTTCCCTGTTTTTCTAGTCCCCCGGTCTTGGACACAAGAATCTGGTCTAAGGGCCCTCAGCCTGAACTGAGGATTGGAGACTGATCACCTCCTCTTGGCAGAGAACTCGAATTCTGGTTCTGGTCTGGTCTGATTTCTGGTAGGGCCGAGTTCCAGTCCTCCCTTCTCTGGAGGCCCAGGGTAAAGTCCCATAATGCCTGGGTATCTGCAGGTGGCAGGAGACGTCTGTAAGGCCACCCCTTTTACCCCCCTTTCCCGCCTCCTCCCCCTTCTTCTTTCAACCTGGCTTCCTTTCCTCCCTTGAAATCTTTGATGTTAGTACTTAGATCTGAAGTTCTATGTCTCTATAGGAGGTTTTCTGAGAGACTGTATTCTTGTATTTAAGGGCTCTCCTGGTGGAGCCGAGGTTAAAGCATCTGCCTGCAATGTGGGAGACCTGGGTTCGATCCCTGGGTCGAGAAGATCCCCTGGAGAAGGAAATGGCAACCCACTCCAGTATTCTTGCCTAGAGAATCCCTTGGACGGAGAGGTTTGGTGGGCTACAGTCCACGGGTCGCAAAGAGTCGGACACGACTGAGCAACTTCGCTTTGACTTTCACTTTCACTATGCTTATGATTGGTCTGGAGGTCTATCAGCTCAAATTCCCCAAACTCAGTCACTTGCTGCCTAGAGCCTATAGAAATTCAATTTCAAATATCCTTAGTGTTTTAAAAATATTAACTCTTTATTTTACAATGAAAGGGTAACAGTCTTCTCCATAATAAATAACAGTTTTACTTCCCTACCTCATGTACCACAACAAGCATAGATTAATATAAATGTTAGGAGGAAAAACTGAGCTGCAGAAGAGTGAATATAGTAAGAAGATGTCTACATAAAGTAAAAATAATGGAAAAGAAATATCTTCTTTCTAGATAGTTCCAAATGTAATAGCAACATGAAAACATGAGTGCAAGTCTTCATGCCAAATTCAGCATCCTGATGACTTCAGGCAGGGGAGAGGGGAATATGACCAGTGAGCTGTATACAAGGGGCTTTGACTGTATCATCAGTCATATTTGTTACCTTGAGTGGTGGATCCATCAGTGTTCACCTGATGAACCTGAATATTCTTTCTTTTTTAAGTTTTTATTTATTTATTTTTGGCTGTGCTGTCTTTGTTGTTGCATGGGCTTTTCTCTAGTTGCGGTGCCCAGGCTTCTCATTGTGGTGGCTTCTCTTGTTGTGAAGCATGGGCTCTAGAGCACACAGGCTTCAGCAGTTGTGGCACGGGGGATTAGTTGCCCCTCAGCATGTGGGATCTTCCTGGACCGGGTATCAAACCCGAGTTCTCTGCACTGGCAGGTGGATTCTTATCCATGGCACAACCATGGAAGTCCCTCCCTCAATCATTCTTCATACCATTTTTATATCTGAAATATTTCCTTCTAATTTTTTTTTAAAACCAGGGCTGGTGTTAATTCTTTGAATTCCCCTAGTGAGACACAACTAAAAATAAACAACGTTTATGTCATTGAACTGAGAGGAGCTCTTTCTTAGTAGAGAGAAATTTATCCAGATCTGAAGTCTAAAGCCATTGCTGTCATTAAGTAGATGTTCTTCTGATTTCAAATAAGGACATTAATAGCCAAAATGCTTCCATCACTTAATACGTGGCTGGCACTTGACACAAATTCTCTGCTTCCATCTTCATAAAATCCCTCTGAAGGAGATGGTTGTATTATTTTGTGTTTGGCCGATAATGAACTTGATGCTCCAAGAGATTAGGGAAGTTATGCAAGATCACACATCTGGTAAGGGTGGGGCAGGGACTTGAATTCAATTCCAACTCTTAAATTCTTTCTTGCTTCTCACCCCCTCCTCACACTGTCTTTCCAAATATGCAGCTTCCTGGTGTGAATTAGAAAAAGGCTCCCATGTAAAAGAGCACTGTCTGGACTTCAGTCCACTCACCCCCAGACCCAGGCCCTACCTCCTGTTTGCCTTGTTCCCCTCTGGCCTAGAGGCGTCTTTTACCCCTGCTTTCTTCCTAGATCTCCAAGACACTTTTCACAAATTCAGCCTGATGGGAGTGGGAAAACTGTTGAGAATGCTTTGGGATTTATGGTGATCCTGGGTGTTCAAAACCACCCGCAAACACCTGGCCAAAGAGCCAGCAGGAGCGGTAAGAGCCTCTGAAAGAGACCTGGCTGCCTGTCCCCAGACCCACTTGCAGAAAGCCAGTTTCCCATACCGGGCGGCAGGGAGGAATTCCTATAAGATTTCCTTTGAAACCAGAGTCCTATTGCTACAACTACAGTGCTAGTTAAGTATAAAAGCTATTCCCCTAAATCCTTTCAGTCCACTCTTCAAGTCTATCCTGGACTCTAAGCCCCAAAACATTGTTTACGTGTTTGGAGCCCAAGGCCATTCCCTTCCAGAAAGCCAAGCTTTTGTCATCTGAGCCAAAGCATCCTCTTTATCATGGCAAGGGTGCTATCTCTAAACCACAAGTCTGATCACACCTCCTTTCTGCACTTGGCCTTTCAGTGCAAGCAGCTCACCAAGGCCTACCGAGTCTGTTGCCATCTGCTCTCTGCTCTCTTCCCATATGGCTACCCACAAGTCATCTCCAGTCCCCAGCATGGCATGCTCTCACAGACTTTGCAGGTACTGTTCCTTCTGCCTGGTATCCCATTCCCCAACTCCTTACCCGGGGAACTCATATCCATCCCTCAAAGCTCAAGTTAAATGCCACCACCTGGATGATGCTTGGAGGACCATGCCTCTGCTTCCACTCCTCAGCAGCTTAATGGTTCCCTTCTCTGTGATCCCAACCATCTCACACTCATTTCTATGGTGTTTCTTGCCATAAGATGCTGTAAACAGCTCTCTGTGAGACTGCCTAGCTAATCCTCTGGACATGTCTTAGCACTGCCTATAAAGACTTTGGCCTGACATTCAAGGCTGTCCTGACCAATCTGGCTTCAGGTGACATCACTAATCACACCTCCCATCATTTCCCTTCCTATACCTTTGCCTTTCCACAGCCTCCAAGAAAAATCGACCTCTCACTGTCAGCCACCACATCACATGCTTTCTCAACCCTTTGACAGCCCCCTCTGCCTTCCCCCAGCTCCCACCAAGCTGTCAGGACCAGCTCCCAGTGCCCCTCTGCCAGGAGCCTCCCAGCAGGAGTCAGGTTCCTTCTGCCCTGAATCCCCATGGGCCCCGATGGTGTCTTTATTAGTTGTGTCTCATCCCATGGGGCCTACCAGATTGGGAGCTCCCAGCACGCAGGGTGCGTACCATTCATCTTTGTGTCCCTGGAGCTGACAGTGGGTGCCCAGTGCGAGCTTGATGAAAGAATAAGGATCCACTCTCGGGGCTGTTTTTAAAAGAAGAATCCGTATTAGAAACGTGTGAAAATGCAAATTCTAGACTGTGCTCCTTTCTCCTCCTTAAGAAAACTATTATTAGATGCCTAATTTCTCCTAGCTCGTACAACAGAGTCCCCAAAGGATGTGGAAAAAGCTTGTGAAACAAATAAGTGCAAGAAACTGTGGGGAGGAGAAGGCCTAGGAAGGTTCTATCTGAGGTTCTAACCCAGCCCCCAGATAGATGATAACGTGCCTTCAGCAGGAACGGGGCATCTACAGATCCGCATCCCAATCCAAGCTCTGCCTTGCTGTCTTGTCTACCTGCTGGTCTCCTTATGCTCTTTCATAATGACTGTTACTTTGTAAACAGAACAAATTCAACTTTATATCTAAATCCAAGCTTTTTTTTCTTCTTCTTCTTCAGTTTGTTTGTTTGTTTGTTTTGTGGCCATACAGCATGGCTTCTGGGAAGATTTTAGTTCCCTAATCAGGGATCGAACTTGGACCCTGGACAGTGACAGTGCAGAGTCCTAACCATTGGACCACCAGGGACTTCCCTCAAAGCTTTTTTCTAAAATATAAAGCCCGTTATTCAACAGCTTCCCAGGTAGGCCTAAGACCCTGTCCCAGTCCTGTGAAATATCACGCTAAGTATTTCCTTGTCAATATGTGATTTCCAAATGAATGAATAAGTTAGAATGCTAATGACTTTATTCAAGAAAGCAATGCATTATCTTCCCTACATTGAGATTATGATGTTGTTTTGATATGCCGCTGATTCATAAACTTTTCAAAGAATGAAGAATATGCATTGTTCTATTATTTTCCTTTCTAAGTGTTCAATTTGACTGGTACTCTTTCCTGTCCAAAAAAAAAAAAAAACTGAAACTTTAGGTATACCTAAGATGTGTTTTGCCCCCAGTGGGTCCTAAATTTAGAGTTGTTTAAAACGAGCTTCAGTCAAGATATGATCCCAACATAAAAACTCAGATATGACTCTGCACTTGTATTTCACTGGTATTAAATTCCCTACTGGTCCATAAATATCCTATACACTTTCATAAACAGTGGAAATGATTTTAAAGTAGTTATTTTACTTTGCTGTTCAGTCGCTGAGTTGTGTCTGACTGTTCGCGATCCCACAGACTCTAGTGTCAGGCTCCTCTCTGTCTCTGGGATTTCCCAGGCAAAAATACAGGAGTCGGTTGCCATTCTCTTCTCCAGGGGGGATCTTCCCAACCCAGGGATCAAACCTATGTCTACTGCTTGGCAGGCAGATTCTAAACCACTGAGCCACCTGGGAATGCCTTTAATATCAAATTCAATTTGAGTAGAAAGTTCTCTGATTAATCTGATGGTTTGGGGGCTGGTTGTACAGTAGGCTGAAGGGCAGTTTCAGCAAAAGAACTCAACTCTTTCTGTCCAGCAGGTCATGTGGGGGGAGGACAATCCGCTAGGCCCACAGCAGCCTTGTCCTGATTCCACATGGAGCCTGTGCCAGACTCCTGCTCACATAGCTTACACTTGCCATGTCTTCCTTCCTCCTGCCATCTCTCCATTTTTCACCCTTGCTTAATCTGGCTTCCGGTTTCTTGGCTCTTAGCACAAACCAGGTATTTGATCCATTCTTGGTTTTCAAGGTTCTGGTTTATGGAGTAGGTTGTTACTCAGTGAGACTTCTGCACAAAGCCCATAAGATAGAAATCTCTGAAGGAGAAACAGGATCAACATGTTCACTATTGGCAGACACCAGAAAGCTCTGTGAATAATGTAGATGGTGTTCTACCAGCCCCATTGCCAGAATGGTGCAACCAAAAATTAACCTGTATATTCATGTTCCAGCAGTCAGAATCTGCTGGCAGACAGATTTTCTCAAATCAAGATACATATTTTACATAACACCTGATTAGGCTAGGAGACTTGCAAATTTTATTACCCGTGATTTTTTTTTTATCTTGCGCCAAGAACCAAAAGACATGTTAATTTCCAGATTTATGTTAGACATACACCAGTCCCCTGTTGAATTCTACTATCAGCCTATCAACAAATATTCATCAAGTGTGCACAGGTATAAGGGGGATTCAAGAGAGGTATAAAATCTATCTATCCCCAGTCCTCAGATAATGATATAATTACTGCTATGGTGTGAAGACCCTGATGTTGGGAAAGATTGAGGGCAGGAGGAGAAGGGGACAACAGAGGATGAGATGGTTGGATGGCATCACTGACTCAATGGACATGAATTTGAGCAAGCTCCAGGAGATGGTGAAGGACAAGAAAGCCTGGTGTGCTGCAGTCCATGGGGTCACAAAGAATTGGACATGGCTGAGTGCTTGAATGACAACAATGGTCTGAATATTCGTGTCCCCCCAAAACTCATATGTTCACAACTTAATGCTGGGGCCAAAAACCATTGCCTGCCTTTCCAGTTAACAAAGAATGCTGCAAGTCACCAACCCACCAGCCACTGACTGCAACCACCTGTCCCGTCCACCCATGGTGAGCCCTGAGGGGAATTGCAGATGGAGAAAAAGCCAGGATACTGGCCCTAGAAGGTTAAGATGCATATTCTAAAGAATAACTTCAATGAGCCCACAATTGCAACTTCTCCTACATAGAAAAGCACTAAAGTCATTCACTTGAGATGTCTGTTTTTTTGTGTGATTAGCCTAATGTTTTGAATTCCAACTGAAAGATTTCTTGTTCCCCAACAAAAACTCCTATATATCCTGGCTCCTCCCTTACCTCCTCAGAGCAGTTCCTCAAGTTCTCTGAGAAGCAGTCTCCCTGGGTTTCATCCTCAATAAGGTCCCCAGATAAAACACATTTACAAGTTGTGTGTTTTTCTGCTGTCATCAAATACCCCCAAGGTGACAGTCATAGGTGAAGCATTTGTAAAGTGATTAGGTCATGAGGGCTCCTCATGAATGATGTCAGTGCCCTTACTTATAAAGAGACACCAGAAAGCTCCCTCACCCCTTCTGCCCTGTGAGTACAATGCAAAGCATCTGCAACCGGAAGAGGGCCCTCACCCAACTGTGCAGGCACCTTGATCTTCGGCTTCCGGTCTCCAAGACTGTGAGATATAAATGTCTCTTATTTATAAGCCACCAGTCTGTGGCACTGTGTTCACAGCAGCCCGAATGGACTAAGGCAGAGAAACAAAACACTTACCAATTTAAATAGATAACAACCAATCTAAGGCAATTTGCAAAAGCCAGTGAATAGTAGTGTCAAAAAACAATGTAGGAAGTACCTTTGCCAAACTCAACACAATGGAAATGTCTGCTCTGAAAGAAAAGGATTCAGAGGCATGATGGTGTCCTACTAGAAATCAGAAGATTTAGGCTTTAGTCCCAGCAATGCTCCTGACTATCTCTTGGACCATTAACAAGCAGTGTAACTTCCCTGGCTCTCCAATATCTCCTGTGCACAATGGAACAAAACAACCTGCCCCACCTACCTCATCCAACTGTTTTAAAGAGCAAGTGATATGAGTGTTGGAAAGCAATTCCAGAAGCTCTATTCTGCTACACCACAAAACCTTGGCAAGTCCTTCATCTTCTCCCAGCCTCAGTCCCTTCAACTGTAGAGAGCTGGGCTGATCTCTGAGGTCACCGAGATTAGGATGATGACAAGGAAAATAGAAAGAAAGGATGGGGTACACCACTGACACCAGACTGCCAGGGGAGACTTCCACACCCATCCACATTTCTAATTCTTTGGCTCTAACAGGCCCAGAGAGAATGTGGCCGAGTTCTATACAGGTATTTTCAAGAGAACATGCCAACCATCCCATCAAAAATGGAGAGCCATAAGCCCACACTCCACACCATCTTGTCACAACAGGAATTTGCACACTATTGCAAAGTTTGACACTCTTCATGAAAACCTCAAGGTGGCCAGGTCCAGAATGTCATTACCAGATATACAATTTTTCCAGTCAGCTTCAGATCTAAGTGCTTCAGAGAAAGATCAAGTGAACCATGCCACAAAAACATTATACCATGTGTTTCATGTGGTCTCAATCTGCATAATTTGGTTGTCAGGTCTATAATCATAATTTTGATGTCAGGTCTATAATCATGCCTTTCATTCTTGGCCACAAACCCATTCCAGTTATCTCCCTACTTTGTCCTCTGATTGCAGCAAAGCATGAGGAATTAAATTGCACACTGATGATCTAAATCCTATATGTGCTTAGTCACTTCAGTCATGTCCGACTCTTTGTGACCCCACGGACTGTAGCTCACCAGGCTCCTCTGTCCATGGAATTCTCCAGGCAAGAATACTGGAGTGGGTTGCCATTTCCTTCTCCTAATTCCTTATACTAACATTATTGACTTAGTGGAAGGAAGGGAGGAAAAAATAGAAAGAAGGGAGGTAATGGAAGTAAGGGAGGAAAGAGAAAGAGAAATCTATCACACAAACCACCTAACAGAGTCTTTCTTTTTAAAATACATGTATAAATTGCAAGCCAACAAGATCTAGAATTAACTCATGCAAGCAAAAGACACCACAAGCGACTTTTTCACAATAGTTTTACTTTCAGAACATTTAACTCTAGGATCAGTATTCCATGATGCTAACTGGTTTGCCTGTTGGCAGCCTAGCATTGGTCATTTGGGAAAGAAATGGATCATAACAACCCTGAGAGCAGTGTGAATGGAAAGAGTTTTGAATGGAAGGATGAGGGTTAAGGCCTGGTAAGTTCTCATTTTCATTCAAAGTCCTCTCCAAATATTAAGACTACCTTAGTCCTCAGGAGGCAGTCCTCTGCATCTGAACCTAGGCAAGAAAGAACAGCAGGAAATGACAGCAGACCCAGGTAGAGCATCTCATAGTGGACTAGTGTAGTGATGCACCCAGACGTGGTCCCCTCCCATTACATGTCTTCAAACTTTTCATAACTTTATCTAAGTTGGCAGCAATTTTCCCATTCAGAGAAATCATTCTTTCATTTCTTTAGGAAAAGATGCACCTCTTTCCACAGACCATCAGATTTAAAACTTTATTTCTGGTCATACAGTTCCAAGTCAGGCAGTCCTGAGATTCCAGGACAGAAAGAAAACCATCCAGAAGTGGGTTCATGTTCTAGCTCAGCTGCTTCCTAATAGTGTGAACACAGGCAAATCGATTAATGTCTCTGCACCTTAGTTTTCTAATCCAGGAGATGGGATAATGGGAACAACCTCGCAGGATTGCTCTGAGGTATGCAACCTGCCTCTTCTGTGATAAAGCACTTGGCAAATGGTAAATGGCTGACTGTATGCTTTAATATGTGTCCAGCTAGAAGACAGAAGGGTCCTGGACTTCTTTGGTTGGATTTATTTTTGTATGCCCAGCATCCAGCACTGGAGTGAGACGCAAATGAGACCTTTATGAGATGCCTGATGAAAGCATGAATGGCTGATGAGTAAAGGAACACACTCCCTGGGCGTCCCCATAGGTACCAAGAGCAGCAACAACATCCCAAGTGTCTCTGTTCTCTTGCATGCAGCACAGAGCTGAGCTCAAAGCAGCTGATCAAGTGAATTATACCTGAGGAATGAATGAAGCTCCCTTCAGGCTGGACCCATCAGCAATTCACAATCATTTTTACTTCCATCCCTGTCTCCCCCTTGCCCCTACCTGGACTGCACTTTCTGCTCCCCTGATTGGTCTCCTCCCAGTCTCTCCCCTTCACAGAGGCTTCCCACCTTCCCACCTCAGGGTACAAAATGGACAGCTGGGCTTTATGGTTTCTAGCCTTCCAAGCTGCTCACTGTTTTCGTTTCAGACATAACCTCCCAAGGTCAATGAGAATGCAACCTCTTTGGGGACAAAGACCAGGTCTTATCAACAGAGGAAACTCCTTACAAAGACTGGCACCAGTGCTGGGCGCTTAGCTAAAAGATGATCTTCTAGAACTCACGTTCCCTAAGGGCATTCCATGCACAAATTGCTCCAAGCCTGGGTGGTCACTGTGAAAATTCTACTATCCAGAAATTGAGTTTTCTGAACTACTAGGGTTTAAATTTGTTTCTTAGTTCTGTTTCTCTTGGATGAGGAATCTCATTCTAGCAGATACCATATGCTTCCTTAATTTCTCAAGTAGAGGATCTCAAACAAGATATGGTCACCATATGTGCATCAGCTTTACAATGGGCTGGACACGCAACTCAGATGCACTCGAAGATTGTGCACAACGAGGCCGCCTGATTTAGCTGATGACTGTGTGACCCAGTGTGGTCATCGCCCCAACCCCTTCTAAACTGCACAGCCTGCACATTGACCCCTCCCCAAGAGACTACTATGTAAAAGACTGTTGCTGTGTGTTCCTGCCCCCAGGGTCACCCAGAAAATAGAACTCTTTGGCCGTGCTGCTTTCAAGTACCATTCAATTCACCAAGTGTTCACTGAAGCCCTCTTATGGACCAGGTGCCCAATGAGAGAGAGAATGGTTCCACAGTTTTCTGCAAGTTAAAACAGCAAAGATGGCTGATAAATAACAGGATATGCTTTTCCACAGTATTCAAGCAGACTGCTCAAGTAGCAGCAGAAAGATAAAGCGATTCTGTTTTTGATTTGCCCAACAGCCACTGACCCCAGGCTGCTCCTCGGAACCAAGAGAGTCCCTGCCGTCTTGTGGCTCACGGTCTATGGAGGAACAGACAGGCAAACACACCATGGCTGATGTACTATTATTAGTTATTTATTATGCAATAGTGAAAGTTGCTCAGTCCTGTCTGACTCTTTGTGACCGCATGGGACTATATATACAGTCCATGGGATTCTCCAGGCCAGAATACTGGAGTGGGTAGCCTTTCCCTTCTCCAGGGGATCTTCCCAACCCAGGAATCAAACCCAGGTCTCCCACATTGCAGGCAGATTCGTTACCAGTTGAGCCACAAGAGAGGCCCTATTATGCAATAAAACCCCTTATGAACACATTGGAGGAGCAGCAGCTAGTCTGTCTGGGGGCTCCTGAGAAGGCCATAGAGACCAGCCCTGCCCTTGATGAACTCAGTCAAGCTGGGGGGCTCAGAGAAAGCACCCCTACCCCCACCCCAAGAAGGCAGAGATGGACTGTCATTCCAGCTGCCTCTTCTCTGCCCTCCTGCGCCAGCAATGCCCCCGCTGCCCACCTTGGTCACGCCAATGTCCTTCTTTAGGTCCAGCTGTCTGCTGCAGAGATGCGGGACTCTGGCCCCACAGCAGATCGCAGGCACTTGGCGCTTGTTCTTGTCTAATCTTAAAGGCAGCAACCATAAAGAAGGGCAGCCCTAAAAGAGAAATGGCCTGCCCAGCTCCCGTCTGCCAATCCACAAGCTCGAACTGAGCATCTGCTGTGCACCAGGGTACTATGCTCTGATTATACCAGTCCCCCCTCTCCCAGAGCCCATGGCCTGTGAGCTGTGAGGGAGACAGACCATTAACAGGTAATAGAACACAGTGTGATAAACGACATCATCTGTTGGATAAAGTGCTGCAATTGCAGTGGGAATCATCTGCTTGGTTTAGGGAGAAGGTAGGGAGGGTGGATGTTTGAAGTGGGCCTTGAAGGGACCTGAAGGGCTTTGCCCAGTGGGTGAGATGGGGAAGAACATTTGTGGCAGATGTTGTTGGTTACTTACTGAATGGAATTCCATTATCATCTTCTCTTCCTTCTCTAACACAATCCAGACTTTATTCAGACTTTTCCTTTAGACAGAAAACCTCTAAGCCAATCTAATCTCAGTGATGAGAGTTTATCATCAGTGACAATAACAATAGTAGCAAACATTTATATAGTGCTCACTATATGTGTCACTATTCTTAGTGTTATATAAATTAAATGATTTAATCCACACAGCAACCCAATGAAGTAGGTATTATTGTTATTCCCATTTTATAGATGAGAAAACTAAGGCACAAGCTCTGCACACTTCACCACTGTAACCTATTATCTTTTTATTATGAGATGTTAAAGGTCCACATGGCAAAAGTAACTCTGGTGAGCAGTCTTAGGGGGGACCTTCGCCTAAATATCAAAGGGTCAGGCCTGAAAGGCCACACTGGAAGGCAAATGCTAAATATGCTAAATTGTCCTCAGTGAAAAACATCCAAACTCTGGACTTCAACAGGACCATCAATCTTTTCTGTAAAATAAATTGAAATGTCATAAGGTTGCTTCTTCAAAACTGCATATTGTTTTAGTACATATAGTATTAAACGTTCTATAGTATTTCCATCACTGAATGACAGTTCTCCTGCTGATCTGTACCTGTCGCTTTCACAGTACATTATCTTTTATTTGTCAACAGTAAATTATCCACTGGTTCCCTTGAGATGCAGTGGAGAAGGTGTTAAAATGAAATTATCTGGGAGATGAACACTTAGGAAGCCAACAGATGACTTCAAATGTGAATAACGCTAATTTGGGGGTATTTCCTGACAAAAGGCCACGTGTCATTTGTATGGCTGAACAATCTTCCACCAATAAAAGCCGTGTAGGGAAAAACCAGTTCTAAAAGCACGCTTAACAGCTACAGTGCTACACCTGCATTCATGCGCCACATCTCATTCACCTGCGTGCATGCACATCTCGTTTTATTTTCCAACGAAGTTTGGTAGGTGCATCATATTATTATTCTCATTGCACAGGCTCAGGAAACTAAGACCCAGGGAGACAAAGAGGTTCACCCAATGGCACTCATTTCCTGTCTTCTTTCCACAAACACACTGTGTTCCCTCCTCCCTACCCCCATCCCATTCGAATCTTTATACAACTAATGAACACTTGGTTGATCTGCAGCCTGAACCCGTACACCCATTCCCTACTCCGTCTCGTCACATGTATCAGCAGGCGGGTCACACTCAACAAGTATCATACGCCTGGATCTTGTCCAAGAGAGGCTGGAGCAACCACTTCTCACTTTGGGTTGGTGGTCTCCCCACGGTAGGATCAGCTCCCCTCTCTAGACCTACTGGGTCCTCCCTCCTAATCTACTGGCCAGAGGCAAGGGTTAAGCACAGCACTGTGAAGAGAGGAAGAAAAATCTGCACTGACTAGTCCCAACATTAATCCACAGTGAATACTAACCAAGAACCTCTGTTCCATTCACTACTCCAGGTAAGTGGCCCATCACTGCTCTCCCCGTCCCTTTCAGGTCCTCAGGAGCAGCTGGTTTCATGGCTGCCACGCCCTCTGAACTTCAGAAGTCAAAGAGTCCAGCTGATCTCCAGACCCAGGAGATGCTCTTCTTCCAAGATATCAGAATGGTTCAGGCATTCTTCTGCAGAAACGAAAACTTAGCATGCTTGCATCTGCAAATCAGCAAGTGGTTTTCAACACCAAAGCAGATGTAAAAACTGGTATGGACCAATTTAATCCATGTGGCTATTATATGTATGCACATACACACACTTTAGAGACTGCAATTTAAAAAGCTCTTTGTGTACTTTAAAGACTCAAATTAACCGTAGACTACATTTGAAATTCTGCCTCCCAGAATGTATCCAGGAATGCAGAAAGGACCTCAGTAAAAAAAAAAAAAAAAACCTCCGACTGCCACCATTCTGTGTGTTGTATGCCCCCCAACATACACATACACATATACATACATGCACATGCACACAGCAGTGTAAGCTCAGGAGGGCCGGGATCTCAGTTCTATTCGTGCTCCATCACCTCTGCCTGAACACTGCCTAGCACACAACACATACTCAATATGTATTTGGTGGATGAATGTTATACAGAAAATCCTTGCTTTCCAAGTTAAACAAAATTTTTCCATACCAACTTGAACCCTTACTTCAGAAAGAACACACTTCTTTATTTCTTCAACTAAGCATTTCTGACTTAGCAGGACCATCTTCTTCAAAGGAAGCACTCAAGACACATGTTCCAGGACACTTTATTGGGACAACTCTCACCATTAGAGCCTCAATGTAAAGCATTTAGCTCTAGTTCACACACAGGTGAAACTGGCCCTGGGCAGTACCTGTACTAACTTTGTTTGGTACTGGAGGAAAACTCATCAAATGAGACTCAGTGATACAGAACTCATATCTCACAGGGGCCAAGCCTGGACCAGCCACAGGGCCAGGGTATGCTGAGCACACTGTGACACTTGTTTAAACGCTCTGGCAATACCTCTCTCTGTGTCTCTGTGTCTCTGTGTGTGTGTGTGTGTGTGTGTGTGTGTGTGTGTGTGTGTGTGTCTGTGCTTACTTGCTCAGTCATGTCCCACTCTGTGCGACACCATGGCGTGTAGCCTGCCAGGCTTTTCTGTCCATGGGATTCTCCAGGCGAGGATACTGGAGTGGGTTGCCATGCCCTCCTCCAGGGGCTGGCAATACCTATTTTCTTTATTTAAAAAAAATTCCTTTTTTAATGGATAGATTGTATTTATTTATTTTTAATATGTATTTTATTTTATTTTTTGGCTGAACTATGCAGCATGTGCAATCTTAATTCCAAGACCAGGGATCAAACCCACACGCCCTGCACTGGAAGCTCAGAGTCTTAACCACTGGACCACCAGGGAAGTCCCAATAGCTATTTTCTAAAAACAATAAGAAAATAGTAAAAGATTGTATTTATTCATTATGGCAAAAGCCACAAAATCCATGAACTCTATAAAATTTTGTTTCGCTAGAAGTTCATCTCACTTTATCTACTTGGACACTTGTCCATAAGGAAGTATTTCTTTCAATCCACTATCTGATACCAGCCTTTCTTTCTTCTCTTCAGAAGACACCAATCCCGATTCCACAGCAGAGTGACTTCACAGTATTGACCTTAAAATTTAGCCTTCGTCAACAGTATTACCAATGCCCATATATTTTCCTTTACCTGGGATGAGCTTCTTACCAGTTGTAGCTTTGGTTTTACATCTGGCCTTTCAGACCATGTTGTGTGTTACTGCAGAGCGAAGTCTCTCCTCTGGAATAAGCAGGGGGATTCCCAGCACAGCTATAGCCCACCGGCCTGGTCCAGCCCACACCATCACTACAGTAAGTATATATACCACAGCCAGGACACAGATTCTCTGAAAGAGCTCTTCAGGGGCTTCTCTGCCTTAGCCCACCTGCAATAACAACCACCCTTAAGTTCTTAGGGGAATGGTCTATTATAAACACTAGATGCTCAAAAGCTATTTTCTTGTTAATTACAGCACCCTTAAATCTTAAGTCAGGGTCTAGCATTATCCTCTACATATTACAGATATGAATGTTGATATGAAGTTCTGAAGTGATTTTCTCTTTCATTAAATAAAGAAAGGCAAGATAATAGCAAAGCAAGGAATTCCCTGGTGGTCCAGTGGTTAAGACTCCACGCTTCCACTGTAGGGAGTGCAGGTTCAATCCCTGGTCAGGGAAGTTTGGCGTGCCATGCAGTGAGGCAAAAAAAAAGCTAATAGTAAAGCACGTAATAAATGATACCAGCAAAGCAGTCCTCAGGTAGCAGTGCAATATGGGGAACATTATGACACACATCCTCTAAGGTTTGAGTTCCACTTTTGACTGGTCTAGTCCTCATCTTAAAATAATATTTACATCAGTACACTGTAGATAAGAGAGACCAAACATGCTAACATGCACCTAAGCAGAAACTGAACCTGCATAAGAAATGAGGGGTGGCTGACCAATGTCAGTTCATTTATTTGCCCAATGTTGCTGAGGGTCTGCTATATACCTTAGAAGTAAATCATATGATATTAAGGTCATTATCAATCACAGTTGAAAACAGTTCTGCAGTCACATTGGGGAAACTTAAAGAGATGAAGAGAAGGAGATTCAGAGAGAAGTGATGCTGTCCAATCACATACTTCCTAAGTACTAGAGATGGAAGTGGATTCCAGAAATATGAGGGTTATCATTCTGGACTCCTCTTGCCCCCTTAATTAAATGAGATGTAAATAGACCACTCATTAC
Source organism: Oryx dammah (assembly GCF_014754425.2). Lineage (NCBI taxonomy): Eukaryota > Metazoa > Chordata > Mammalia > Artiodactyla > Bovidae > Oryx > Oryx dammah. The sequence continues at coordinate 43,052,583 of NW_024070207.1, forward strand.
TGTTAACATTAAACCCAGTCTCCTCCCCACCTTGAAGAGTGCCCTTAGATCTTTAGACACAGTCCATTTTCATTCCTACCTTACTGAGTCTAAGCTTGGACCACTGCATCAGCTTCCCACTGCTTTCCCAGGCAGCCAGAGCTTTTCAAAATACATATCAGGTCACAAGGCTCTCCACCATGCAACCCTCCTAAGGTTTCCCAATGCATTGAAAAATGACATTCAAACTCCTCATCCTGATAAAGCCCTCAATGCCTTCTGCACTGGACCCACCTACATTTCCAGGTGCACCCCATGCCTCTCTAGTCATAGCGAATGTTATTCAATTATTCACACTTATTTTTGCAATCCCTCTTCTTTTCCTTCCCCCCTCCCTTCCCTCCATCCCCTCCCTTTTTTGTCTTCAGATGTGCTGTTCTTGCTGCTTGAAATTCTCTTTCCCTTCTTCTCTGCCCAGCCAACTTCTCACACACTTTCCTGATCCCAGTTAAAGGGCTCCTTCCTCAGAAAGCCGTCCCTGCCCTTTCCAAACTGAGTTAGCTGCCCTGCTCTGGGCTCACACTGCTCCCTGGGCTTCTCCTATTACAGCACTGCTCATGCTGTGTTTATCTCGATCAACTCTGGCCTTGTGTATCTTCCCCACTAGACGGTGAGCCCTATGAGGGCAAGAGATCATCTGTAGCTTGTTCACCTTTGTATCACCAGCACCTAGAATCAAGCCTGACAGAGATGACACCTAACATGCATTCAATGAACAGATAAGTGAAATACATGGAACTCTCCTGAAATTTCTATGTGGCAACTTCTGGGTAAGATTTGTGAAAGTATATTTACTTTTCTGCAACCGCTGAAGTCGAAGCTGAAAGTCACCATAGATGTAAGTTGGAGTCAGAAATGAGTTGCCTCCTGCCTGGCCATACCCCAAACTCTCAAGAATGATGTTATTTGTTAAATACCAAAGGTCTTTTTTGACTTAATAAAAAATCGTGACCTATTGATACTAGCCATATTAGTTTGTACTAATAAAGTTTGTATGAATAAAGTCAATTAAGCTGCTTTCTGGACTGGTAGTATCTGACTGCTAAATAATCCATATTCTGGATAGCTTGGAGGTTCTTACTCCTGTTATCAATTTTTTTAATAACTGCAAACACATATATGAATCTCTAATCACTGAGACAACAATTCAAAAACCTCCAAGGCCTCTGATCTTAGCAGCACAGAATAAATTAAATCACAATGAGATATCACCTCACACCTCACAGAATGGCTACTATAAAAAAGACAAAAAATAACAAGTGTTGGAGAAGATGTGGAGAAAAGGGAACAGTTGTGCACTGCTGGTGGGAATGTAAATTGGTACAGCCACTATGGAAGACAATATACAGACTTCTCAAAAATTAAAAATAAAATTACTATCAGTTCAGTTCAGTTCAGTCGCTCAGTCGTGTCCGACTCTTTGCGACCCCATGAATCGCAGTTCGCCAGGTCTCCCTGTCCATCACCAACTCCCAGAGTTCACTCAGACTCACGTCCATCGAGTTGGTGATACCATCCAGCCATCTCATCCTCGGTCGTCCCCTTCTCCTCCTGCCCCCAATCCCTCCCAGCATCAGAGTCTTTTCCAACGAGTCAGCTCTTTGCATGAGGTAGCCAAGGTACTGGAGTTTCAGCTTTAGCGTCATTCCTTCCAAAGAAATTCCAGGGCTGATCTCCTTCAGAATGATAGGATCCAGCAATTCCACTTCTGGGTATCCAAAGAATACAAAACACTAATCCAAAAAGATATATGCACCCCTATGTTCATAACAGCATAATTTACAATTGCCAAGATATGGAAGCAACCTAAGTGACTATCAACAGATAAATGAAGAAAAATGTGATACACATACAACGGAATACTTTCCAGACATAAAAATGATAAAATCTTTCTATGTGTGACAACATGGAAACACCTTGAGGGCATTATGCTAAGTGAAATAAGTCAGAGACATACCACATGATATCCATCATCTGTGGAATCTGAAAAACTAATCAACAACAAAAAATAAAATAATGAGCAAACTAAACAGTAACACATAGATATAGAGAACAGAAGAGCAGTTACCAGAGAGGGGAGTGGCAGGCAAAAGTATGCAAAAGGATCGACCATATGGTGACCCATGGAAACAAAATTTTGGTGGTGGAGAAAAACCCCAACATTAACAACAACAAAGAAGAAGCTTCTACTTTAAAATCTAGCAAGTTTTATTCATTTAAAAAGATTGTATCCCATGTTTGTTCACAATAGGCATTTAAACACGTATATTGTTATGAGCCTGCTTGACTTCTGTGTGATTTGTCTTTTCATATATTTCTTCCAATCAGGGAACCTGCTTGTGAACGCAGAGAGAAATGATACTTTTGAAACTGCTTCTTAAGAGGTGGACATCAATAAGAATATCCACTGCCACATGAGCGATGTAACTCGGGACACGTAAGGCCTGACCTGACACTAGGTTGACTTGCTGATCCAGGAACCCTGAACTCCCATCACTTCTTGGTTCTCAAGATAAGCCCTGTTCTCACTGTCTGCCAACCTCTGCATGTACTATTCCCACTTTCCAAGACATTCTTCTTCCTTCTCATCAACTCAGGAACCCTTGCTTACCTGCAGGTATCAGGGTATTGTCCCCACCATCAATTACCACTCCACAAGGTCAGTACCCTTTCTTCAAGCTTCCCCAGCTCTACATCCTTCCCATTGTCAGCTCCAAAGGAGTGACAACAGCGACTCTCTGCCTTCTCAGTGTCTCCGCAGTGCCTGGCACTGAGCCTGCCATATGGCTGGTACTCTCTGAATGAATGGTGGCCAGATTCTCAGGCATGTGTTTCTAAAGCATTGTCTATCACCTGACAATAAGTGTATCTGCATGCTCTCTGCTCATCAATGGGCAACAGAATATATTAAACAAATGTAGGGCCTTCACAACAGAATATATTAAACAAAGCTAGGGCTTCCCTGGTAGCTCAGCTGGTAAAGAATCTACCTGCCATGCAGGAGACCTCGGTTCAATTCCTGGATCAGGAAGATCCCCTGGAGAAGGGATAGGCTACTCACTCCAGTATTCTTGGGCTTCTCTGGTGGCTCAGCTGGCAAAGACTCTGCCTGCAGTGGGGGAGACCTGGCTTTGATACCTGGGTTGAGAAGATCCCCTGCAGAGGGAAAGGCTACCCACTCTGGTATTCTGGCCTGGGGAGAAAGAGTCGGACTCGACTGAGTGACTTGCACTTTCACTTTCAGGGCCTTTATTAGAAACTGGAGTCCACATGGGGACATTTCTATTTCAGGAAACATATAAAGATGCTTGGGAGAGTTTTGAAGATGGTAGGAGGCATGAAAAACAAGGCTTAGGAGCCAATATATAGAGTGGGAAATCTGTGCTCTGGATATAAACACAGCACGCACAACACTGGCTGCCCAATTCAAAGCCACATGCAAGACCTATACCAACCATCTTTGGAGGGGCTGGGAGGAGAGAGGATGCCCAATGAAGATGCTCAAAGGGGCTGCCGATGATGTGTTAGTCGCTCAGTCATGTTAGACTCTTTGTGACCCCATGGACTGTAGCCCGCCAGGCTCCTCTGTCCATGGAATTCTCCAGTCCAGAATACTGGAGTGGGTAACCATTCCCTTCTCCAGGGGATCTTCCTTACCCTGGGATCGAACCCAGGTCTCCTGCATTGCTGGCAGATTTCTTTACCGTCTGAGCCATGAGGGCCCTTAAAAGCCAGGGAAGACCCCAGAGGGGTGGCGTAGTGGTCAACACTTAAGTCCTTGCCTGGATATTTCCCCTACTTCATGCCAAGTATTTAGCAACTGTCTCTCACACTCCCCACAAAGGATTGAGAGGAAAAGAAAAAAACTTAATTGCCACATAGTTAAACCTGACTTGGGCTCCTGAACAGAAGACGTGTCTCACACATCAAAGAAACAGAGAAAAACAAATAAAAATGTCAAATTGTTCCAAGACTAACTAGGAAGTTAAAGTTTTTCCAAATGACAGAAGGAGGCAAATTTCTATTCAAATAAGCATTCACTGTATGTTCTTTGTGGGCCAGGCTCTGTCCTAGGTACTGGGCATCCAGAGATGAATGACAGGGTCTCTGAGTTCAAGAAGTTTATGGTATAGGGGAGAGACATACAACAAAGCAAAAAGGAAATGGAGATAAACTGCAAAAGGTCACCGGAAGGCACAGTCCACTCCCAATACAGGGATGAAGGGTCATGGAGGCCATCACAGAGAAACCCCATTATTTCTACCAAAACATCACTGCACAAAAATTCCACACCATAAACAATAAATAGACAGAAGAGGACCAAGAAAAGCCCCAATCTCTCTTCTCATAGTTCCCAAACCCATAAGCCATCTGGATTAACACCTCCATCCTCAGGACCCCTGATAGTTTGGGATCTTTCTTCGCTTTACTCACCATGTTACTTTGATGACCTAGGACCAAGATTGAAGAAACAGATCGAGTATGTCAGAACAACTCTTCCCGGGAATTCCCTGGCAGTGCAGTGGTTAGGACTCGGTGCTTTCAGGTTAACCCTCAGTTGGGGGAACTAAGATCACCCAGGCCGTGTGGTGGAGAACCCCTCCCCACCTCAAAAAAAAAAAAAAGACTTCTCCCATCAGGTAAACAACAACAAAAGATGAACACCCATGTTCACAGCAGCATTAGCCAAAAGGTAGAAGCAACCCAAATGTCCTTCAGCAGACAACATGGAAAAAGAAGATGCGGTACATACACATGTGATGGTTGCTTTTATGTGTTAACTTGGCTGGGTTATGAGATGCCCAGTTAGCTGGTAAAGCATTATTTTGGGGTGTGTCTATGAGGGTGCCTCTGAATAAGGTTAGCATTTGAATCAGACTGAGTTCATAAGATTCCCCTCACTAATGTGGGCAGGCATCATCGGATCCCATGAGCACCCCCAATATGACAAAAGGGTGGGGGGAAGGCAAATTCTCTCTCTTCTGGAGCTGGGAGGTCTTCCCCCTCCTGTCCTTGGACATCCGAGCTCCTGGTCCTCAGACCTTCAAAGTTCAGGACTTAGACCACCACCATGCTGCCTTCCATCTTGGACTAGGAGTTATATCATCAGCTCCCTTGGTTCTCAAACCTTTGCACTCAGACTGAATTATACCATCGGTTTTCTTGGTTCGCCATCTTACAGATGGTAGATTGTGGGACTTCTTGGCCACCATAACCACGTGAACCTATTTCTATAATAAATGTCCTCCATCTCTGTCTAGATATCTTGTTGATTCTTTCTCTGGAGAATCCTAATAAAATGCACAATGGAGTATTATTCAGCTTTTTAAGAGGACATTCTGACACACCCGACAACATGGATGCTCCTTGAGGACATTATCTTAAGTGAAATAAGCCAGTCACAAAAAGATACATACTATCTAAAATAGTCAAACTCATATAAATAGTAAGCAGAAAGGTGATTTCCAGGGTCTGGGGGGAGTAAGGATGGGGAGTTTTTGTTTAATCGGTATAGTTTCAGTTTTGCAGGATAAAAACATTTTAGAGTTTGCACAATAATGTGAATATACTTAGCACTACTAACTGTACACTTAAAAATCGCTTAGATTTTTTTTCTATTATGTGTATTATACCACAATTTGAAATAAAATTTTTACAAAGATCATGCTATAATGATACAGGGTACATTGTCTTGAAACTCCACTCCAAGAAAAAGTGGTTATGGTATACAAAGGCCCCAAACAGTTTAACTTGTGTAGAAACACTCTATTCCATCTGACCCATCCACTCCATCTAAGTTCTGTCATCTAATGTAATAAACAGGAAAAAAAACATAATGCTTTGGTTCTGTTAGTCACAAGTAAGTACAATGGTATGAGAGATGAACACACTTTTAAAAACTGTTCTTGGCTTTGTTGGGGGAAAACAATACAAGCAATCTTATTTAGGTCACAGCAGTTACTGTAAACATCCCAAAGAAAGTTTATTAATAACAGCCACCCACAAAGGACCTGGTTTCAACCATGGAATGTCATGGAGTCAGTGGAAGGGAGGCTGGGGGAGAATTTGTCTGAATTTTGGAAATTAGAATGTTAGCACCTTTTTGTATTAAATAATTGAATGTGGATCTAGAAATAGCAAATAGAGCCAATATTTCAAATTAGCAATTGGGACTAGATGGCCTTCTGATTTATGGCTCTAAATCATAGTGATTGATTGCTTACTTGATTTAAAAAAAAAAATCAGGGAAACATCCTAAATATTTATGCCCATCCTTGATTCAGTAGAGTCTGAGACCACCTTTACCTTCAGTGTGGTCACACACGAATGCACTGTGCTTGGCATCTGTCCATAACTTGCTTTATGGCTCTAGGCAGATCACTGCCTCTCCGTGGGCCCAATTCCCTCTTCTTCGTAATGGGAAGGTTGGACCAAATGGCTATTATGGTCCCTTCCAACCATTATAGGGGCTTCCCAGGTGGCGCTAGTGGTGAAGAACCTGCTTGCCAATGCAGGAGACATAAAGGATGCGAGGTTCGATCCCTGGGCTGGGAAGATCCCCTGGAGAAGGAAATGACAACCCACTCCAGTATTCTTGCCTGGAGAATCCCACGGACAGAGGAGCCTGGCGGGCTACAGTCCATAGGGTCGCACAGAGTTGGACACGACTGAAGTGACCTAGCATGCACGCATGCACCAATCATTATCATCTCTCATTAAAAACCTTGGAAGTACGGTGGTGACGGTCACAGAGCAATCTGAGTGCACATGATGCCACAGAGAACTGTACACTTACAAAAACAATCACTGTCTATTTTCCCACAGTAAAAAAGTAAAAATCAATCAACATTTTCAAAAAGAACCTGGGAAGCTGAAACAGCCACTGTGAGTAATAACTTATAATGAGAATTGCAGGAAACTCAAATTCTTCAACAAAAGACCTCTAGCCTTGGCTTATTATTTCTTTATTTTTAATCAAGGAATACTTGATCCCTAAAGAAACATTCAGATACACCAGAGATGATGCTATGAAAAGAAAACCTTTTCATAAAACAATAATTCCTTCAATATTGTAATGACCTGCCCACTCACCATTTGAGTCCCCTCTGTATATATCAGGCTTTCAGAAACTGAGCTTCATCTCTATCAATATGCTGCCCTGGTCAAAATTTCACTCTCAGTAGAGCCAGTGCTCTCATCTCCTCCAGCCATGTAAACGAAGCAAGTCAACTTCTGGCCCAAAGACAGGAGAACAAGTTTATTATCTTTTACCTGGATTTGCCAGATCCTAGGAAGATGCCTCCGTACTAAAAATCAACACAAGATTTTTCAAGGTATTCAGTGTTGTCACTTGTCTGGAGACAATGGCCTCAGAAAAGAGGATGAACTGTCTTATTTCCCTTTCCTCCCTTTCTGTGCCCGCTGCCCTTTAAAGACATGTTCTTTGTTCCATAAAATCAAAGGTTGCTTTTATGTCCAGTGGGGTGGAGGCAAAAAGCTGTGTTTTTTAAAATGGTGAAATCTGTCAAAGTCCCAATGGCTCTTGTGATACAAATCGGGCCATTCTATATAGCCTGACCCCCCAATTCCACAGGGGGAATAAAAGCCATTTATAACTCAAAGTAAGTAGCAGTAATAGGTCAGTTCACTTGATTGGTCATGAACCAGTGACAGTGACGCTGCTTGGCACCTGGGGGAGGAGAAGTGGGGTGCATCTAGGTCTAGCCTAACCCTCACCCTCCTACCTACTCCACCTTCTGCCTGAAACAGGCAGGAAAATGGCACCAAGAAGGGGAAATTCCTTTGCCCACCTGCTCCAGACTGGCAAAGGGTTATCTTAGAAGTCCCACTTCAGGCCCTTATCCCACCATATTAAGACCCACTGAGGTACAGCCATTAGAAGGGTCAAAGTATTTCAGCATTGACCTCCACCATTCTCATGTCCCCAAAGCTCCCTCCAAGCCTTGCCCTCTCTGAAAGGGCTCAGTCTTTAAAATACTAGAGGAGCAAGAGAAAGACTGGAGGCCAGCCTGACAAAAAGAGAAAAGAGGAGCAAGAATGGAGAAAGGAGACTTCCAAACAGAACATTAGACTATTAAGAGTGAATAGGACAGAGAAAACCAAGGACTCAATGCACACAGTTCACGGAGGGGACAGAGCTGAGGACAGAGCTCAGGGCTGTTTTTGGAGATACTGACCCCTCTGAGAATATGCTGAAAGCTACGGATGCTATCACCTGAAAAATGCACATTTACACACTATTTCCAGGGGTCCTTTGATGTCTCTAGGACAATGCCCTGCCAACTTGCCCAATGACAGGAATCACCTAGATGCTTATTTACAATTCACGTTACCAAACCCTCTTCCTAAAGTTGTGGTTCAGCAGGCCAGGGGGAAACAAACCCTACAGGTGACTGTTAACTTCCAGCAAACTTGAGAAACATTGCTCAGGTGCAATAACCCCTTAAGTAGCTGTGCTAATTTTATAAACCATATGGGTTCACAAGCCCCATACTTAGATCTATTAAGTCAAATTCTCATGGTGGGGATGTATGCAGTGGGAGGTGTTGCTGACATTCAAGCAGTTTCAAGAACCTCAGCTCTAGTGGTCCCTGGACGAAAGATGAATGAATGACCTATGTCCAACTCCATCCAAGCTTCCTCCTCAGTAGTGTGGATTGGCCAGGGCCCAGATGGCTATGATGGGCACCAGGTCATTTGACATACCACCAACACTGGACAGTGTTTTATGCATGGAAAATCCAGTTCCTTTAAAACATCGGCTCCACGAAGGCGTGCGTCCGTGCTGTCTTGGCCAATGCTTTGCAACCCCATGGACTGTAGCCTGCCAGGCTCCTCTGTCCATGGGATTTCCCAGGCAAGAATACTGGAGTGCATTGCCATTTCCCTCTCCAAGGGATCTTCCCGACCCAGGAATCAAACCTGCGTCTCCTGAATTCTAGGCAGATTCTTTACCACTGTGCCACCTGGGAAGCCCTCCATGAAGGCAGGGGTAATTATCTGTTCTGCTCACTGCTGTCATAGGAGTTTCAACAGGTATCTATTGGGTAAAGTAATGAATTAATTAATACATGAATTAGCACAGTAGGCACTCTGTATACACAGATTCTGCATCTATGGATTCAACCAAATGTGAATCCAAAAAAATATTTTTTTTTTAATTTCAGAAAGTTTCAAAAAGCAAAACTTGAATTTGCCATAGGCCAGCAACTATTTACATAACATTCACACTGTATTTACAACTACTTACAGGGCATTTACATTTGCGTTAGGTATTAGAAATAATCTAGAGATGAGCTAAAGTATGGGGGTTATGCATAGGTTATATTCAAATAAGCTATTATGTAAGAGACTTGATCATCCACAGATTTTTGTATCTGGGAGGGTCCAGGAAGCCCAGTAACTATGTAACTAAAATCCATTAAATCAGAGTATGACTGTCAGACAGATGTGTGACTCTGCAGATTTGTTCCTATGGCCAACAAGCTCTTTAACAAAAACCTTCTAACTTGAATAGTCAATATAAAGATCACTACTATTTTAATAATATTATCAATATCACCACTGACCAAATTTCATGTATGTTTTTCATCTATTATCTCATTCTATCTTTAAAATAAGCATATGTGATAAATATAACTATCTCCATTGTAGAGAGGCTTAGAAAGCCTGTTTGCCAAAGGTCACATAGCAGCTAAGCAGAGGAACTTACATGTGAACACAAGTCTCTATATTCGATGCTTTTAACCATGCAGCCACTTTTACATAGAAGATGGCCCACTGGAAGTTGGAAGTTATACCCCTAATTAAATTAGCAATCCAGATGGATTGTTGCCCTCATTCTAAGGGCTTCTAATATGGTTTGGAGTTTCAAAGGTGAGTGAAGTGAGTGAAAGTCGCTCAGTCGTGTCTGACTCTCTGCAACCCTGTAGACTATACAGTCCATGGAATTCTCCCGGCCAGAATAATGGAGTGGGTAGCCTTTCCCTTCTCCAGGGGATCTTCCCAACCCAGGGATCGAACCCAGGTTTCCCGCATTGCAGGCGGATTCTTTACTAGCTGAGCAACAAGAGCATTTAAATAAATCTAGGAAGGATGCTGAGCTTGATGGTTAAGTAACACACTTATTCAGTATCTCTTTTGTGACAAAGGCCCTTGAGGAGGTTAAAATCTAGCTGGGGAGATAAAACACCTAAAGCAGATGAAAAGTTAATCATGAGATTTATCCACGGACACTGCCAAATGGGTAACTGAGAAGCCCAGTGCAGTTCTCTGTAACAAGGATGGAAGAGACGCTTCCTGGATGATGTGGGTTAAGCTTGGACATAAAGGATCACAAAATGTTGAAATAATAGAGCATTCCAGGTCAGGAAATGGTAAGCAGCAAGAAAAAAAAAAAAAAAAGAAATGGTAAGAGCTGGAGCAGAAAAGTCAGTGTGAAGACAATCCATAAGTAATATATTATGTCCATTTTCATTATTTCATTATGATCATTATATACATCCATTGTAGAGAAAATAGAAGACACAAATATACATACACATCCTCTATACATCTTCTATAAGCCAATCACCCCAAGATTCCTTTTGATATATATTCTTTCAGGATTTATTCTAAGCATAATTGTGTGTGCGTTTATTTAGACACATACGTATTTGTCTACATGCATTTAATTTTATATTTATAGATTTATACATGCATATGCGTGCATGCTAGATTACTTCAGTCATGACCATCTCTTTGTGACCTTATGGACTGTAGCCCGCCAGGCTTCCTCTGTCCATGGGATTCTCCAGGCAAGAATACTGGAACGGGTTGGCACGCCCTTCTCCAGGGGATCTTCTAGACCCAGGGATTGAACCTGGGTCTCCTGCAATGCAGGCCAATTGCTTACTATCTGAGCCACCAGGAAAGCCCTATACATGCATATATGTATCTTTAAAAGTGCACATATTTGTATATACATTTATAAAACACGAATGATGTTTGTAGAGGAGCCCAGTGAGAAAGATCTTAAGGCAATAGAGAAAAACTTTTCACAACCACAGGGACAAAATCACCATCTTTCCTTTGTCACCCCCAAATCCACAACCAGTGCACATACCAAAAATGATACTATGCAAGATTATTTAATGACATCGGAAAACATTCTAACAGGGTGTTGAAGTTAAAAAAAAAAAGCATGTGATAGTGTTTACTGTGTGATCCCACATGTATACTTAAAGATGAAATCAGAGAAATAAGACTGGAAGGAAAAATCTCAAAAAGAACCTAGGAGTGCAACCTTTGGGGGGATATTTTCTTCTCTATGCTTTTATGATTTTCCGAATCGCATGCATTATTCTGTAATCTGAAAAGAACCAACGCAACGGAAACATAAACCATATAAAAGCAGACAAACTCGACATGGTCCAGGGCGTTCTGTTCAAGACGCAGCCTAGGTTTTTCTGAACAGCTGAAACCAAATTAGCATTGACCAGAAGACAGAGGAAGCAAAGCCTTTGTGTTGGGCCAAGTCCAGACTTCCAGGCTTGGACGGGTATCCGCCTTTGAGGGGCACAACCAGTAGGTCAGGTACAGGCAGAGCAAGGAACCCCCTCGATGGTTGGGGGCGGGGGGTGGGGGCGGGACCCTCTTCCTACGGCCCCTCCCGCCCGCCTCCCAACAGCTGCAAGGAGCCCGCGCTTTAGACCTCCAGGCCCCCCGCCACCCGCCCCCTTCGCCCAGCGCTCAGCCGCCCGCCCCCACAGCCCCGGCGCCCAGCCCCGGCGGCGCTCCCGGGGTGGTGTCCCCACGCGAGCACCCGGGGCCGGTGGGCGCAGCCCTCCGCTGCCCGCCGGCGCTGTCGGCCGCAGAGCAGCTTTGTCATGCCGGGCGCCGAGCACTTTTTCTTCGCCAAGTTTCACCTTCGGTGACACAACTTTTCCGTGTTTCTTTTTTCGGCAGCTGCCGCATCACGAGGCTCATGAGCACGCAGGTTGGTAATAAACCCGCCGGTCGGATCCCTGGCGACCGAGGGTCGCCCGTTCACCGGGCTGTTCGGCGGTCGCCTCTAAGTCGGGTCCCAGCCAGTAGGAAAACCAACGCTCCCGAGAGCGGGAGCCGCGAGGAGCGCTGGCCCCGTTTCCAGGAGAACGGTTCACATTGTTCCCTGGGCTCCGAAAACCACGCGCAAATCCGAGAGCTCTTATAAGTCTTAACGTTCAATAACCACCCCCCACTTCCCCGCCCCAAGGGGAGAGGCGAGCTCACGCACGGAGAATCAAAGGCAAAAGAAGCAGGTCAATTCACAATACTTTCAAAGTCGTGGTTGAAAGAAGATTCTGAAAATATCCATAGGCATATTCAAGAACTGCACTCAGCCTGCCTTCTTTAGGTTGTTTACTTCTACTTTAACAGCAGGATAAATATTTTAAGAACTCGATCTGTTTACTAACCCCCAGCGCAAGAGCAGAAGAAATGCTACCTCCGTAATTTGGAGGGATATTTTTTTTTTTTTTTGAAAACTGGGTGTCACATTTGTTATTAAACTTACCTATAACCTTGCAAGAGACTCATCACTGTTAATTACAGCTGTTAAAACATAGGTTCTGCAGCACAAGAAAAACATTACATGAGTCCTAACTTGGAGAACTATAATTAATATGCTCGTTCAAGGCGTGCATCTCTGTTAACAAGATATATTTTTGGAAATATTATCTAACTAAAGGCAACATAAACGGTATAAGACATAAAGCTCGCACTTTATTTTTCCATTTAAAATGAGTTACATAATAAGTAGTGAAAAGCTTCTTCCATGAAGCAACCCTTTGAGGGGTGGTAAGGATTTCTTTAACTGGAGTTAATATAGCTACTACGGGAGAAAATCCAGACAGTTAATGAAAACCACTGACGTCTGTTCACAAGAAAAGGAGTGGGGGTGTGCAGAAAAGTGGGGGAGGAGGAGGCAGAGAGAGGAAGGGAGGAGGGAGTGGGGTTGAGAGAGAAAGAGAGGGGAAATGAGACAGATGATTCTGATGGGAAAAATGAATAATTAGGACTTTTACCCAGTCCTGAATTATGAATACGTGTAGCCTTTGGAACACAGGTGAAATAAGCTCTCAGACACAGTTCTACAGGGGAAAAAAAAAAAACACCATTATTTTCAAACTGACAGATGCTTAGATCTTGAAAGATAAGAGTCATGGCCAACTGAGGGGAGCTGCACTTCAGAAAGTACAAGCCAGAATGCCCAAGGCCAAGGAGGAAGGAAAAGGGCACAAGGGCAACCCTAAGGCTTAAGGTAGGACTAGGTTTCTCTCAGTACAGTGCCTGGGATGGATAAGTCACTCAAGAAATCTGTTCAGAAATCTCTTTGGGTGCACAAAGACCACAGCCCTGTACAATTGTGCCAGTACAGGCAAACTCTTCCTAGTCATGTCTGTGTTGATAGTTGGCAAATATTTTGTCCCTGTGCAAACCTGGATTAGAAAAGAATCAACTGTGTTGCCTAGAAAGGCAGTGTTATGTATATCAATCCTGGATAGCATGAACGATTTCATGTCAATCCCTGGCATATGGTCAGTGCTCAAAAAAACTATTGTTACCGAATGCCAAGTTCGTGTGCCCAGCGTTGGAGTCTGGAGCAGAGAATCCCAAACTCCCCAAAGGGTTTCAGCTAAGCATCCTGAAAGCCCAGAAGAGGGTGAGGTGGGGGAGGTGATCAGCTCCAGCATAATTCCCTTGGTGGTGAGGTAACAGGGCGATAAACTTTATCAGTCCTTAGGCGCCAAAGGTCTGGGGGGTACTTGCACCTGATCATCAAGTAGTTAACTTCTTCCATTTGGTGGTGGGTTTTAGCATCTGAAAAATTCAGGAAATATGCATGAGATACTATTATCTGGGTACTTCAGAGAGGAACTGCCACAGAGGCTATGGGGGAGGGGTCTGTCAGGGGCAGACCCCACAGGGCCCTGCTCCTGTTACATTGTATTTTAAGACCCCAACCAAAATAACTTCTCCATCCTGTGTAGATGTCAAAAACTCACCCATTGACATTAATTCCTTGCTGTTAAGAGGCACTGCCTCTGGCAATCCTTTGTTCAGTGCCAGGTACTGTGCCAGTAATTTGGGTCCCACTAGCTGTGTGAGCTCACACAAGCTACATGATCTCCCTAAACTTCAATTTTCTCATCACTAACATCTATAAATACTATTTGCCACTTCATTTGGCTGCCATCAGGATTAAATGATATATATATATATATATATATAAAAATCATGCATGCCTAGTAAATTCAGAAGCTACTATAATGGTAATGATAATAACTATGATCATTATTATTATTATTAAATGATGAATAGACACCCAGGCTTAAATGAATTTCCTACCTTGCCTAGATCATTCAACAAATACTCCTTATGGGCCAGGTAAGGACAAGACCCTGTTGAGTGCCCTAGGGTGGGGGTCTTCCAAGAAACCAGAGGACAAGACAAGGAGAAGGGGTGTCAACCGGGACAGGAAGCCTGCTGCCTGGAGAGGTTTCTAGGTCTCAGGAACCACAAATGGCATTCTGTGAGATCAATAAAGGGAAAACTAAAATGTGATGACAGAAATCAAAATAGTAGCTGCCTTCTAAAGGGGAATGATTAGAGAGGAACACAAGAAAACTTTCTGGGTTGATGAAAATATTATATTATATTATGTGGGTGTAAACATTTGTCAAAATTCATTAAGATCTGTACATGTCATTGTATATAATCTTTAATTACACAAAAGGAAATTGGGTTCATACCATTTTTTAAAAATACCTCTTTTATACTTTGGCCTCTGACCAGGCCTGCCTTTCACCAGAAGATTTTTTTTTTCTTTCTTCTCAGACCCTACTGACAGGGTCCAGAAAGGACAGACATATATACCTGAGAATTCCTCTGGGCAATAGCAATTGTCCAGAACAAATCTTAAGTCTCTGCAGAAGGCTGAGAGCAGGCAGGTCAAGCAAACACCTCAGCTCAGTCCAGCCCTGATGCACCCCTAGACTGTCCACTTAAACCTTACACCCACAGAAGCCAAGGGTGCTGCCAGGGTTTTAAAGACTCAGCATGGACACCTACTACCCTCTGCCCACTGCCTGTGGGGACGGTCATTAGCCAGTGACACTAATAGTATTTGAAAATCAATGCGAAAAGTAATTTACAAGGGCAGAGGCATGAGTAGGGCCTGAGAACTGTCTGACAGTAATCTCAACCTACAGTAATTGTAATTTAGGCTTAATGTTTATTACAAACTCAGATCCCTAATAAAACAGCCCTTCACATTCCCGTTGTGCCCCAAGAATCAAGAACATCTCTCTTTTCTAATACAAAAGCCTCATCTTTAGGATTAATATCCTGGAAAACAGGGCTTTAGAGAAAAACAAATGGCCATCCAATTAGAAATTAGAACTGCAGGCTGGAGTGGGGGTCAGAATGATTACAATATACTATTTCACTTTCTTTAAGAAATTAGTGCCATTTACCCAGAAATCCACACCCCTAAAAAATGTTTCATCAGGATATGGCATTCAACATAGTGACGAAGTGCCATGTTTAAAAATGTCAGAATTCTGATTCAAATAAGTTCGTAGAACTGGTCTATCACAAATAGATAACCTACCTGTTGAGCTGGTGAGGACCAACTAGACTAAACCACGCTACACAGGATGACGAGCCTGAAGTCTGCTCCTCAGCCTTGGCAACAAATCTATTGTGAATGTGTTTTCTGGATGCTTCTGGTTAGGGAAACATAAACGGGTGACTAGCCACAGTGATTTCTGCAGACGTTTGGCTTCTCTACTAATGGCTAAGAGTATACTTATGTGCCTAATCTTCACCTTCCAAATATCACGTTAAGCTTAGCAAGGTAATAAACATGGAGGATCCCCTTCACTCGCCACACTTTAATTCATGGGAGGTTTTTTCCCCCTCCTTGAATTGTTTAATCTTGGCAGTTATCTTCTATTCCTTTCAAATTCTCAACTCAAAATACAAGCCATAATGAAGCAGACACTAGAAAGCCCTTTTATTGGATATATTCGAGGAGCTGCAACACATTCCAGTTGTTCTGTGTTGATTGTAATTCCCAGAATGAGTAGTTGATTTGAACATAAAACAGCACAGCTGCGTTAACAGTTTTGTCTCCCTAGACTGCCTCACACACAGATCAGCCCTCCAGCTTACCACCCAGACCCTGATTCCAGTTCCCTCACCAGCTCTGGTCCAGTGCTCAGGGCCACCCTACATGGCCCAGCACTAGGCGTGGACCTCAACCCTACAGCTCCTTCTGTACTCGGACAACATCCTTTCCCACTCTAACCTCCCTCACATCGCCAGCCCAAGGATGCATCTGAACCCTCTGAAAGGACTTGAACTATACTGGAAAGAGACTTAGAGGAAGCAGAACTAAGAGAGAAGATACAGCACCTCCAACCCATATCCCCCTCCTGCTCTAGCCTGTGGGTCGAGAAGAGGCACAGCATTGGAAATAAGAATGAAGAGGATCTGGGGGTACTGTTCACTCATCTCTTGTACTTATCCCCAGGAACATACTAACAATTCTGATCAGAAATCTCCCTGGTCACACCCCCTCACTGAAGCTGTCATCACCATCTTAGACACAGGAGATAACCTGGGGCTGATAACCCTCAAACCACACTGGTCCACAGTGACTGATTCACCAGATGAAAAAAAGAAGTCCCTTCATGAGTAATAGGGAGGTTATGATTGCTAGTTTTTAATAAGAGGTCACCAGCGTCATGATTTCTTGTGGGTGAAATACCTCTCAACAGCTGGTTGGCCTGGCCCAAGCCCAAGAAAGACACTTGACGGAAGCAATCGCAGTAATCCGCCAAGACCAAGATGAGCTTTAGGAATGGCCTTCAGGGTTCAAGACGTGAGATGCTGGCTGCCTGACTGCAATGGCCTTTCTTAGGTAAGGTTGGAAGGGCTACTGGAAAAGGCCAGGAAGTGAGCTGAAAATGAGCTGTGCCCATGAATGCACGTGGGCACCATAATCTGTCAGAGCAACAGCTGTGCAAGTGGCTGGCCTCTCAGACTATGAGTGGAATTGTCCTGCACTGCCCAGCAGCCAGTAGGAACCCAGCCTGATGTGAGTGCTGGCCGTTTCAGACAACCCACAACCCATAGCCCACATGGCCTTGAAACCTGTCTGGAAGTGATGGCTCTCTGGCTAAGCACAAGGGAAGGGGTTGCTGACAAAACATAGACAAAGCCAACTAAACCCAACCCCCAACTACAAACCAAATGACAGTTTCAGTGGTTTTGGCCACATCTTACAGCACGTGGGATCTTAGCTCCCAGACTGGGGATCGAACTCATGCTTCCACTCTCATGCCCCCTACAGTGTACGGGCGAAGTCTTAACCACTGGACTACCAGGGATGGCCCAAACCAAATGACAGTTTTGAAATCCACAACTGGCTAGCACTTTCACTCAATCCATAAACAATCTGCATTTATCTGTAACAGGCCACGCATTTTCCAAAAGCCACAGGAACACAGTTGCCATAAACCAGACATCACTGAGTACTTTTCCAACAGAGAACTGCTGAAAAGATGTGACAAGGTAGAGAAGAGTGAATCAAAGCTAAGCAAGTATCTGCTTGGACAAACAAATGTTACGCTTTCTTCTTCCTTGAAACAGAACTAGGTCCTCCTGTGCAGGAGCTGAGTGCCCCAGACTATATATTCATCTGCCAATTTAAAAGTTTGTGCAAAGCCTAAATAAATACACAAAAGATGATTTGCTGCACAAGAGGCCATTTTAATACTTTCAATCACAATCAAGATTCCCCTCCTACCTCCAAGAGTCGAGTCTATCTTGTCTGCCTACCTTACTGAAAAAGGTTACAGAAAAGATCATTGTCCATCACTGGTGTTAACCTCAATGAGTTGAAAAACATCATTTAAAAAGACAAAGAGCAATTTAAATGCTCTGAAAGCCACATTTCGTTAGGGAGAACAAAATAACTTACTAATTATCTACTACCTATGTTTTAAAAAGTCTAGAAACTCTGTTCACAGGCATAAGAGTCCCATCTCCTTGGGGAAGTAAACTCTCTTCTTAAAAGTTGTCTTGTAAAATTACACTAATTTATCCTAATTACAACCATAACTCCAAATGCTAATTACACAATTCCTACAGAGAGGTATTCCGTTTCAAGTGAGTCAACTTAAGAAAATGTTATGACATATGCCTAGTAAAAATTTTCATTATTGGGTTACAGAAACTTGGGCCAATAATGTTTCCAGACTTGTTACTCCCCTTCTAGACAGTTACAAATTATATTCCTAGAGCAGCATCTCATTTTCTGTGAATGAATTTGGTTTCAGGATCCCCCCCAAAGGTAGCCTGAAATAAGCCTTAGGTAATCACTTGATGGAAATCAAGGACCAAAATTCAGAAACAAACTTGAAATACTCCCAGATGCAGAAGAGGAATCCCTTGCCTACGTCGTCAATTTGGTGGTACCATCTTCAATTGCATTTACCTTTCCGGGCCCCTCGAGGGCAAACAAAACAGTCTAACGACCCTGAAGTCACTTTCTCTTTTCACACGAATACCTGTTTAAAACGCACAACAATGAGGAAAGCTCTGGAGAAGTGTAGCAGGAGTTCTACTTTCCGGGTGACCGGTTCAATTAATCTGTGCGCTTCAAACAGCCAGCGAGCATCAGTAGGTCTGAAGGAGGTGACCTCGAGCCTTGAGGCAGGCCGATGGCAACACTGACCCTTAGCACCACGGATCTAAAGCCCCCCCCCCCAAACTTCTAGAGCCTCTCGTCGACGCTTCTCCTAGTTGGGAGAAGCGGCTCCATTTAGAAACAAGGGATAAAGGCCCTGAGCTGAAGACTTTGACAACTTTCCGCGGGGGAGGGCTGACGCTGCCCTAGAATCTCCCGGGAAAGAAAGCTCCGGAGAAATGGGGAGAGGCGAGAAGGAGAAGAGGAGAAAAAGAAAGAAGGGAAGGAGTGGGAGGGAAGAGAGCCCCAGGGCTCCAGGAGGAATTGGGGCCCGTGAACAAAGGCTGGGGCTCCCCCCGCGGCAGCCCCAACTTCTGCAGCCGCGTGGACCCGGCGTGGGTCGCTGCGGCTCGGCGTGCCTGGGGCCCTCGGGCCGGTCCAGCCCACTCCGGCCTCCGCTCTGGGGCCCTTCCGGACACTTGCACCTCAGGCACCTGCCGTTCCCCACGGCTCTACCACACCCCACCTCGCTCTCTTTCTCTCTGTGCCCCTTTCCGCACCGGGGCTTCCAGGATGCTGTCTCGGGTTTACAATCGGGAGCTAAGCGGGCCCTTAGCAAGGCCACGGCTAGGACGAGTGGGAGTTCGGGGGGACGCCCCTTCCTGCTCCTGAGTTCTCCCCGGCCTGCGCCCTGTTCCGCTGCGCCTCCCCAGCCCGCCGGTGGGAGGCCCCAGGCCGAGAAGCGCTCTCGTGGCGGGGGACCGGCGGCCGGGCGCCGCGGGCCAGGTGGTTGAACACCCCCCAGAGTGGAGGGACGGGGCTCTCCCCTCCCGCGGAGGCCCGCTCCCGCCGGGCACTAGTGGCCGAGGGACCAGAGCCTTTGTTCTCCCGGGGCTCGGCGAGGCGGCGCTGCCGAGGCGCAGCGCGGGCGGCGCCAGGGCACCGGGATTGCTCACTTTTGCACGCGGCGTAGGGAAGGTGACAAGCTCCTGCCTTCTGGGGAGGAGACGGGGAGAGTTGGGGAGCAGGGGGCGTGGGGGAAAAGGAGCGTGGGGGGAAGGGGGTGCGTGTCGCGGCCAGGCTCTTTGTTTGCATTGGGGGCGGGGAGGGGGGGGAAGGTGGATCGGAGCACGGGTTCTAAGAGTGGGGCAGATTCCTTCCTGAGTATGTCACCGTGTGGCACCCGCGCAGCACACAGATGCACACTCGCGCACACGCAACACACAGGCACTCGCACCGAGAGGCGGCCGGCCGGTGGCAGGCAGCGCTGTTCCCGGCGCTCCGGGCTGCAGCAGCTCCGTCTGCCCGCAGCGCCACCCCGGTGCGTCCGGAGAGGGGAGTGAAGAGGCTGGTGGCACTCGCGGGGCGACAATCCCACGAAGAAGGAGGGAAAGTGGTGCAAATTCAGAGCCCCCCACCCCCACCCCAGCGGCCCGGGCCCCCTCCCGCCCCTTTCTCGCCCGGGGTCGCAGAGGTCACGGGCAGCTTAGGCTCTGGGAGGGAGGCCGAGAGCCGCCGGAGGGCGGCGCGCACGCGAGCGGGCGAGGGAAACCAAGGGAAGGGAAGCAGGCGGACTCGGCGGGCGGGCTTACCCTTAGAAGCATCTTTCTCCTCTTTGGGCTTGGTCACCTTTCCACTCATAGATCCCAGCTTGCTTGACAGGGTTCGGCCAGGAGACGGAAGTCCTCGCCGAGCGGGCCGGACTTGGGAGAGTGCTTAGGGCGGCAAGTCGCGACCGCGAGCTCCCCTCGGTGTGGCTCCGGGCGGAATCCGCTGTTCCCCAGCGCTGCCACCGCCGCCGCTGCCTAAGAGAGAGTGGGGAGGAAAGGAGAGGGGTGAAGGAGGAGCCGCCGCCGCCGCCGCCGTCGCCACCGCGAGCCCGAGCGGCCGGCCGCGGGAGGAGCCGCGCGCCTGGCTCCAGAAGTGCAGAGACAAAGCGGCGCGGCGCTCCCCCCGCGCCCCGCGCCCGCCGCTCCTGCCCACCCGCCCGCCCGCGGAGAGCCGCGCTCGCCACCCCCGGGGCCGTCGAGACGTGCGGCCGGGACTCCCCGGCTCGGCCGCCGCGGGCCTCCCTGGGCTCCGCGCCGGCCGCTCGCCGGGCCAGCGCGGGCCTCCCGGGGAGTTGCCTGGGGGTGGGCTACCCGCGCGCCAGCGGGCCGCTTCCCCTACTCTCCCTATATGCTGCGGGCCGCCAACTCCATCAAAATGAAACCCCGAGGAAGGTTAAAAAAAAAAAAAACCACACACACACATCAAAACAAAGACGAAAATATTCACTTAAAAATAACGAGGCTCCCCGAAAGGGAAATGTTTTAACATGTGATGAGCAACGTGTGAGCCTGTTACACCGCAGAGCCGCGCAGCTCTTCGCCCGCGGACAATCGGGAGAGGAGGGTCGTCGCCTGTCTCTTTTTGTTGAACCAACGTTCCAGGTTCCTATGATTTTGCCATAAGGGGGTCCCGAGTTGCTGGCGGGCAGAGGAGCGGGATGCGACGGCCCTTACCTGCTCTCTCTCTCCCTACACCCACACCCCCTAGGAGCTCGCCCGCTCCCTCGCTCGCGCTCTGCTTCCAAAGAACTCTCGGTCCCGGAGAGCCGCGAATCCGCGCGGCGGCGCCTTCTATATAGACCACAAGGTACGGGCTCGCGGGGGGCGGGGGCCGGCGAGGGCGGGGCCGGCACAAAGCCGCCGGCGGGCTGTAGTAAAAGGATAGCTCGGCAGGGGCGCGCCGACGTCAGCCGCGGGGTGGCCAAAGCCCCGCGAGGCCAGCGGAGCGCCGGCGAGCGTGTCGGCCGGGCGTCCCCTGGCCCCTTCGGAGCGGGCAGGACCCGCGGGCGCCGCCAGGGCGGACTCGCCCTGTCGGCTGCTGAGATCGAAGCCCGGGGGCCCCCGTCCCCCCTACCCCGGCCCCCGTTACCCTCCACCTTCTGATCTGGGCGCCCGCCTTCCCCGCAGCGCTGCCGGGGCCCGCGCTGGTCACCACCTACACTTTGGGGACTCCGCTTTTGGCAAGTGCCTGCACCGAGCGATGGAATCTCAGTTCGGGAGTCAGCTACTCCTCGCCTCCGGCCAGTTGCCCAAGTTGAGCCAGCCGGACTCTCCATGAAGAGGGCGCGCTAGAATCTGGGTGTCAATAGGGCAGAGAGTGAAACTGACAGCGGCCAAGGCCGCCTCCCACCCCTACCCCCACCCCCCGCACACAGGCCCCTCCTCCTAGGGCTGGTCGCTCTGGTTGGCAACCTAGGCGCAGAGTGCCCACCACGCGGAATGGCCAACCCCAGACAAACCGAGTGAGGTGGGACTGGGGGCGGGTGCTGGAGAGGGATTAGCGGATCGGCCTGTCTCCTGGAGCACGCTAGTGACCAAAGAGGGACGGTCCATGAAGATCTGAACTAAAGGGAAACAGCTCAGAAATTGTAAAAGAGAGGGGTGATGGGGAAAATGAAAGAGCCAGGAATAGGGAAGGGGGACAGGGTAGCCCTGGGACATCCTGGGAAACCCTTTGCGCGCGATGGCCCTGTTCTCGGCACGTGGATACCCGGAAGGGCGTGGGACCGGGGTGGCCGCTGGCAGGACTTGGTCCTCAGAGCGGTCCATTAATCAGAGCATAGGCTCCAGCCTGGCGGCAGAGACGCTGCAGCGACTACCATACAGAAAATCCGTTTCCCCTCGTCCCACCCAACTCCACCCGCTCCTTAATTCGGTTTCGTTAATGGCATTAAACCAGGCGAAGAAATTATATAGATGGATTAGTCTTACTGAATCCCAGGCGGTAACTCAATTACGAGAGCCTGCTGTGTCTTTCAAGACCAGGAGAGTGGGTTGCCCCTGCCTCCAGCCCCGGGTCTAAAGGTCAGCAAGCCTCTAAATTCAATTTGCAGCCTCTGTCCTTGGTCTGGAAGGAACTCCAGGCCTATTTTTCTTGTAAATAATATCTAATAATCTGGAAGTTGATGACACAATGTGATTATCCAACCCAAGTTTAGATCATTAATATCAGTACTCTGGGAAAGAAGGAATTTTTCTTCAACTGACCGGAATCCAAAAGGGATGGAAACCTGGGTGAATTTAGAAGAAAGATGGAGAGAGGGGTTGAGTCCTCGGTTTTCACCCAATAATATAGTCAGTTACTATGGATTTAGTAACTACCCTGTGCCAGGCAGCGGGCTAAATGCTTTATCTTATTTCATCTTCACAACAAGCCTAGGAAGTGTTATTTCCATTTTACAAATGAGGAAACTGAGGCTCAGAGAGGTTAATTAACTTGCCCAGAGGTCACACCTCCTAGTGGTGGAGCCTGGATAAAAAACTAGGAGAGCAAATAGGAAACATGTGGGTCTCTGTCTTTTCTGTGCTCTTCTACTAGACAACATGGTCTCTCAACACTCCTTTCAGCATCTTAAAAGGAGGGGGGCGGGGCAGATTTTCACTGAAATCTGCCAAGCATGAAACCCCTCAGTCTTTTCAAACTCCCTTAACTCAGCGTGTTCAACACACACACACACACACACACACACACACACATTCCTCTCTTGTGTGCATGTAACGTCTGCTTTGTCTACATAACTCCAGTAAGCAACAAGACCCTCTCTGGGGAAAAGGGTCAGTCTCTGTCCTGGGGGTTATTAAGCATGGTGTGCATCCTGAGTATCTAAGCTTTCCTGACACACTAAAATTTCCAGAAAGTTCTCTGCACAGAGAAGACTCCCCCACGCCACAAGCCCTATTACCAATGGCACCTTTGGCACAGGTAACTTCTAGCTGGAAGCCAGATATCACCCTGTTCCTTGAAGGACAGTAATAGTTAACATATTACTAACCCTAGGTGTGGAGAAGGACATGGCAACCCACTCCAGTATTCTTGCCTAGAGAATCCTGTGGACCAAGGAGCCTGGTGGGCTGCTGTCCATAGGGTTGCACAGAGTCAAACACGACTGAAGCGACTTAGCATGCATGCATGCATTGGGGAAGGAAATGGCAACCCACTCCAGTGTTCTTGCATGGAGAATCCCAGGGACAGAGGAGCCTGGTGGGCTCCCGTCTATGGGGTCACACAGAGTTGGACACAACTGAAGTGACTTAATAGCAGTAGTAAACCTAGGTGAGTTTACTTGATTGTGGTGAGTTGAAGAGACATCTGCTTGGGAGCATGAGTGGAGTCTGCCTGTCCATGCGAAGAGACCAAAAAAAAGTGTGTCTCTTCACCCCAAACCACTCCACAAAAGAAGTAATCAGAAGATAAAGAAACTAGACATTTCATGAAAGAACAATACAGTGATGTGTGTTCATTTGGGGGCAAATCAATGACATCATAAAGATATTCATGCCAGAGACCAAGGATCATGAATATTTAAGGACCAGGACAAGTTATCTCCTCTAAACAAAGCTTCTGAAGATTCTTCTAGGGAGGTCACGGCAGCCTCTTCTGTGAAAGGCATGGAGGCTTTCCCTTTTTCCAAGCCCCGTGAGATGTTTAATATGAACAAAATGGTAGTGGCTCAGAAAAATCCATACTGCTGTGTCCAGCCCTCAAGCTCCTTGGTAATTTGAGATGATCTGCTGCAGGAAGATCTGACATCCACGTGAGGGCATTCAGTTGTTCAGTCGCTCAGTCATGTCCAACTCTTTGTGACCCAATGGACTGCAACACACCAGGCTTTCCTGTCCTTCACCATCTCCTGGAGATTGCTCAAATTCATGTCCATTGAGTTGGTGATGCTATCAGAGGGCATTCAGAGGGTGGTCTTTTCCCCACCACCAAAGAGACACTAGTGTTAAAGCATCTCAGTGAAACCTGGGCTTAGTTTGTAGCACTTCTCTGCCCCTCCCAGATCCTTTTGCCCTGTCCTCCTGGGGTGAAAGTTCTTTCACTTTCACTCTAGCAGTTGGCACTATCTGATCTCTTCATTTCTCCTGACTTGTCACCACAGTAAAATGGTCCCTTCTGTCCTCTGCCCTTCCTAGGAGAGAGAATTCTATTCATTTAATACAACGTGGGGCACAGGGGTTACCCTGTAGAGTCAAGTAATTCAGCCCTGGAAATAAAGCAATATTCCAAAACAAAATCCTACATGGCCACACCGCTAAAGAGGGCCAGGATGTTTTCTGGAAGGTGGGACTGAGCATGAATCTTTGATAGGAAAGTGGAAAAGTTACTGGGCGTCTCATCCTTTTGGCCCTATCACCTCCCTGGTGTCTATTTCATGCCAGTTCCCAAATGCCTCAAGACACCAGCCTCTGGATTCCAGGTTTGCTCGTCCTCCAGCAGCTCTGAGCAATGCTTCTGGGCAAGATGCCACACAGTTCCATTGTCTGCACAGAAGGGTAAGCTTAGGGTGAGTGGGGCCATGGAGGACAGACACACTTAGGGCTTTTTCCTGACAGGTTTGGATTAGCTGAGTACAGAGCCATTGTCATCAGAAACCACCAAATTAGATGCTTCAGTGACAAGACTGCTTCTCACTGGACCAAATGTGTTTTTCATTTGTGAAAACACTTCACAGCAGAAAGCCGGTTCAGAAGGAGGCAGCCTGGCAAAAGCTATACTTCCAGCCAGAATACTTGAGATAAAGAAAGGCCCACTGGGCCAAGATCTGAGACGTGGAAGTCCCTTTAATTTTTCAGTTCACATCTCAGGAATTTTGTTTGAGAAACAAATGATAGAGCTCTAAAAAGATTCATTTCTGATGCAAACCCTACAGTGTTTGTCCATGTCATAACTTAAGGTTGCTTTCTAGCAGGATCATAGGTAAGTTGGTGGATTTCTGTAACATTAGAGTTGGGTAAAATATAGTAAGAATCTATTGTATAGCACAGGGAACTCTAATCAATACTCTGAAATAGCTTATATGGGTAAAGAATCTTTAAAAAGAGTGGATATAGGTATATGTATAACTGATTCACTTTGCTGCACACGTGAAACTAACACAACATTGTAAATCAACTATGCTAAGTGCACTTCAGTTGTGTTTGACTCTTTGCAACCCCATGGACTGTAGCCCATAGGGCTCCTCTGTCCATGGGATTCTCCTGGCAAGAATACTGGAGTGGGTTGCCATTTCCTCCTCCAGGGGATCTTCCCGACCCAGAGGTCAAAGCTACATCTCTTGCATTGGCAGGCGGATTCTTTACCACTGAACCACCACAGAAGCCTCTGATAAATTATTATTATTATTTTTAAAAAGCTGGGTAAATAACCTCCAAGGGTTTCCCATGTGGTGCTAGTGGTTCAACCCCTAGGTTGGGAAGCTCCCCTGGAGGAGGGCAGGCAATCCATTCCAGTATTCTCGCCTGGAGAAACCCATGGACAGAGGAGCCTGGTGGGCTACAGTCCGTAGGGTCGCAAAGAATCAGACATGACTGAAGCATCTTAGCACAGCACAAAATAGCCTCCAAAGATGGTGACTGTGGCATGGGCATTGTGAAGTGGACACCATGAGTACTCTCTTTGATTCTAGGGGCCTTGTAACCGCTTCAATGGTGGAAGCGATGCTGTATTCATTTTAGGCTAGGTTAGAAAAGGCCATGCAGCTCCTGCCTGGCCCTCTTAGGACGTTTGCTCTCAGAAAAGCCAGCCACTCAGCATGATGTCAGCTTACCCTCAGACTACCACAAGGGAGAGGTGACATCTAGGCTTTTCAGCTTACAGTGCTACCTGAGCTCCCAGATGACAGCTAGTGTCAGCTGCCCATCGAGCAACCGAGCCATCTTGGATGTCCAGCCGAGTCAAACCATCAAATGACTTCAGCTCCTGGTGACATCTGATAACAACCTTGTGAAAGACCCCTAAGTGCCAAACTATTCAATGGCACCCTTCTCAGACACTTGACCCATAATTTTATGAGCAAAATTAAATGGATCTTTTTAGCTGCTACATTTGAGGGTACTAAGCTGTGCAGAAATAGTAACTGGAATATTAGCGACAAAGAGTTTCTCCTAATCCTATACATATATGCTACGCCACCCTCTAGAGGTAATGTCCTGTTAAATCCAGGCTGGACCTGTGACTTGTTTTACCAACAAAATGTGGCCAAAGTGATGCTGTGTCAGTTCCTGGCCAAACTTTAGGAGACTTGATAGCTCTACTTTCTTTCTAGGGGAAGCCAACCACCACATAAGAAGGCAGATGCTTTGACACCCATGTGTCGAGGAAGCCCAAACAGGCTATGCAAAGAGACCCCATGAAGAAGAACCGAGGAATTCAGCTGATGGCGGACACAGGGCTCCAGACACATGACCCCAGTCAAGCCATCCAGCCAGTGCTCAGCCATTCAGCTGCAAGGCTCCAGAATTCATGGACCAGAAAAGAGCTATCTTTGCAGTGCCTGGTCCAAATTTCTGACCCACAGAACTGTGAGTAAAATTGAGAGTAGGGAAAAGTTACAAGACAGAGAGATGTCAATGATTTATCCAAAAACAGTTTAACACTAAGACCTTTCCAATCTATACTGAGTATGCATGATCTTCTGCCTCCCTTGAACTTAACATTTAGAACATTGTGCTGTGATGTTCAGAGAAGGCGATGGCACCCCACTCCAGTACTCTTGCCTGGAAAATCCCATGGATGGAAGAGCCTGGTGGGCTGCAGTCCATGGGGCTGCTAAGAGTCAGACACAACTGAGCAACTTCACTTTCACTTTTCACTTTCATCCATTGGAGAAGAAAATGGCAACCCACTCCAGTGTTCTTGCCTGGAGAATCCCAGGGACAGAGCAGCCTGATGGGCTGCCGTCTATGGAGTCACACAGAGTCAGACATGACTGAAGCAACTTAGCAGCAGCAGCAGCAACTATGATGTTGGGATGCCTGTCAGGAATGAACATCTTAAAATGTTCTGTCACTTTCTTCTCCAGTGAAGGAGGAAACAATGAGGGAGAACTTGTTCAATGATTTCACTCTTGCTCTTATATGAGGAACATCACTGGGCAGCATCGGGTCCCCAGCCCGAATTCCTATCAGTCCACAGCCTTCAGAATCTCCCAAGTCAAGAGGAATGGGTCATCAAAGGTGGCCTTTTCCCCACAGCATGCTCCTGACGTTTTCTCCATCTGAATCAGAGGACCCAGCCATCATCTCTCCCGGTAAATAACGTACAAGAGAGTTTGACCAAGGTCAGCTTCCAGAAGATTGTCAAATCTTGTTCTTGCCTCCATTCTACTGGTTACATGGCAATATGAACAGAAAACATGTCAGGCAGAAAAAATATATTTCTTACAAAATTCTTGGATATGGTAGTAAGTTATTAGCACAATACTACTACTTACTCCCATTTGCCCATATCTTGAATCCTCAAGGAAACTGTAAATTCCTAGATGACAAGGACTGGGTTAAAGTCTCCTGACTGCCCCCATGCCCGCTCCATGGTTTACATAGTGCCTGGCACATTCAAGGCACAGCAAATAGCTTCATCATTGTATCACCAGTGATTTAATTGACTGGGTTTCCAACTCTGTACTAAATATTTATCCAGATTTTATACTCACAGCAGCCCTCTGAATTAGTGACTATGATTATCTCCATTTTTGAGAGGACAAAACAAGCTTGGAGAGGTGAAACAACTGTCCCAAGATTGAGGTAAAAAGGTGCAACCAGAATTGAGACTCAAGTAGGATCTTCTGTCTCCAAAGGCCCAACACTTTCTACTCTGTGACACTCCATATTTTATAAAAGTTACAAAATCACTGGTAGCTCTAAAATGTCTCTTTATTCAAAAATAAAGCCAAGGGACTTCCCTGGTGGTCCAGTGGCTAAGACTTCTCATTCCCAGTTCAGATGGTCTGGGTTCAATCCCCGCTCAGGCAACTAGACCTCACGTCCCCAGCTATGAGTTCACATGCCACAACTAAAGATCCCTTGTGCTGTAGCTAAGACCTAGTGCAGCCAAATATATAAATAAATAAAAATAAATATTACAATTTTTAAATAAATACAAGCATTAGAGTGAGAATAGAGATCTCAGGGCAGATTGGGCTTTCATGCATTTCCAGTCAATACCTGACTGCCCATGTGGTTGACAGGGAAGTGTGTCCATGGAAGGGCTTCCTAGCCAGCTGTGAGGGGGTGGGTCAGGAGGCAGCCTCAGAGGTCACTTCCTTCAGGGTCTGCCTCTGCTGCACAGCCCTGACCCTTACCGGAAATCCTGTCCTTCTGGGAGTGGCCCACATCTGAGTGGCAAGGCCTGGCCATCTGGGCTCAACACAGGTTCTCTGGCAGATGGCCTCTCATGCCACAGCTCTCCACCTGGTGGCTGAGGCTTTGGGGCACCTGCATCAAGATCAACTTCTCCCTCTGCCTGATCCCACCTCCTCCCTCTTCCTTTAACACTTGTTGAACCTGAGTGAGCATTTTCTGGCACAAACCCCATCTGCCTTCAGAGATCACAGCCTGTGACTCCTCTCTCCTTTTCTCTCCAACACTGTCTGACTGCCCAGGCTTTTGGTAAATAGAGATCCTGATAATCTTTCTCTTCTTCTGGTTGTTTAAGTGACCGTCACTGTGTGGCTAGTGCCGTTTGCCTCCAACTTCCATTTTCTTGGAAAGTTGCTTAGAACCCCCTTTGCACCAGAGTTTGGGCTTGGATTTATACCTGCCCACAGAGTCCTGATACACTGCTGGTACTTTCTAGAACAGTTACATTTTAGGGATAGAGGGATAACTTGCAGATGGTTCAGAAATACCAAGCTGAGTTTCTAATGATGACAGTTGTAGCTGCACTCTCCTTCCGTGAAACTGTACCCAGTTGGTGTGATTTTTACCTGCCACAGGATGGACTTGCACCTAGCACATAGCTGGGGTGTGCTGGTACCCATCACCCTGTGGGTATAACTACCTGCCAGTCTGTGGCTATGTTCTCTAAGGGATGCACTGGACTCAGTTTCCCAGTCCTGCAATTCTTTTTTTTTTTTTTTAATGAATGTGTACATTCAACATCTTTGGGCTTCCCAGGTGGCACTAGTGGTAAAGAGCCCACCAAGGCAGGAGACTTAGAAGATGCAGGTTCTATTCCTGGGTCAGGAAGATCCTTTGGAGGAGGGCATGGCAACCCACTCCAGTAGTCTTGCCTGGAGAATCTCAGGGACAGAAGAGCCTGGCAGGCTATGGTCCATAGAGTCGCAAAGAGTCAGACACGACTGAAGCGACTTAGCATGCATGCATATACATATCTTTATAGGTAGGAGATTTTATTTATTTTTTTATTACTTATTTATCATTGGCCACACCACATGGCATGTGGGATCTTAGCTCCCCAACAAGACCAAGGATCAATCCCACATTCTCTGCACTGGAAACTTGCTGTCTTAACCATTGGACCACCAGGGAAGTCCTAACCCTGAAATGCTTTATTCTGCTCCATTACACTTCTGCCAATGCAGCCTCCAGTGCTATTTTCCTTTCCATGTTCTCACCCTCCTCTCCTACTCCCAGGGTCTAGCCTGACTGCTCCCTATTACTTTCTTCTCCATATTCATTCCACTCTATTACATAAAGCTTACCTTCTGTGTATCTTACCAAGGCTGAAAAGTCAAGATTTACTGTGTCTGCTTCTCAAGAGAGCCTCTCAGATCAACGAAAGGAGATCTGCCTCCCTGCCACTTAGCCAGCAAAAGAGGAGCCCCTTTGTAGTCCCCACTTACTACAGAAGGAAAGAAGTAACATCATTTTTCTTCTTTGTAGGCAAGCACTAGAAGCATTGTCAAGGCAACAAGACTAATGACCAAAAAGAGGAGCGGTAATTAATAGACGGTGCTTTACATAAGTTGTCATTTCATACTTGTAACTGTCTTAAAAGTTAGAGATTGTCACCCTTCATTTAGAAATAATGAAAAGGGCTGAGAAAGAGTAATTTACCTGCCCAGGTAGTAGATAGCAGTAGAGGGATTTGAACACAGGTTTTTCTGTTGCAAAGGCCTAGGCACTTTGCAGTGACAGATGCTGACATAGTTGAAAGGCTCACATACCAGTCTTGCCCTGATTAGCATGGGCCACAGGATTCTGGAAGAATTCACGACCAGTAAGTGCATGATGCTGTGGCTTTGGTGGTAGTGGAGAGGATGTCTCTGAGAGGCAGATCAAAGCATGCAGTCAAGAGGGCTACGGCACTGGGGCCAAAGGCAGAGGAGTCTCTGAAGAGGCCACTTCTCTACAGCCATAGTCCTACCCTGCTCCTCTTTGCTCTTCCTGCTGGAATACTGAGCTCAACTGTCTGTTGTCAGCTCAGTGACCACTGTCACTCCTGACCAAGGCCAGGAACTAGGTTACCCAGAAGCCCCTTCACTGTGTGGTTCCAGGGTAGAGTTTGCCACTGAGAGAAACAGACTTAGAAGGTGGGAATGAAGCAAAGTCACTGTTCTTGGGACGCTGTGACATTCTGTGTGACTTCACATATCTTTCTCTATGAGCTTCCACTTCCAGGTCACCTTTTGCATTAAGACCTGGTAACTTCTCAGAACTCCAGTAAGTTCTGCCTTCCTCATCCCCTCCAATGCTTCATGAAAGTGCAAGTCGCTCAGTCATGTCTGACTCTGCAACTCCATGGACTATACAGTCCATGGAATTCTCCAGGCCAGAATACTGGAGTGGGTAGCCTTTCCCTTCTCCAGGGGATCTTCTCAACCCAGGGATCGAACTCAGGTCTCCCGCATTGCGGGTGGATTCTTTACCAGCTGAGCCACCACAGAAGCCCAAGAAAACTGGAGTGGGTAGCCTATCCCTTTTCCAGTGGATCTTCCCAACCCAGGAATCCAACCGGGGTCTCCTGTATTGCAGGTGACCTGCAGTTATTAGAGACATTTGATCCTCTGGCATGAACCTTCTGGACTTTCACTCTCCTAGCTACTCCCACTTTTCATAAATATGTATATATAAATAGATAGATAGATCCCTTCTTACTGTGACATTTCAATTTTATTTTCACGATTGCCCCCAAACTGGTATAGGTTCCACTCCAAGCCTCATCACTAGCCCTGTGTTATTAAAGAGCAACTCTCTGGGACTCAGTGTAACTAAGGTCCAATCATATAAAAGGCTTTCTTCTTTTTCTTCAGAAACCACAGAAGATCCTGAGAAGACAGCGACCTAAGCCTGAGTTGTTTCCATCCTTAACTCCAGGCTGCCTGGCTCTCCTTAACCAAAAAGCTACCAAATATGAGCGAAGCTCTAGGCATTGTGGGAGTCTCAGCAAAATCCTTTGATTGCTGAGCAAAGCTGGATGCAGTCCCAGGAAAGCCTGGTGCAAGGAGACCAGGAAACAGTATCAGAGCTATATTCCTAGTCTCCTAGGCCTCCTAGGGCTTCCCTAGTAGCTCAGCTGGTAAAGAATCCCACTGTAATGCAGGAGACCCTGGTTTGATTCCTGGGTCGGGAAGATCTACTGGAGAAGGGATAGGCTACCCACTTCAGTATTCTTGGGCTTCCCTGGTGGCTCAGCTGGTAAAGAATCCGCCTGCAGTGGGGGAGACCTGGGTTCGATCCCTGGGTTGGGA
Organism: Oryx dammah; assembly: GCF_014754425.2. Classification (NCBI taxonomy): domain Eukaryota; kingdom Metazoa; phylum Chordata; class Mammalia; order Artiodactyla; family Bovidae; genus Oryx; species Oryx dammah. Next base: position 43,084,844 of record NW_024070207.1, read on the forward strand.
AGATCCCCTGGAGAAGGGAACAGCTAGCTACCCACTCCGGTATTCTGGCCTGGAGAATTTCATGGACTGTATAGTCCATGAGGTTGCAAAGAGTCAGACAGGACTGAGCAACTTTCACTTTCACACCTAGGCCTCCTAGAGACCAAAAAGGAATGAAGTAAGGAGCAGAGGAGGACTCTTCAAGGAGACCTGGGAAGAGGGCAGCTTTCTTCAGGTACTTAGTTTCTCACCACTTAAGGACCTCCTAGCCTCTGTGGGACTCTCAGAGACCCCCTTCCACCATGAGCTGACTGCTATGGGTGAACAACTAAATCCTTTATAAACATGTCTGTTTGTCCAGCACCCAGTGGCAGGTTGATGAAGCAATGCATGTCTAAAGAAATAAACTGATTGGGAGATAGACAGATGCCAACTTGAACAACCACAACAGCTATAACAACAAAAGAAGAACTCATACAAAGATTCAAGTGTAACTAAAAAGAGACTTTCTGGAACTACAAAATGCAATTCCCCGACTACAGTTCAGGGATGAATTGAAGGAGAGGATGGTCACTGCTGAGACCCAATAGTCACCAATAGAGAAAGTGAAAGAAGAATCACGGAGCACGAAGTCGAAAATACCAAGACATGGAATCATGAAGGAAAATATGAGAGTTGTAGATCTTGATGAATAGTCTTCTAGAAGAAGAGGGAAGACACAGAGGAAAGGCAGTAATATTTTTTAAAGATAATAGATTTTTCTGAGCATAATAGCTATAAAATTTACATAATGTAAAAGATGCAAAGAATAACTGTTTTGGAAATTAAGAAATACACTCCTAGAACACCACTGGATAAAAAATGAAATTACAAACTATCTAGAAAGTGTAAAGTAAAATAAAGTAAAATAAAAATAAAATAAACAACCACTCATAAATAAAAAAATAAAATAAAATCTACTTGGCACAGTAAATACCTTATTCAGAAAAAATAATTATCTTCTTCAATCTCAGTATTAATGAACAAAGATGCAAACATAAAGGAACTTAGTATTCATCTCAAGATATGTGGGAAAGAACCAGAAATTAACCAAATAACAAAAACTAGGAAAAGTCTTTTTAGCAGCCAAAAAAAAAAAAAAGTGGAATTAATGAGATAACCAAAACTTGTTCTTTGAAAAGACATGCAAAACAGGTAACCTTCTTGCAAGCCTCATTAAGGAAAAGGGGAGAATAAATATTGACAACATTGGAATTGGAAAAGTATACATAAAAGATTTAAATAATTATAAATGACACTACATTAAACTCTATAGCAGCAAATTTGAAAATTTAGGAAAAAAGCATGATTCTTCAGAAGCCTAAATTAACCCAACAAGAAGTGTTGAATAGGTCAATTATCAAAAAAAGAGATGGAAAAAGTGAATAAATATCTACCACTGAAAAAGTCATCATAACAGAGTGGTTCATTTGTTTCAATTCAACTTTAAAAAAAAAAAAAACAAGTAATGTTACTATGATTGGAATTACTCCAGGCCATAAAATAGAAGGAAAGCTCTTCAATTCTTTTTCCCTCAGCTCTATTGAGATATAATTGACAGATAACATTGTGTCAGTTCTCTGTGTGTGTATGTGTGTGTGAGAGAGAGTGAGAGATCACATAGTATTTGTCTTTCTCTATTGTTGTTCATTGTTGTTCAGTTGCTAAGTAATGTCTTACTCTTTGTGACCCCGTGGACTGCAGCACACCAGACTTCCCTGTCCTACACTATCTCCCGGAGTTTGCTCAAACTCATGTCCATTCAATCAGTGATGCCATCCAACCATCTCATCCTCAGTTGCCCCCTTCTCCTCTTGCCCTCAATCTTTCCCAGCATCAGAGTCTTTTCCAGTGAATTAGCTCTTCCCATCAGGTGGCCAAAGTATTGGAGCTTCAACTTCCTCATCAGTCCTTCCAATGAATATTCAGAGTTGATTTCCTTTAGGATTGACTGGTTTGATCTCTTTGCTCAAGGGACTCTCAAGAATCTTCCAAGCCCCACAATTCAAAAGTATCAGTTCTTCGGTGCTCAGCCTTCTTTAAGGTCCAACTCTCATATCTGTACATGACTACTGGAAAAACCATAGCTTTAACTATACGGACTTTTGTCGGTAAAGTAATGTCTCTGCTTTTTAATACTCTAAGTTTGTCATAGCTTTTCTTCCAAGGAGCAATTGTTTTTCTAATTTCCTGGCCACAGTCACCATCCACAGTGATTTTGGAGCCCAAGAAAATAAACTCTGCCACCGTTTCCACTTTATCCCCATATATTTGCCATGAAGTGATGGGACCGGTTGCCATATCTTTCTCTACCTGACTTATTTCACTTAGCATAATGCCATCAGGGTTCTTCCATCTTGTCACAAATGGCAGGGTTTCCTTCTTTTTATGGCCAAATTATATTCCATTGTGTGTGTATATATATACCACATCTTCTTTATCCATTCATCCATTAGTGAACATGTGAATTATTTCCATGTCCTGCCTATTGTGAATAATGCTGCAATGAACATGGGAATGCAGATATCACTTCAAGATAGTAATTTCCTCTCCTTCAGGTATATACCCAGAAGTCAAATTGCTAGATAATATGGCAGTTTCTTTTTAATTTTTTTGAGGACCTTCCATACTGTTTTCTATAGTAGCTGTACCAATTTATATTCCTGTAAGAATGCACCAGAGTTCCCTTTTCTCTATATCATTATCAGCATTAGTTATCTGTTGTTTTTTTGATGGTAGTCAATCACACAGATGTGAGGTGACATCTCATTTTGGTTTTGATTTGGATTTCCCTGATAATTAGTGACTTCGAGCACCTCCTCCTATACCTGTTGCCCACTTGTATGTCTTCTGTGAAAAAAATGTCCATTCAGGTGTTTTGCTTATTTTTTAATTGGATTGTTTGGGTGTTTTCACTATTGAGTTGTATGAGTTCTTTATAGATTTTGTATATTAATCCCTCATCAGATACATGATTTGGAAATACTTCCTCCCATTCCATAGGCTGTCTGTTCATTTTGTTGATTATTTCTTTTGCTATGCAGAAGCTTTTTGGTTTAATATGATTCCACTGGTTAATTTTTGAATTTGTTGCCTATGCTTTTGGTGCCATACCCCAAAAATCATTGCCATAACCAAGGTCTAGGAGATTTCTTGAATTTTACAGTTTCAGGTCTTACAATTAAGTCCTTAAACCATTGTGAGTTAACATTTGTGAGTGGTGTAATATAGAGGTCCAATTTCATTCTTTTGCATATGGGTATCTAGTTTTCCCAATATTGTTTATTGAAGAGACTATCCATTCTCCACTGAATATTCTAGTCTCCTTAGTGGCCTCTCAAGTCTGTTTCCTTGATTATGCCAATGCCATACTGTTTTGATCATTATAGTTTTGTAATGTAGTTGGAAATCAACAAGAGTGAGGACTCCAGCTCTCTTCTAGATCAAGATTTCTCTGTCTATTCATGGTCTTTTGTGGTGCCACATGAATTTCAGGATTTTTTTTTTTCTGTTATAAGTGCCATTGACATTTTCTTAAATTTAAATTTACTTATTTTAATTGGAGGCTAATTACTTTACAATATTGTATTGGTTTTGCCATACATCAACATGAATCCGCCATGGGTGTACACATGTTCCCCATCCTGAACCCCCCTCCCACCTCCCTCCCCGTTTTGATAGAGGGTGCAATGAATGGCTTTGTGTAGTACGGACATTTTAACAATATTAACTCCTTTGATTCATGAATGTAGAATATCATTCTATTTATTTTTATCTTTCATCAATGTCTTTTAGCTTTGTAAATAGATTTTTGGTTAAATTTATTGCTAAGTATTTTATTGTTTTTGATGCATGGCAGTGGAAACCAGATTGGAGGTGTACAGGTGCATAAATGCTGGGCTTAGCTGCAGGTGAGCTTAGTGGTGCAGGTTAGTGATAGGAGAAAGGGCCAGATCCAGGCCCACAAACAGCTGCAGGGGTCCTGGCTATCAGCATACACTTCCATGGCTGTAGGATGTCAACACAGATGCACACATGGCAGTGAAGGCCGGTGATGGGTGTCAGGCCAGTAGTGTGCAAGAGCACACCTGGAGGGTCTAGCCCTAAGAGCACACACAGTGGCATGGGTCAGCTGTGGGGAGGGGGAGGGGCCTAGGTTTGTGCCTTGCACTCCTGCAGCCACTGGTTCCTTCAGTGGAGAAAGCTGCTGGGGTCATCTACAGAGTAGGTTAATGGGAACCCCCTTAATTCTTTTCTAGGAAGCCAATTTAATTAAATAACCAGATCTACAAAGGAGGCTACCAAGAAGAAATCCATAAACACTTTTAAAATGTAGATGCTGACATTTTGAATACAACATTTGCAAATATAATCCAACAATCTTTCAGTAAAATTATGGCTACCAAGGGCCATAATTCTTCACCCTTCCTTGTGTCCAAGAATTTTTTCACGTGATTTTGGAGTTTCTGCCATCAACATGGTATATATTTCCCTGCTCCTTAACTTTGTTGTTGTTCAGTCACTCAGTCATGTTCGACCCTTTGGGACCCCATGGACTATAGCCCACCAGGCTCCTCTGTCCATGGTATTTCCCAGGCAAGAACACTGGAGTGAGTTGCCATTTCCTTCTCCAGGGGATCTTCCAACCCAGGGATCAATCCTGCCTTTCCTGCATTAGCAGGTGAATTCTTTACCACTGAGCCACCAGGGAAGCCAAATGGCTTTGAGGGAATAAAATGAGGTCCAAGGGTACCAGTCCCCAGCCTACACTTCAAGAGGCCTTATGCACTTCTGCCTCCTTTCTTGTGTGTCTGCAGTCATTTTGAAACAGCCTGGGCTGCCTGCTTGCCCCAGGAGGAGGATAAGAATCACCTGGGGCAAAGCTGCTCCAGCCACCACTCCCTGAAGCAAAGCAGCCCCATCAGATCAACAGACCTGCAAGCGACAAGCAAAGCCACTTGGCTGAGCCCAGACTAGACTAACAAGACCCCAACTAGCCTGAAGAAACCATGAACAGGAAGAAATGATTGTTGTTTTTGAAACCACTAAGATTTTGGCTGGTTTGTTTCACAGAAATGACTGATATACAGTATTACATTTGGAAATGCAAAGGAGGTTCAATATCAGCAAATCTATCAACATAATTCACTACATTAGTAAATTAAAAAAGAAAACTGGTTGAATAATGGTATCAAGAAAGGCTTCAAAGTCAACTGATAAAATTCAGCTGCACTCATAATACATTTCTAAGTGAAACAGGATTAGAAGGAAATTTCTTAAAATAATACAGATTGTTTACCAAAAAAGGATGCCAAATATTATCTCAAATGGCAAAACACTGACCTCGTCAAATAAAATTCAGAAGTCAACAAGAATGCTTCTTATCCTCATTACTATTCAACATTGCCTTGGGGATTCTAGCTTATAAAAAAGACCAAAAAAAGAGGGAAAGAACTAACAAATATCAGAAAAGACATCTATTTCTTTGTCTGCTAGTGGTATATTTGTACAGCTACCCAAACAGAACACTCTAATAAAATCTGTGAGACTTATTTAGAGAATTTGATATGGTAAAGAATACAAGGTTACTATACAAAACAGATAACATTTCCCTATTCAAGCAATCAACACCAAGATATGAAAATGGGAAAAATTATATTTGTAATGACAAAAAAAACCTATATAACAAGAAAATCATCAGGCCAGTAGGAAGAAAATTATAATAGCTGACTGAAGGACATAAAACAAAATCTGGAAAAAGGGAATGAATTAAAGAATTATAAGATTTTATATAATAAAATATCAATTTTCACAAAACCAATATTCTTTTTAAAATTCCAATTTAGATTCCCAACATGATTTTCCAAGGAAAAGAGAGGAAATTTATTTTTGCAGATGGTCCCCCATTTATGGTGCTTCGACTTATGAGTTATTGATCATACAATGGTGCAAAAGTAACATATATTCACTAAAAATCATAATTCAAATTATGAATTTTGATCTTTTCATGGGCTACAACTATGTGGTCCCATACTCTCTAGAGATGCTGGGCACCAGCCCCCACTGCAGCTCCCAGTCAGTCAGATGATCACAAGCATGAATAATCCATGTTTACAGCTGTTCTGCACTCATACAACCATTCTGTTGTTTACTTTCCCTACAGTATTCAATAAATTACATGAGATATCAAAATTGTGTGTGTGCTCAGTCACTCAGTACACTCTTTGCGGCCCCCTGGACTGTAGCCCACCAGGCTCCTCTGTCCATGGGATTCTCCAGGCAAGGATACTGGAGTGGGCTGCCATTTCCTCCTCCAGGGATCTTCCCCACCCAGGGATCAAACCCCTGTCTCTTGCAGCTCCTGCATTGCAGGCAGATTATTTACCACTGAGCCATCTGGGAAGCCCTGAGATATTCCACAATTTATTATAAATCAGGTTTTGTGTTAGATGATTTTGTCCAACTATAAGCTAATGTAAGTATTCTGAACCCGTTTAAGGTAGACTGGGTTATGATACTATGCAGGGCGAGGTGTATTAAATGCATTTTCAACAGGTATTTTCAACTTACAATGGATTTAACAGGGTATAACCCCATCGTGCAGTTGTTCGCTCATGGACAATCAAGAGGAGAGGATCGCCTCTCTCTTTTTGTTGAATCAACGTTCCATGTTCCTTCTTTTTTTTTGAAAGTCACTCAGTCATGTCTGACTCTTTGCGACCCCATGGACTGTACAATCCATGGAATTCTCCAGGCCAGAATATTGGAGTGGGTAGCCTTTTCCTTCTCAGGGGATCTTCCCAACCCAGGGATTGGACCCAGGTCTCCTGCATTGCAGGCGGACTCTTTACTAGCTGAGCCACAAGGGAATTTTGCCGACAATGGTCCATCTAGTCAAAGCTATGGCTTTTCCAGTAGTCATGTATGGGTGTGAGAGTGGGACCATAAAGAAAGCTGAGCACCAATGAATTGATGCTTTTGAACTGTGGTTTTGGAGAAGACTCGAGAGTCTTTTGGACTGCAAGGAGATCAAACCAGTCCATTCTAAAGGAGATCAGTCCTGAATATTCACTGGAAGGACTGATGCTGAAGCTAAAGCTACAATACTTTGGCCACCTGATGCGAAGAACTGACTCACTGGAAAAGGCCCTGATGCTGGGAAAGATTGAAGGCAGGAAGAGAAGGGGTCGACAGAGGATGAGGTGGTTGAATGGCATCACCACATCGATGGACATGAGTTTGAGCAAGCTCTGGGAGTTGGTGATAGACATGGAAGCCTGGAGTGCTACAGTCCATGGGTTCACAAAGAGTCTGACACGACTGAGTGACTGAACTCAACTGAACCCCATCATAGAGTTCCCAGGTGGCGCTAGTGGTAAATAACCCACCTGCAAATGCAGGTAGATGTAAGAGACATAAGCTCAATCCTTGGGTCAGGAAGATCCGCTGGTAGGAAATGGCAACCCATTCCAGTACTCTTACCTGGAGAATCCCATGGACAGAAGAGCCTCGCAGGTTGCAGTCCATAGGCTCAGACATGACTGAAGCAACTTAGCAACCCCATCATAAGTTGAGGAAGATGTGTATACATAACCTTAATATTTGTATGGAAAAATAAAAATCTTAGAATAGCCATGAAAAATAAGAATAATGAGAGAAAAATATTTTAACCAGATATCAGATATACCCTAATATCACCATAATGAAGTCAAAACATGGTAGTGGCATGGGAACAATAGGCAATTAGAACAGAGGAATCAAGTAGAGAATAAAGAATTAAGCCCCATACATAAGCATTTAATACACGGCAAAAGTATTATTTCATTTTAGTGGAAAAAAGATGGATTGTTAATGAACAATAGAGATGGACCTAGCTATTAATTTGGAAGAATAAACTGTTAGACTTTGGGACTTCCCTGGTGGTCCAGGGCTATGACTCCATGCTCCCAATGCAGGGGACCCATGTTTGATTCCTGGTTGGAGAAATAGTCTCACATGCCACAACTAAAAAAAAAAAAAAAAAAAGATCCCACATGCTGCAACTAAGACCTGGCACAGCCAAATAAATAAAACTAAAAAATCAATAGTCTCCAGGTAAGGACATATTTAAATATAAAAACAGTAAGTCTTACAAGAAAATCTAAGAAAATATATGTGTAACCTAGGAATAGGGAAACTCTCTTAGTTCAATTCAGTTCAGTTGCTCAGTCGTGTCCGATTCTTTGCAACACCATGAATCACAGCACACCAGGCCTCCCTGTCCATCACCAACTCCCAGAGTTCACTCAAACTCATGTCCATCGAGTCCATGATGCCATCCAGCCATCTCATCCTCTGTCGTCCCCTTTTCCTCCTGCCCCCAATCCCTCCCAGCATCAGAGTCTTTTCCAATGAGTCAACTCTTCGCATGAGGTGGCCAAAGTATTGGAGTTTCAGCTTCAACATCAGTCCTTCCAAAGAATACCCAGGACTGATCTCCTTTAGAATGGTTGGATTTCCTTGAAGCCCAAGGGACTCTCAAGAGTCTTCTCCAATACCACAGTTCAAACGCATCAATTCTTCAGTGCTCAGCTTTCCTCACAGTCCAACTCTCACATCCATACGTGACCACTGGAGTAACCATAGACTTGACTAGATGGACCTTTGTTAGCAAAGTCATATCTCTGCTTTTGAATATGCTATCTAGGTTGGTCATAACTTTCCTTCCAAGGAGTAAGCATCTTTTAATTTCATGGCTGCAATCACCATCTGCAGTGATTTTGGAGCCCAAAAAATAAAGTCTGACACTGTTTCCACTGTTTTCCCATCTATTTGCCATGAAGTGATGGGACCAGATGCCATGATCTTCGTTTTCTGAATGTTGAGCTTTAAGCCAACTCTTTCACTCTCCTTTTTCACTTTCATCAAGAGGCTCCTTAGTTCTTCTTCACTTTCTGCTATAAGGGTGCTGTCATCTGCATATCTGAGGTTATTGATATTTCTTCCAGCAATCTTGATTCCAGTTTGTGCTTCTTCCAGCCCAGAATTTCTGATGATGTACTCTGCATATAAGTTAAATAAGTAGGATGACAATATACAGCCTTGACATACTCCTTTTCCTATTTGGAACCAGTCTGTTGTTCCATGTCCAGTTCTAATTGTTGCTTCCTGACCTGCATATAGGTTTCTCAAGAGGCAGGTCAGGTGATCTGGTATTTGCATCTCTTGAAGAATTTTCCACAGTTTATTGTGATCCACACAGTCAAAGGCTTTGGCATAGTCAATAAAGCAGAAATAGATGTTTTTCTGGAACTCTCTTGCTTTTTCCACAGTCCAGCAGATGTTGGCAATTTGATCTCTGGTTCCTCTGCCTTTTCTAAAACCAGCTTGAACATCAGGAAGTTCACGGTTCATGTATTGATGAAGCCTGGCTTGGAGAATTTTGAGCATTACTTTACTAGTGTGTGAGATGAGTGCAATTGTGCGGTAGTTTGAGCATTCTTTGGCATTGCCTTTCTTTGGGATTGGAATGAAAACTGACCTTTTCCAGTCCTGTGGCCACTGCTGAGTTTTCCAAATTTGCTAGGAGTAGGAAAACTCTCTTAACCAATCCTTAAAATTCAGAAGTTATAAAAGAAATTTAACTATATATATTATATTTTTTCAAAATTTTGGCACAAGGCCCAATAAGTAAAATCAATAAAACAAGAAACTGGACACAGAGCTGCACACAAGTAATATATGAGGGGCTTATAGCAATAACACAGGAGGAGCTTTTAGAAGTTGACAAGGAGAAACAACACATTCAAAAAATAAGCAAACAATATGAAGAGCCACTAAGAAGCAAATCCAAATGGCCAACAATTTTTTCAAAAGATATTCAGACTCATGAGTAGCCACAGAAACTCAAGGTAAAATAACAATGAGATGATCTTTTTCATACAACTGTTAAAGCTTAAAAACAGCAGAAAGATCAACCATTGATGGGATTGCCTGAAATGGTGTACACCCATATGTGTACTTGTTACATGCTTTTTAGGAAGCAACATGGTGACCTTTAATGAAATTTAAAACAATATATAAGCACTTTTTAACCTAGCTATTCCATTCCTGGGAATCTGTCCCAGATTAAGAAAAAAAGTGCAGGTTAAGGGTCTGGTTTGAGATCAAATCAGTCAATCCTAAATGAAATCAATGCTAAACGTTCACTGGAAGGACTGATGCTAAAGCTGAAGCTTCAATACTTTGGCCACCAGATGTGAAGAGCTGACTAATTAGAAAAGACCCTGATGCTGGGAAAGATTGAAAGCAAGAGGAGAAGGGGATGACAGAGGATGAGATGTTTGGATGGCATCACTGACTCAATGGACATGAGTTTGAGTAAGCTCTGGGAGATGGTGAAGGACAGGGAAGCCTGCTGTGCTGCAGTCCATGGGGTTGCAAAGAGTCAGACACAACTGAGTGACTGAACAACAAAGCAAAAGGATATATATAGGAAGGTTGCAATGTTGCTTTCTTGTGACCAAAAAAAAATGGAAGCAAAGTGAATGTACACTAAAAGTTGAATGGATAGAGAAATTGTTCTCCATCACAAAATTCTTAGCAACGATTAAAAAGAATGAAGTCCAGCAACTGCAGCTGACTTGTATGTTTTGTTGAATGAGAATAATAGTAATAATGCTAATAATAAGCACTCCTATATAGCTCTATTTTATGTGCTTTATGTATTTTAACTCCATGAATACTCATAATAACCCTAACTGGTAAGTACTATTATTATCCTCATTTTCCAGATTAGGAAACTGAAAACCAGAGAATCTAAAGTCACACAGGTAGTAAATGGCAAGAAGAATAAGATGCAGAAATGTTTAAGTAACATGACATAACTTTTGTAAAATAATCTATAACAAAAATGTATTTATGTGTACATATGCATGTTTTATATAATTATATGAGAATAGAAATATAGAAGGATACGTATGAGGCTAGTAATGTGGGTTATGTATTTTTACATAATTATACATTATTTTTACACAATTACATATTAATATGTGTTTAGGTAAACTCCAAATAATTAAAGAGCCACAGAATTTCAATAATGGATGATTGAGGACCTGCAGTTGTTATACCAGGTGAAGGACAGAAGGGAAGTGTACCCCCAGTGAAGTCCCTGCAGATCTCCGTCACCCAGTGTCTCCTGTCCCTCCTCTGCTCGTCCCTCCCTTATGGCAGAACTACTGTATTTAGAAATGCCAGGTGCTTTTCCATGCTACCTAAGCCAAGAGACTTCCTGGAACCCAGTCATCATTGTGCTCTGAGATTTTCCAACCCCAGAAGTCTTCTCAGATCCCCTTCTGGTGCATACATCTCAGATTTTGGGCATAGAGACAGAAAGGATCTGCCTCACACTCACATTTCTGAGGGAAAATAAAGCTTTATCCTTGGGATGCTTTCTTGCCTTGCTTCATCTACTGCAGAGTGATTTAAACTTGATGATGTCCACTGACTCTGCACAGTCAGGCTCAAGGTGTTCCTACGGGCAAATGGACACAGATCTTTTCTCCCAAGGAGTGTGGATTCTCGAGGAAAGATATACCTTTATATTAGGCTCTCAGTAAACGTCTGTGAGTGAGAGAAATGATGATGTACAGGAATGATTCGAATAAAAGGTAAAGAGTGAAATATTAAATTATGATCTATAAACAAAATGCTTTAGGATTTGGAGTGGAGAAGCATGAAAGCTTTGAGAAATGATTTTATAAAGAGATGACATTTGAGCTAGATGTAATGTCTCTGAAAGCGTGTCAGCATCAGACCCTCTGAGGCTCCTGAGCACTCTAGGCCTGCTGAATCAGAATCTCCAGAAGTGAGTTTTAGGAGTTGGTATTTTAAAGACACCCTCAGAGTCCTTCTTACGTACAGTGAAGCCTAGACCATGAGAAATAGGGCAGATTTGGGTGTGCAGAGATGTAAGGAAGGACACGCAGTCAAAGGCATTAGTTAAGTGTCCAGGCATGGAAGTAAAATGAAGAGTGGCCAATTCAATTTGACTGGGGGTGGATATGAAGAGAAAAAACAAAGAATCACATTGGAAAGGTGGGTTAGGGCTAGAACATGGAGAGCCTGGGGAATGCCAAATGAAATATGAACTTTTTTCTGAAGGCAACATAAAATCATTAAGAGATGTGGGACAAAGAAACAAAAGCAGGGCAACTTTGACTTTCACAGAGCTTTCAAAATCTAGCCATGCATCAGAATGATCAGGATGGCTTGCTAAAAAGTCCAGGTTCTGGGAATCTACTCCCAGACCATTTGAATCCGAATTTCCAGGGATGCAGCCCAGAAACTATATTTTTAAACAATCTTTCCAGGTGATTCCTGGGCATCGCTTTACTGACAAATCCATTCCTGAAAAGTTGTTTGTTCATGGCGATTTTCTTAGTGGAGTCATTTGTTCAAAGTACTAGACAAGTATGCTATTGAGGCAACATCCAGCAAATCGCTTTCTCTAGAGTGTTTCAATAAAATGAGTACCCAATTTGAATGCAAAACCCCTGACGACTTTCGATGAAATGTGACAACACATTTGGGTGGTAAGACCAGCATCTGGCATTAATGATGCCATATGGTTACACAAATTCAACATGGGGAAAATACTTCAAAACATTCTAGTTTCATCTGGCTTTGAAGCAACATGAATAAACCTTAAAGTATTATTGGAAAGGAGAAAATACTAGTAAGATGTGATGTCAATAAAACCGTGGCTTCAAAATGGAAATATCCACCATGTATCCATGTTGAGGTCACAGGGAAATCTGAGGCAACAATCTAGGTACAGACTAGGTGGTCACTCAACCTAATTCATGCCCCTCTAAGGATCAGACAAGATGACTTCCTAGATGTTTCCTCTAGGTTTAAGGTTTTGGTTTTTTTTTTTTTTTTTTTTTTTTTTGGCTGTGCCATGCGACTTGTGGGATCCTAGTTTCCTGACCAAGGATTGAACCTAGGTCCTTGGCAGTAAGAGCACAGAATTCTAACCACTGGACTGCTAAGGCATTCCCTAGGTTTAAGCTTTCAAGTTTATGATATTTAGATACTCGTCTACCCCAAAGATGGGTAAAAGGAAAAAAAATAGGGATATAATGTTCAAGTGTCCGTCCGTAATCCATTCTTCTACAAAATGTACACAGATGATGATTCTGAGTCAAAAGATTTGTCTCCGTCAGCCATGTAATATTTTAAGATTGTAGTTTTCATTTAAAGTAAGCATATCTGTTACTAAAGTGTCTCTTCGTTTTCATGAAAACACCTTGGTTTGGCAAGCTGGAATGTTGGCATAGTACTTTGCATAGCAAATACTCAAAAGTTAACCTTAAGCAAAAAATTGTTAGTGCTTAACCTTCCAACCGCCAAGGCAACTTCTTTTTCTCTCAGAGGTCTCCTAACCTCACCCTCAGAATTTTCCAGCTCCCCTCAATTCCAACTCCTTCCCCAAGGCCTGTAGCTATAAACAAGCTGGAAATCAGAGATGTGTCCTGACCGGGGTTTTGCAGGGAGGAAAGGGAATCCAAGCAAGTCTTTTGTGCACCTGGGATGGATTCCCTCTGTCACAGGGCCTGCCTGAGCCACAGGAATCCCTGCTCTAGGCAGCTCTGTGTCACTCTCTGTCACTGTACCAGCAGAAAAGACAAACACAGATAACCAGTGCCCTGGGCCAAGTTCAAATTCTCAGCGTTAGTAACAGGACAGAAAGCACAAGGCAACTTTAAAAAAAGGCAACTCTTAGTTAAGAAGTCAAGAAAGGGTTAAATCTAACATTTGAGCTGCTTTCCTGCTGGCTAATATCTTGGCTTTGGGGCAGGAGGGGACAAAGAAAGGAAAGAATTGCCAAAATTACCATGATTGGGAGCATGGACTCAGACTTTTATTCCTAAGGTACGTCCTGCCCTGACATTTGCCTCCCTGGCCCAGGCGGAGGAAAACTGGGCCGAGGTTACCCAAGAGTATCACAATTCCAGTAGCATTTCCCCCAAAGACTTTGGTTTCACCTACCTTAGAAGTGGAGATGCAATGGGCCCAGTGGTGAGGAAGAAGCTGGATCCCACCATGGACCAAACTCTTAAAGGGACCTGTTGTTATGAGTGCCAACGGTCACGCGCTCCCACGGGGGAGGAAGCTTCTTGATCATATCATCACCATGCAGGTTTGAGATTTCCAAGAGTCTGCATCTGAGCCAAAGCACCACCAGCTCCCTAAGCCCCTCGTGGGTTCAAGGGCTCCGGGCAGAACAGGCAAATCATCCAAAGTGATGGCAGGGGTTAGAGGACCCCGTGCGGTGCATAGCAGACTGTTGTGAGGAGTGGTAAGTCACAGGGTCTATACTGCAGCTATTTTTAGTGAAACCAAATTCCTTCCCCAAGTTCTCTTGCTTCCAACTTGTTCTAAGTGTAGGAGACCAGCTGTGGTCAGATCATCTTACTGGACCAAGGCTCTGTCAAGGCGAAGGAAACAAACCTGGGAGGTGGAGCCAAGAGCTGGCGACTGTGGGCGCTCTGGCTCCTTTTCGCCGGCTCCGGCATCTCCGGAGGGAGTGGGCATTCCCCTCCAACCTGGCAGAAACCTGAGAGGTAGATGACATCAGCGGGAAAAATTGAAAAGTTGGCAGTCCTTCCCCTCTCCCCCGATTCCTACAAACACTCTCTGTCACATACACACACATAAACATGCACAAACACACACACACTCGCATTCTCAAATGCATGGCAGGTCCTGCAGGCCAAACCCGGATCTTGGTCTGGACTTGTTAGAAGGGTCTAGAAAAGAATGTCATCATCCAGGAGCCAGGCCAGGGGTGAAAGTATGAGGGCTGGTGTCTAGTCAGTATGCAGCTGTCATTCATTGTTCTCAGAGGGAGTTCTAATGGGGAAGATTTATTTTGGATCCAAACCTTGGCTGAGGTGTTAATTCAGAAGAAGACAGATCCTGAGTGTGCTAACTGCATTTCCCAGATCCATCTAGGTGAGCATTTTACAAACTGTGGGCCATGACCCATTATACAGTAGTAAAAGCTGTTTACCATGCTGTGATCACTATTTAAGAATGAAAAGAAATAAAATAAACAGAATAGAATAGGACTTTAGACTAGGATATCATAGAACACATTCCACATAGTAAAGGGGAATATTGTTCTGTGAAACTTGCTTCTTCTATGGGTATGTGTATCAATCACTCCATAAAATGTATTTCTTACTGCTGGTCATCATAAAATTTGTTTGAAGAACAGTGAGCTACATGATTTGGTCGAAAAGAGCATGAAGAAAAGCCCTTGGGCAACCCCCAATTTCATAAATATTACTATTAATACTACTATAACCACTATTTTGGGGGGAGTCCTTATGTGTCAGGCAGCATTCCACTTCATGTTCATCATCTTGTCTACCCTACCACAGCCTTCTAAGGTACATTTATCCGTTCTCCAGAAACAGCAGCAAAGCTCAGTAGCAAGCTCAAACAGCAAGTAAATGGAAGAGGCAGGGTATAAACCTAGGTCTACCTATCTCCGAAATTTGTGTTTTTAACCACTTTAGACCACTCCCTTCTTTAATTGGTCAATACATAGTTAAATTTATTGTGTGTGTGCTAATTCGCTTCAGTTGTGTCCAACTCTTTGCGACCCTATGGACCGTAGCCCGCCAGGCTCTTCGATCCATGGGATTCTCCAGGCGAGAATACTGGAGTGGGTTGCCATGCCCTCCTCCAGGGGATCATCTCCACCCAGGGATCAGACCCGGGTCTCTTATGTCTTCTGCATTGTCAAGTGGGTTCTTTACCACTAGCACTACCTGGGTTAAACACATATGAAAAGCTTAGATATACTGGTGGCTTAAATAAAATAAGATGAAAATATTTAGAAAAATAATTTCACATCCTCAAAAGCTTCTGGTAAACTCTTATCAGAAAAGAGGGCTTCATTTTGAATTAGAATTCGTTGCCCATTAGACTCAGAACCCCTCACCTCACACCCAGCTTCCAGACATCTGAAAAATCAACTGGAACAATATGACTTCCAGGCACTAGATTTGCACGGTCTTACCCCTCTAGTTGCTTCCACTCTATTTCACACAGAAATCTTGTAGCAGGCCGCATTTGGTGTTCATCTTTTTATAGTTTGAGCTAAATCAGTTCAACCACTTCTGAGTTGATGAGGAAAAAAATTTCTTCCACTTCCAAAATAAGCTCCTCTTTTGGGCACACAGAAAGCTCAGAAAAGGCTGAAACTTAAAACTTCCCACTTCACATATGGGTACTTTTAGGCCCTCATTACTTTTAAATTTACTTTTAAAATTCCTAGTGATTTGCTCATTTTGCAGGCTCCGATGTTCTGTTGTCATTTTTGTAATTCCCACAGCCCACACCCTATGCGCTGAGTCCTTGTGTTATAGACCAGAGGTATTGGCCTCCACAAGGGCCAGTAAAAGGGGTGGGGCTGAATAGGGGCAGAAGTACCAAATATAACCTAGTGCAGGTTCAGTGAAAAAATGCCCCAAAGGGCAAGCCTTTCTTTTGTTTCCTGGCTGCTTGCATGGGCCCAAACAATACTACCTGGCTGCTGGCTTCAGAAGAGAATTCTCTCCTAAGCAGGGGAGCCTGAAACTTGACCTCACTGGCTATTCACTTCTCTGTAGTAGTTTCTGGCCACTCATCAGAGCTTCTCTGATCTTTTTGTTTGAAATGAAAACTAATTGACTAATAAACACGTGTACAATTTCCAGGCACGAAGCTCTCCATTGTTACCAGTAACCTGATCAGACCCTGCAGCCATAGGCACTGGCAGGCGTCCAGCCCAAACCTCAGCTTGGCACCGTGGGGGCCTGGCCCCTTCCTGGAGGGACTTCACTCTCAGGGGCCGACACGTATCCCCACCTGTAGCGACATCCTTCCGACACTCTTCCAAATAGGAACAGTTGTCTCAGTGCTGTCATTCTCCTGGCTATTCTATTTTTGCCGGTATGGAATAGGATATTGCAGGCCTGCCCCAGCCAGAGCAGGGCTATCTTGTCGTAAGGGAGCCTGGGGCTCCCCACCCCAGGACGTGCCCTAGCCTTGCCTTCTCTAGTGGCCACACTCACCGAAGCAGGGCAGGAAGGACAAAGTCAAGGGGTTCCACTTCTCAACCTTACCTCTCTGCCTGGAGCTTCTATGAACAAAAGACATTTAATAATAGAATTCCTCGTCTGGTATTTATAGCACCAATTGCTCAAAGCTGTTTTAGGCTTTATTTTTAAAATCCCAGCCTTTGTCACAACCTCCCCAGGAAATGGAGCAGAAGGCAGGTATTAGCAGTTCCACTTCACAGACCAGGAAACTGAGGGATTGATCAAGAGGGTACTATTCCAAGGATGGACAATGAGCAAAGGTAGAGAAGAAGTGGAAGTCCACCCAAGCCAGGTACCAGGATGAGGAATTTGGTCCTTCACTCCTTCATCCATTCATTCTCGCGACATCAATTAAGTTTTGATATTTTTCTATCTACTACACTAGACATCAGGGAAACAGAGAGGAGCAAGTTTCTGGTCTCTTGTTTCTTCAACAAATAAATTTCCAGGAAACAAGGAAGGAAAGAAGAGGGAACTTGTGATGAAAAGAAATTCGAGAGACACATAAACCAAATCCTTGTTTGGATGCCGAATCAAATATAGCAACCAGAGGGACACATTTATGAAAGGCCAGGGGGATTTTTGATATGGACTCAATGTTTGATAGTTAAGAAATTTTTAATATTTTTAAGGAGATAAAATTACATTAATAAAATTACCTTACCATTTAAAGACACACTTTGAAGCATTTACAAGTGGAATGATATAATATCTGAGATTGGTTTCAAACAATACGTGATTGATAGGAAATGAGCAAGGATACAGTTGAAACAAGAATGCCCTTGAGATGATGACTGTTGAAGCTGGGTAATGAGTACAAGGTAGTTCACTGGACTTTTCAGTTTTGTGTATGCTTGAAAATTTTTGTAACAGAGTCGGAATCACCTGGAAACCTCAACTTATAGCCATTTATGATATGCCTAACTCAGAGGTTAAAGTGTCTGCCTGCAATGCGGGAGACCCGGGTTCAGTCCCTGGGTTGGGAAGATCCCCTGGAGAAGGAAATGGGAACCCACTCCAGTATTCTTGCCTGGAGAATCCCATGGAGAGAGGAGCCTGGTGGGCTACAGTCCATGGGGTCACAAAGAGTTGGACATGACTAAGTGACTTCACTTTCACTTTCAACCTCTTCTGAGCTACATCAGCTGAGATCAAGAAACATGAGGTCAACCCGATATGAAGTAAGAGAGGAGGAAGGGAAGCAGATTTAGACACAAGGCCTCATGGGCCATGGTAAGGAGTGGGGACTTTTCCCTGAAAGCAGTGGGAAGCCAGTAAAGTGCTCCAAACAAGCAGCTAATATGCTTTTATTTGCATTTTTAAAGTATCCTACTGGAAACATGGTGTGAAATGTAATGGTGGAGATAGAAGTAGAAGCAGTGGGCCCACTGGCCAACTATTAGAGAGGACTATGAGAGACAATGGTGGCCTCTTCTGGAATAGGCTTAGGATGGGAGAGAAGTGAACAGGTTTTATAAGAATTTAGGAAAAAGGACTTCCCTGGTGGTGCAGTGAGTGGTTAAGAATCCGCCTGCCAATGCAGAAAACACACGTTCAATCCCTGATCAGGGAAGACACCACATGCCATGAAGCAACTAAGCCCATGGACCACAACTACAAAGCCTGTGCTCTAAAACCTGGGAACTGCAACTACTGAAGCCCACACACCCGAGAGCTCATGCTCTGCAACAAGAGAAGCCACCACAATGAGAAGCCTGCACACTGCAACTCAAGAATAGCCCCTTCTCACCACAATTAGAGAAAAGCCTGCTCAGCAACGAAGATCCAGAGCAGCCTAAAATAAATAAATTTTTAAAAAGAATTTAGGAAACATGATCAACAGAATGAGGTGACGATGTGGAAGTGCGGGAGTCAGTAGAAGTAGGAGGAGTCAGGGATGACCCCTAAGTTTTTGTCCTGAGCAGCTAGATGCTAGAAGTGGGGATGAAGGCAGGGTGAGCATCCTTAGGAGAAAAGGAAGATCAAGAGATTAGTTTTGGATCTGGTGTCCAGTGCTTTCTTGGCAGTTCAACGAAGGTGGAGTGGCTTCACCAGGCAGAGGGCTGAGTTGTGCTAACATCTTCAGTCCACGAGCTAATTGAGCTACCTGGGGTGTCATGGTGCCCCACTCATGACTGCTCCTGGGACCATTTCCAAGATGACCTACTGGGTCTGTGTTCTCTGTGATCTCTGCTTTCTAGGAGCTTCTTTCCAGGTACCTTGCAGGGATGGGTCCAATGGCTTGGTAGGATGGACCAGGCAGAGTAAAAGACAAAGATATTCCAGATCAGTCTGGAAATGCTAAGACAGACCACAGGACCACTGCCACCCCCACCTCCCATTGTGGAGAGACTCCTGAAGTGCCTGCTCCACCATAAGCCTATCTGTTCTGCACAACAACATTGTGACAAAAGCAGGAAATGAAATCTTTGACAGATGTGGACAACGTGTGTGCTCTGATGACAGGGACCGTGACGTCTTTGTCTACCTCTCTCTCTTTCTCACCCTCAGTACCCCAGCACTGAGCACACAGCTTGGTACAGAGAAGGGACACAGCAAGCATGTGGTGAAAGATATAAAATCCTATCATTCATTTTAATTAAACACAGGAAACAGCAGCACCTTCCCCGAGCTGTCCAGATACTATTTAAAGTTCCTATCTAAGGCTGTCTGGACATTCTATCCAGAAACACACAACTTACCCTACAAAACAGGTAACTGTGTATGTGTGTGTGTGGGGGGGGACTGCTTTTATTTATTGTCATTTGTTTTATATGTGTGTGTGTGCATGTGTGTGCTTAGTTGCTCAGTCGTGTCTGACTCTGCGACCCCAGGCTCCTCAGTCAGTCCATGGAATTCTCCAGACAAGAATATTGGATTGGCTAGCCATTTCCATCTCCAGGAGATCTTCCTGACCCAGGGATTGAACCCATGTCTCCTGCGTCTCCTGCATTGCAGGTGGATTATTTACCACTGAGCCATTGGGGAAGCCTATATATATATATGAAATTTGAAAAAGCCAAATGTAGTAAACACTTGGGTCTAGCCTTCCAGAAGCCATATGATCCACAGTTAAAAAGAATTTAATCAAGGAAATTGCTTCAGTAGGCAAAGAGATTGTCGTCTGGGATAAATGAGATTTGCAAGGAAAGCAGCAAGCTTCATCCCAGGAGCCTGGGGTCATAAACATCCTATGAGGACGGCAATATATCAGGCAGGGCTGGAGATGGGGAGGCTATGTTAGAAGGATATTGTAAAGGAGGAAAACGGGTCCCTGTGAGGGGGTCCAGAGAAGCAGAGACCCAGATCCAAGGAGCAGGCCCACTCTGGAGCTGTTCAGGTCCTTCAGGCTGGGGTCTGTATGAGGACAGGGCAACCTTACCAAGGGGCCAATGGATTTCTGGTTTGAAAGGTAAGGGGGAAAGACAGAGGGGGCTTCCCTGAATGTATTAGTAAAGACTTTACATTGAAAGTAATAGAAAACCAACTTGAACAGGCTTCTCCCATCAGGTGGGTCCCTCTCTGATAACCTCAGAGACACAAGTCTAATAGAAACAAACCTACTTCTTTCCCAATAATACCAACCAAATTCCAGATTGAGTCTCATTGGACTGGATTAGCATTGTGCCCAAGAGCTTGGAATTCAACAGTAGGCCAGGCCCAGATCACATGAGTAGGCATGTGAGGTATAGATAGGGGTCAATCCCACCCAAACCAACTGGACTGAGAATAGAGGCCTAATGTTTCTCAATGAAAAGTTAGTGTCATCAGAAGATGGAGAGGGACTTCCCTGGTGGTCCAGCAGTTAAGACTCTACATTTCCACTGCAGGGGACCTGGGTTCAATCCCTAGTTGGGGAACTAAGACCCTACATGCCATGGGGCACGACCAAAAGAAAAAAAAAAAAAAGAGTACTGCTCTTTGCTCAGTGCTCTGTGGTGACCTAAATGGGAAGTAAATCCAAAAAAAGAGGGCATATATGTATACATATAGCTGATTCACTTTGCTGTACGGTAGAAACTAGCACATTGTAAAGCAACTATGCTCCAACAAAAATATTTTTTTAAAAAAAAGAGGGGGAAATGAAAGCTGTGGAGGCAAAAACAGCAGACATTCAGTGCATGGAGGACAAGACTTGGAAAAATAATCCATATGAAACCCTTGATGGGAGAGGGAGGAGACATATGTATACCTATGGCTAATTAATGTTGATATTTGGCAGAAAACAACAAAATTTGATAAAGCAATTACCTTTCAATTAAATTTAAAAAAATTAAATGACACAGAAGATTAAAAAAAAAAAAAAACCTTGAGAGAAATGAGCCCAGGCAGGAAATGTTACCAGGAGGTGAGGAAACATCATTGGATAGGGAGGATGAAGGAGACCTGTCAGTGGAAAGATAGAAGTGTGATGGTCTTCAGAAACTTTTGCCCTGTGCTTGGGACAGCAACAGAATTATTTATAGGACTGAAGAAAAATGTTCTGCTGGACTAGTCCTAAAAGGAGGGCCTCAGCCTGGTCACATGTTAGGGAACGGCAAAACACCTATGCTTTGGACCAAACAAGTGTTGGTTGCTGTTTGTATCCTTAGTTCTCCTGTCAAATCACTCTAGTCCAGCCTTCTTCATGAACCTCAGCTATTGTAAAGGCTAAAATTATTACTGCTGTACAATAGAGATCCTGGAGCTGTCATACCAGGAAAGGGCTTCTGTACCACCAGCCAGAATCTGACTTCTCTGATTCCAAGGGGAGTAAGGGTGTAGGAATGAGAAACTGAAAAGCTGTCTATCAGCCTGTTGAAGTCATTCTATCTCTTTGAGCTTTAGTTTTATGATCTGTAAAGTAGAGATAATAATAGTGTATTTGGAAATGCCTAGCATCCTATCTGGCTCACAGTAGATTCTCAAAAATGACCATTTCTTCTCCTGTTCTACCCCAAATCCTCCAAGGTGACATGGAAGCACTTCCTGCAAAGAACTTCCAAAGTACTTCCTGAAAGCATTTGTTAACTCATCAGCTGAATCACAGCCTGAAATCCTGAAACCAGAGCTAAACCACCTTATCCCCCTGGCTCTCCTGACCTCTTGGTGTCACTGGAAACTGCCTAATGGCCTGTTCCCTCTTATTTTGTAGAACAGTGAAAAGAGTCATACCCTTCCTAATCAGAAACCTGGGGATGTTACTTGTCTGCTCACTCTGATCATCCTACTCTACCAGGACTGACAGATTCACAGTTGTAGAGAAGTGCCAATTAGCCAAGATGGTGATGGTCAGGCTCTCTTGCCCCATGTCCTCTCACTCTCATCCCACATTCTGTAAACAATAACTTTGCATGGTTACATAACAGCGGAGATCATTTATAGCAATGCACAAGTACATCATGATATACTCGCTTGGCCTCGTGCCACCTTTGTTCTGAATACCTACAAAAGCACCACCTGAACAGCCTTTGCATCTGTGTCACTCACAAAAGAATAAAGCATGGCTGCCTCAGTGCTGCATCAGCCATTAGCAAATAAAGCACGTCTGTAGTTCCTATGGCTCCTCACATTTTCTTTCAGCTTTCCTGCTTGTGCCTTGTCTACCCTGGACTCAGTGATCAGCAAGACAACAGTATTCCCCAAACTCAAGTGAGCCTGAGAGGTCACCTGGCCTAACTCTCTCTCCCATATTACTAAATAGGAGACAGATGCCCAGAGGGGGAAATTAGTTGACTTGAGGTCACACAACATCTTAGTGACAGAGTCAGGAATAGACATTAGGACTGAAAGACCGGTGCTCTTTCTGTTGCTACACAGCTGTTTATAAACCTTTTTTATTTTCACAAAATGTAGTATACTTTACTAGCTAAATTAGCTTATTTTCAATATACATCTACAATAAATGTTTTCAGAGATAAGGCAAAAAGATGAAATGATAACTGTTCTTCAAAGAAAAAAATCATCTTACTAGTACTTACCCAACCAGGGCTGATTATGTGGAGTAGGGGGCTGTGAGGGAAGGAAGCCACTAGGCTTAAGCCATATATTCACAAAGAGTCTCAAAGTTCAACTTTTTATATCATCTAACAACAACAGCAAACATATTGTATTTGGTATGTATCAGACTCTACTCCAAGATCTTTATTGACAAAAACTCATATAATCCAAAGTTATACTACAATGATGTTTTAAGTGCATGCTAAAATGTTAATATATAAATGATATTTTAAAAATAACGCAAGTATTGCTACCCTATTTTGGCATTTCTTCTTTTCTTTAATATATCACAAGCTTCAAACAATGAAAGAGGCCTGGGTATTGACCTTGGAGAGGTCTTACTACCATCCAGTCATCTATCCATTCATCCACTCATTCATCCATCCATCTATCCATCTACCATGTACTCATCCAGCCAGCCACCCATCCACTCATCTACACATCCACCCACCCACCCATTCACTCATCAATTCAACCATCCATCTACCCACCCATCCATCTGTCCATTCAGCCACCCACCCACCCACTCACCCACCTATCTATCCATCTGACATTTGCCACATTCCTCCCATATGCCAAGCCTTGTTTTTGTGCTAGTGATGCAGAGATGAAGAGAATACACTACTGCGCTTTAGTTGCTCACAATGTGGGGAGAGGAGGGATAAGTAGGAACTTAAATGGAAACCACTGTGGAACAGTTGCATAAAAGCATGCAGGAGGGGTACCTTGCCAAGTCTGTTGGCTTAATTATTTTCAGTGGGGAGTATTAAGGAAGACTTGCTTAAGGAGGTGACACCTCAGAAGAGACCAGGAAAATAACAGTAGGAGATCTCAGCAAGAGTTGTTCTGGGGTAATAATACCCTTGGAAAATCTGATGAAAAGTATATTTCTCTAGATAAGGGCATATGTCTACTTATATGCACATTTTACCCTTTCACAGGTGAATTTAAAATCCAACTGCATCACTCACTAGCTGTGAGACTTAGAACCTCTGCCACTAATTGGTAAAATAAGAATAACATTGGTACTAGTCTTCCTCTCAGGGTAGTTGCGATGATCAAACGCAAAATTGTCTGTGAAGCACCTACAGGGACTTGGCAATCAATAAGTGGTTGTTCTCTTTCCTTCTCCTAAGTGGAATTTAATTTTCGAAAGCAATGAGATGACAGTGTAGCCAAGAGATAAATTGATCTTTTTTGTTTGTTTGTTTGTTTCCTACAGAGTCTATTGTTTTTTTTTGTTTTTTTTTTTTTTTTTTTTTTTTTGCCTCTTCCATCACGCAGATTCGTCTATCTGGCCTCATTTTCCCAAGTGGCTTCTTATGGCCAGCCTCTTAAATTATCTGGAGTCCCTCAGGGGACCTTAGAGATGTGATCCCTGCTTAGGTCAAGAGGCCATTCTTTCCCTTTGGGAATCGTCTTCTCCACCTGAAAGGACTTTATTTTATTATTATTTTTTAATCTAAGTTTTATTCATTTATTTATTCGTTTACTTTATAATATTGTAGTGGTTTTGCCATAAACTGACATGAATCCACCATGGTGTATGTGTGTTCCCCATCCTGAACCCACTTCCCACCTCCCTCCTCATCCCATCCCTCTGGGTCATCCCAGTGCACCAGCCCCGAGCATCCTGTATCATGCATCAAACCTGGACTGGCGATTCATTTCACATGTGATAATTTACATGTTTCAATGCCATTCTCCCATATCATCCTGCCCTGGCCCTCTCTCATGGAGTCCAAAAGACTGTTCTATACATCTGTGTCTCTTTTGCTGTCTTGCATACAGGGGTGAAAGGACTTTAATGTTTCTTTTAGGGCTTCTAGAAATCTCCAGCTATATATAGAGTAGCAGTTCTAACAGGGACATGGGCTGGAGGTGCTGTGTCAGGCCTGCAGGAAAATACACAATCCCAACTAATCTCTTAACTTCTAGAGTCTGTATTTGTTTCTTAGGGCTGCTGTAACAAGGTACCACCAGCTGGGTGGCACTAAACAACAGAAATACATACTCTTATAGTTCTGGAGGCTGGGGGTCAGAAATCAAAGAGTTGGCAGGGGCGATTCCTTCTGGAGGTGTTGAGGGAGAATCCATTCACTGCCTCTCTCCTCACTTCTGGAGGTTGCCAGCATTCCTTGGCATTCAGTGGCTCCTGTGGATATCACTCCAATCTCTGCAGCCATCTTCCCATTCCCTTGTCAAGCTTTTTGTTTGCTTGTTTTTGTTTTTTTGGCCACACCATGCAGCATGTGGGATCTTAGTTCCCCTACCAGGGATTGAACCTGCGCCCCCTGCTGTGAAGGTGTGGAGTCTTAACTGCTGGACCACCAGGGAAATCCCAGATTTCCTTCTTTGTGTCCCTCTGTGTCAAATATCTCTCTCCTTTCTCTTAGGAGGACATTTGTTGCATTTAGGGACCATCTAGGCAACCCAGAATGATCTCATCTGGAGATCCTTAACTTCATTACATCTGAAAAGACCATTTTCCCAAATCAGGTCACATTCCCGGGTTTTAGAAATTAGGACATGGATGTTCTCTTGTGCATCACCATTCAATCCACTACAGGTCTTCATTACATGACCGAAGTCTACCTTTTTCAAGGCTGGCGATTTCAGTTTTTCATGATGTCACTACCTTTGAGTAAAGGGGAAAAATATATCAGATACTAACTGGTGCCAGACCCAGGGCTGGCGGCTGTATCTGCATTCCGTCGCTTAATCCTCACAGTGTCTGTAGAAGGCAGATGCTCAGGTCAACTTTATTTTGCAGATGAGGCTGAGAGTACTTCAGTTGTTAGCCCCAGGTCATACAGTCAGTACACAGTGAAGGTGCATTCCAACTCATCTCTGCCAGATTCTGAAATTTCATTTATTGAGGACTGAGCCTGGGCATGGCATTCTCCTATGTGCTTGACAAATCAAAACACACTTAACATCCATAACTGGGACTTCCCTGGTGGTCCAGTGGTTAAGAATCTGCCTTACAATGCAGGGGACACAGGTTCGACCCCTGGATGGAGAACTAAGATCCCACGTGTTGCAGAGGAACAAAGCCCATGTGCCACAACTAGAGAGTTTGTGCACTACAAGGAAAGATCCAGCATGGTGCAACTAAGACCTGAAGCAGCCAAATAAATAAATAAATAACATTCATAATGATCTTCCAGTTAAATACATTATTAATAGCCCCTTCCTTTCTTAGAGATGAGGAACCTGAGACATGAAGGGATTTAGTAACTTGTCCAAGGGCTTCCCTGGTGGTTCAGTGGCAAAGAATCTGCCTGCCAAGCAGGAGACATGGCATTGATCCCTGGGTTGGGAAGATCCCCTGGAGAAGGAAATGGCAACTCACTCCAGTATTCTTGCCTGGCAAATCCCATGGACAGAGGAGCCTGGTGGGCTATAGTCCATGGGGTGGTAAAAGAGTCGGACACGACTGAGCGACTGAACAACAACAACTCCTTGCCTCCCAGAGTCGTGGGGAGGATCTCAGGAGATGACGTATATGACTGGAATTCACTTTGAAAAGAAGACAGGTCCCGTGGAAAATAAAGTAATTATCCATATCCTTATAGACTTCCTCTTCTTCCTCCTCATCATAAAAAGTAGTGCTGTCAGCACCATCCAAGTACCTCTGCAGTTGCCCAACCTGAGAAGTCCAAGGCCAGGGTCAGCAATGACCAGGGGGTGCACTGGCTCGCACCTCTCTGACCTGATCCTGACACTCCTGAGGAAAATATTATACAACCTGAGGGAAGAAGGATGAGCTGGCATGAGGCACACAGCTCGGTCACATTGTCGTCATGCTTGGAGTGTCTCCTGACAATGGAGAGGGTCAGGACAGAACTAACACACCCCGACATACACAAGGAGCTGAGCAAGTAGACTATGCAGGCTCCACAGAGTCATGTGTCACCAAGGGCTTCTCAAGTCAAGCCCAGCTGTTAATAACACTGGGGTAGGGCCAGGGATGGAAGGGAAGCTGGAGTTGATGTCACCAGAAATGCTGGAGGTCAAGGGCGGCAGGGACCCCCCTGTCTGGGGCACATGCCCTGACACCCCAGCTCCAGCTCCTGCCTTTCCAGTGCTTCATTTTGAAGGATACTATCAAGCCTGAACCTTTAGCCTGTCTCATTCTTTCCTCGCCCTTAACTCCCGTGGAGCCTGCATTGCCCAGGTTCTAGAAGTCTCCTCACCTGCTGTGCTTATGGCTCCGTCTCTCTTGTGAGAAACAGTTCCTCTTGTGCTGTGGCGTGTGATCCAGGAAGCACCCTACCTCCCATCCTATTGTGCTCATGGAGGTCAGTCCACATAGTGCTCATGCGTGTGCTCAGTCATGTCCAACTCTTTGTTGACCCCATGGACTGTAGCCCGCCAGCCTCCTCTGTCCACTAGATTCTCCACGCAAGAATACTGGAGTGGGTTGCCATTTCCTCCTCCAGGGGACCGTCCCAACCCAGGGATCAAACCCACATCTCCTGTGTCTCCTGCACTGGTAGGCAGATTCTTTATCACTAGCGCCACCTGGGAAGCCCCTAATAGCGCTCATAAGTCTGGCCAATCGACGCCTTCTGCTGGGCTTTTTCAAATTGGAGCTGGAGGGGAGGACCGTATTTGTTTTCTTGGGTCCCCGCAGTCAGGTTTCTCACCTCATGGAGGATGCCACCTCCAGCAGGAAAGAAAGAAGCTGCTCCATGAAGAAAAGAGAGTGGAAAGGCAGAACCAGCTTGTCCAAGCATTCTTCTTCCTGCTTTCCAGCTGTCCCCAGGGCTAGCTCCATTCTTGTCCTTCCCCAGCTTAATAGCAGGAACCAACACATTCCTCCCTTTTTTGTTTTAAGCTGAATTGAATGGTGTTTCTGTCACTTTCAGTTCAACAGTCCTTATCCCCTCCATATGCCAAGAAAAGTCATAACTATCATATCTCATCCATGGCACTAGGGGCCTCATAACATTTCTCTGAGGCAGCTAGCCCCATTTTATAGATGAGGAAGCTGAGTCACAGAGAATTGAAGTGAATTGTCTGAAGGACCCCAGCAAGTGAGAGGCAAAGCCTAGAATCTGTGTTCTTTCTCCACCCTTGCTCCTCAAAGTTACTCACCTAACCTCCACAGAATGCATCACAGTCCTGCTTTCCTTTCTGTCCACTATACCTCTTTGCCCTCTCTTAGTAGAGTGTGCTAACATCCTAACCAGCTCCTCTGCCTCTCCCCATCTCCAATCCACTAATTCAGGTCAGGATTCCTAAACCATACTCACTGGTTGTGTAATTTACTCAGTTAAAAAGTGGTCCATCAGCAGATGAATGGATAAGAAAGCTGTGGCACATATACACAATGGAGTATTACTCAGCCATTAAAAAGAATACATTTGAATCAGTTCTAATGAGATGGATGAAACTGGAGCCGATTATACAGAGTGAAGTAAGCCAGAAAGAAAAACACCAATACAGTATACTAATACATATATATGGACTTTAGAAAGATGGTAATGATGACCCTGTATGCGAGACAGCAAAAGCAACACAGATGTGTAGAGCGGACTTTTGGACTCTGAGGGAGAGGGAGAGGGTGGGATGATTTGGGAGAATGGCATTGAAACATGTATACTATCATGTAAGAAATGAATCGCCAGTCTATGTTCGATGCAGGATACAGGATGCTTGGGGCTGGTGCACAGGGATGATCCAGAGAGATGGTATGGGGTGGGAGGTGAGAGGGGGGTTCATGTTTGGGAACTCATGTACACCTGTGGTGGATTCATGTCAATGTATGACAAAACCAGTACAGTATTGTAAAGTAAAATAAAGTAAAAATAAAAATTGAAAAATAAATAAATAAAAATAAAATAAAAATTACCAAAAAAAAAAAAAAGCGTCCAGTCCTTCCCACTGCCTACTCAACTAACTTCTGAGCCTGGCATCCCAGGTTGTTCCCAACCTGGGCCTAATCAACCCTTGCAGGTTTCTCTTTCTTTCTCTTGCTGCTGCTGCTGCTGCTAAGCCGCTTCAGTCGAGCCCGACTCTGTGCGACCCCATAGACGGCAGCCCACCAGGTTCCCCCATCCCTGGGATTCTCCAGGCAAGAACACTAGATTGGGTTGCCATTTCCTTCTCCAATCCATGAAAGTGAAAAGTGAAAGTGAAGTCGCTCAGTCGTATCTGATTCCTAGTGACCCCATGGACTGCAGCCCACCAGGCTCCTCAGTCCATGGGATTTTCCAGACAAGAGTACTGGAGTGGGCTGCCATTGCCTTCTCCATTTCTCCTGCTACCCACTGTCAAGGTTCCAGCTGTACCAGACATGCCCTTACACTCCTATCCCTAGCCCTTCGCTCAAGAAAATCCTCCACTTGAACTGCCCCTGTGCCCACTGTGGAAATCCACCCGGTTCATTAAAGCCCATCTCAGACACTGGTACTTAGAAAAAGCCTTCCCAAGATCACTAATTTTATGTTACGGTACCCTCTCAGAATCCTGCTGAACCCTTCATTTTCTCCTTTTAGGGCACTTTTCATATTCTTCTGTATATTATGGGCTTCCCAGGTGGTGCTAGCAGTAAAGAACCCACCTGCCAATGCAGGAGATGTAAGAGACGTGGGTTTGATCCCTGGGTCGGGAAGATCCCCTGGAGGAGGGCATGACAACCCACTCCAGTATTCTTGCCTGGAGAATCCCATGAACAGAGGAACCTGGCAGGTTACAGTCCATGGGGTCACAAAGAGTCAGACACAAATGAAACAACTTAACATGCACATGCACTGGATATGATAGCTATCCTGAAATTTTCCTCAAAATCTTTACCAAGTCAAGAGTGTCAGAAAGACAAGGTCTGTGCCTTTCTTGAGCACCTTCTCCACAACTGGCCCTCTGTTTTGTGCTAGAGGTAGTAAGTTGTATTAGATAATGTGCTAGGCACTATTCTAAGAATTTCATGCATATCATTCTCACAATAATTCTACAAAGTATGTATTGTCATGCTTATTGTAAAGCTGAAGAAACAGAGGCCCAGAGAAGGTAAGCAACTTGCCTGAGATCACGCAGCTAGTAAATGGCAGAGCTGGGATGCAAACCCAGGCAGTCTAGCCCTGGGCTAGGTGCTCGTAAGCACTCTGCCAGACTGCCTTTAAGTTCTCTTCTCTTTCAGCATTCTCTTCTGAGGTGATCCCACTGGCATCTTCATTTTTTTTTTTTTTGCATCCACTTGTATCACACAGTTTTATTGATGCCTGCTGTAAGCCAGGCACTGATGGTGATTCAGCAGTGCAGTGGGTTGAATGACTGCCCCAAAGATATGTCCAACGAGTATGACAATACCTACTTTGTACAATTATTGTGAGAATGATATGAGCTCTCTGTTATGGTGGCATGGCACACATGGGTGTCAAGAACAGTTACGCAATGTCACACAGAGTTTAGAACAAACTACTTTCTCCAAAAGTTACCTTGGAACATTCATTTTTTCTCTATTTAAAAAGCCTATCTTTTACTTGCATATTAGTATATTATGAAAGATGTGGGAATTCCTTGGCTGTCCAGTGGTTGAGACTCTGCATTCTCAATGCCGAGGGCCCAGGTTCAATCACTGGTCAGGGAACTAAAGTCTCACAAACTGGGAAACTCAGCCAAAAAAAAGCCATGATCCTTGTGGATGAGAATGGTTGCATAAACCAGGGAAAAGCCTGGGATCATCTATGGGGAGTGCAAAGCCCACACATCCTCTAAAGATAATTGACAAGCCCTGATCATACTTGTATATTTCAGGAATTCCAGGCTTGGGTTTTTTCCCACAAATTCATCAGCAAAGGGAGAGTGCAGAATTAGGATGCTTCTTTGGGGATTTTAGCTCTTTCTTGGGCGGCAGGGAAGAAAATATAAAACTAAACTCACACCAAATAGTCATACTTAGAATCCTGAAGCTTTAAAAACCCAAGGTAATATCATGGTCTGCAACTTGCCGAGAAACAGTAGAAAAACCTTTGGTCAGCTGCTAAATGGATGGCAGTGTGTGTCGAGAGAACAGAAAATTCTCAGTTATGTGTTGTAGACATGAATTTTGGAAACAATGACATGTGTATACATACGAAACTTCATTTTTCTAAAGCTTAACTGAAGCCTTAGGCCTCCTATTTATGCTGAAGACAAAAAATTTAACCTTACCAGTTCAAAGCAAACTTATTATTTCTGGATTTTTGGTCATTTTTTAATGCTTATTTCAAGTAAATACTTAAACAATCCAGGATACTTTCTCCCTCATTTCTGATCACCTTCCTCATGTGAGGTGGGCAGCAGATGGTTTCATAGGGTCCAGACATCTGTGATCTGCTTCTTGTCTCTGATCAGTTTCAGTCCCAAATTGGCATTTACTGGCCATGTAACTCATCCTGTGCATCCTTTGGCAAAGGACATCCCACTTCTTCCCTCTAAGCTGAATTACAAGGATGACACAAAGGGTGAGGAAAGAGATAGTCAGCTCCCTAAATGGAAGGGCAGGAGGAAACATGGTAGGGTGACATTTGCCCAGACATGAGTGGATGTTGCTGCCACCCACTGCTGAAATGCCCAAGCTTCCTCTAACCTTTATTGCCATGGATCCTGCAGATTGTTCTGAATCATCCATTCTCTGTCTAACTGGGCAGCCTCCTCAGGTCTGTTTGCCTACAGTATAGTCCTATCAAATTGCCAACATCCGCTGGATCATGGAAAAAGCAAGAGAGTTCCAGAAAAATATCTATTTCTGCTTTATTGACTATGCCAAAGCCTTTGACTGTGTGGATCACAAGAAACTGTGGAAAATTCTTTAAGAGATGGGAATACCAGACCACCTGACCTGCCTCTTGAGAAACCTATATGCAGGTCAGGAAGCAACAGTTAGAACTGGACATGGAACAACAGACTGGTTCCAAATAGGAAAAGGAGTACATCAAAGCTGTATATTGTCACGCTGCTTATTTAACTTCTATGCAAAGCACATCATGAGAAACGCTGGACTCAAGAAGCACAAGCTGGAATCAGGATTGCCAGGAGAAATATCAATAACCTCAGATATGCAGATGACACCACCCTTATGGCAGAAAGTGAAGAGGAACTAAAAAGCCTCTTGATGAAAGTGAAAGAGGAGAGTGGAAAAGTTGGCTTAAAGCTCAACATTCAGAAAACGAAGATCATGGCATCTGGTCCCATCACTTCATGGGAAATAGATGGGGAAACAGTGGAAACAGTGTCAGACTTTATTTTTTTGAGCTCCAAAATCACTGCAGATGGTGACTGCAGCCATGAAATTAAAAGACGCTTGCTCCTTGGAAGAAAAGTTATGACCAACCTAGATAGCATATTGAAAAGCAGAGACATTACTTTGCCAACAAAGGTCCATCTAGTCAAGGCTATGGTTTTTCCAGTGGTCATGTATGGATGTGAGAGTTGGACTGTGAAGAAGGCTGAGTGCTGAAGAATTGATGCTTTTGAACTATCGTGTTGAAGAAGACTCTTGAGAGTCCCTTGGACTGCAAGGAGATCCAACCAGTCCATTCTGAAGGAGATCAGCCCTGGGATTTCTTTGGAGGGAATGATGCTGAAGCTGAAACTCCAATACTTTGACCACCTCATGCGAAGAGTTGACTCATAGGAAAGGAGTCTGATGCTGGGAGGGATTAGGGGCAGGAGGAGAAGGGGACGACAGAGGATGAGATGGCTGGATGGCATCACTGACTCGATGGATGTGAGTCTGAGTGAACTCCGGGAGTTGGTGATGGACAGGGAGGCCTGAACTGAACTGAGAGTCCCATCCCAAAGTAACAGGAGCTAGGAGAGTATGTCAGGCAGTGTCTTCCTAATCATTCCATACAACCCTTGGTGTTGGCAAGGTGGGGTGGGGTACAGGTATATTTCTCTACTGGCCCCAGAATATCTCCTGATCAGAGGATGCCTCTGTCCTCAGATGGCAAGGAAAGAAGAAGAGTGGCTCCAAAGGAAAAGAGGAAAATGAGTAAGTCATTTACCCTGCATCTGGTCTGGGTAAAAAGAGTCTGTGTCATTCAGACCATCTCACCAGGGGAGGACTGATCATATAGGGATCTGGGGCCAGTGTTTTTGGAAATGATTTCAGCTTCAAGAACTTATAGCACTAAGAACTTGTTGAAAGTTGGTAGCCTTGGGGCTCTGGCCAAACCCTTTGTTACATCTAGGGACCAATTGAGCTTTCTTCTTCACTTGCTATCAATTAGTTATTTCCATTATTTCTCCTTCTCTTTCTGTACTGTTTTTGGCATTAGTTCATCTCCGTTATGCTGGCATTTCAAGGAAGCACTTTTTCCCACAAGCCAGAAGTTGATGTAAGTTGATCTTTACACATTGTGAGGAGACTTGATTATCAAAGACCTCAAAGAATCTCATTATCAAATGTTTTAATGATGACAATCCAGCATGTGGTCCTTCCCAGAAGTTTAGAACTATAAAATTTTTTTAAAGACATCTTTTCTTAGTTCCACAGACAAAACTTTTAAATCGAACATATACACACCTTAGTAAATGGATAGCTTTTTTGTGATATGGGAATTATAATGTGGAACTACTATAGCAACAGCTGAAGGAAGCACATGTTCAAAATTCTCTCAACAGCAATTTAGCCATATGTAGAAAGAAATCTTAAAAATGTGTTTATTCATATCCTTTGTTTCAACTGCACTTCTAGGAATTTATAGTAAGAAATAAAGATGTGTGCACAGAGACTGAACTTCCACTTAGAATGTAGAAAGGCACACGAGAATGTGATTTCCACCCTAACAATGAGAAGGATTGAGTAATTTATAAAAACATAACATTTCTTGATCCCAACAGAACTCTGAAGTCAGAGGGAAAGCAAGTAAAATGAGTTCTTGGATCACCAAACCTTCTGAGAAGAGATGAGACAGCTGATCTATTTCATCTTTGGCAGAGCAGAGGGAATAAGGAGTTGGCAACACAAGTGGTATCAGCTAACTTTTTTTTTTCTTTGCTGTGCATCACGTGAGATCTAGTCCCCTGACCAGCGATCAAACCCGCACCCCCTGCGTTGGAAGCATGGAGTCTTAACCACCGGACCAACAGGGAATTCCCCTCAGCTAACAATTTAATGAATTCTTAAAGGCCAAGTCTGGGTTAGCACATCAGTTTAAAATAGCTAAGGAGCTCAGACATAAACAGATCTCACACTCACTTCCACAAACCTTCACTGGGGGTTCTCTTGAAAGACTGATGGGAAGGCAGGAGACTGGAAAGAACTCCTCCAAGTGATGACTGATGCTGGGGGATCACTACAGTCTCATTTATTTCCCTGAATCTTTTCTTTTTCTTTTCTTTCTTTCTTTTTTTTTTATGAAGCAAAAGCTTTAAGTGACTGGGAGAATGGTGATATCTTTTTGCTCCCAGGTTCCAAGTCGAAATCTCTTGCCTCAGGAGGAAGGTAGAAGCAAAAACTTCCTTTCCCTGAAGGAGGGGCAGGAATCCATCTCAAGCTCAGGGGCTTTCAAGGATCCCAAGCAAAGATCCATATCATCTGGGAGAGGGGAAGGGAATTCTTATACCAGATCAATGCTGAAAACAAGGCAGAATCTGGCGCCATAGGGAAGAAGGGCAAGAACACTGAGAAAGCACTACCCTTGAAGACCAAGTACACAGAGCTTGCCTAAGAAAGGGGCTGGACCAAGACAACAGAAAATGTGTCCACCCCCTACCATAAGCCAACTATCGAGTAACAAGCAATAGCAGTTTAGCAAGAGTGGAGAGACAGTCAACTTCTGTAGGGCAGGTGTATAAAAAATTGTAATTCTCTTATGGGTAGATAATGGAGGCACTGAGAAAAACCCATGAGCATCAAGTTCCATTCTAAGAACAGGGGTAACAACAGCCAAGATCTGGAGAAATTTGAAGCTTGTAGCACACTTAGGTAAAGATAGCAAGAACAAAACAACACAAACCCTGCTAAACTTCCAACTAAGTTGACTCAAGCCCCAGTGGCCTAGCAGAAGAAGAGGTGTACTCACTGGCAGGCTAATGTTCTAACCGTGATGCCCAGGATTCAATAAAAAAATTTTAAGAAACAAAAAAGCAAGTTAAAAAAAAACATTGTCAGGCGATTACATAGCTAACAGAACTAGATTCAGAGATAACCCACTTGTAGGAATTTTTAAACAGAGACTTTAAAATAAATATTAATAATATGTTAAAAGCAGAGACATTACTTTGCCAACAAAAGTCCATCTAGTTAGTCAAGGCTATGGTTTTTCCAGTAGTCATGTATGGATGTGAGAGTTGGACTATAAAGAAAGCTGAGCACCAAAGAATTGATGCTTTTGAACTGTGGTGTTGGAGAAGACTTTTGAGAGTCCCTTGAACTGCAAGGCAATTCAACCAGTCCATCCTAAAGGAGATAGGTCCTGAATGTTCATTGGAAGGACTGATGTTGAAGCTGAAACTGCAATACTTTGGCCACCTGATGCAAAGAACTGACTCATTTGAAAAGGCCCTGATGCTGGGAAAGATTGAAGGCGGGAGGAGAAGGGGATGACAGAGGATGAGATGGCTGGATGGCATCACCAACTCAATGGACATGAATTTGGGTAAACTCTGGGAGTTGGTGATGGACAGGGAGGCCTGGCATGCTGTGATTCATGGGGTTGCAAAGAGTCGGACATGACTGAGCGACTGGACTGAACTGAAAGGCAGAGGAGAGCTTCCCAGATGATGCTAGTGGCGCCAATGCAAGAGATGTAATAGACATGGGTTTGATCCCTGGGTTGGGA
Organism: Oryx dammah; assembly: GCF_014754425.2. Classification (NCBI taxonomy): domain Eukaryota; kingdom Metazoa; phylum Chordata; class Mammalia; order Artiodactyla; family Bovidae; genus Oryx; species Oryx dammah. The sequence goes on from NW_024070207.1 coordinate 43,120,755, forward strand.
AGATCCTCTGGAGGAGGACATGGCAACCCACTCCAGTATTCCTGCCTGGAGAATCCCATGGACAGAGAAGCCTGGCAGGCTATGGTCCATAGGGTTGCAAAGAGTCGGACATGACTGAAGCAACTTAGCATACACAGAGACTGAAAAGAATATGATATTAGATGGAAATCTGGATATATGCAGATAAGTGGAAAACGGCAAAAATTAAGGTAAACAAAATATATTATTTTCACATTTAATTGCTTTATTTTAAAAAATTTTTATTATAGTTGATTTACAATGTTGTACATGTTTCAGATGTACAGCAAAGTGTATTTTAAAAAATTTCCTTGAGATGTCCTTTTTGACCTATGGTTTATTTAGAAGTATATTGTTTAGCTTTCAAATGTTGGGAGAATTTTCTGTTATTTTTCTATTATCAATTTCTAATTTGATTTCATTGTAATAGGAGAACACATTCTGCATTATTTCAGTTCTTTCAAATTTGTTGAGGTATATTTTATGGCCCAAGATATGAACTATCTTGATAAATGTTTTGTGGACCTTTGAAAATAACAGTTATTCTGTTCTGAGGGGAAGTGTTCTATCAGTTCAGTTGTTTGGTCTGACTCTTTGCAACCCCATGGACTGCAGCACGACAGGCTTCCCTGTCCATCACCAACTCCCGGAGCTTGCTCGAACTCATGTCCATTGAGTCAGTGATACCATCCAACCATCTCATCCTCTGTCGGTTCTATAAATGTCAATTAAATTCTGTTGGTTGATAATGTTCTTGACTTCTTCTATACTCTTCCTGATTTTCTCTCGAGTTGTTGAGAGAGGGATGTTGAAGTCACCAAATACATCTGTGCATTTGGCTATTTCTCCTTTTTTCATCACAAATTTTATAGCTCTGTTTTTTTTTTAATGCATTTCTGCTTTGGGTTTCTATGTCTTCTCTTTTATTCATTTATTTACTTTTGACTGTGCTGGGTCTTCGCCACTACACGTGGACCTTCTCTAGTTGCAGTGAGCAGTGGCTGCTCTTCTTTCACTGAGGTGCACATGCTTCCCACTGCAGTAGTTTCTCTTGTTGTGGAGCACAGGCCCAGGAGTTGTGCCACGTGGGTTCAGTAGTTTTGGCTCTCAGGCTCTAGAGGACAGGCTCAACAGTTGTGGTGCATGGGCTTAGTTGCTCCAAGACACATGGAATCTTCTCAGACTAGAGATTGAACCCATGTCCCCTGCACTGGCAGGCAGCTTCTTATCCACTGCACCACCAGGGAAGTCCTCCCTAGATCTTCATGGTGGACTGATGCCTTTGTCATTATATAATGTCTCTGTCATTGTCTGGCAACTTTCTTTGCTCTAAAGTCTGCTTTCTCTGATATTAATATAGCTACTCCTGATTTCTTTTTGTCTTCCTTTTACTTTCAACTTATTTCCAATTGTCATATTTTTTAAATCTATAGTGAAAATCTATGCTTTTAATTGGTGGATTTAGACCATTTACATTTAACTTAATTATTGCTATGCTAGTACTTAAGTCTGCCATTTTATTTTTTCATTTTCCTCTGAAATGAAAAAAAATTATCCTCTGTATTTTTCTTTTCTGTGTTTTATTTTTCTTGCATTCCTGTGGGAATTCTACTTTGATTTATCTATAATGTTTTTGACTGTATCTCTTTGTATAGGCATTTTTTAGTATTTTCTCTAGATACATCATTGAAATGAAATGAAAAAATCACTCAGTCATGTCCAACTCTTTGTGACCCCATGGACTGTAGCCTACCAGGCTCAAACATACATGGGATTTTCCAGGCAAGAGTACTGGAGTGGATTGCCATTTCCTTCTCCAAGGGATCTTCCTGACCCAAGGATCAAACCCGGGTCTCCAGCATTGTAGGCAAATGCTTTACCGTCTGAGCCACCAGGAAAGTCTTTACAGTCTACTGGTGTTATCATTAAACTAGTTTGAATGAAGTATAGAAACCGTACCTCCATTGACATCCCTTTACTCTCTCCATTTATGATGGAGTTGCCTTAAATAGTTCTTCTACATACAGTTAGAAATACAAGAGACAGTGTTTTAATTTTTGCTCCAACTGTCAAACATAATTTGGAAAGCTCAAGAACAGGAAAAAAAAGTCTATTTTATTTACTTGCACTTTTACTAAGTGTATTCCTTCTTCCTTCCTGATGCTCCAAGATTTATTTATTAATTAATTAAAAAAATCATTTCCTTTTAGTTGAAGGAAGTTACTTTAGCCTTTCCTTTAGGGTAGCTCTGCTGGTGAAAAATTCTTATATTCCTTTATCTGAGAATATTTTGATTTCTCTTTTACTTCTGAAGTATATTTTCATTGGGTAGAGGATTCTGAGTTGACAGTTCTTTTGTTTCAGCACTTGAGAAACACTGTGCCAGTTTCTTCTAGCTCTGTGGATTCTGATGAGAAATCCCTCATTCCAATTGTCTTCTCCCTACAAGCAAAGTGTCATTTTTCTCTTACTGCTTTCAAGATTTTTTCATTGTCTTTATTTTGCAGAAGTTTAACTGGAATGTGTCTTGGCATAGATTTTCTTTGGGTTTACCCCTTTGTAGTTTGTTGAGCTTCTTGAATCTATGTGTCTTTGCCAACTCTGAGGAGTTTTCAGCCATTATTCTTCAAGTATTTTTCAGCTCTTTTATTCCTCTCCTCCAAGACTCTTATTACATTAATGTTAGATATTTTGTTATAGTTTCACGGGGTTCTGAGGCTCCATTCATTTTTGTACTAGATTGTTTGTTGTTGTTGTATAGATTGTATGCATGTGTGCTCAGTTGCTTCAGTCATGTTCAACTCTTTGTGACCCTATGGACTGTAGCCCACCAGGCTCCTCACTCCATGAGACTCTCTAGGCCAGAATACTGGAGTGGTTAAAATCTGGAGGGACAGGGTGGGGAGGGAGGTGTGAGGGGGTTTCAGAATGGAGTGGACAGATGTATACATATGGCCAATTCATACTGATGTATGGCAAAAACCATCACAATATTGTAAAGTAATTATCCTCCAGTTAAAATAAATAAAAGAAAAACACAATACTGGAGTGGGTTGTCATTCCCTCCTCCAGGGGATCTTCCTAACCCAGGGATCAGGTCCATGTCACTTAAGTCTACTACATTGGCAGGCAGGTTCTTTACTGCTAGAGCCACCTGGGAAAAGCTGTACAGATTGAGATAGAAAGTTATGACCAACCTGGATAGCATATTCAAAAGCAGAGACATTACTTTGCCGACTAAGGTCCGTCTAGTCAAAGCTATGGTTTTTCCAGTAGTCATGTATGGATGTGAGAGTTGGACTGTGAAGAAGGCTGAGCGTTGAAGAATTGATGCTTTTGAACTGTGGTGTTGGAGAAGACTCTTGAGAGTCCCTTGGACTGCAAGGAGATCCAACCTGTCCATTCTGAAGGAGATCAGCCCTGGGATTTCTTTGGAAGGACTGATGCTAAAGCTGAAACTCCAGTACTTTGGCCACCTCATGTGAAGAGTTGACTCATTGGAAAAGACTCTGATGCTGGGAGGGATTGGGGGCAGGAGGAGAAGGGGACGACCGAGGATGAGATGGCTGGATGGCATCACTGACTCGATGGACGCGAGTCTGAGTGAACTCTGGGAGTTGGTGATGGACAGGGAGGCCTGGCGTGCTGCGATTCATGGGATCGCAAAGAGTCGGACATGACTGAGCGACTGAACTGAACTGAACTGAAATATTATTCTATCTTTCAGTTCACTGATTCTTTCCTCTATCTCCTCCTTTTGTTATTCAACCCATCCACTAAACTTTCTATTTCAGTTATTGTATTTTTCAGTTGCAAAGTTTATGTTTTGCTCTTCTGTACATCTTCTATACCTTTGTTGAAACTGTCTGTTTCTTTGCTGAGAGTTTTATTTTATTTTCTTTTTCATTCTTTTCAAGTGAAACTGCTCCTTGAAATATTTTTATTATGGCTGCCTTTAAATTTTCATCAGATACTTCTTACACCTATGTCATCTTGGAATTGGCATCTCCTTTTATTTTTATTTTGTGGTTTTACTTCTCAGAATGTGGGATCCTATGACCAGGGGTTGAACCCATGCCCCCTGAATTGTAAACATGGAGTCTTAACCACTGGACCACCAGGGAAGTTCTGGAATTGGAACCTCTTGAATACATTTTTTATTCAGTTTCAAATCTTCCTCTTGTACATGTAAAAGGAAGATTTACATGTACAAAATAGAAAATTAGATATGATAAACAGAGTGCCTGAAGAACTATGGATGGAGGTTCGTGACATTGTACAGGAGACAAGAATCAAGATCATCCTTAAGAAAAAGAAATGCAAAAAAGCAAAATAGTTGTCTGAGGAGGCATTACAGATAGCTGAGAAAAGAAGAGAAGTTAAAGGCAAAGGAGAAAAGGAAAGATTTACCCATTTGAATGCAGAGTTCCAAAAAATAGCAAGGAGAGATAAGAAAGCCTTCGTCAGAGATCAGTGCAAAGAAATAGAGGAAAACAATAGAATGGGAAAGACTAGAGATCTCTTCAAGAAAATTAGAGATACCAAGGGAACATTTCATGCAAAGATGGGCTTGATAAAGGACAGAAATGGTCTGGACCTAACAGAAGCAGAAGATATTAAGAAAAGGTGGCAAAAATACACAGAAGAACTGTACAAAAAAGGTCTTCATGACCCAGATAATCACGATGGTGTGATCACTCACCTAGAGTCAGACATCCTGGAATGTGAAGTCAAGTGGGCCTTAGGAAGCATCACTACGAACAAACTTAGTGGAGGTGATGGAATTCCAGTTGAGCTATTTCAAATCCTAAAAGATGATGGTGTGAAAGTGCTGCACTCAATATGCCAGCAAACTTGGAAAACTCAGCAGTGGCCACAGGACTAGAAAAGGTCTGTTTTCATTCCAATTCCAAAGAAAGGCAATGCCAAAGAATATTCAAACTACCACACAATTGCACTCATCTCATACACTAGCAAATTAATGCTCAAAATTCTCCAAGCCAGGCTTCAACAGTATGTGAACTGTGAACTTCCAGATGTTTAAGCTGGTTTTAGAAAAGGCAGAGGAACCAGAGATCAAATGGCCAACATCCACTGGATCATTCAAAAAGCAAGAGAGTCCCAGAAAAACATCTACTCCTGACTATGCCAAAGCCTTTGACTGTGTGGAATAAACTGTGGAAAATTCTTCAAGCAATGGGAATACCAAACCACCTTATCTGCCTCCTGAAAAATCTGTATGCAGGTCAAGAAGCAACAGTGAGAACTGGACATGGAACAACAGACTGGTTCCAAATTGGAAAAAGAATACGTCAAGGCTGTATATTATCACCCTGCTTATTTAACTTATATGCAAAATACATCTTGCGAAATGCTGGACTGGATGAAGCACAAGCTAGAATCAAAATTGCTGGGAGAAATATCAATAACTTCAGATATGCAGAAGACACCAACCTTATGGCAGAAAGTGAAGAACTAAGGAGCCTCTTGATGAAAGTGAAAGAGGAGAGTGAAAAAGTTGGCTTAAAACTCAACATTCAGAAAACTAAGATCATAGCATCTGGTCCCATCACCTCATGGCAAATAGATGGATAAACAATGGGAACAGTGGCTGACTTTATTTTTTTTTGGCCTCCAAAATCACTGCAGATGGTGACCACAGCCATGAAATTAAAAGATGCTTGCTCCTTGGAAGAGAAGCTATGACCTACCTAGACAGCAGATTAAAAAGCAAAGACATTACTTTGCTGACAAAGATCCATCTAGTCAAAGCTGTTTTTTCCAGTAGTCATGTATGGATGTGAGAGTTGGACTATAAAGAAAGCTGAGCGCCAAAGAATTGATACTTTTGAACTGTGGTGTTAGAAAAGACTCTTGAGAGTCCCTTGGACTGCAAGGAGATCCAACCAGTCCATTCTAAAGGAAATCAGTCCTGGGTGTTCATTGGGAGGACTGCTGCTGAAGCTGAAACTCCAATACTTTGGCCACTTGATGCGAATAACTGACTCATTGGAAAAGACCCTGATGCTTGGAAAGACTGAAGACAGGAAGAGACGGGGATGACAGAGGATGAGATGGTTGGATGGCATCACTGACTCAATGGACATGAGTTTGAGTAAATTCCGGGAGTTGGTGATGGACAGGGAAGCCTGGAGTGTTGCAGTCCATGGGGTCACAAGGAGTTAGACACAACTGAGCGACTGAAGTGAATTTTTTATTGAAATCTGAAGAATTTCATAATGCATTATAATGCTTTGGATGCAATTTATTTAAACTTTAGCAGGCTTTCTCTGACACCACACTGGCAAAGGGAGGATGACTCAGCCTCATTGCTGATAACAGGGGTTAGAAATCCAGCTTTCCTACTTGACCTCTGCTGTCAGTCAAGAGGAGGTATCTCATTACTGTTGAGTGGTGAGTAGGATTTCTGGCTACTCATGAGGCCTCCATTGATACCTTCTTGCCTTGGAGGGGTAGGAGTTCTTTGTTACTGCTCCCCAAATAACCTTGACTGACACCAGGAGGTGGGGAGCTCACTATTAGCCATCAGGAATGAACACTGCTCCCTATATGGCCTTCTCTAACATTATCTTGATGTGAGTTTTGGTCACCTTGTAACAATCTGCAAGGATGGAGGTCAATGCTCCCCATTCTGCCTTTGTTGATATGAGTTGGAGGTGGGTTCATAGTTTTTTCTGTGATGTTTTGCTGGAGGAGAGCAGTATTATCTAAAAGTTTCTGTCTTCCTAGGCTACTCCTTTCCTAGTCCTTTGGCTAAAGAAATCATGCTTCTATTGGGTCTTTTTTTCTCTTGGTATGTGCCCATTATTATTTTTCTGTTACTGACTTCTTCAGCTTCAAGTCTGGGATGTATGAGGAAAAACAAAACCCAGAGAACTCAGTACCATGTTGTACCTCAGGTCCTGAGGTCCATACATGGTTTGCATGTCTCTCCACATTTCAGCTTCTTCTTATATTTCTTTTATATATAATTTCTAGGGCTTTTAGTTACACTTAGCAGGGTAAAGAGGATAAAGTATGTCCATTTTCTCAAAAGTAGAAGTCCTCCAAATATATTTAAAGAATTAAAATTATACAAACTATGTTCTCTGGTTACAAAAGAATTAAACTAGAAACCAATAGCAGAAAGATATCTAGAATATCTCCAAATATTTGGAAATTAAGAAATATACTTTTAAATAACTTATGAAACAATAGAGAAGTCACAAGGAGAGTCAGAAAAAATTTTGAGTTGAATAAAAATAAAACATAATATAGTCAGAATGTGTGGGTACAACTAAAGCAGTACTGAAAGGGAAATTTATGGCACTAATTGTATAAACTAGAAAAGAAGAAAAGTCTAAAATCAATCAACTAAGTTCTACTTCGAAAAACTAGAAAGAGTAGAAGAAATTAAACATAAAAGAAGCAAAATGAAGGAAATGATAAGGATAACAGAAATAAATCAAATAGAAAACAAATAATAGAGAAAATCAATTAAATTGTTTCCTTGAAAATAATAAAACTGACAAATCTCTAGCAAGACTGTTTATAAAAGAAGAGATAAAACACAAGCTTTTCAACATCAAAATGGGTTGTGTAATAGCTATAGCTTCTAAAGATATTTAAAAGATTAAGGCTATATTATGAATAACTTCTTGCCAGTACATTTAGTAAATTAGATGAAGTTTAGTAACTTAGATATTCTTTGAAGATCACGAGCCACCAGTTATTCAAGAAGAAACAGATCACCTGAATGTCCTTATGGCTATTAAAGAAATAAAATTTATAGTCAAAACCTTACCACAAACAAGACTCTAGCCCTAGTTTGAAAACCTCCCCAAAGAAAACTATTGACTCAAGAGGAAGGAATAATTAATTCAGTTTATAAGGCCAGCTTTATCCCAATACCAAATCAAAGGCATTAAAATAAAATTACAAAACAACATCCCTGTTGAATACAGATGTAAAAATCCTTAACAGTATATTACCATATTTAATCTGACAATATATAAAAGATAAACTATCATACCTAAGTAGAATTTGGTCCAAGAAAGTAAGTTTAGTTCAAAATTAAAAGACCAATAGATAAAGAAGTGGTGCATATATACAATGGAATATTACTCAGTAATTAAAAGGAATGAAATGCCATTTGCAGCAACATGAATGCAAGTAGAGATTATCTTACTAAATGAAGTAAGTCAGAAAGAGAAAGACAGATACCATATGATATCACTTATATGTGGAATCTAAAATATGACACAAATGGACCTATCTACAAACCAGAAACAGACTGATGGACATTAGAAAAAAGACTGGTGGTTATCAAGGGGGAAAGGGTTAATGAAGGGATGGAGTAGGGGATTGGGGTTAGCAGATGTAAGCTTTTATACATAGAATGGATAAACAACGAGGTGTTAGTATATAGCACAGAGAATTATATTCAATATCCTATAATAAACAATAATAGAAAAGAATATTTTTAAAGAAGAGTGTATATATGTATAACTGAATCACTTTGCTGTACAGCAGAAATTAACACAACATTGTAAATCAACTATATGTCAATAAAAAATTCAAAGACCAATAAGACAATTCACTCTAACAAGTGAACTGTTTTTTATTATCTCACTCCATGCAGCAGAAATATTTGACAAGATTCACCATTTATTCAGTTAAAAACTCTCAAGAAATAAGAATAAAAGAGAAATTTCTAAAACTGATAGAGCATTTATTTTTTAAAAACCCTCAGCCAGTAGAGGGAGAGGGTGGGATGATTTGGCTGAATGGCATTGAAACATGTATAATATCATATATGAAACGAATCGCCAGTCCAGGTTCAATGCATGATACTGGATTCTTGGGGCTGGTGCACTGAGACGACCCAGAGGGATGGTATAGGGAGGGAGGAGGGAGGGGGGTTCAGGATGGGGAACATGTGTATACCTGTGGCAGATTCATGTTGGTGTATGGCAAAACCAATACAATATTGTAAAGTAATTAAACCTCCAATTAAAATAAATAAATTTATATTTAAAAATAAATAAAAACAGTCAAAAAAAGAGAGAAACTCTAGACAGCGTGCCTGAAAAAATATGGATGGAGATTCATAACATTGTACAGGAGGCAGTGACCAAAACCATCCCAAAGAAAAAGAAATGTAAGAAGGCAAAGTGGTCGTCTGAGGAGGCCTTACAAATAGCTGAGGAAAGAGAGAAGCAAAACACAAAGGAGAAAGGGAAAGATATACCCAATTGAATGCAGAGTTCCAGAGAATAGGAAGGAGAGATAAGAAGAACTTCTTTAATAAACAATGGGAAGAAATAGGGGAAAACAATAGAATGGCAAAGACAGAGATCTCTTCAAGAAAATTAGAGATACCAAGGGAACATTTCATGCAAGGATGGGCATGATAAAGGGCAGAAATGATAAGGACCTAATAGAAGCAAAAAAGGTTAAGAAGAGGTAGCAAGAATATACAGAAGAAGTATACAAAAGTCTTAATGACCCAGATAACTGCAATGGTATAATTACTCACCTAGAGCTGGAAATCCTGGATTGTGAAGTCAAGTGGGCCTTAGGAAGCATTACTAAAAGCAAAGCTAGTGGTGGTGATGGAATTCCAGCTGAGCTATTTCAAATCCTAAAAGATGATGCTGTTAAAGTGCTGCATCAATATGCCAGCTAATTTAGAAAAGTCAACAGTAGCAAAAAGACTGGACAAGGTCAGTTTTCATTCCAGTCTCCAAAAAGGGCAATGTCAGAGAGTGTTGAAAGTACCATACAATTACACTCATTTCACATGCTAGCAAGGAAATGTTCAAAATTCTTCAAGCTGGGCTTCAACATTATGTGAACTAACTTCCAGACGTACAACTGGGTTTAGAAAAGGCAGAGGAACCAGAAATCAAGTTGCCAACATCTGTTGGATCATGGAGAAAGCAAGGAAATTCCAGAAAAACATCTACTTCTGCTTCATTGACTATGCTAAAGCCTTTGACTGGATCACAACATACTGTGGAAAATTCTTCAAGAGATGGGAATTCTTTAAATTCTTACCCATATCTTGAGAAACCTGTAGAGGGGTCAAGAACCAACAGTTAGAACTGTACATGGAACAACAGACTGATTCAAAATAGGGAAAGGAATACATCAAGGCCCTTATTGTCACCCCACTTATTTAACTTCTATATAGAGTACATCATGAGAAAAATTGCAAGGCTAGATGAATTACAACCTGGAATCAAGATTGCTGGGAGAAATATAAAAAACTCAGAAATGCAGAAGATACCACTCTAATGGCAGAAAGTGAAGAGGAACTAAAGAAACTCTTGATGAGGGTAAAAGAGGAGAATAAAAAAGCTGGCTTGAACTCAACATTCAAAAAACTAAGATCATGGCATCCAGTCCCATCACTTCATGATAAATAGAAGGGGAAAAAGTGGAAGCAGTGACAGATTTCATTTTCTTGTGCTCCAAAATCACTGCGGATGGTGTTGCAGCCATGAAATTAAAAGAGGCTTGCTCCTTGGAAGGAAAGCTATAACAAACCTAGACAGCATTTAAAAAAGTAGAGACATAGGTACGTATGGTCAAAGCTATGGTTTTTTCAGCAGTCAAGTACCAATGTGAGACTTAGAACATAAAGAAGGCTCAGCATTGATGAATTGTTGCTTTCTAATTGTGCTGCTGAAGAAAACTCTTGAGAGTCCCTTGGACGGCAAGGAGATCAAATCAGTCAGTCCTAAAAGAAATCAACCCTGAATATTCATTGGAAGGACTGATGCTGAAGCTGAAGCTCCAGTACTTTTGCCATCTGATGCGAAAAGCCTACTCATTGGAAAAGACTCTGATGCAGGGAAAGATTGAAGGTAAAAGAAGAAGGGGACGGTAGAGGATGAGTTGGTTAGATAGCATCACTGACTCAGTGGGTATGAATTTGAGAAAACTCTGTGAGATAGTGGAGGTCAGAGGAATGGCGTGCTTCAGTTCATAGGGTCACAAAGAGTAGGACACAATTTAGCGACTGAACTGCAACAATAATTGAATCTCTAAAAACGATAATGTAGATTATTGTTTATCAAATGTATTTTAAATATCATATGCTTTTTAAGAGTTAAAAATAATATATGCAGTAAACTTTATGTAAAACTATCTTATACACAGTGCATAATAATGAGCTGCAGTAGATAAACATCAAGTTTTACATGAGAACTTGCTGTGAATTATAGGATTGTGAGTGTTTTAAACTTTTTCATCTATTCACTTATCTGCTTTTCCTCATTTTTATACATGAGCTGTATAGCTAACATCATAAAAATAAATAATACTTTAATATACGAAATTTGGTCTCTATCAGATCTCTTGTATGGTTTAGAAGTAATATTACAGAATAACATAAATGTATCATCTTTGTAAATTTCTCATCTTTTCCATCTTCATCTAAGTAAGCTCTCTAATAAATGTGGTCCTGACCTTTTCATGTAAGTATAGTGAGATTTGGGTGGTTCAATTTGATCTTCATAATTTCAACATTCTAGAATCTCAATTACATTTCCTATTTTCCCCAATACTTTGAGATACACTAGTATTTTAACATTCATATACAATTCTGCCTTTTGAAATTTCCTTTATTTTATTCCTAGTGCAGTTGGTATGACAATCTAAAACATCATTAATTCCAAGATTAGTTTTAATCAAACAATATTTTAAGTGATCACATTTCTACTTGCATTTTAAAATATCCTTTAAGCATTCACATCATGTATATATTTAATTCAGATACTGCTGAGAAACATAATTTCTGTTTTACTTGTACTGTCTGCATTGGAAAAAATCACTAATTTACATCTCAGAATTATTATGTTAAAATGTTCCTGAGCAGAAATCAGATCCTGAACTCTCAACAAAGTCTTTTGCCTGATATTATTTCTAAAAGTCACTTATTCTACCCTCTCTGTTAAAGGATTATGGAAATCAATACACACTGGTCAGTCACTAGATTTGAAAGAGAAAACCAGCCCAGGACTCTAGCATATAATTATGGAATTGAGTGAAAAACATTTATAACTGAGTTAATTATGACACATCTTCTGCTTATAGCATGGCATTTAGGAGAACAGGCCGTGGAGTGAGATTGCTTGGGTTCCAAATCCCGACTTACTAGCCAGAGAATGGGGGGAATGTACCCTCTCTTGGCCTCTATTTCCTTCCTTTAAAATAAGGGTATTGTAAATGAAAAGATGTCCCAGAATGGAAGAAAATAAAAATAAAATAAGGGTAATGCCAGTCTCTTCCTCAGAGGAATGATATATTGATTAAAGCACTACATTCAAAGCACTTAAGAGTAGCACCTGGCAGGTTTTAAGGATTCAGTAAATATTATCTATTATTTGATAAACTGGTGGTTTGAGGTGAAGTCAGTTCAAGATACAGATGGAATGAACAATGGATTAAGGTGTTGTTGTTCAGCCACTAAGTTGTGTCCTATCCTGCACAGAGAAGATTGTTCCTTGGAGCTCTGCTAAAGACTGAGTATTTGTATCCCCCTAAAATTCATACGTTGAAATAAAATCTCCAGTGTGATGGTATTTGGAAGTATGGCCTTTAGAAGGTAATTATGTCATAAATACTCATAAATGGGATTAGTGCCCTTGTAAGGGGTTGAAGAGACCAGAGCTCTCTCTGTCCACCATGTGAGGATACATGGAGATAATGGCCTTCTATGAACCAAGAAATGAGCACTCTCTAAACATTGATCTGTCAGTGCCTTGATCTTAGACTTCCCACACTCCATAACTGTGAGAAATAAATGTTTGTTGTTAAGTCATCCAGTCTATGGTATTTCTGTTATAACAGATCTAATGGGTGTAGACAAGCTCCTCAATCATCTAGAAAGATTTCCTCATGAGAATGGATTTTGATGCTTGCCTTTCTCTCTTTAGACATGACCCTTCCCATCCTTACAAAGAGGAAGGCCAAGAACCAAATTTATCTTGCCTTTGGCTTGGACAGAAGAGCATTCCCAGTGCTTCTCAGTAATAAGCTTTGTGAGTGTATCAGATCATAGATGCTGTATACTCATAACAAATAGAAAAACTCAAAATAATTCATAAATCATGCAGATACTTATACTTTAGGTCCCAGTGCCATATTTACTGGTATCCCCCTTTCAGCCTTGTATCTGTGTTGTCATGCTATGTGCTTCTAGGAAAGGAATGCACTTTGCTCAACTTTTGACTTAGACTATATAAATCTCTCCAGAAATCATTGTTTTTGTTTTTTAGAACAGGAAGACAAATTTATAGTATAGCAAGAGATCACAATGCTTACTTTAAAGATGAGGCTCTTGGGACTTCCTTCAGTGGCCAAAACTCTGGGCTCCCCATGCAGAGGGACTAGGTTCAATTCTTGGTCAGGGAACTATTAATAGACCCCACATACCACAACTAAGAGCTTGCATGTCATAACTAAGGAGCCTGCATGCCACAATTAAGACCTGGTGCAGCCAAATAAATAAATAATTTTCTTTTTTTTTTTAATGAGGACCTTCACTGAAACCAAAAAAGGAGAACTGACTTGCCATCACAAGCACCACAAAACCAGGCAAAGAATAGGAAATAGAGAATTAGACAGCTTTGTGACCTGGGACTAGATATTTATGATAATCTGTTCTAGTAGCAATAATAACATCTCAGCAGTCTTGATCACCTATGTGTTACACATTGTGCTAAGACCTTAATATGTAGTAACTCATTTAAACCTCACAGTTATCCTATGATTCAGGCTTTTTGCTTAAATTGTTTCACACTTTAGATATGGGGACACTGAAACTTTGAATGTTTAGGTGATCTGCCCCAGATCATGTAGCTAGTGAATACTAGAGCCATGATTAAAACCCTGGAAATCTGATTCTTGATCTGAACTCTTACCACTGTGTTATGAAATGATATGGAGATGCTAATACTTGTCTGATAAGATTGCATTAAACCACATAGTGCTATGAGATAGCAATTAGCACAGGTATATGGAATTCAGTACTCAGTCGGTAAATGTTGGTACATTTTGCCTGTTACATAGTCATCATCAGATTAATTAGGGCCCCTTCATGGATCACACCCTTCTCATGGTGAAGGGGCTTGCATAATTCAGTGAAGCTGAGACATGCTGTGCAGGGCCACCCAAGATGGATGGGTCATGTGGAGAGTTCTGACAAAACATGGTCCACTGGCGGAGGAAATGGCAACCATTCCAGTAGTCTCACTTCAAGAACACCATGAACAGTATAAAAAGGCTAAAAGATATGATACTGGAAGAAAAGCCACCCAGGTAAGAAAGTGTCCAATATGCTACTGGGGAAGAGCAGAGGGCAATCACTAATAGCTTCAGAAAGAATGAAGTGGCTGGGCTAAAGCAGAAATGACACTCACTTGGGGATGTGTCTGGTGGTGAAAGTGAAGTCCAATGCTATAAAGAACAGTATTGCATAGGAATCTGGAATGTTGGGTCCACGCATCAAGGTAAATTGGACATGATCAAGCAGCAGATGGCAAGAGTAAACATCAACATTTGGAATCAGTGAACTAAAATTGACGGGAATGAGTGAATTTAATTCATATGACTTATATATCTACTACTGTGGGCAAGAATCCCCTAGAAGAGACAGAGTAGCCCTCCTAGTCAACAAGAGTCTAAAATGCAGTATTTGGGTGCAATCTCAAAAATGACAGAATGATCTCAGTTTGTTTCCATAGCAAACCATTAAATATCACAGTAATCCAAGTCTATGCCACGATCACTGATTCTGAAGAAGCTGAAGTTGAATGGCTCTATAAAGATCTACAACACCTTCCAGAGCTAACACAAAAAAGATGTCCTTTTCATCCTAGCAGACTGAAATGTAAAAGTAGGAAGTCAAGAGATACCTGGAATAACAGGCAAGTTTGGCCTTGGAGTACAAAATGAAGCAAGGCAAAAGCTAACAGAATTTTGTCAAGAGAACATGCTGGTCATTGCAAACACTCTTTCCCAACAACCCAAGAGACAACTCTACACATGGACATCACCAGATGGTCAACACTGAAATCAGATTGGTTATATTCATTGCAATCTTTGTTATATTTGAACAATGTGATTAATTCTTTTTTGAAAACTTTGAAGAGCAAAATTCAGAAGTCAAAAATGTCATGAGAGACATTTTAGCAAGAATACCAAATGTGGTGAGACAACCCAGGAAAACAATGAGAGGAGGTGGCTAAGTCTAATGCCTCTGCTTCATTTTCTTCCAGTTTTATTGAGAAATAATTGATATTTTTTACTGTATAAGTTTAAGGTATACAGGATGATGGTTTAATTTACATAAATTGTGAAATAATTACCACATTATGTTTAGTTAATATCTGTCATCTCATATAAATACCAAAAAAACCCTTCTTGTAATGAGAATTCTTAAGATCTACCCTCTTAACAACTTTCTGTACATCATACAGCAGTGTTAACTATAGTCATCATGTTGTACACTATATCCCTAGTACTTATTTTATAACTGAAAGTTTGTACCTTTTGACTGTCTTCCTTTAAATCACTCCTCTTCTTGCCTTGGGTAACTACAAACTGATCTCTTTTTCTACGAGTTTGGTGCTTTTGGTTTTCTTTTTAAATTAGATTCCACAAATAAGCGAGATCATATCCTATTTGCCTTTCTCTGTCTGACTTATTTCACCTAGCATAATGTCTTCAAGGTCCATCCATGTTGTCACAAATGGTCGGACTTTCTTGATTTTTTTATGGCTGAATAATATTCCACTGTATCTATGTGTGTGTGTGTATGCATGTGTATCACAAATTCTTTATCCATTCATCCATCGATGGGTACTTAGGTTGTTTCCATATCTCGGCTATTATAAATAATGCGTCTATGAATATGGCAGTGCAGACATCTTTTTGAATTAGTGTTTTCATTTCCTTTTGACGTATTCCCAGAAGTGGAATTGTTGATCATTTGGTAGTTCTATTTTTAATTTCTTGGGGGACCTCCATACTGTTTTTCCAAAGTGGCTGGACCAACTTACAATCTCATGAATAGTATACAAGGGTGCCCTTTTCTACACATTCATGCCAGCATTTATTATCTCTGGACTTTTTGATGATAGCCATTCTAACAGGTTTGGGTTGAGAGCTCACTGTTGTTTTAACTTGCATTTCTTTATAACTAGTGACTTTTCAGATACCTGTTGGCCATTTATATATAAGAGAAATTCTGAGAACAGAAGAACAAAGCAGGAAGCATAACACTTTTTAATTTCAAGGTATACCATAAAGCTATAATAATTAAAATAGTGTGGTATTGGCAAAAAATAAAAAAGACAAATAGACCAATGGAAAAGAACTGAGATCCCAGAAATAAACCCAAGCATATACAGTCAAGTAACATTTGACGAGCAAGCCAAGGATATTTAATGGAAAGAAGAGATTCTCTTCAATAAATGATACTGGAGAAACTTGATATGTACATGAATAAGAATCAAAGTTAATCTCTACCTTACACTACTCAAAAAATTAACTCCAAATGGATTAAAGACTGAACTATGAGACATGAAAGCATGAAACTCCTAAAAGAAAACAGAAGAAAGCTCTTTGGCATGGGACACAGTAATGATTTTTTGAAAATCACACCTAAAGCACAAGCAAAAACAAAAAAAAAAGTGGACTATATTTAACTAAAAAGGTTCTATATGGCAAAAGAAACCATCAACAAAGTGAAAAGACAACCTACAGAATGGGGTAAAGTATTTGCAATATATTTATCATATATCTGATAAAGGGTTAATATACAAAGTATATAAAGAATACATACAACTCAACAGCAAAAAGTAAAACCTCAAATAATCTTTACTTCATTCTGAACCTTGTACCATGTATACTTCATTTGAATTGTCCTCTGAGAAAGCTATATTAAATGTTCAAATCTAAGTAACAATGCAATGTAATTAGTCTATGTTTGGGGAAAATTCTTTGAAGCAAATTATACAATAAGAGTTTAGCTTTAAATAAGTAGGACTAAGCACTGTAAAGCAAAAGCAGGTTAACAGGACTTTTATCTTTTAAGCTTTGATCTGGGATCAAGTGAACCATTAAGCCCCCTTACCAGCTTGCTGGTACCTGTACATATCAACCCAAAGGTATTCCTTGTCAAGATGGTGTACTGAGACAATGGTAAAAATGAACACAAAAGCAACCTTCTGCCTCAAACACAAAATAGATGTTAGATAAAATATGACAACATCATTTTAAAATGCCTGGTCAAGATTAAAAATAGGAAGAAGAAATATCTTTATAAAAACCAAGAAGGAACTCAAAAGTTAGAATGGCAAGAAGATATTGACATAGAACAGCTCTTAGAGGTGACAAGGACAGGTCTTGGAGTATTTGTATTTTAACATCTATTCAAGGATAGCAAATAAGGGCTCAGGACCATGTAGAAAGCTAGAATTGAGCTTCCTGCCTAAAGCTACATGCCCCTCCCCACTCCCACACACACACAAAAAAACATGTCCTTTATGTGAAACAGAGAATCACAAAACTCTACCTAGGAGCCAAGGGAAGAAGCAGAATAACTTGTCATACTCTTGTCAGTATGGGTAAAGAAAAGAGTCAGTTGCAAGAATGGGTTCCCAAATCTGCATTATGCATGGAAGTGAGACTCAAATTCATGGTACTTGCATGGTTCAGGAAACTGAAGCAAGAAATAAAAAAAAAATATGTTTGAAGCAAGAAGATTCTATAGGGATCTGAAAAAAAGGGCCAAATTGACCTACAGGATTTCATCTGCTACCAAAGGGTCTAAGATACCTACTGAATATAACTTCCTCTGAAGACTAGTTCACATTCAAGACTTACAATAAAACAAAACACTGTGAACGAGATTTTGGACTCAAGACTAGAAATAATTTGACATTTAAAATGTATTTAATTTAAGCTCTCTTTGAAATTATTTTTTAAAAAGAGAGAAAATGAATAAGAATAGGTGGATTTACAAATGATCCAAATAAAAACTTCCAAATTTGGAAAATGTAACCATTGAAATTTTAAAAACTCAATCTATGAAACAATATATTAGAAATCATTGAAAAGAGTTAAATGAATTGGAAGATGAAGCTGAGGACATCACTGAAAATGCAGCACAAAGAGATAAAAAGAACATATGAAAGTGAGGTGAAGAGACATGAAAGATAGCATGAGAATAGCCAACACTTAGCCATCGGGAGTTCTAGAAATTACAGTGTAGATGCAATCTTCTAGATAATATTTGCCAAAAATTTCACAACTGAGAAAAGTGAGTGTCCCCAGATTCAAGTAGCATATACAATGTAACTGAATCCCTAGAAGGTTATGATACAACAAAATCACAACTAGATAGACTATAGTGAAATTGCAGCCACAGAGAAAAGATAGATTAATTGCAAAGGAAAGAAAGCCACAGTATAGTGTATTTCAACTGTATCTCAATAAAAATGGAAGGGAAAAAACAAAGAATGCCACAGTTGCTGTAGATATTGAATCACCAATAAGAGATGTCAGAAAAAATAATATATTCATAGTGCTGAAGGAAAATAACAATATAATGAGCTCTATACAGCTAAGCTCTCATCTTGGAGGAGCATAAAATACTTTTACAGGCATATAAATTCTGAGTTTATTACTCACAGACCATCAGTAACAGAACTACTAAATGACACATTATCACAGAAAGGAAATAAAACTAGAGGGAAAGTTTTAGTTACAAAAATCACTGTAAACATATAAAGTGCTAAACAATATGCTTAAATAATATTAAATCTACTACTATTATATAATACTTATACAGCACTTGCTATGAGCCAAATATTATATTTAGTACTTCATAAGAATCTTTAGAGATAGGTACTGATATAATCCTATTTTATAAAGGAGAAAACTGAGACTCAGGGAGGATGAGTGACTTATTCACTGTCTCATGGCTAATAAGTGGCAAAGTCTGGCTACAGAATCTGTGCCCATAACCAGTTTGCTGTATTGCCTCTCTAATAAGTTACTAATAAAAATGGTAAGTATAAAATGAAACTAAAAATCTAAACAATAGTAACATAGAAGATGGAACATATGAGCTCAGAATTAAAACATTCTAGGGGCTTCTCTGGTGGTCTCGTGGTTAAGACTCTGCCTTGCAATGCAGTGGACAGGTTCAGTCCTTGGTCCAGGAGGATCCCACATGCCATGGAGCATCTAAGCCTGTGGGCCACAACTATTGAAGCCTGCATGCCTTAGAGCCCATGCTCCTCAAGAAGAGAAGTCACCACAATGAGAAGCCCATGCACTACAACTAGACAGTAGCCCCCGCTCACCACAACTAGAGAAAGCCTGCATGCAGCAACTAAGACCCAGCACAGCCAAAAATAAATAGACAAAGAAATCTTTAAAAAAAAAGGAATTAAAGTACCCTAAAAGCATTTTATTTTTTAGGAGGAGAGAAATACAGATTAAATTTAATCTGTATTAAGTATAAAGATAAAACCATCAAAAGAATAGAAACAAAACGTATATCAAACCAGGAGAGGGGAGAAAAGGAATAAGGAATCCTTGATTACTCCAATGAGTAAGTAAATGAGAAAAAATACAAGTAATTCACCACAAAGGCCAATTCAATCAGTTCCAAGAATACAATGCCATATAGACTTCTTTCTTTAACCACAACTAATACAATTAGAAGTCAATAATTATAGCAAAAATGTGGACTCTAAAGAACTTATAAATGAAATATGGATTAAAGAAGAGATCATGATGGATACAGTATTTGCAATAAACAGCACTGAACGGAATACATATAGAAATTGTGGGATTCAGTTTAAGGGGAGTGTTTGGGGGAAATTTTACAGTTTTAAGTACATATGTAGAAAATAGAAAAAAATTGAAATTAATGAGGTAAAAGTTAAAATCAAGAGTAAAGAAAAATAACAGTAAGAGGTACTAAAGCAGAAAGAAAAGAAAGATAATAATAAAACTCAAAAAGAAACATTAATAAAAACAACAGAAATGATCAACAACATGAGAAATTGGTTCTGTGCTGCTGCTGCTGCTAAGTCGCTTCAGTCATGTCCGACTCTGTGCGACCCCATAGACGGCCTCCTACCTGGCTCCTCTGTCCCTGGGATTCTGCAAGCAAGAACATTGGAGTGGGTTGCCATTTCCTTCTCCAATGCATGCAAGTGAAAAGTGAAAGTGAAGTCGCTCAGTCGTGTCCTACTCTTAGCGACCTCATGGAATGCAGCCTACCAGGCTCCTCCATCCATGGGATTTTCCAGGCAAGAGTACTGGAGTGGGGTGCCATTGCCTTCTACAGACAAATAAATATTGGAGGACATTACTACAGATTTTATAGAAATTTAAAGATAATAAAATAATACTGTGAACAGTGAGTGTAGGCTAATACATTTGGAAATGTAGATAGAATGAATAATTTCCTTTAAAAATGTACTTAAATCAATCAAGAAGAATATCACACTAAAAGTACTAGAGAAATTGAATAGTAGCAAGAAAAAACAAAACAAAAAACTAACCACTAAACTAAGGAATTTTCCGGCCTATTTTGCAAAGCAAACTTTAAAGGAAAAAATAAAATAATATGTATGTATTTATTATTTTTTTAAACAACTTTACTAAGGCATAATTGAAATTCAGAAAACTGCATATATTTAATGCTTACAATTTGATGAGTTTGTACATAAACATATACTTGTGAAACCATCACCACAAATGAGGTAATAAGCATACATAACCTTCAAAAGTTTTCTCTGACTCCATTTTGTTTGCCTGTTTGTTTGAGAAGAACACTTAACATGAGATCTACCCCCTTAACAAATTTTTTAAGTGCACAGAACTATTTACTGTAGGCACAGTGTTATAGAAAGCTTTCTAGAACTTATTCATCATACAAAACTAAAACTTTAAGCCATTGAACAGCAACTCCCTACTTCTTCTTTGCAGCCCTTGGCAACCACCATTCTACTATCTGCTTCTATGAGCTTGACTGTTTTAGATATCTTATATAAATGGGATCACACAGTATTTGTTTTTATGTGTCAGTTTATTTTACTTAGCATAATATCCTGAAGGTCGGTCCATGTTGTTGTATGAGATAGATTTCTTTTTTCCTTTTTAAAGGCCAATAATAATATTCCATTGTGTGTAATACCACACTTTCTTTATCCAGTCACATGTCAATAGACATTTTCGTTGTTTCCATATCTTGGCTATTTTAAATAATGCTGTGATGATCATGGGAGTGCAGCTATCTCTTCAAGATACAGCTTTCATTTCCTTTGGATATGTACCCAGAAGTTGGATTACTAGATCGTTCCTTCCCACCAACACTTTTCTTGACATCCTCACCGACATTTAACTTTCATCTTTTTTTAAACATTTGTCTTCCCTCTCTACTACATCACTCATTGTAAGCTCCACAATATCTTTTGTCTTTTTGAAAATAGCTATTCTAACAGGTACAATGTGATAGCTCACTGTGGTTTTGATTTGGATTTTCCTCATGACTAGTGATGTTGAGCATCTTTTTATATACATGTTGGCCATCTGTATGCCTTTTTTGGAAAAATGTTCATTCAGGACATTTACCCATTTTAAAATCAGGTTATTTGGGTTTTTTTATGCACTCCCACTTGTCAATTTTTGGTTTGGTTGCCTGTGCATCATACCCAAGAAGTCATTGCTAAAATCAATGTCAGGGGGGTTTTCCCCAGTGTTTTCTTCTAGGAGTTTTGTAGTTTCAGGTCTCATGCTTAAGTCGTTAATACATTTTTAGTTGACTTTTGTATATGGAGTAAGGAAAGGGTCCAATTTCATCGTTTTGCATGAAATGCAGATATCCAGCTTTCCAAACTTTCCTGGTTGTTGAAGAGACTTTTATTTATTGTAGATTTTTGGCACTCTTGTTGAAGATCAGTTGACCATGACCTTATTGGGTCAATTCAGGGCCCTCTATTCTGTTCCTAGAGAAGAAAATGGCAGCCCACTCCAGTGTTCTTGCCTGGAGAATCCCAGGGACAGAGGAGCCTGGTGGGCTGCTGTCTCTGAGGTTGCAGAGTCGGACACGACTGAAGTGTCTTAGCAGCAGCAGCAACAGCAGCTATTCTGTTCCATTAGTCTATATACCTGTCTTTATCCCATTACTATACTGTTAATTACTGTAGCTTTGTAATGTATTTTGAAACCAGGAAGGTATAATATCTCCAGCTTTGTTCCTTTTCAAGATTGCTTTGTTATTTGGGGTCTTCTGTGGTTCCATATGAATTTTGCAATTGTTTTCCTTGTTTCGTAAAAAAAAATTCCATTGAGATTTTGATGAGAATAACATTTAATTTGTAGGTCAATTTGAATATTATGGACATTTTAACAATATTGAGTCTTCCAGTTCATGAACATGGGATGTCTTTCCATTTATTTGTGTCTTCTTTAATTTCTCTCATCAATATTTTATAGCTTTCTCTATTTCTAAGTATTTTATTCTTTTTGATATTGTAAGTTATTTTATTTTCAAATAACTCATTGCTAGATTATAGAAATGCAACTGATTTTTTATGTTGAATCTGTATTTTTCAGATTTACTGAATACATTTATTAGTTCTAACAGCTTCTTTGTGAATCTTTTCTACATATAAATAATTTTCTATACATAAAATCATGCCATCCACAAACAACTATTTAACTTCTTTTTTTCTGATTAGGATGCCTTTTATATCTTTTTCTTGCCTAATTTCTCTGGCTAGGATCCCAGTGCTTGAATATAAGTGGTAAGAGTGGGCATGCTTGTCTTGTTTCTGGTCTTAGAGGAAAGACTTTCAGTTTTTCACCATTGAGTATGGCATTTGCTGTGGACTTTTCCTATATGGCATTTATTATGTTCAGGTAAATTCCTCCTATCTTCTAAAAACTATTTGAGATAATGGAAAAAGAAGCAATGTCCTCAATTCCTTTGTGATCCTATTACAATCTAAATTCCAAAATAAACCAATAAAAAAGTTAAGAACCAAAAACACAGTAAAATTATAGGCAAATTCCACATAAGGTTATAAATGAAAAACTCTTAAAATGTCTGCCAGATGAATCCAACCAATGAGGTAGTTTTTCTAAAAACTGCATCAGAGGGACTGATGGCAGTCCAGTGGTTAAGATTCTGTGCCCTCAATGCAGAGGCTGGGGGTTCAGTCCCTGGCTGGGAAACTAAAATGTTGTGTGGTGTGGCCAAACTTTTTTTAAAAATTGCATCATGACTAAGTCAAGTTGAATTTGTTCCAGGAATTATAGAAAAAGCAAAGAAAAGAGAAAATCATCCCACTGAATGCAGAGGTTATTTCAATAAATTGTCCACAAATTTATGATTTAAAAATTCTTAGCAAAATGGAAATAAAAGAAATTTTCTTAGTCTTATAACAGATGTCTACAAAAAACTATAGTGAGCTTCATGCTATGTAGCAAAATGTTAGAAACACTGATATTGAATCAGGAACAAAGAAAAGAAGTTGATTATTATCTCAATGCATTCACCACTCACTAGAGATCATGGCTGATGAAGTAAGATAAGAAACAATTAAAATAAGGATTGTAAAGGAAAAAATAAAATTTTCATTATTTACAGGTGATGTGGTTATATTAGAAAATCCATGAAAATCTAAAGACAAATGACTAAAAATAATATGAGCAAGATTCAAGAATCAAGATAAATAAAAAAATAAGTAAATGTATCTATAAATAAGGAAAAATAGACAAAATATACTATAAAATGTAAGGGATAAATTACATCAAAATAGGTACATCATAGTTATATGTAATCTATTATTATATAAACTTTTACAGAAGCACTTAAAAGAAGATTTAAATAAAGAAGTAGGCATGGATGGGAAGACACAAAATGATTAAGATGTCAAGTTCATTCAAAGTAATCTATGAATACATTGCAACCCCATCAAAACTCCAATAGAAGTTTCCATAGAATTTGATTTACTGATCTTTTTTTTTTAATCTTCTTTCAGTTTATTCAAAATCAAAATTGAAGATGAGATGTATGAAGGTGAGATGTATGGAAAAAGTAACATGGATATTTACATTACCATATGTAAAACAGATGGTCAATGGGAAACTCAAACAGGGGCTCTGTGTCAACCTAGAGGGGTGGAATGGGGCGGAGGGAGATGGGAGGGAAGTTCACGAGGGAGGGGATATGTGTATGCCTATGGCTGATTCATGTTGAGGTTTCACAGAAAACAACAAAATTCTGTAAAGCAATTATCCTTCAATAAAAAAAATAAATTAACTAAAAAACCCCAAATCTTTCAATTTATTCAAAGTAAAAACAAACTTAGAATTATGAAAATATAATTTTCATAATAAAAAGGCTTGCAAGTTGTTTTTCTAAGTTTTTAAAGCTCATCTCCATCCCTCAATAAAGTATACTTATATTCACTGGGTGCTTTGGAAGGAGCTCTCAAGTGGACTGCTTACTACATCTTGGACTTCCTATCCTGAGGCTGTATCAGTTGGGTCAGGACCATGATGGAATTCTCTGTGTAGTTTTCTAGAATGTAAGTCAAATATGAACTGCTTGAATTTTTCAGGAATTACTACATCACTGAAGTCTGCAAACACACACATATGCCTAAAGCTGTCAATAACTATCACAAGGCAATCTGCTGAAGTTTTCTGTATGTGCAAAAGACAATGTTTAAATGTGTCACCATCAGAGTGTGTAAAATTTTATTGTACCTTTTTCACTTATTAATTGTTGGCCTACTTCATTCTGGAACATTTCTAAACTTTCTGTATCTTCTTTCATACAGTGGAACCATATGAGAAAAGGCAGTCCTTCCTCTGTCAATCCCTCTCCATTTTCAAATGCTATTTCTCAGACAAGAGGAACACATTTATCTTGAATTCAATTATAAATCTTATCAAAATTTGTCATAGATTCCAAGTACAACATATTTGGAGCAGAAAGCCCTGATGGTTTGTAGATTATGTTGTCTCCATTGTATCTTTCTGGTTCTGAAACCACCCCAAATGCAGCTAGCTAGGAAGGCACAATCATCGTGCAAAATATTTGCTACTCTTTCAAAAACTCTATAGTTTTCTGAATCTTTTTGCTCTAAATATCTAATGATATTTCTTTTGCTGCGGACAAGAGCGGTGATTTCTGCTAAGTCATGAAGTTCTTGAAGGGGTTACTTTTTTGTTGCCTGATGTAATCTGCAACTTCTTTCACTTATCACTACCCCTGTATCCTCTCTTCATCATCATCCCATTATGCAACGATTTGAAGATTGTGTATTTGCTTATCCTGTATCTCTGGGCTATATCAGCATGCTGATCACAATCAACTTTGGCAAACACTATTTGATTTGCATTTGTATATTCTTCCTTAATGACATTGGAAGCTTCCTCAAAAATTGTGTGCAACAATCTGCTTTTTTACCACTTTTTGTTCCACAGAACCATGGAAGCATGCAAGTAATACCTCGTTTGTCTTGGTTTCTGAGACAGACAAGAGCAAAGCTCTAGACTAGCAATATTCCATGGCACTTTCTGACAGTTTTCTTTAGCTCCAATACTTGAATATTTTTCTAAGATAATTTTTTTCCTTGTTTTTCATTGTTTTCTTCTTTTTTGTATTACTTTAGTAATGTTCATGTCTACAAACTCAGGTGACTAAAAATTAGGTTCATTAAAGTATAATGTTCAAGGTATCACATAATGAGAAAATCCCAGAATTAGAGGAATCAGAGATCTTGATCACAATATCATCATAGGAATCAAAGCAGTTAGAATTGCACTGTAATATTTATGAGAACTCAACCAAGACCCGAGATCCACAGCATTACATAAGAAACTTCTCCAAAGTCCCATTTTTGTCCCTCTCCTCTTGAGTGGAGTAATTGGAAGGCTACTGAGAATCCACTAAAGACCATGATTTTATTTTGACTAAGATAATAAAGAGCCATCCTAATGGAAACTGGCCAAGGGCTTTGCCAGTTTCTTTAGGACTAGTTCTGACATCTGGCCATGTCAGCATGTCACACAATAAGACTCCTTAAAAATATAAAACCAAAAAAGAAGGTAACCAATTCATAATAAAGATTTATTAAGTTATTGAAAGGTACAAGCTACCTTACTCATTCCACTTAAGACTGAAAATTTAACATCAGTTTGACATTTCAAGGCTCTATTCTCCTCTTCCTTCAAGAAGACTTCTCTGATTCTGCAATGAGAAGAAATTTTCTTCTTTTCAGAAATCTACAGCTGTACTTCTCATATTTAATGGGCATATATGAATCAGCCAGGTACACTGCTAAAGTGCCAGTTCTCAATCAGTAGGCCTAAGGTGAAGACACTGGAAGAAGCAAGATCTACAACCAACTTCTACAAATACCTTAAGGGCACCTATCACTCTCACTTTGGAATTCTAATTATTTACACATACACCTTCTCCCCACAACACTGAATTATAAATTCCTTGGAAATATGACTTTTGTTGTTTAGTTTCTAAGTCGTGTCGAATTCTTTCACAATCCCATGGACTGTAGCCTACCAAGCTCCTCTGTCCATGGAATTTCCCAGGCAAGAATGCTAGAGTATGTTGCCATTTCCTTCTCCATGACCTACTGATCTTAAAATTCATATTTTTCAAGTGGTAGTGTTTTCTTGTCACTGTTTTCTAATTTTTCTACATATAGTTCATTTTGATCAGAGAATGTTCAATGTATCATTTCTGCCAGCTTCAACTGAATTTTACTGTCCCACCTAACCTCACATGGTATCTTTCATACCTGCATGTGTTACACTTGGCACCCCTTCTTCATACATTTTTGTTGTAGGTTACAGTGTGTATACTGATTTCTTTTTGTACTGGTTAATTTGAGATGATTTCTGAAAGAAGGAGGCAATAAAATCTTTACTTCAGTGTTCTTCAAATCTTTCATGTTTTAATGTTGACTCTTTTTGTTATATGTGTTAGGAGGTACAAGGAATATAATTTTGCACAGATTGTGAATAAAATAAAAACCATTGAAGTATTATCTCCTTTAAATATACACAGTTCCTATTTTTCTTTGACCTCATATATCCATTCCATATCCCCAGTATTTTTATCCTAATATATTTTTATACTTGAATGTCTATAATTAAGTCACATTAAAATACATATGTAAATTGAAATTAACTTTAATTTCACCACATTAACAAATTGAAAAACAAAAGCCATATGATTATCTCAATAGATGCAGAGAAGGCCTTTGACAAAATTCAACATCCATTTGTGATAAAAACTCTTCAGAAAGCAGGAATAGAAGGAACATACCTCAACATAATAAAAGCTATACATGACAAACCCACAGCAAACATTATCCTCAATGGTGAAAAATTGAAAGCATTTCCCCTAAAGTCAGGAACAAGACAAGGGTGCCCACTTTCACCACTACTATTCAACATAGTTCTGGAAGTTTTGGCCACTGCAATTAGAGCAGAAAAAGAAATAAAAGGAATCCAAATTGGAAAAGAAGTAAAACTCTCACTGTTTGCAGATGACATGATCCTCTACACAGAAGATCCTAAAGACTCCACCAGAAAATTACTAGAGCTAATCAATGAATATAGTAAAGTTGCAGGATATAAAATCAACACTCAGAAATCCCTTGCATTCTTATACACTAATAATGAGAAAGTAGAAAAAGAAATTAAGGAAACAATTCCATTCACCATTGCAACGAAAAGAATAAAATACTTAGGAATATATCTACCTAAAAAAACTGAAGACCTATATATCAAAAACTATAAAACACTGATGAAAGAAATCAAAGAGGACACTAATAGATGAAGAAATATACCATGTTCATGGATTGGAAGAATCAATATAGTGAAAATGAGTATACTACCCAAAGCAATCTACAGATTCAATGCAATCCCTATCAAGCTACCACGGTATTTTTCACAGAACTAGAACAAATAATTTCAAGGTTTGTATGGAAATACAAAAAGCTCGAATAGCCAAAGCAATCTTGAGAAAGAAGAATGGAACTGGAGGAATCAACTTGCCTGACTTCAGGCTCTACTACAAAGCCACAGTCATCAAGACAGTATGGTACTGGCACAAAGACAGAAATATAGATCAATGGAACAAAATAGAAAGCCCAGAGATAAATCCACAAACATATGGACACCTTATCTTCAACAAAGGAGGCAAGAATATACAATGGAGTGAAGACAATCTCTTTAACAAGTGGTGCTGAGAAAACTGGTCAACCACTTGTGAAAGAATGAAACTAGATCACTTTCTAACACCACACACAAAAATAAACTCAAAATGGATTAAAGATCTAAATGTAAGACCAGAAACTATAAAACTCCTAGAGGAGAACATAGGCAAAACAGTCTCTGACATAAATCACAGCAGGATCCTCTATGATCCACCTCCCAGAATACTGGAAAGAAAAGCAAAAATAAACAAATGGGATCTAATTAAAATTAAAAGCTTCTGCACAACAAAGGAAACTATAAGTAAGGTGAAAAGACAGCCTTCTGAATGGGAGAAAACAATAGCAAATGAAGCAACTGACAAACAACTAATCTCAACAATATACAAGCAACTTATGCAGCTCAACTCCAGAAAAATAAACGACCCAATCAAAAAATGGGCCAAAGAACTAAATAGACATTTCTCCAAAGAAGACATACGGATGACTAACAAACACATGAAAAGATTCTCAACATCACTCATTATCAGAGAAATGCAAATCAAGACCACAGTGAGGTACCATTTCACACCAGTCACAATGGCTACGATCCAAAAGTCTACAAGCAATAAATGCTGGAGTGGGTGTGGGGAAAAGGGAACCCTCCTACACTGTTGGTGGGAATGCAAACTAGTACAGCCACTATGGAGAACAGTGTGGAGATTCCTTAAAAAATTGCAAATAAAGCTGCCTTATGACCCAGCAATCCCACTGCTGGGCATACACACTGAGGAAACCAGAATGGAAGGAGACACATGTACCCCAATGTTCATTGCAGCACTGTTTATAATAGCCAGGACATGGAAACAACCTAGATGTCCATCAGCAGATGAATGGATAAGAAAGCTGTGGTACATATACACAATGGAGTATTAGTCAGCCATTAAAAAGAATACATTTGAATCAGTTCTAATGAGATGGATGAAACTGGAGCCGATTATACAGAGTGAAGTAAGCCAGAAAGAAAAACACCAATACAGTATACTGACACATATATATGGAATTTAGAAAGATGGTAATGATGACCCTGTATGCGAGACAGCAAAAGAGACACAGATGTATAGAATGGACTTTTGGACTCTGAGGGAGAGGGAGAGGGTGGGTGATTTGGGAGAATGGCATTGAAACATGTATACTATCATGTAAGAAATGAAGTGCCAGTCTAAGTTCAATACAGGATACAGGATGCTTGGGGCTGGTGCATGGGGATGATCCAGAGAGATGATATGGGGTGGGAGGTGGGAGGGGGATTCAGGATTGGGAGCTTGTATACACCCGTGATGGATTCATGTCAATGTATGGCAAAACCAATACAGTATTGTAAAGTAAAATAAAGTAAAAATAAAATTTAAAAATAAATAAATAAATAAAAATAAAAATTTTCTATTGGCACACAATTTTAAAAAGAATATAAAATGTTTAACTATTTTATTAAATATTATTAACTATTTTATTAAATAATTATTAATTATTCATCATTTTATTTATAACATTAAATAAAATATTTACTATTTATTAAGCCATTAAATTTCTTCAACCTAAAAATAAAATTTTATTGCAAATTCATTTCTAAATGCATTGGATGAGTATAGGTTCTCCATTAACTTAGGTATCTCTTAACTGATAGGCCTTTCTGATAGAATTAGACAACGTTCAGCATCAATTCTATCCCTCTTTTACATTTTTGTATGCCTGAGGGCTAGGAAACTTTGTTCACATAAGCAAGTATTAAAAGGAGTTTGGTATAGCAAAGTCACTCTATGCCCTGAACTCCTTTCAAATCATATGCCCTAATCACTTAGTCATATTTCATAAAAAAATATGTTTAATGATCTATCAGTGGGCAAGTTTATTAAACCTTCTAATATCTTTACTCAGGCTGATCTATTTCAGGAGAGAATCTATAAGGAGAGGATATGGAAATAGATATAGAGTACCTCTGTATTCCCAGGGGTCTATTTACCCCAACTCAAAAATTTTGTTCAACCATTTTACAACTGGAAATTTCGGTAATATAATTTTTTATTTTAAAAAATGGAAAAACTTGAAGCAAAAGTTTAACATTTGTTAATACTGGATATGGTATATGGTTGTGTCTCTTCTAGTACTCTGTACACTTTTCTCTGAATTTAAACTGTTTCATGTAACATAACTCATTTCATCTTGACAATGGTTAAAAGAACCTAATGAGAATATTTTGCTCAAGTTTGAGTACAAGTCCACCCATTAACTAGCACATCTGATTCCACTGTGGCGTGTAGTTGCTTTGACTTCTCAGACTTCACTGTGAAGTTCAAAATGTACTTTTTAAAAACAACCATTTAAAATAACTATTCTCAAATCCACTGAGAAAGTGTGTAGAGAATGTGGAGGCTTATTAAGTTTGAAAGCCCCAAATATGGCTGATGGGTGTTTTTGTTTAACCAGCCTCCACCACCACCCCATCACCACTCACCATAACCACAACCACACACACTGAAAATTTGCTGTGTAGCAGGATCCTTGAGAACAGGATTATAGCCAAAGTTTGATAACCAGGATATCTGGCCTTGGGAACTGATGAGGTTGGGATAGAAGAACAATTCTGAGCCTGGACTGGGAGGGGGGAGGTGTTGGGAGAGAATGGATACATGTATATATATGGCTCAGTCCCTTTGCTCTTCAACTGAAATGATCATATCATTAATTGGCTATAGCTTAATATAAAATTATTAATAGCAGCAGTAACATTCCTTCTCCTTCACCCTATTTATTAAAATTTGAAGCCATATAAAGTAAGATGAAAACAAAACAAAACAAAAAAGAACCACTCTGAAACTACCTGGCCTGAAAGAGCTAGCATAAATGATAAATACTAACTTTGACTACACAGCTTAGATGGCCCAAAGCCAAGAAGTGCTCATTGAGTAGTACAACACCAAGGTCTATGACTGCTAAGTCGCTTCAGTCGTGTCCGACTCTGTGTGACCCCATAGATGGCAGCCCACCAGGCTCCTCTGTCTCTGGGATTCTCCAGGTAAGAATACTGGAGTGGGGTGCCATTGCCTTCTCCAATGCATGAAAGTGGAAAGTGAAAATTGAAAGTGAAGTCACTCAGTCGTGCCTGACTCTTAGCGACCCCATGGACTGCAGCCTCCCAGGCTCCTCCATCCATGGGACTTTCCAGGCAAGAGTACTGGAGTAGGGTGCCATTGCCTTCTCCGAAGGTCTATGAAGATCATTGCAAAAACAGTCTGTTAGATGAAAAGAAGTACAGACTGATAGGCTTGGTGACCTGAGTTTCCACCCTGGTTCTCCTAAAGTGTGCTAGCTTAGTGATCTTGAACACGTTCCTTAAGCTATGCAAAATCTAGTGTGATTGTATATAAACTCGGGGTTATAATAACTATCTGAAAGGACTGTTGTGAGAATTAAGTTAAATGAGATGATTTTATGTTATAGGTCCTGGTCAAACTTGCACAGAATAAGCATTCACTCAAAGCATGTTCTTCTATCATTTTCTTTCTTTTTTTTAAATTTATTTATTTTTTATTTTACTTTACAATTCTGCATTGGTTTACATTTTTATATGATTTTAAGTATAGGAGGTAGAGAAGAATAAACAGATAAACACATAAATGATAGCTTGCCATTGGGAAGTGTATGAGTACTAGGTAGACACTGGTATGCAAGTTTGGGGTAGTGCCCTGGTTAAAGAGCTCTGGTGTTCAACTGTCTGTGTATAATTTCTGGCTCTGCCATGTTCTACATACATAAACATAGACAAATCACTTCACCTCTCTGTGCTTAGTCTCTCAGCTATAATAGCACTGCTATAGACTGAATGTGTCCCCCTAAAATTCATATGTTGAAACTTAATTCCCAGTGTGATGATGTTAGGAGGTGGGGCCTTTGGGAGGTGATTAGGTCTTAAGAATGGAGTCTTCTTGATCAGGACTGGTGCTCTTACAAAAGAGACCCCAGAGAGCCCCCTAGGTCCTTCCACCATGTGAAGACACCACAAGAAGCTGGCCATTTATGAACCAGAAAGTATGCCCTCACCAGACACTGAATCTGCCAGCAACTTGATCTTTGATTTCCCAGACTCGAGAACTGTGAGAAACAAATTTTTCTTGTTTATAAACCACCCAGTCTAAAAGACAAGTGACTTCCTCATGGAATTGTTCAAAGGACTGAAAAGGGATAATCAATGAGATGCTTTAGCATTGTGATTGGCACATACTAAATAGTGTTTGCTATTTTACACAGAAACACACTCAACTTTATTCAAAGCCTTATTCCCAACAAACCTTGCCTCTATGACTTTCTAGTACAGTTGTTTCTTCAAAAAACTGCTAAATGAAGGCTTTAACTGACAACCAAGGTGAAGAATCATTCCTTTACAGCCTTCTTTCTCAAAGTATATTCTTCAGAGATCAGCAACATCAGTGTTACCTGGGAGCTTATTTAAAATGCACAATCTCAGGACTTGCTTGCTGGTCCAGTTGTTAAGATTTTGTCCCCTAGAACTATGTCCCCATAAAATGCAGGGGATGCAGGTTCAATCTCTGGTCTGGAAACTAAGATCTCACATGCTGTGTGGCATGGCTAATTTTTTTTTTTAATGCAGAATCTCAAACCTCACCCCAAATCTACTACATCAGAATCTGCATTTTAACAGGATGCCCAGGTGTTTCCAAAGCATGCCATAGATTGATAAGTGCTAATTTACATCTCCACCTAGTCACTTGGCTTCCCAGGTGGCACTAGTGGTAAAAAATCTGCCTGCCAATGCAGGAGATGTAATGGTCGTGGGTTCAATCCCTGGGTCAGGAAGATCCCCTGAAGGAGGGCATGGCAACCCACTCCAGTATTCTTGCCTGGAGAGTCCCATGGACAGAAGAACCTGGAGGGCTACAGTCCATAGCATCGCAAACAGTCGGATATGACTGAAAAGCTAATGCACACACATGCACAACCTAATTGGTGTGAAGTAGTATCTCATTATGGTTTTGATTTACATTTCCCTAATATAGCCCACCAGGCTCCTCTGTCCATGGAATGTTCCAGGCAAGAATACTGGAGTGGGTAGCCATTCCTTTCTCCAGAATAATAGTGACAATGAAGTGTTAGTGACTCAGTCATGTCTGACTCTTTGTGACCCCATGAACTGTAGCCTGCCTAGCTGCTCTTTCCATGGGATTCTCCAGGCAAGAATACTGGAGTGGGTAGCCACTCCCTTCTCCATGGGATTTTCCTGACTCAGGGATTGAACCTGGGTGATGAGTATCTGTTATATATTTGTCACCCACTTTTATATCTTCTTTGGAGAAATGTACATTCAGGTCCTTGCCAATTTTTTAGTTCTTTTGTTGTTGTTATTGAGCTGTATGAGTTTTTTTTTTAATTTATTAGAATATTGTTGTTGTTCAGTCGCTAGTCGTGTTTGACTCTTCGTGATCGCATGGTCTGCAGCATGCCAGGCT
This sequence comes from Oryx dammah, assembly GCF_014754425.2. Lineage (NCBI taxonomy): Eukaryota > Metazoa > Chordata > Mammalia > Artiodactyla > Bovidae > Oryx > Oryx dammah. The sequence goes on from NW_024070207.1 coordinate 43,154,566, forward strand.
TCCCTGTCCCTCACCATCTCCCAGAGTTAGCTCAAGTTCATGTCCATTGAATTGGTGATGTCATCCAACTGTCTCATCCTCTGTCACCTCTTCTGCCTTTGATCTTTCCCAGCATCAAGGTCTTTTCCAATGAATTGACTGTTTGCATCAGGTAGCCAAAGTATTGGAGCTTCAGGAGATTAGGATATTAATCCCTTATTAAATATTTGTTTTGCAAATATTTTCTCTGACATTGTGGGTTGCCTTTTTACTCTGTTCATAGTATTTCTTTGATGCACAGAAAACTTTAATTTTGATGAAGTTCAGTTTATCTATTCTTTTTTTGTTGCCTGTGCTTTTGGTGTCATATATAAGAAGTCACTCCCAAATCCATTTTTATGAAGGCTTCTTCTATGCTTCATTCTAAGAGTCTCATAATTTTAGTTCTTATATTTAGGTCTTTGATCCTCTTTGTGCTAATCTTTGCATATGATATGAGGTAAGAATCCAACTTCAATCTTTTATTAATACATACACATATCCATTTTCCCCAGGATCACTTGTTAAAAGACTCCTTTTCCCATTGAATGATCTTGGCATCCTTATGAAAAATCAATTGATCTTAGTTATATGGATTTATTTCTAGACTCTCAGTTCTATTCCATTAATCTATGTATCTATCCTTATTCCTTTATTGAAGGAATTTTTTTTTCTTTTAATAGTTTTGGCTGCGCTGGGTCTTTATTGCTGTGCCCCGGCTTTCTCTAGTTGTGGTAAGGGGGTGGGGCTACTCTTCATTGTGGTGCACAGGCTTCTCATTGCAGTGATCTTGCTTGTGGAGCATAGCTCTAGGTATGCAGGCTTCAGTAGTTGCAGTGTGTGGGCTCAGTAGTGGTAGAACATGGACTCAGTAGTTGCAGCTTGTAGGCTCTAGAGTGTGGGTTCAGTAGTTGTGGCACATGGGCCTAGCTGCTCTGTGGCATGCGGAATCTTCCTGGACCAGGGATTGAACCCATGTCCCCTGCATTGGCAGGTAGACTCTCAACCACTAGACCACCAGGGAAGCTCCTACCAACACTTTTTAAAATTACTGTATCTTTTCAGTCAAGTTTCGAAACAGAGAAGTGTGACTCCTTGCTATTGATTGAATACTTGTATCCTTCCAAAATCACATGATGACATCCTAACCTCTAGGGTGATGGTGCTTGGATGTGAAGTCTTTAGAAGGTGATCAGCTCATGAGAGCAGAGGTCTCATAAATGAGATTAGTGCCCATATAAAAGAAACCCAGAAGAGCTCCCTTGTCTCTTCTGCTATATGAGGACACACTGAGAAGATAGCCATATATGAACCAGAAAGCAGGTCCTCACCAGATGACAAATCTGTTGTGCTACATTCTGGGACTTCCTAGCCTTCAAAACTGTGAGAAATAAATTTCTGATGTTTATAAGCCATTCAGTATATATTATTTTGTTATAGCAGCCTGAATGGATGGAGACACTCTTTCAGATTTGTTTTGTGTCTTTAAAATTGTTTTTGAAAAAAAAATAAAAAAATAAAATTGTTTTTGGCTACTCAGAGTCCCTTGAAATTTTATATGAATTTTAGGATCAACTTTTCCATTTATGTAAAAATAAGGGGGGTATTTCACATCTGGCTTGATGGACATGAGTTTGAGCAAGCTTCAGGAGTTGGTCATAGACAGGAAATCTGGCATATGGCAGTCCATGGGGTCACAAAGAGTTGGACACGACTGAGTGACTGAACTGAAGGGGGCTATTGTGATATTGACAGGAATTGCACTGAATCTTTAGATCAATTTAGGGAATACTGCTGCTGCTGCTAAGTCGCTTCAGTCGTGTCCAACTCTGTGCGACCCCATAGACGGCAGCCCATCAGGCTCCTCCATCCCTGGGATTCTCCAGGCAAGAACGCTGGAGTGGGTTGCCATTTCCTTCTCCAATGCATGAAAGTGTAAAGTGAAAAGGAAGTCACTCAGTCGTGTCCGACTCTTAGCGACCCCACGGACTGCAGCCCATCAGGGTCCTCCGTCCATGGGAGTTTCCAGGCAAGAGTACTGGAGTGGGGTGCCAGTGCCTTCTCCGTTAGGGAGTATTAGATAATGATAATACTAAATCTTCAAGTTCATGTACACAAGGTATTTTTCCATTTATTTAACTCTAATTTCTTTCAGCAATGTTTGTAATTTTCAGTGTATAATCTTGCACCACCTAGGTTAAATTTCTTGCTATTGTGAATGAAACTGTTTACTTTAAATTGCCTTATGAATAATTTATTACTAGCATATAAAGTTACAATTGATCATTTTATGTTGAACTTATATTCTGAAAATTTTCTGAATTTGTTTATTAGCACTAATAGTTTTTATGGATGCTCTAGAAATTCTATATATAATATCATGGAATTTCTATATATACAATCATTTCATCTGAAAATAGAGATAGTTCTACTTCATTTCAATTTGGATATCTTTTCTTTATTTTTCTTGCTTAATTGTTGTGGCTAGAACTTCCTATACAATGTTGAATAGAATTGGGGAAAGCAAGTTGCATGTCTTGTTCCTGATCTTACAGAGAGAGTTTTCAGTCTTTCACCATTAAATATGATGTTCACTGTGAGTTTTTTATAAATGCACTATATCATGTTGAGGAAGTGCCCATCTATTTCTAATTTGTTGAATATTCTTATCATAAATAGGGAAATCTAATTTTATCAAATGCTTTTTTCTGCCTCAGTTGAGATAATCATATGAATTTTCTCCCCCTTCATTCTGTTAGTATGGTATATTAAATTATGAATTGAATCATTTCCCCCTCAAAAAAAAAAATATGTTAAAGCCCAAACCCTCAGTGTGACTGTATCTGAAGATAGGGTCTTTAAGCAGGTAATCAGATTAAATGAAGTAATAAGGATAGGGTGTTATTCCAATAGGACTGGTATGCCTACAAGAAGAGGAAGAGACACTAGGAGTGCATAAGCATAGAGGAAATGCCATGTGAAGACACAGCAAGAAGGAAGCAAGGGAGAAGGCTCACTAGAAACCAACCAGCACCTTGATCTTGGACTTTCAGCCTCTGTATCCGAGAAAATAAATTTCTGTTATTTAAGCCACCGAGGCTGTAGCATTCTGTTAAGGCAGTCTTAGTAGACTAATACATATTGACTATTCTTTTCCTTAATGTCGAACTCCTTGCATTCTTTAGACAAATCTCAGCTGCTCATGGTTTAGAGTCCCCTTAATATACTGCTGGATTTGGTTGTTAGTAATTTGTTGATGATGTTTACATTCATATTTGTAATGGATATCCATCTGTAGTTTTTTTTGCTTGTGAGGTCTTTGTCTGGCCTTGATAGGAGAATGCTGGTTTCAAAGAATAAATTAGGGAACAATCCCTCTAAAATTACATATTTTGGAAGAGTTTCAGAAGAATTTATGTTAGTGCCTTTTAAAATATTTTGTAGAATTCATCTGGTCCTAGGTTTTCTTTGTGAAGAGGTTTTTGATTACTGATTCAATCTCAGTTTGTTATGAGTCTACTTAGATTTTCTATTTCTTCTTGAGTCAGGTTTAATAGTTTGTTTCTAGGACTTTATCCATTTCATCTAGAATATCTAATTTTTTGGTTTACAATTGTTCACAGTACTATCTTACAATATTTTTTATTTCTGTAGGTCTGTAGTAATGTCAACTTCATTTCTGATTTTAATAATTTGAATCTTCTTTTTGTGTTTCTTGGCTCCTGAAGAACCAACTTTGGGTTTTATTGATTCTATTGCTTTTCTCTTGTGTACTTTGAAAATTTTCTACTTTAAGCTCAATCCTTCCTTCTGCTACAGTAGAGTTTAGTTTTCTCTTTTTGTTTCCTTTATGGTACAAAGATATAGGTTATTGATTTAAGATCTTTCTTCTTTTGTAATGTAAGTGTTTATAGTCATAAATTTCCCTCTGAGCACTGCTTTCATTGCATCCCTTAAGTTTTGGTATAATATCATTTCACTTTCATTTACCTCCAATTGTTTTATAATTTCCCTTGTGATTTCCTTTGATCCATTGGTTGCTTAAGAGTGTGCTGTTTAATTTCCACATATTTGTGAACTTTTCAGATTTACTATTTTAATGATTTCTAGTTTATGTTGAGTTAGAGAAATTACTTTACAGGATTTCAATATTTTAAAATTTACTGAGACTTGTTTTGTAGCCTAATTTATGGCCTATTCTCCTAGATAGTGTTCCAAGTGCACATCAGAAAAATGTATAGTCTGTTGCTGTTGGATGCAGTGTCCGTTAGGTCTAGTTGGTGTATAACATTTCTTTATTGATCATCTCATTATTCTATTCATTTTTGAAAGTGAGGTATTTAAATCTTCAAATATTATGGAGAACTATCTATTCTATTTCATTTCTGTCAGTTTTTGGCTCCTATATTTTGGGGTTCTATTATTAGCTATGTATATATTTATATTATTGGATTTTCTTAATGGACTATTTTTTTTATCAACAAATAGTGTCATTCTTTGTCCCTTATAATGATTCTTTAATTAAAGTGACCCTTTTGTAAAGTGAATATAGCTGGATCATTTTCATTAAAAGTTTTTAATAAAATTTCAGAAAAAGTAAGGGGAAAGTACAGAGATTTCTCATATATCTCCTGCCTCACACATGCATATCTACCCTCATTATCAACATTCCCACCAGAGTGGTATATATGTTACAATTAATAAACCTACATTCACACATCATAATCACTCAAAGTTCATAGTTTATATTAGGGTTCATTCTTGGTGCTGTATATTCTATGGGCTTGGACAATTATATAATGACTTTCACCCAACTTTATCAAGTTGAAGAAGTTCCACTCCAGCTTATTAAGAGTTCAGTGTGGATTTGTCAAATGCTTTTTCTGCATTTATTGATATGATCATGTGATATTTTTCTTTTTTGTCTGTTGATAAGATAAATTACATTGATTTTCAAGTGTTGAATCAGCCTTGCACACCTGGGATAAATTCCATTAGTCATGGTGTATAATCTTTTTTATACATTGTTGGATTCAATTTGCTAATATTTTGATGAGGATTTTTCCATGTTCATGAGCGATATTGGTCTGCAGTTTTCTTGTAATGTCTTGTCTGGTTTTGATATTAGGGCAATGCTGCCCTCAAATGAGTTAAGATGTTTTCCCTCTGCTTCTATTCTCTGAGACTGTAAAGAATTGCTATAATTTCTTTTTTTAAATGATTGGTAGAATTCAGCAGTGAACCCAATCTGAGACCAATGCTTTCTATTTTGGAAGGATATTATTGATTCAGTTTCTTTACATACAGGCATATCTGTTGTCTGTTTCTTCTTGTGTGAGTTTTGGCAGATTGTGTCTTTCAAGGAATTGGTCTAGTTCATCTAGGTTATCAAACCTGTGGGCTTAGAGCTGTTCAAAGTCCTCCTTCATTATCATTTTCCATTGTTGTCTGAAAGGAGACATTATATGACTTAGTCTTTTAAATTTGTTAAGTTGTGTTTTATGGCCCAAATTGTAGCCTATCTTGGTGACTATTCCATGTTAGTTTGATAAGAAGGTGTATTCTGCTGTTGTTAGATGTAGTCTAGAGGTATCAGTTATATTCAGTTGACTGATGGGTATTGTTCAGTTCAAGTCTGTTCTTACTGATTTTCTGTCTGTTGGATCTATCCTTTTCTGAGAGAGGGATGTTGAAGTTTTCAACTATAATAGTAGATTTATCTATGTCTCTTGGCAGTTCTATTAGTTTTTGCCTCACATAGTTTGATGCTCTGTTGTTTTTCTTTTAACACTGGCTCTCTTCCTAGGCTACTGGTTTTCAAGGCCGCCACTGAGTTGGGGAGAGGAGGATGTAAGTAGGGAAAGATAAAACACAGCAAAGTCTTCTATTCTTATCAAAGTCCAGCTATTTTTCTTGAATAAAATTCTCCATGGATTTTTGAAGCTTTTGGTTAATTTCTAGAAAAAGTTGTGAACAAGTTGACTTTGATAAATTTGCCAGTGTTTTCCCTGCTTTCATGAAGGAATGATTTTTGGACATCCTTACTCCTCTATTCTGCAAGTGCTTCTCTCTATTGCTGTTTGGTTCTAGTCCCACACTATCTCTGTGGCTTTGGGCTACTCATGTCACTTCTCCAGGCTTTCTTCCTCTGTACAACATAGAGGGGTCTGTGAATGTGAAGGCCAGATAATCTTAAAATTTGAGATTAGGATGTAAGTTATCATTGATACATAAAATAGTATTGTTTCGTAGTTTAATGGTAAGCATTAAATAAACATTTCTTAGTGGTATATAAGAGAGCATCTTACTAGTATGGCATTTTAGATTCCATGAACTACATTAAGTTATTCACTTTCAGGCTTTGAAAGTGAAGTGAAAGTGAAAAAAGGTGCTTTAAGGCTCATTTAATTCATGGCCAGTTGATTCAAGCTTTAAGCCCTGGGTCCAGGGTATATTATTAGGCTTCTCAAACACCCCCTTCTTTATAAACCTGGGAAAAGGGGTAAACTTCAAACCTGTTGATTTTTAATCCTAGATCACTAAAACTGGCAGGAAGCCTAGAGATCAGTGTCCAACCTCCTCTGCAAAAGGATTTCTCAATGATCCAGAGACTTAGTGGCAGAGTGAAACTTAGAACCATGGTTCCTTGCTCTTCTCTACTAGGCTACGTCTCTTGCATCCCTTTGCTCTCAGCTTCACATTTATCTGCATATCATTTTTTCCCTATCATTCCATAGTCATGTTCCTTGCCTTAATGGGCAATTAGAATGGAGACAGCTACACATTTTAAAAATCATTAAATCATGTTTGTATTTTAAGTAATGTGATTTCCATTTGGACATGAGTAAAAATTCAAAGATAAGCCAGAGGCCCATTGCAAACCAGATTCTCCTTCCAGGCAGCAGCCAGATCACTGTTGGCAAGAAAGAGTGGGCTAGTGGCAGCCATTGTTAACCCTTTGTTGTTGTTTACTCGCTCAGTTGTGTCCAACTCTTTTGCAACCCCATGGACTGTAGCCTACCAGACTCCTCTGACCATGAGATTTCCCAGGCAAGAATACAGGAGTGGGTTGCTATTTCCTTCTCCAGGGAATCATCCCAGCTAAGGGATTGAACCCACATCTCCTGCATTCACAGCCAGATTCTTTAACACTGAGCCACCAGGGTAACACTGAGCCCTTAGTGGTAACCCAAATGTTTATAAGTCAATTGGGTCAGAAAATTAAAGTTTTAGCTTCTGCTCTGACAATATCTGGCTGGCTGTATGACCTAAGGTCTTGGTTGGTGGGGCAATACTTGGTCTGAGGTTTCTTAAGTGCAAATGGAATAATCTGGGAGGCAATATTTTTAGGAGAAGATGGATCAAAAGCTAAAGACACAAGATCGGGCAGGTTCAGGGTGGTATGGACATAGACTCAAAGGCTAAAGAGATAAGGATTAAAAACCTCAAAAAAGTATATACCCTTTGATGTAGAAATTCAGTTTCTAGGAATTTCTTCTTTGGAAATAATAAGATAAACATAAAAATGTGTGTATATAGGACTTCCCTGGTGGCTCAGTGGTAAAGTATCCACATGCCAATGTAGGAGACATGGGTTTGATCCTTGGGTAAGGAAGATCCCCTGGAGGAAATGGCAACCCACTCCAGGATTCTTGCCTGGGAAATCCCATGGACAAAAGACCTTGGTGGGCTACAGTCCATGGGGTCACAAAAGAGTTGGACACAACTTAGTGAATAACAACAACGTGTGTGTATATAAGGATAAATACAGAAACACTATTCATTACAGAGAAAAATTGGAAATAATTGAATATTCATGAACATATAGTTAAGTACATGATAGTTCCTCTTTACAGTAAAATGTTATGCAGACACTAAAAGTAAAAATGAAGTATTTGTGGTCATGGAAATCTTTCCACAATTGATCAAAAGGCAAGTTATAGTGTCTGAAATATAATTTCATGTGTATAAATTTAAAACACATGTGACTCTATATGCATAGGAAAAAAGACGAAAGCATGTTCAGTAAATGTTGAGTGGTTTCTTATGGTTGGTGCAGTTAATCCATTTTTTCTCAATTTTCTTGTCTATATTTTATATACCTTTTACAAAGAATATGGCATTTTTGACTAATTAAAAAGTTCAATGCTTAATAAAAAGCAAGAGAGACCATTTAAAATAGAAGAGGCTAGAGAATTCCCTGGTGGTCCAGTGGTTAGGACTTGGTGCTTTCACTGCCAGGGATCTGGGTTCAGTTCCTGGTCTGGGCACTAAGATCCTATAAGCTGCACAGCATGGTCAAAAAATAATAACAATAAATTAAAATCACTTTAAAAAATAAAGCAAAAGAGGCTAAGAAGCAGGGGAGACTATGGGAATGAAGCTGAAAGGATGGATCCTGGATGAAGCAGTGCTGACAGGGGAAAGGCAGAACTTTTCTTTGTGGTCAGAGCTGCTCTGACTTTCTGGAAGGCTCCTGTGGGGGGAATATAGGGGAGGGGTCCTGAGAATTGAAGGGCTTGTGTCCCAGAGCAAGGCATGTCTTTGGCCCACATATCCACACAACCCTCTAAACAACACCTAATCCAACTCTCCCACAAGTGCTCTGTAAATGTTTAATGACTGAATAATGATAAACAGATACACAGCTATTAGTCACTCATCAATGAACATGTTTTTTTAACATAACACAGCAGAGGCAAAAACTGCACGATTTCCAGCAAATCTCCAAGTTAATATTTCAGAAAAACACATTTATAATATTCTGATACTTTCAAATAAACGTATATACACAAAGAGATGACTCACCCTGTTATATTTCCATAACTTACACTGGGTTGGGGAGGAGATATGCCTCCAAGCCTACCATACTATAAAAGATTTATTGCATTAAAATTACTTCTCATTTTTATAAAATGATTAAACCCAAGCTTGCTTTAAAAGGATCTGGAGCAGTCAGCCTTAATCTAGTTCTCTTGCTGGTACTGACCAGCCAGGAGGTGTTGAACAGGTCATGTCCACCCCACCCCCTGAGGCCTCCATGTCTCCAACTATACAATCTACTAAAAACCTCCTCCATATCTAACAAAAAGTTCTCCACAGTGGATAAAAGTTACAATGAGCCCCTGTGTCACCTGTTAAAAATATAGATTCTTTGCATTCCCACCCAAAGCCCTGGCTCCATGAGGGTTTCTGGTATTGAATATGCATAACTCCCTCCCCTCAATGGGATGTTTCTGCTTGTGCTGACTCTCATGGGTCAGAGTCACCACTGAGAGGATTAAGAAGACAAGCTGATCTCCAGAGACCCATGAGGACTGGTGGTGGGAAAGGAAGACCTCTCTCTGCTTAGCAGTGACCTCCACACATTAGACTCCTCCTCAAACAATCTCCATCTAGTATATTCCACCAATTGGTGAGATGCTGAGGTTGATCAATGGGTTTGCACATTCATCCATTGGTGTTTACTGTTTTTAATCAGCTCTATATGGGGAGGAAATGATCTTGATCAAAGTTGTGCTGATTCCTTTGCAGGAGGGAGATGAGAGAAATAAAAGGATATATGTGGTGGATTCATGTCAATCTATGCCAAAACCAATACAGAATTGTAAAGTAAAAATTAAAAATAAATAAATAAATAAATAAATTTTTAAAAAAGGATATATGGACATGGAGAAAGGAGGTAATTCATTCACTGTATATCAGATTCCTCCTCATCAATGATTCTGCTTTTCTTGGCTTATTATGCATCCTTCCTTTCCATCTGTATTTTGGATATCCAGAAATTATTGCTTTCCTCTATATTAGTTAAGGTCAGTAAAGCTAGCCTCTGTAACTCAAAATTCAGTAGCAAAACGAAAAAAGCGTTGTTTGCCATCCATGTCATAACCCAGTGCAAGTGTTCCTGGTCAGGCAGCTCTCTCCTTGTCATCCTGGATCCAGGCTCCTCTCATACTCAGAGCTGTTGTTGTTTTAGTCATGAAGTCATGTCCGACTCTTTGTGACCGTCCATGGGATTTTCCAGGCAAGAATAGTGGAGTAGGTTGCCATTTCCTTCTCCAGGAGATCTTCCCAACTGAGGGATCGAACTTGTGTCTCCCATATTGCAAGTGGATTCTTTACCATTGAGCCACCTGGGAAGCCCAATGCTTAGAGTTCTCTCCATCAATCTGATTGAGATATGGGAAAGGGATTGAGGATTACCTGGAGCTGTTCTGGGCTAACTGGACAAAGTACACATCATTTACATTTGTTTTGTGTGGAATAGTCACATGGCCACACCTTATTGCAGGGGAGCCTAGGAACGACAGTTGAACTAAATGCCTAAGAAGAGTAGAACATGAATATTGGTGAGTTCTAGGGGTCTCTGCAACATCCTCCAAGGTCAAGTCCTCCATTCTTTGATTTTCAATTAGGAATGCAAATCCCTAAGTCATTACAATAAATCTGGAGATAAGAAAAGACAAAAGGAAAATAAGTGGGTTTCCTGAAACTGACCACGACATGACTAACACCTTCTCCAAATAATCTAAAGGGAATAGCTGGCTCACAAATTAGAGGTTACTTGAATGAAGACAGAACTCTACTGATGGAAAGGATCTGCTTTCTGACAATGAAGCACTCAACGGCTGAGTCACGTAATTAGAGGTGAATGACAGGTGACACAAGCCACACACACTGCCTCTCAGCCTATAAATTATGCTGCTATTAGGGGAAGTTACAACGAATGTGGCCAATGGGAGATGTGCAATGGGAAAAGGTGCAGAACTGCACATATGTTTGCAGACAGATTTCTAGACTTTGGGAGGCAGTGAGTTGAATGGAAATAGAGCAGCCTCTGGAGTCAGACAGTTTAGTTTGAAGGCCAGGACATGTCATTTACCAAGTCTGTGGCCTTGGGAGAAGATCTCAGCTTCTGTTAAGTCTTGGTTTTCTCATCACTAAGATGAGTATAATAATGATACCTTCCTCACAGAGCTCCTGGGAAAGGTAAATAGTTAATTTAAAATTTATTGGCATGAAATTTGGCACAGAGAAGATGCCCAAGAGAGGGTCTCTTTAAAAAAAAATATTGGCAAGCAATTTGTCACTGTGAGGCATGCTGCTCTAGCCTGTCCTCTACTCTCAGATATCCCTCCAGACAAAGGAGAAAGGGGAGGGAATGAGAACAGAGAGCTAGAGGGACTTGCATGGGGGACTGGCAGGCCACAGCAAGGCTGTTAGTGAGTGAAGTGGAGGAGCCTTTGTGGGTAATATTAGTACCTATGCCCCAGGATTGTTTTGAGTGTTACATGACATAATACTTTCATGCTTAGCCCAGTGCTTGGCACATAACATCAACCTGAGTACTCACATTATTTATTTTTCTTCTGAACAAAAGGAAGTGGTACCTACCAGCTGGGTAGGGAGAAAGGGAGAAGAAATTGTCATGTTCCTTTGGGTGGTCTCCATCTTCTCTGTAATGTACAGGGTGGGGTGGGGGTGCAATAGGGGTCTTGGGGGAGTCAGAAAGGCCTGGCATTGCTGCCATCATGAACACTGTCTTCCTCAGTCCAGCCTCAGAGGGGAATGTCTGAAGACAGGATGAGATCATGCCTGGAAAGTTCTTTGTGCTCCAGAGGAGAAAGATGTCCTGTACATTTAAGTCGCTATTATTTGCAGAGCCAAATGCCAGGCTTTGAAATGCAGCCAGCCTCTCTTCAATATCTAGTTATGTTTCCACAGCACAGGATGAAAAAAACCAACTGTTTATATGCAGTAGTATTTCTGGTAACTGAACTTACTAGTTTAAAAGGCAATATTTACCAAGCTCACAAAATAGCATGCTTTCTGTCCACAAAGACCTGTTTTAATTAAAGCTCTACCTTTAAAATTCATTAAAGTAATCAGTTTTAAGAGATTAGGAGCCCACATATTAGATTTCAACCTGGGAGTGCCACATATTCCCTTCCACAGGTGCAGGAGGCCATGATTTCAACAACTGTGAAGATCTCTCCTTCACTGGATTTCAGTTTTATTTAAAGGCACTGGCTGCCTGGCCTTGGGAATTTGTCTTTTTTATTAGGCATGAGCGGCTCAGTCGCCTACTAGGTGGATCACCTCATTATTCTCGTCACCTGGGCAGAGTCATGACTCAAAAGCCAGCTCTCCCAGAGCAGACGGGATGGGCTGGGGAAGGGGACTGTGGAGAGATGAAAAGACACCATGTTCCCTGGCCACAAAGCGGCTCGGCTTTTACACCCTAGCCTCCTGGCTGTTCAGAGGAAGAGGGTTGGCTGGAAGAGCTCAGTGGGCACAGCTCAGAGGTGTAAGGCTACATCACTAACTACAACCACCACACATGTAATTGCTACAACACATGGAGCACTTCCTCTGCGCTAGGTCTGCACAGCTTGTGTTTTGAGCCTCTTGGCAACCCTATGAGATGGGCGCTCACATCATCTTCCTTTCACACATGAGGACACTGAGGCTCAGGGAGGACAGGTCCCTGGCCAAAGCCCACGTGGAGAGGAAGTGACAGGAAAGCAGCATAGGCAGAAAATGATTGGCCTTGGACCTCCATTGGGGCCACTTCCTTTTTTTAACTTATTTATTTTTAATTGAAGGGTAATTGCTTTACAATATTGCTTTGGTTTCTGCCATATATCAACATGAGTTAGCTGCATAAGTCCCCTCCCTCTTGAACCTCCCTCCCACCTCTCACGCTTGGGGCCTGTTTTTAGAGGTGAGCTCTGTGATGTCGTTTCCCTGAGGTTTGGTTTGCTCGTGTATAAAGGATGGCCTCTCTCTGACAGTGTGATGGCAAGGATTCTATGTGGAGACACGAGGATGGTATTCAGCACATGTCCTGGCACGGAGGACACACACAACACAGGGTAGCAATTCCTGCCAGGAGACTGTAAAATGCGACGCTGGCCACTGTTGGAGAGAGTCAGCTCCCCTGGCAAGGTTGTCCCTTGACAACCTCCCAGCAACCCCGAGTGGGAGAATGAAGGCAGGACAAGTGGCTTGCCAAGGGAAGAGGGGACCTCCGTCAGCTTGTGTGTGTGTGGGTGGGAAGGAGGGGGGCGGGTGAGGCAGAACTGTGAGTGCAGGGCCAGGGCAGCAGATGACTATCAACCCCACTCCTCGCAGCAGGAGTGGAGCTGAGGTTCATGCAAGGTACCATGGCAGGGATCTCGGGGACAGGCTGACTGCACAGAATAATGAGACCCAGGAGGTGACAACTGGCCCTGAAAGGGACTCAGTTCAGCCACTTCTCCCTGGAAAACAAGCTGTTGCTGCCAGATGGAAACACTAAGAAAGGCCCTTGACGACACTCTTGTCCAACCTCTTCACTGTCCACCTGGGGACACCAAGGCCCCATGAGCAGGAGTCTATTTTATGTCCAGAGAACAAGTGTCTACACTGGAGTTCAAGATGACACTGCTATATGACCCTGACAAAATTATCTAATCTTGTTAGGCCTCAATTTTCTCACCTATAAAAGATCACGTATTGCACAGAGTTTTTCAAGGCTGAAATTAAAGAATGCCCAAAAAACTCTCAGCAGTGCTTGGCATGCCCTCTAAGCTGGCTCAGGAATTGCCAGGCAATCCAGTGGTTAAGACTGTGTGCTTCCAATGCAGGAAGCACAGGTTTGATCCCTGGTCAGGGAACTAAGATCCCACAAGCTGTGCAGCATGGTCAAAGAACACGTGTATACCTGTGGTGGATTCATGTTGATGTATGGCAAAACCAATACAATATTGTAAAGTAATTAACTTCCAATTAAAATAAATAAACTTATATTAAAAAATAAAATAAATAAACATAAATAAATAAATAAATAAATAAAAATAAGCTGGCTTGTACCAGGTCCTGTGACAGTAGGTCCTCCCTACTAGTGCTCCCTCAGTCATGTCAGACTCTTTGTGACCCCATGGACCATGGCCCCCCAGGATCCTCTGTCCCTAGGGTTTCCCAGGCAAGAATACTGGAGTGGGTAGCCATTCTCTTCACCAGAAGATCTTCCTAACCCAGGGATTGAACCTGCGTCTCCTGCATTGCAGGCGATTCTTTACCTGCTGAGCCATCGGGGCCTGGTGGTACGAACACTCTCACTAATGCTCTATTCTGGAGGACTCTGGAAAATGGCAGTCTTGTTTCACTTTTCCTGCTCCAAAAGCCCCCAGGAATCCTCTCCAGGGGGATCTTCCTCACCAGCTGTGGCTTGTCCTGCAGAGATGACTGAGCCAGACCTGCCACAGGCTTGGCATTTGGCAGCAGGTCCAGGTGTCCCTGAGGTGAGGCCATGCCCACCCCTAAACCAGACTTGCTCCTTGGCCAGGCACGGAACTGGGAGCAGAGACTACAGTGGTATGCAAGCTGGATGCTGGCTTGGCCCTCAGTGATCACAAACAATATTCAACTGGGCAAGAAATAACAATATTCACATATTTATTTAACCAGTATGGATTGAGTAAAATTTCGTGCCAAGTCCTATGCTCAGTGTTAGAGAGGTGCTGGTGATGTAAAAGCAGACAGCATCCCTGACAATCAGGTGCTTGCAACCTAGTGAAGGGGATCACCTAATTGAAACCATATGCTTCCTGTTTTAATTACTGGCTAGGTATGTAGGTGATGGGAAGAAAAGAACCAGGTTGCTAGGAGAGTAGATAATGAAGGCTTGGCCCGGCTTGGAGGATCATGAAGGCAGTAGCATTTGGTCTGAGCTCTAAAGGATGTGGCAACCCGCTCCAGTATTCTTGCCTGGGAAATCCCACGGACAGAGGAGCCTGGTGGGCTATAGTCCACGGGGTCGCAGAAAGAGACACACATGACTTAGTGACTAAACAACAACTAAAGGATGTGCAGTTTTCTAGGCAGAGACTGCAGGAGGCAGGGTGGTATGTGGGAGAAAGGCTTACAGGCAGAGGAAACTTTAAGGAAGACCCCAAGAAAGGAAAGTTCGTGACAAGTTGAAGGAGTTGATAGATTGTTAGTTAGGCTGGGGGTAATCAGGAAAAGGAAGAATGGTACAGGATGAGGTGATGAGGTCAGTGGGCCCATGTCACTCAAGGTCTTTGGTCCAGGATTAGGAGACTTGCTTGTAAAAAGGCCAGTGGGGAACAGTTGATGGATTTTAAGCCAGAGAGCGACATGACCTGACTTAGGATTTTGAAAGATCTGGCTGCCATGCAGAGAATGGATGGTGGGGAGGCAGACCAGGGTGAGGGAGCAGAGACCTGCATGGATGCTATTGTTCAGGAAGAGGTGATAGCCACTCAGAGGAGGAGAGCGGGAAGAGGGGATGCATGCAGGGATGCATGGGTTGATCTGAGAGAGATGTCAGAGTTCTAACTGAAAAGCCTTGCCGATGAATTGAATGTGGAGTGTGAGGGAGCAGGAGGGGTCAAGAGTGACTCCTTCTCAGGCTGGCACCCTTGGTGGATGCTGAGAGCTATTCACGGGGATGTGAAACCCCAGGGGAAGTGATGGTGTGGAGTGGGCTGGAAGGACGGGGAGTTCCTTTTGAGATGAGTTGAACCGAGATGCCTGGGAAGCAGGGCAGTGGACAGTTGCGTATATAGATCAGGAGCTTAGAGGAAAGGAGCTGGAAATCTAAATTCTGTCAGCTCAGTATAGAGGCAGGAATTGAAGGTGAGGCACGAATGAGCTCCTCAGTGGGGCACTGAATGTGAGCACGGAGGACAGAAGACATAACCCTGATCACCTCGATCAGATTAATGTCAGGGAGAGGACAGACTGAGAAGGCTAAGAAGAACAAAGCAGGCTGGGAGCTAGGAAAGTGAGGGTGTCAAGGAGGGAGTCATCATGGAACAAGATAGAAAGCCCAGAAATAAACCTGTGCACCTATGGGTACCTTATTTTTGACAAAGGAGGCAAGAATATACCATGGGGCAAAGACAGCTTCTTCAATAAGCCGCGCTGGGAAAACTAACACTACATGTAAAAGGATGAAATTAGAACACTTCCAAACACCATACACAAAGATAAACTCAAATGGATTAAAGACCTAAATGTAAGATCAGAAACTATAAAACTCTTAGAGGAAAACACAGGCAGAAAACTTGATGACATAAATCAAAGCAAGATCCTCTATGATCCACCTCCTAGAGTAATGGAAATAAAAACAAAAGTAAACAAGTGGGACTTAATTAAACTTAAAAGCTTTTGCACAGCAAAGGAAACTACAAACAAGGTGAAAAGACAACTCTCAGAATGGGAGAAAATAATAGCAAATGAGACAACTGACAAAGGATTAATTTCCAAAATATACAAGCAGCTCAAACAACTTAATACCAGAAAAACAAACAACCCAATCAAAAAGTAGGAAAAAGACCTAAACAGACATTTCTCCAAAGGAGACATGCAGGTGGCTAACAAACACATGAAAAGATGCTCAACATTGCTCATTATTAGAGAAATGCAAATCAAAACTACAATGAGATATCACCTCACACTGGTCAGAATGGCCATCATCCAAAAGTCTACCAACAACAAATGCTGGAGAGGTGTGGATAAAAGGGAACCCTCTTGCACTGTTGGTGGGAATGTAAACTGATACAGCCACTATGGAAGATGGTGTGGAGATTCCTTAAAAAACTAGGAATAAAACCATCATGTGACCCAGCAATCCCACTCCTAGGCATATACCCTAAGGAAATCAAAATTGAAAAAGACACATGTACCCCAATGTTCATTGCAGCACTATTTACAATAGCTAGAACAGGGAAGCAACCTAGATGTCCACTGACTGACAGATGAATGGATAAAGAAGCTGCAGTACAAATACACAATGGAATATTACTCAGCCATAAAAAGGAATGCATTTGAGTCAATTCTAATGAGGTGGATGAGCCTGGAGCCTTTATAGAGTGAAGTAAGTCAGAAAGAGAAAGATAAATATTATATACTAATACATACATATGAAATCTAGAAAGATGGTACCAATGAATTTATTTGCAAGGCAGCAGTGGAGAAACAGGCATAAAGAATAGACTTATGGACACAGGGAGAGGGGAGAGAGGGTGAGCTGTATGGAGAGAGCAACATGAAAATTTACATTTCCGTATGTGAAACAGATAGCCAACAGCAATTTGCATTATGTCTCAGGGAACTCAAACACGGGCTCTGTATTAACCTAGAGGGGTGGGATGGGGAGGGAGATGGGAGGGAGGTTCAAGAGGCAGGAGACATATGTATACCTATGACTGATTCATGTTGATGTTTGACAGAAAACAACAAAATTCTGTAAAGCAATTATCCTTCAATTAAAATATAAATAATTTTTTAAAAAGTGGGGGTCATCAACAGTAGCTCTGGGGCAGATGCCCTGTAAAATGAGGATGGGAAAATGTCCATTAGATTTAGGAAACTAGAGGTGATTTGGGACAACAAAGAATCAGCTCTGCTCCCCCTTGAGCTGACCGTATAATACGACCATAGTTAAGTTGCAGAATCCAACCTCAAATTCTTCACACATCCCCTTGCCCTTTTCCCAGACCCACCCACGTGTTGAAAACTCCAGTGGCTGAGCGGAACCTACTGAGTACAGTTCATCTGGTCCTTCAGATCTCAGGGTAACTCCCAACTGCTTGCTGTTCCAGGCATCATTTTTCTAACTACCACTTATCGCTAATGTGGTCCTCATGCTGGCTTCATGTTGTTTGCCTTTTATTGAAGGCTAATAGTTAGGCATTAGCTACAATTTATTCTTACAATTACTTTTCAAGGGCTCAGAAATGATAGCCATTTTCAATCCTACACTATCAAATGTGTTTCTGACACCATTATAATCATAGAATTATATAAATAAATGAACAAGCAAATTATCCAAAGCAAAATGTGATTAGACTCCAAGCAGCTCATCTTATTCTTTAGTATTCCAGATACCCTCCTTTTTAGGTACCTCCCAAAAACCTCCCTCACTCCCACATGGATACACAAAAATGAAGCATCAGGCTGGATTACTAAAGTGGCAGACACAAATTGTCAGGTCTATCCTAGGTAGGAAATTTGATGATGCAGATGTCATTGAGAAATGAGCAGTTATTTCAAACCACAGAGACTCATAATTAAGTAAACCAAATTCAGGATCACAATTTGTTTCCAAATTAGTTGTTATTTTCTTATACAGGAAAGCAGAGTGTAAGTGAGGGTGGATTTATATTTCATAGTACACAAATTCATCCATTAATGTCTCCTTTGAGGATTCTCATCAAGTTTAGTTTCAAAGATGTCATTAGTGACTACTTAACATCTGATGGCTCAGATGGTAAAGCATCTGCCTGCAATGCTGGAGACCTGGGTTCGATCCCTGGGTTGGGAAGATCCCCAGAGAAGGAAATGACAACCCACTCCAGTACAGTTGCCTGGAAAATTCCATGGATGGAGGAGCCTGGTAGGCTACAGACCATGGGGTCACAAAGAGTCGGACACGACTGAGTGACTTCACTTAACATCTGGACAAAATGGTTTCCTCTTACTTTCTAGTTGTGTTTGAATTTATTAGGAACGTAACTGAAAATTACCTACCCAGTTTGGCATCTAAAAAACACCATATAGTTTACAGGTAAGGAAGATAAGACCAAATGTAATGAGTCTAGAGACTTCTTCAGGGAATTGTGCCTGATGTTCTGGGCTCCAGGACCTACTCAGGAATTTGGGGAAAATACCCTCTCAGTCAGCAAGGCACTTCCTCTGAAGAACTCATTAGCTCAATTCACAAATAACTTTAAAGACCAATTATAATTTGATGCCACACCCTTAGAACAATCTACTTGGTCTCCATTACCTTTTCTGGGGCCTAATAGGGCAGCAAATTTGGAAAACTCAGCAGTGACCACAGGACTGGAAAAGGTCAGTTTTCATTCCAATCCCAAAGAAGGGCAATGCCAAAGAATGTTCAAACTACCACACAGTTGGACTCATTTCACATGCTAGCAAGGTCATGCTCAAAATCCTTTAAGCTAGGCTTCGATAGTACGTGAACTGAAAACTTCCAGATGTACAAAAGATTTAGAAAAGGCAGAGGAACCAGAGATCAAATTGGCAATGTATGCTGAATCACAGAGAAAGCAAGGGAATTCCAGAAAAAAATCTACTTCTGCTACGTTGACTATACTAAAGCCTTTGACTGTGTGGATCACAACAAACTGGAAAATTCTTAAAGAGATGGGAACACCAGACCACCTTACCTGCCTCCTGAGAAACTTGTATGAAGGTCAAGAAGCAACAGTTAGAACTGGACATGGAACAACAGACTAGTTCAAAATTGGGAAAGGAGTATGTCAAGGCTGTATATTGTCACCCTGCTTATTTAACTTATATGCAGGGTGCTGTGCTGTGCTTAGTCGCTCAGTGGTGTCTGACTCTTTGCAACCCCATGGACTGTAGCCTGCCAGGTTCCTCTGTCCATGGGATTTCCCAGGCAAGAATACTGGAATGGGTTGCCATGCCCCCCTCCAACGGATCTTCCCAACCCAGGGATCAAACCCAGGTCATGCAAAATGCCAGGTTGGATGAAGCTCAACCTGGAATCAAGATTGCCCAGAGAAATATCAATAACCTCAGATATGCAGATGATACCACCCCAAGGGCAGAAATTGAAGAGGAACTAAAAAGCGTCTTGATGAAGGTGAAAGAATAGAGTGAAAAAGCTTAAAACTCAACATTCAGAAAACCAAGATCATGGCATCTGGTCCTATCACTTCATCACAAATAGACAGGGAAACAATGGAAACAGTGACAGACTATTTTCTTGGGCTCCAAAATCACTGTGGATGGTGACTGTACCCATGAAATTCAAAGACACTTGCTCCTTGGAAGAAAAGCTGTGAGAAACCTATTGCTGTTATGTGCTGTGCTTAGTTGCTCTGTCGTGTCCGACTCCCTTGTGATCCCATGTACTGTAGCCTGCCAGGCTCCTCTTTCTCTGGGGATTCTCCAGGCAAGAATACTGGAGTGGGTGGCCATGCTCTCTTCCAAGGGATCTTCCCAACCCAGGGATTGAACCCAGGTCTCCCACCTTGCAGGTGGATTCTTTACCAGCTGAGCTACCAGGGAAGCCCTGACAAACTAGACAGCATATTAAAAAGCAGAGACATCACTTTGCTGACAAAGGTCTGTATAGTCAAAGCTATGGTTTTTCCAGTAGTCATGTATGGATGTCAGAGTTGGACCATAAAGAAGGCTGCGTGCCAAAGAATTGATGCTTTTGAACTGTGGTGCTGTAGAAAACACTTGAGAGTTCCTTGGACAACAAGGAAATCAAACCAGTCAATCCCAAAGGAAATCAATCCTGAATATTCATTGGAAGGAGTGATGCTGAAGCTGAAGCTCTAATATTTTGGCCACCTGATGCAAATAACTGACTCATTGGAAATCACTCTGATGCTGGAAAAGATTGAAGACAGGAGAAGAGGGCAACAGAGAATGAGATGTTTAAATGGCATCACCGACTCAATGGACTTGAGTTTGAACAAGCTCCAGGAAATGGTGAAGGACAGGGAAGCCTGGTGTGCTACAGTCCATGGGGTCACAAAGAGTCAGACACAACTGAGCAACTGAACAACAACTACCCAGCTAGAGTGATCAATGCTATAGCTCAAACTTACTGTCCTTCCAATCTCATTTCAAAATTGCTCCTTTCTTTTTCAGAGGCCTTTACCCTCAATATCAGGCATCTGGTCCAGATGCCTGGTTTCTGCCTCAGCTATCCTGAGGGAGCCACAGGATAAATTAGTTGGCAAGTGAGCCAGCTAAGAAACAAAGAGGCATCAACACCCATCAGACATTTGAAGTTGAAAAAACAAAAAGCAAAGCTTTTGGATTTTGAAAGATTCCTTTTTACAAGATTTTGGTGCCCTAACTCCAGCCTGAGAACTGAGAAAGAGAAAAGTCATTGTGCCACTACTTGTAATGCACAGACCGCTTACTTCCTTTTTCAAAGGAAAAACAAAAACAAAAGCAAAACCAGAGATCTCAGTGTCATTGTCCTGATCCTTGACATCTGCCTTCCCTTTTATTTCATGATCCGCTTGATTTTTGTCCTTGTTAGTTTTGAAAATCTCCTGCAAAGTCTCCAAAGCTTGATGTGACAAGGCGAAGGGGATCTAGAATACAGTCAGTATTTGGCAAGACTCATTAACAATAAAGAGAAACAATGGGATAGGGATTTCTAGGTGGGCTGTGTTCTCAAATGAATAGCTGATAAGTAAACACAACATTTGTGATTTGAGGCATTACTAGTACATCCTCTTTAAGAAAATCCTAAACACAAAACTCAGAAACAATGAGGATAGATTGGAGGGAGCTTATTTGCATGACAAAAGATCTCTTTTGCTGACAAAAGGATTCACCATTCTCTTTTTTAATGAGAGCACATTTGTACAAGATTCCTGTTTACAAAAATAAAAACATCAATTTGTACCAGAGTTACAGAAACTCCCCAGTGGGTAATATGAGAGCCACCCTATAATAGATCATTTATCTCAGGTCAGCTGGGCTAGAAGGCCACACCTGGAACTGTGACGGCTGACTCTGCCAGAACTCTGGAATCCACTGGGTAACTCTGGGCTCATTTTCCCCAGATGCTCCACTCTTCTATTCTCTTTTCTTAATGCACATGTGTGGATGAGTGTCCTCAGAACGCAATCTTTGGGGACGTTCGACCCACATATCAAGGAATCACAACCCTCCTGCTCTCCTATTTCCCTGACATCAGGAACAGGAAGGAACGTCGCTCAGTCGTGTCCAACTCTTTGTGGCCCCATGGACTGTAGCCTACCAGGCTCCTCTGTCCATGGGATTTTCCAGGCAATAGTACTGGAGTGGATTGCCATTTCCTTCTCCAGCGGATCTTCCTGACCCAGGGATCGAACCCGGGTCTTCCGCATTGTAGACAGACGCTTTACCGTCTGAGCCACCAGGGAAGTCTGACATCTGACCCCCCCAAATCAGGATGGGTGAGTTGGGTGGTCAGGACTCCCAGAGCCACTGGACTTGACCTGAACTCTGATCTGTGGATATCCCTCTGAATCTGAGGCCTGGATGAAGCTCCTTGAAGTCTCCATTTATAACAAAAAACAGCTTTGTTGATGATTAGATTAAAATGGCTCCAAAGTTCTGTCATGGTACAAGCCTCAGTTCGTGTCTGGAAGCTCTGCCAAACAAGGCCATTTGTTAGTTTCAGCAGTTATGGAAGGAAGCTTTAAAGTGTAGTTTAATGATGTTCCATCTCTTCACACTTGGTAGTTTCCAGACAAAGAAGCAGATAACAAAAAGAGGATCCTGCTGTTCTTACTGGAAGAGGAAATCAGTGAGCAACTTTTACCATTAAGGGGCCCAATCCTACTGTGATGGGCAGCTTCTTGTATTTTAACTGGGAAAAGAAACAAAGTAAATATTGCATAAAGCAGGACTCAGTCCCCCTAATCTGGAGATGGGCCACAAAGGTAGCTGGAAGCAGATGACCATATGATGAGAAAGAGCTTATGAGGCTTGGCAGCTCAGAAGACTTTGGTGTGAATCCTACCATCTATTCTCTATGGAACCTGGCCAAGTGATTCCATCTCTTTAATGAGATGATTCTTCATCTCGGAAATTGGGAGGATACCATCACCTTACAGGGGTGTTGTAAGTGTTAAATGAGATAGTGTATGTAAACAGCTTAAAGAGTATGGAGCCTGATACAAAGTAAAGTGAAGTTGCTCTGTCGTGTCTGACTCTTTGCAACCCCAAGGACTGTAGCCTACCAGGCTCCTCCATCCATGGGATTTTCCAGGCAAGAGTGCTGGAGTGGATTGCCATTTCCTTCTCCAGGGGATCTTCCCGACCCAGGAATCAAACCTGGGTCTCCCGCATTGCAGGCAGATGCTTTACCATCTGAGCCACCAGGGAAGCCCAAAGTGTGTTGTTAAGTAGGCTCTCCATAAATGTGGAATTAATGCCCATTTATGAATATCAAAACTAAGGCAGTCCCTTTAATTCACTCTAAAGCTTAAGCAGGATCAAGAAGATACTGATAGTCATCAAGTAAAGAAAAAAAAAACTGAATCTATTGCTATCTAGCATGGAGTAAGAGAACCATCTCATGAGAACATATGTGGAGAGATGAAGACTCTGAATAATGTCCTGGAATTCAAGGTCTGAACTGGATAATGGCAGCCCCTAAATTAAAATTGACCATACTCTTTATCTACAGTCCAAAAGAATGATCAGAAAATATAATCAGAACTTTTTGTAGTACTTTGTAGAAAATTAAAGAAATGTCAGAGGAAAAAAAGAGAAAAAGAGATGGTTGTGACAGAAAACTGCATTAATCATTAGGCTTTTGATGCAAATCTGAGGCCCAGGAAGATGTGATTCTCAGAGTTCATTTAGAGTTAACAAGGCTGGTCTCATCTAAGTCTGTGAGCAAAAACAGAACTTGATGAAATGTGAGAGACGACCATGAAGGAATGTTAAGTTTGTCAACTCTGCTTTGCTATGATCTAGAACTCTGGGTTGTATACCAGGGCACAGGGTGTCGGTGTGACTTCTTTGCACACAACTTACCTGAAAGGAAAAATAGTGCCAGTGCAGAACCTGCTAGGCTTCTGACCTCAAAAATGTGGACACACAATGACAATCCCTTCTAATCACTTTTTAAAAACTATTTATTTTTATTTAAATATTTCAAAAAATACTTATTATATACTTGGCTGTATTGGGTCTTAGTTGCAGCATGTGGGATCTAGTTCCCTGACCAGGGAGTGAACCTGGCCCCCTACGTTGGAAGCATGGAATCTTAACCACTGGACCACTAGGGAAGTCTTCTGTATCATTTTCAATGAATGAACTCAGTACTTTAGAAAAATGGAGAAGATTCAAATGTTTTTCCTTTCATGCCTGTGGCTCCCAATCATAGAGGTCTTTACGGACAAAGTAGCCTCCTTCCGAGGATCTCCTTCTAATAGCATGAGGCCTCTTGTCACTTCTTTTTGTTGCCTTGGATTAATTCAGTGAGAAACATGGCTAAATAGAGAGTGACATCAACAGGCGTCCTACCAATAACCCAAAGCAAAACAAAACTTGAAACTTGCTTTGGCTTAATGAATCTCTTTCTCTTCATCCACTTTGGTATGGGAGGAAAGAATTAGCTGATCCCTCTAATTTAAGTTGTATCAGTAACCCTTTGCCCTGACTGCCAGTTGAGTTTTCCCTGTCTCAGGGTAAAAGATGTTCTCCTATGACATCCTCTTGAGAAATCAAAGCAGCCTTTATCTGCCCTTATTTACATGTGAGAGGATCCAAAGCCTCGTACTCCAGAAACTTACTGTGAGCTCCAAAGTGGTCTTTACACCAATACCCCATTCTGGCTACCCCAGGGCTATTCAGGCCAACATGAAGAGCAGTCTTTGGGCTATACCAATTATCACGGGGAGCTTCCCTGGTGGTGCAGTGGTAAAGAATCCACCTGCCAATGCAGGAGACAAAAGAGACTCAGGTTCGATCCTGGGTTGGGAAGTCCCCCTAGAGGAGGAAATGGCAACCCATTCCAGTATTCTTGCCTGGAGAATCCCATGGACAGAGGCTCCTGACCTTTTGAAATTCAAGTTCACATTCCACTTTCCACAGGTACCATGCATGTATGCCTTCACAGAATATTTCTTGAGCACCACAAGTGATGAATACTTACTTAATGGGTACATTTGGGTAGATTACTAGACAAGCTCAACTCAACACAGTCCTCCTTTCTCTTGGGAGCAATTGTACTCCTGGGAGTAGGTGTTCTCTGCTCCTCTGTGTGGGCAGCCTGCCCTGGTTCTGTGCTGCTTATATTGAAGTGGGCATGTCTGTCTAATTTTTACAGTTCATTTAACAGACACATTTCACTTGCTCATTAAACTCAGTCTTCTAGGATGGCCTCCATCAGCAAGAAAGTGATCTTTTAAAGCCCATATTTACTGTTTTGTGTATTTCTCAACTTGCTCAGAATCTAGATGATGAAATTGAAATTGGGACCCCCTTTGCTCCACTGCATAAGCATCAATCATATGCCATGCAGACTAAGTCACAGTGTAGAACAGTATCATAAACATGGTTCTTTCTCCATGGAGCTTATATGTCTAAGCCTCCCAGGGGACATTTCTGCTGTGAACTGCCTTTCTGCCACCATCACTTATGTAGCATGCTATCTTTGTGGAACAGGCGATTGGGACAGTCCCCCAGCAGAGGACAGCAGGGGCATAGCCAGGATGATGTTCTGTCCTGCTTCCCTGCTCATGCCTTGTCCTGAGATATCTTTGCTCAGAGTTGTGTTCCTAAGGAATACAACTGTTGCTAAAACAGAGAAGGAATCTTACCTTTTATAACATAAAAACTTGGCACTTTTTTTTCCTTTTTCAAATACAGCTGTCTTCTTATTTATAGATCACATTAATGCCCTGTAACAGTCAAAGCTTTTGAAAGCACACTGTTTAGGATTCAACATTACTTCAAAACCCAGGAAATTTTAAACCTGACCAAACAGCAGATATAATTTTCCAAATAACACTGGAGAGTTTTCAAGAATATTCTGTGTGGCACACCATGCTGAAAGTTTTGAAGTTGTTTCAATGTTTTTAGGTGTGCAACTCCAGAACCACAACTTGAAACCAAATTCTATTTCTACTGGGTAGATTGGAATTACTTCCAATAAATCCTTTCAATCAACATGCTTTGACTGGGTACCAGTGATGCACCCAGAAGGGTAATAACGGTCATCTCCTACTTGCTGAGCTCTACCAGCTTTATGTATGAAAAGCCTATAAAATTTATGCCAAGTAGGATACCAGAAGCCCAATATCCACCACAGGTAGGCTTAGTCTTAGTCCTGCTAGCTGGCACCTGCTCTCTGGTGTATCAGAGAGGAGACTGTGACTCTCTATGCCAACTAAAATATGGCCTCCATGCCAAATCTCATTGTCTGTGCCCAACAACAGTTCCTAATGACCATTCCAGCTCCCCACTGGTACTGGAACACTGCTCCACCCCCACTAGGAACAGTTATCTCATGCTCAAGAGTTCATGTGATAACAGGCTTTCTAATTATCTCTTTCACACGCTATAAGGTTAGCCTGCCAAAGTCACAGTCACATGTCAGCCAAGGCTAATCTCAACAAGAGTCAGACCTAAAGATTCCAAAGGGGTGGGTGGAGAGAGAACCAGATGGGGAGGTAGGGATGACTGGTTTGGAGGAAGGGAAGGAGACACGCTCTGCTTTAGCATCTTTCCCTTCTCGTGCATTGACTGATTTAGAGGTTAACTGTGGTGATTATTTTCTAAACCATCAGTCTTCAAGACACATAGTCTGTCAGACTTCTGTACCACTTACAGTGTTAAAAACACTTAGAAGTTCTGACTCCAAAGATGAAGAGGTCTTGTACATTTTGACTGTTTATGTCAGGGGTTAAAAACTCAAATGTCAGTATATAAATAAATTTGTAGATCCACATTTGCAGATTGAAAAAGAAACTTACATGTCTGCAAAGGTCACATATAAAACAAATGAGTGAAATGGACTCAGTGTAAGATAACAGGAGTGCTAGGGACATTTGGGAAATTTGAGTCTGACTACTCTATTTAAACATATACCAATTCAATGAAAACAAAACTATGGACAAATTAAGCAGGTCTGTGGATTAGATTTGTCTTGGGATCCACCAGTTTGCCAAACTTAGCTTTACAGAGATCAAAGAT
>NW_024070207.1:43181710-43336418 GCF_014754425.2 Oryx dammah
CTGAGAGAGATGGGAATACCAGACCACCTGACCTGCCTCTTGAGAAACCTATATGCAGGTCAGGAAGCAACAGTTAGAACTGGACATAGAGCAACAGACTGGTTCCAAATAGGAAAAGGAGTTTGTCAAGGCTGTATATGGTCACCCTGCTTATTTAACTTATATGCAGAGTACATCATGAGAAACGCTGGGCTGGAAGAAACACAAGCTGGAATCAAGAATGCCAGGAGAAATATCAATAACCTCAGATATGCAGATGACACCACCCTTATGGCAGAAAGTGAAGAGGAGCTAAAAAGCCTTTTGATGAAAGTGAAAGAGGAGAGTGAAAAAGTTGGCTTAAAGCTCAACATTCAGAAAACAAAGATCATGGCATCCAGTCCCACCACTTCATGGGAAATAGATGGGGAAACAGTGGAAACAGTGTCAGATTTTATTTTTGGGGCTCTAAAATCACTGCAGATGGTGATTGCAGTCATGAAATTAAAAGACGTTTACTCCCTGGAAGGAAAATTATGACCAACTTAGATAGCATATTGAAAAACAGAGACATTACTTTGCCAACAAAGGTCCGTCTAGTCAAGGCTACAGTTTTTCCAGTGGTCATGTATGGATGTGAAAGTTGGACTGTGAAGAAGGCTGAGCGCCAAAGAATTGGAGAAGACTCTTGAGAGTCCCTTGGACTGCAAGGAGATCCAACCAGTCCATCCTAAAGGAGACCAGTCCTGGGTGTTCAGTGGAAGGACTGATGCTAAAGCTGAAACTCCAGTACTTTGGCCCCCTCATGGGAAGAGTTGACTCATTGGAAAAGACTCTGATGCTGGGAGGGATTGGGGGCAGGAGAAGAAGGGGACGACAGAGGATGAGATGGCTGGATGACATCACCGACTTGATGGACATGAGTTTGAGTGATCTCCAGAAGTTGGTGATGGACAAGGCGGCCTGGCATGCTGGGATTCATGGGGTCACAAACAGTCGGACACGGCTGAGCGACTGAACTAAACTGAACTGAACTTCTTGTAGATAGAACTGTTCAGTATTGCACAACTGTGGAACCATGGAAGGAACACCGCTTTCATGAACAGAAGACCTGGGTTCTAGTTTAGATCCTACAAAATGTGTTTGTAAATAAAGTGATATTGGATAAATTCCTTGTCTTCTTTAGTTATCTGTAAAGTTGCCTGCCTTAAACAGCGTTTAAGGTACCAGAACACCTTCATCTCTAAGACTGCTTCTTCCATTTCTAATCTTGTCCTCAGGGAATGAGGCTCTGGGAGACAGGAAGAGCAATATATTAGACTACCACTGTTTACTTCTGTGATGTGCAACTAAGATATCCATGGTCAAGATTTGAAATAATACCTTTTATTAAGGCTAATGACAAGCACTTAAATTCAGTGTGTATCCACGTGCACAAGTGGTTTAGGACAGGATATAGTGAGGGACGGCAAGGTGGCACCATTCCATTTTGATCTGTTTCCAATAATGCTGACGTACAGGTCTGACTCATGAATAATTGTGAGCAGGGAAACAGGAAACGGATGCTGCCTAAGCATTTTTCATTCACCATGAGTTGATTATGCACTCGTTCACTCAACAAACATCAAACACCTCAGATTCTGGTGATGCTGAGCTAAATGAATAAGGTCTCTTGTCAAGTTCAAAGACAAATATTAAGAGGCATCTGGTTTCACTGAAAAATATAATGAACAACAAGGATGTTGGGGCTGAAGTATTTCCAAATAGTGTCCTCCTTTCAGGTATAAATCGGTTGTATTTAAACCAGTCCTAGAGCCATAAAGTTCCCCTTGGTTGCTTCAGGGACCATCATGGTTAGGAAGTACTAGAGGTTAAATGAGTAAGACTTAAAGTATAGCTGTTCTGCTTTGATGTAATTTATGTACTGGGGTTCCTCACATGATTTCACTTGAAAAATTATTTTATTAGTTGTAATAAGCTAAATAAAGCCCGCCCCCACCTTATGATGTTCACATCTCAGTCCCTGGAAGCTATGAATGTTACCTGAATGGCTAAAGGAGTTGACAAATGTGTTTTTAAAAATATTTATTTATTTATTTATTTATTTGGCTGAGTTGAGTCTTAGTCACTGCATGCATGCATATGGGATCTTTTGTTGCAGCAAGCCGGCTTCTCTCTCACAGGCTTGTTGCCCCTTGGCATGTGGGATCCTAGTTCCCTGAGCAGGGATTGAACTTGCATCCCACACATTGGAAAATGGATTCTTAACCAGGACGTGTTTTATTAATAAATAAGGGATCTTGAGATGAGTACTTAAGTGATTCTGGACTATCCTGGTAGGACTAACGTAATCACAAGGTCCTCAAAAGAAGGACTCAGGACTTCCCTGGCTGTCCAGTGGCTAATACTTTATGCTCCCAATGCAGGAGGCCCAGGTTCAATCCCTGGTCAGGGAACTAGATCCCACATGCCACAACTAAGATCTGGTGCAGCCACATAAATAAATAAATAAATAAATCCTTCTTTCTTCCTTAAAGAAGGAAGCAGGAGAGTCAAAGTGAGAAAGAGAGACAGTAATGTGACAATGGAAGTGGAAGTTCTAGTGATGCCACCACGGGACAAGAAATGCGGGCAGTCTCCGAAAGCTGGAACAGGCAAAAATGGATTCTCCCCTAGAGCCTGCAGAAGCCCTGCTGACACCTGGATTTGATTCCACTGAGACTCATTTTACTCTCGACATCCAGAATTGTAAGATAATGGGTTTGCATTGTTTTAAACCCCTAAGTTTGGGGTGATTTGTTACAGCAAATATAAGTAATGAATATGCTAGTATAAAACATCATGAAGCTTTTAAAGCCATGCTTCCTTTAACCCAGAGGCAGAGAGACAGTTTTCCAGGGCAGTGCCTTGCCATGACTCTTTCTAGGGTCTCTTGAATCCTGGCACAGTAGTAAGAATTCTTGGTGTGAGCTATGCAAGTGCCCTAATTTTGAACTGGTACCCCCCACCCCACCCGCCCAGTCAGCTTCCTCAGGCCAGACTCTGACTTGTTTGTCTCTTGCTTTAAGGAGAGCAGAAGCCTCCAGTTTCCCCTCTGTAACAGCACTGACCCAGTTCTGCAAGCCGTTGCTAGTTAATGATATGAAAAGGGTATGGGAAGTCTTATTGTTCACCATCTTATTTTCCAACCTGGTCGGATTAACAGCTAATCAGAAATTAATGCTCTGGGTAGGCACTTCTTCCGACTTAACAGTGAGCAAGTCAGCAAAATCCTTAATTGAGCACTTCATTGCCCGCCTCCACATCGACAGGGTTAACGATTATGAAGTAGGGAACTCAGTCATCATCATTTCCCATTGGGAATCTGGCTGTTCTTTTGGTTCCTGAATTTAAGATGAAACAGGAAATAAACAGTGCATGGTAAAAACTTGTTACATAGTTAGGTCAACAGAGTTTTTTTCTTCAATGCCTCTTCCCATTTGGAGCAGCAGGGCAGGGGGCAGGAAGGCTTTGTGTGCTGGATATCAAGGAATGTGATCCTAATTCTGGTTCTGCTCCCAACTTGCTCTGGGTTCAAGTCCCTTAGTTGACTTATCTGCAAAATTGGGATAGGGACCTTAACATCAAAGAATCTTTTCATCTTTGGCAGTCTGAATCAATGGTTCCCAGATTTTTGAATTGCATGGACTAATGACACTTTCCATGAACATTTTGGAGACATACATAGAATTTACAAAGTTTGACTGCCAAGTGAAGGCATTTTTAAAAGGTACCACAATACTTTCAAACAAGAAAAGACATTTTATCACCAAAATATCTTGGAAGGGCATCATCTCAAAATAGAGAACAGGTCATTATGTTGAATCCTTTTAGCTTTATTAAAAAACCTCACTATCTTGTCTATTTTTTTTCCTCTCGATTAGATACAGATATAAGAACACAGGGCTTCCCAGGTGGCTCAGTGGTAAAGAACCTGCCTACCAGTGCAGGAGAGGCAGGCTCAATCCCTGAGTCAGGAAGATCCCCTAGAAAAGGACATGGCAACTCATCCCAGTATTCTTGCCTGGGAAATCCCATGGACAGAGGAGTCTGGCAGGCTACAGTCCACGGGGTTGCAGGGAGTTGGACAGGACTCAGCAACACACACATAAGAATCATTGTCCAGACTTCCCAGGCAGTCCAGTGGTTAGGACTCCACACTTCTACTGCAGGGGGCACAGGTTTGATCCCTGGTTAGGGAACTAAAGTCTCACATGTCATGTGGCCCAAGAAAGAAAAGAAAGATTGTTAAAGACTGGCAAAGCTCATCAGATCCACTTTTGGGATTCAATGCTCTATGGCACCAAAACTTTCTTATTTGTCCCCTAAAGTCACCCTGGGTGGGTGATTTCTTCCGCCAGGCCTGCTTACTGTTGCTCCAATCAAAAACTCATCAAGGAGAATGCCACTGGCCTCTTCCTCCCCAGAAGGAAAAGAACATCTATGTCTACAAGCTTCAGCAGAGAACAAGACAGAGAATAAAGTGGCAAAGGAAGCTAGGTTTGATGAGTTGGAAAAAAATCAAACAAATCAAAAGGACATGTGTGTTGCATTGTACCTGTGCATGCCCATGCATGCATTCTGAAAGAAGAATCTAGGAAATTTGAAGTTTGGCCTCAGGCATCTGAAGCTGGGTCTCATTCATGTGACTCTGGTTCACAGAGAAAAATCCCAGACTCCTGATCTCTCTGCCCCTTAGGGAGGGTAGGCCTCTCCAAGCATCTCCAAAAATGCTACAGATAGTCCCAACTCAGTAATGTTGGGGCTGCTTACTGATTCAAAGCCTGGATCAATGACCAGTGTTGGCACACTGTGTTGACCTTTTCCCTCATGGACTCGAAGAAGTTGGGTGACCCAAAGTCACAAGTTGCTCAGTGGGAAAGCTGAGGTCCCATTAAGGACTGTCAAAATACAATGAGTACACACTTTATAAAAAAAAATTAAGATACTATTACTTTATAATATTATCTAAGTTTCATGTGTACAACATTCTATTTCTACTTTTGTGTACACTACTGTATGCTCACCACCAAAAATTTAGTTTCCATCCATCACCAGACAATGGATTCCTTTAATTCATTTATTCATTTTGTCTATCCCTCACTATCCCTTCCCCTCTGGTTACCACTACTCTGTTCTCTGTATCTACATGTTTGGTTTTGTTTGGTTTGTTTATTTTTGTTTGTTTGTTTCTATATTCCACAAATGAGTGAAATCATATGATATTTCCTTTTCTCTGTCTGACTTATTTTATACTTAGCATAATACCATCAAGGTCCATCCATATTGTCACACGTAATGCCTACATTCTTAACCACGGTTATATACTGCCTTCCAAATAGTCCAGTTTTACCATAGGATAGGCTATATGATAGTTTGGTTTCCTATTCATCAAGGCTTTTTTGAGCCTAATAATAGAATGATTATGGTAAAATTAAGGTGGAAGGGTAAATGGGAGTTCTTTGTAACTATTTCTGTAAGTGTGAAATTATTTCAAAATGAAAAATTACCCAAAAAACTGCCCAAACTGTCACTATTTATAGATGACATGATATTATATATGGAAAACCCTAAAGACTCCACCAAAAAATTGTTAGAATAAATAAATTCAGCAAACTTGCAGGATACAAACATCTACGTACAACATCTGTTGTGTGTGTATACACTGATAACAAATTATCAAAAAGGGAAATTAAGAAAACAATCCCATTTGTAATTGCATCAAAAAGAATAAAATACCTAGGAATAAATTTAACCAAGGAGGTGAAAGAACCTGTACATTGAAGTTGACTATAGTACATTGACTATAAGACATTAATGAAAGAAATTGAAGAAAACACAAAGAAATGTGAAGATAATCCATGCTCATGAACTGATAAAATTAATACTGCCAAAATGTTCATACAACCAATAATACAGATGCAATGCAATTCCTATCAAAATTCCAATGGTATTTTTCACAGAAATAGAGCAACAATTCTAAAGTTTGTATGGAACCACAGAAGACCCTGAAAAGCCATGGCAAAGAAACAAAACCCATTTCAGATAGGGGTGAGAACCTCATAGTACTCTTCCCAATCTAGTCCCTACTTTTCTCTTCTTGTAGTTAGGAATACAGTATTAAAGTTCCCATGCACATTTTTAATCATCACCAGAAATGTACATCCATAAACAATGTATGTATTTTTCAACACTTAACAAATGAGGTTATACTGTATCATAAGGCAATTTGGGTTTTCCACTCAACATTATGTTTTCAAGATACTAAATGGATAGATAGCTAGTGGAAAGTTGCTATGTAACATACGGAGCTCAACTTGGTGCTCTGTGACAACCTAGAGGGGTAGGATAGGGTGAAGAATGGCGAGAAGGTTCAAGAGTGAGGGGACATATGTATTCTTATGGCTGATTCATGTTGATGTATAGGGGCTTTCCCGGTGGCTCAGGGGTAAAGAATCCACCTGCAATGCAGGAGAGACGGCAGGAGCCACTGGTTAGGTCCTTAGGTTGGGAAGATCCCCTGTAAAAGCGAATGGCAACTCACTCCAGTATTCTTGCTTGGAGAATCCCATGGACTGTAGCTTGGCAGGCTACAGTCCATGGGGTCACTAAGAGTCAAGCACGACTTAGTCACAAAACAGCAGCAGAAGCATATGGTTGTACGGCAGAAACCAACACAACATTGAAAAGCAATTATCCTCCAAGGAAAGTAAGTAATAAAACTTATATAAATTAAAGATACTAGATGGTGTCTCTGTGCAAGTTTCTTTTTTTTTATTACAAAATCAAATGTATCAGTTGTTTCCTTTATCATTTGGGCTTTTTTGTTTTGTCTGGTTTTGTTTAAGAAAACTCCCTGTCCTATGGTCATGAAGATTTTCTCCTGGGTTTGGTTTCACATGATATATTACGGACGTTTACTTTTATTTCCCCCAAATTATCCCCAGTTCTACCAGAAGCATATACTGAGGGATGCTTCCATCCCCCTTCTGATTGGACACCCCACCTCTGACATATATCCAGGGTCCATACTCATCTGAATATACTTCTGGGCTCTCTATTCTGTTCCAGTGTTTTTGTCCCTCCCTGCACCAAGCATAGTGTCTTAATAACTGTAGCTTTAAAGGAAGTTTTATTTGTTAGTTTTTTGGCTGTGCCGAATGGATTGTGAGATCTTAGTTCCCTGACCAGGGATTGAACTCGGTCCTGGCAGAGACGGGGCTTCCCTGGTAGCTCAGACAGTAAAGATTCTGCCTGCAATTCAGGAGACTGGGGTTCAATCCCTGGGTTGGGAAGATGCCCTGGAGAAGGGAATGGCTACTCACTCCAGTATTCTTGCCTGGAGAATCCCATGGACAGAGGAGCCCTGGTACACTACAGTCCATGGGATCACAATGAGTCAGACACAACTGAACGACTAAGCCTGCATGCACACCGGCAGTGAGAGCATGGAGGCCCAACCACTGGACCACCAGAGAATAACCATGCAGCTTTATAAGAAGTTTTTATATCAGGTAGAGCAAGATACTGTACTTAGTTCTTCCAAAATCTTGTAGATATTTCTCTTATATTTTCCTATTCTCTGCAGCAGTTTGTAAAAGAGAGTTTGAAAGATTTGGTACTTTTTTTTTTTCTATAAAACTGCTTGAGCCTAGTGTTTTTTAAGGTAGAGAAAATTCACTTCCATTAATTTTTATTGCATTATGGAGGTATGTTTTCTTCGAGTCACTTTTGATACATTTTCTAGGAAAATATTCATTTCTTTCAAGCTTTCAAGTTTATAGGCATAAAGTTGATTGTAGTTTTATCTTACGATCGCTGAAATCTCTAATTCACTAGTACAACTGTCATAGTCCTTTTTTTGTTCCTAAAATTATTTGTCTTTTCTTAACTACTGTTGTTATTTTATCACTATATTCATCCCTATTTTCCTCAAAGAACCAGTTCTTAAAATTTGTTGATCCTCTCTCTGATTTGTTTTCTACTGAATTAATTAAATTCTGCTCCTTACAGTTTTCTTCTTTTTAAAATACTTTGTTTTTCTTTTTTTTTTTCTGGTTTCTTGAGTTAAACACTTAATTCATTTATTTTCAATTTGCTTTAATTTTAAAATTAAATATAGTTAAGATTGTAAAATTACCTTTATCACTTCAGCAGGATAACACTAGATCTTTTATTTTTAAATAATTTAAAACTGACAGAAAAGTTGCAAAAAATAATAAAAGAATTCTCATGTACCACAATGCAAATTCCACAAAGGTTATCATGTATATATAAATGAGTGCACACATGCTAAGTTGTTTCAGTCGTGTCTGACTCTGTGCAAGCCTATAGACTATAGCTCACCAGGCTCCTCTGTCCATGAGATTCTCCAGGCAAGAATACTGGAGTGGGTTGCCATGCCCTCCTCCAGGGGATCTTCCGAACCGAGGGATCGTGTTGCCCTAAAGGTCCGGGAGCCAGTGACGAGAATGAAAACAGAACACAAAATCTGGTGCAATGGGTCAGGGGATCTGCAGCCTCTATTGGACTGAGGTGTACAGTCATTCTGAGTCCAGCTTTTATTTTTAATTGAAGACTACAAAACTGTCTTTGATCTATCTTTCCCAAGACACTACACTGACATAGTCCAGATCTACTTGTTTTCACCCCAGGCCATTCCCTTCTGAGATAGTCTTGGGAACAATGAGCGAGTGCGTAGGCAGTGTTCACACCTCACACTGACCTGGTGTTCCAAGGTCCATGTTTCCATGATCCGAGTCATACTCCCTTCTGGGTCTGGCCTTGGGGTCTGTAACAAGGTTATTATTCTAAGAAGAACATGAAACATAATCATCAACACAGTTTCTTGATATATGCTATTTTTCCAGGTACTATTTCTATGAAATTTCTCAAGGCTGTGAAAGTACATTATTAGAAATTCCCACTACAGGATCAAACCCAGGTCTCTTGCATTTCTTGCATTGCAGGGGTTTCTTTACCACTAACGCCAGCTGGGAAGCCCGTCATACACACACACACACACACACACACACACACAAAATTGTATATAATGGGTTGGCCAAAAAGTTTGGAAAACCCAAGCAAATTTTTGGCCAACCCAATATTATATATTTTTTAAACAGCTTTATTTGAAAGAAAGTGGCTGACATAAAGTCTCTTTTCCCCTAATATTTTAGTGTGTATTTTCTAAAAACAAGGTCATTCTTTTACACAATTACAATACAATTATCAAGTATCAGGAAATTTGCATTGATACAGTATTATAATCTACAAATCTTATTTATGTGTTACCAGTTGCCTAACTAATGTTCCTTATAGCAAAAGTATCTAATTTGGGATTCAGTTCAGTTCAGTTCAGTCGCTCAGTCGTGTCCGACTCTTTGCGACCCCATGAATCACAGCACGCCAGGCCTCCCTGTCCATCACCAACTCCCGGAGTTCACTCAGACTTGCATCCATCGAGTCAGTGATGCCATCCAACCATCTCATCCTCTGTCATCCCCTTCTTCTCCTGCCCCCAATCCCTCCCAGCATCAGAGTCTTTTCCAATGAGTCAACTCTTTGCATGAGGTGGCCAAAGTACTGGAGTTTCAGCTTTAGCATCATTCCTTCCAAAGAAATCCCAGGGCTGATCTCCTTCAGAATGGACTGGTTGGATCTCCTTGCAGTCCAAGGGACTCTCAAGAGTCTTCTCCAACACCACAGTTCAAAAGCATCAATTCTTTGGTGCTCAGCCTTCTTCACAGTCCAACTCTCAAATCCATACATGACCACAGGAAAAACCATAGCTTTGACTAGACGGACCTTAGTCGGCAAAGTAATATCTCTGCTTTTGAAGATGCTATCTAGGTTGGTCATAACTTTTCTTCCAAGGAGTAAGTGTCTTTTAATTTCATGGCTGCAGTCACCATCTGAAGTGATTTTGGAGCCCCCCAAAATAAAGTCTGACACTGTTTCCACTGTTTCCCCATCTATTTGCCATGAAGTGATGGGACCTGATGCCATGATCTTCATTTTCTGAATGTTGAGCTTTAAACCAACTTTTTCACTCTCCTCTTTCATTTTCATCAAGAGGCTTTTTAGTTCCTCTTCACTTTCTGCCATAAGTGTGGTGTCATCTGCATATCTGAGGTTCTTGATATTTCTCCTGGCAATCTTGATTCCAGCTTGTGTTTCTTCCAGCCCAGCATTTCTCATGATGTACTCTGCATATAAGTTAAACAAGCAGGGTGACAATATATAGCCTTGACATATTCCTTTTCCTATTTGGAGCCAGTCTGTTGTTCCATGTCCAGTTCTAACTGTTGCTTCCTGATCTGCATATAGGTTTCTCAAGAGGCAGGTCAGGTGGTCTGGTATTCCCATCTCTCTCAGAATTTTCCAAAGTTTATTGTGATCCACACAGTCAAAGGCTTTGGCATAGTCAACAAAGCAGAAATAGATGTTTTTCTGGAACTCTCTTGCTTTTTCCACGATCCAGCAGATGTTGGCAATTTGATCTCTGGTTCCTCTGCCTTTTTGAAAGCCAGCTTGAACATCAGGGAGTTCACGGTTCATGTATTGCTGAAGCCTGGCTTGGAGAATTTTGAGCATTACTTTACTAGCATGTGAGATGAGTGCAATTGTGCGGTAGTTTGAGCATTCTTTGGCATTGCCTTTCTTTGGGATTGGAATGAAAACTGACCTTTTCCAGTCCTGTGGCCACTGCTGAGTTTTCCAAATTTACTGGCATGTTGAGTGCAGCACTTTCACAGGATTTGAAATATCTCAACTGGAATTCCATCTTTTTTGTACAGTTCTTCTGTGTATTCTTGCCACCTCTTCTTAATATCTTCTGCTTCTGTTAGGTCCATACCATTTCTGGTATTGCATTTCGTTGTCACATTTCTTTGGTATCTAATCTAGAAGAGTAGCTGAGCATTTCTTTGTCTTTCATGATCTTGACAATTTTGAAGAGTACAGGCCATTTAATTTGGATTTGTTTGATCTTTCCTCATGAAAAAAATTCAGGTTATTTCTATAACTATGGCAGCAATGTCACACAAATGATGTGTCCTTCTCAGTGCAACTTAGGAGACACATGATATCTATTTCCCATTACTGGTGATATAAAGTCTGTTCACTTGGTTACAGTGGTGTCTTCCAAGTTTCTCCTTACTATATTTTTCTTTGTTATTAAGTGTCTTATAAAGGAAACTCTTTGAAAATATGTAAATATGCCATTTCTCATCAAAATTGTAACCCACTACTTTTAGCATCTATTAACGATTATTACCAAATGGCGATTTTCTGATTCTACCTATATTTATTAAAATTTCCTGTAAAGAAGGACTTTCACAAGTTCTCCATTTATTTATTTATATTGATATTTGTATGAACATGTGGATTCACAGAAGAGCCTAGGTGAGGAGAATAAGGCAGCTGGGGCACCGCCGGGGTCCAGCCCCCGCAGGATCCAGGGAAACCCGAAGGAGAAACAGTGTCGGCGATTGATTGAGAGAGAGAGATAGTTAAGAATGATGTAGATAAGAAGATAGAGGAGAGAAGAAAAGAGGCTGGTGTTCCTTGGTTTAAACAGAAAATCAATAAAGTCTCAAGACAAGAGACTTGCACCGTCTACCTGAGGCCACAGGTGCCCTCCCGGTCTCCCAGGGGAGTGAAGGCACAGGGCGCCTTCCTGTTCAGGTCTTAGAAACCCAGGCAAATAAGTAGACAGGGCGGATCTCTGTACTCCAGATGGGAACTAGCCAAAAAGAGAGAGTAAGAAGAGGAAAATGATTGACACGAGGAGATCAAGCTGCTTTGATGAGCAAGATCCATAGCTTTATTTTTAAATGGTACTTATATACCTTTTTTGTACATAGAGGAAATGAAAGATGCAAGGTCATACAGAGTCAGCCCAACATTCCAGCAGTATTGCCTTTATCGAAACCAAGATTTTTCTGCATACCTTTTCCACAAAAGATGTTGTGTACAGTATCTTCTGGCCTTGGAGGCCTGTGAACATTTTATGACCTTCTTTTGATAAAGGCTGCTCAACCAAAAAACTTGTTTTCCCTCAAAGTGTTTTTTCTTTATATTTCTAATCTATGTTAGCCTCAGAAAATACCAAACAGAGTTATGTTTTTCACAGAGCAAAGGTGCAATGAGTTACAAGAAAGAACCAATTAGCTCAAAAGTTTGATATGGTTAAATTCAAGGCTACACTTGTTTTTCTAGCATTCTCACCATGTTAACTAATGCATTCCCAGGTGCACAGTGGATAAGAGATATGGGAACTTAACAACAAGCATTGGCCCAATAATGAAATCCTACATCAGCACTAGCACTACTCTAATAACTTTTAACTCTTTCAAAGGCTCTATGTTTTAGGCTTTCCGTGCCTCTCACAGTTGGGAGGCTGGAAATAATCACATGCGTAGCTGTAAGGGTCTGGATATGCCTGCCAAGCAAGCTAGAATGCTAACAGAGGGGGTTTGATTTGAAATATCCCTCTCATGTCCAGGAGACTTATTAGCTATAGCCCTAAGTTGATTTTCTCCAGAGAAAAGTGGTCAGGGTTAGCCCCCTGTTAATGTCAGAGGAGTTGGTGAAAGTCATGAAACAGTAAAACAGACAGATTCTGGTTTTGGGATAGATGCTCAAGAAAGCCTAGGGAGCCCCTTGAGTTCTGAAGCCTTGCTTAACAGTTCTCTTCCACATGACTTTGTCATGGGTGGGATCTCCCATGGCGGCTCCCGGCAGGGCACAAAATTTAAGGAGGCACTTATCCTCAGTGCTGTGCAAACATCAT
The DNA here is from genome assembly GCF_014754425.2 of Oryx dammah. Classification (NCBI taxonomy): domain Eukaryota; kingdom Metazoa; phylum Chordata; class Mammalia; order Artiodactyla; family Bovidae; genus Oryx; species Oryx dammah. Next base: position 43,194,525 of record NW_024070207.1, read on the forward strand.
CTTAAAAGCAACAGCCTAGAGCCTTTCCCCCCTCCAACTCTGTATCTATTCTCTTCCCTTCCCATCTAGCAGTTTTACAGTTGTCTCCACCCAACCCCACGTCCCTATTCTAGAACTTGGTCTTACAGTCAGTCTGAAGTTTCTGTCCAGTGGTAATATTAGGGACTTGGCAGATGCTTCCACTGAACAAATGGGCCACTTCACATATACCTAGGTCATGAGCCTATATCTGTGTCCTCCTAGTTCCCAAGGCCTGCATCTTGCAAGGGATGTGGTCTCAGGTAACATTTCACAGCTTCCTTTTAAGAGACAAGGTGTTTTGTCCTCCATTTCCAGTTCTTGCTTTTAAACACTTAGTCCTGATCCCCCCTTTATATATGAAGCACGTTAGGTGCCTCACCAAGCACCTAACCACTTGGCCATCATTGCCCATTACTAGAGCAGGAGCCCAGCAACACTCAGCCATGCTCACACCTGTACTTTGCTTTTCTGCATCTGATTCATGGAGATACCTGTCTTCTATCCAAAGCCATGTGTCTTTTTCTTTATCTTTTCTGTATATTCTCCATCAATTCTACTGTCTACAGCAGAGGAATTACCAAAGTATGTGCCATTTCAAAGTATGTGTCATCTCTCTTATTTTTCATTGAGAGATATTTAACCTATGACTGTATAGACACTTTATAAATGATCTATTATATTAATTATGTTTTTCAAGTCTCCTGATGAAGTTTGTATGCTCTCTCTTTATCTAGGTATTTGAAATCTAACTAATAATATATTCTGGTGTTAAACACAAGCTTTAGATTTCAAATAAGGGAAGCTGGAGAATTAAATGCAAACAAGATAGGATGGCTTCATAAGAAGATTTGATTATCACTGTAAGATAAAGAATGAAATGAAGGAATTATTCTTGTTAAATATTACAGATTGAGCTTTTTGCTTCTGTGTCATATCAGAGAGAAGGGTTATTTTTGTCTTATGTATGCATGTGAATTTTGTTTCATTAGCAATTATGATAATGGATCTGCTCACAGAGGAGAGAGTAATTGTCCATTTACTCAGGCTTTAACCAATTTTACTATAAAATTAATTATGTGGCATATACCATATGTATAGTGATCTACCAATAAACCTATTTTAAGAAAGAGCTGAAGGTTGGCATTCTAGGACTTTTTATTGTGGGCTGAATATTAAAACCAAAGGCAGGTCCCAGGTTTTGAATTCCTAAGTTCATTGTCTCCAAGGCCTGATTTATGTATCAAATAACTGACACGAGTTTGTGGTGGTCACATTCCGTTCTAGCTACCTAAGACAAATGACTAATTACCCTAGACAGCAATTACATGAATAGACAACCTTCCTTTAATTGAATATCAGACTTAATATCTATAACATTCACGCCATTTCAGGAAACAGAATGGAAATGATGAAATTGCAAGTCTTTTGGAAACAGACTAAAAGGTTGTAAATACGAAACTCAATCTTCCATTTTAGGACTCATTTTCATATATATTCAAATCCCTTGCTTTATCTCAAAACCTTTCATTTCAGTAGTTACAAAATGGAAAGGCTTTGAGAGATATGAAATCAACATGCTGAATGCTTAAAGAATGATAGATATAGATATTATAAAATTGGAGTCAATGTCTTGCAGTCTAACAAAAGCCCGACAAATACTACACTGCACATGATAGATAATTTTCATTTTCAAATCTGTTTTGCATTTGACAACAGAATATTCTGGCTTAGGAAAGATTTGTTTTCCCCTGAACAATCTAGTCACTGTCTTACACTTAACATAATTATTTTCCCCTTCTGAATCTCTCTTGTCATCATCTCAGGCTGGTCCCTTATCATCCCATGCATGGATTAAAACAGCCTCCAAGCTGGTCTCGCTCTCTTTTCATGAAAAAAAAAAAAAATAGGGGCTTCCATTTACAGCATGATACTACCGGTCAGGCACTGAGTAGAGTATTTCACATATTTTGTCCTGTTGACTCCTTACAGCCTCCCTATGAGATACATACATTTCCATTATCATCTTCATCCACAGCTGAGACAGCTGAGGGTCAGGAGAGATGGAACACCTTGCCTAAGATCACACAGCTAATCAATGGCTGCACTCAGCTTCAGACTCAGGCCTCTGGGGCCTGTGCTGATTGCCCTGAGCTTGGAGTAAAGAGTGTCTTTACTCACTCGATTTCCTGTCACTCAATTCATCCTTGCATACCAATGCCTGAGAATCTTCCTAACACACAGCTTTCATTATCTCCTTTCTGCCTTCTCAGGAAATGACCGACTCTCCATTGTCAATTCAACAGAGTCCCAAAACTCCCATAATCTGAGTCTGGTGGACCTCTCCAGTATTACTGTGCATTCTCTGTAAAAACAGCATCTTTCTTCATGGTCCCTGGGCCAGGCCCTTGTTCATGCCATTCACCACATCTGGCTATATTATCTCTTGCCAGCCTCTGTTTCCTCGTCTACAAGTTGGGATTCACGACATTGTTCTTGTGAGACCAAGTCTTAATGGAGGAAAAGTCTCTAGTGCAAGGTCTGGCATACATACAGCAGGCTCTAAAGACAAGGAGGCGCTATCTAGTCAAGTTTCATCCATCCCTGAAGGATGTACTTCCTGCCTCCTCTTCCACGGAGCCACTCTTGAAGAGAAATGGTATCCTGCTTTACCCCAGGATCCCCTCTTTCTTCCCTTCCTCCTTCCTTTTGTTCCTTTTTCCTCTTCCCCTCCCTCTCATTCTCCTTCTGCTTTTCCATTACCCGTATGAAATTTATTACATTGGGCTTGGTATTACAGTGATTCATGTCCAGGGTCCGTTTCCCACTTATGAGAACACACATTCATAATGAGGAAAAGCCTTGTTTGATTCATCTTTATAAGCTGGTATTTATTTTTATTTATTTTTATTTTTTATTTTATTTTTAATTTTTACTATATTTTACTTTACAATACCGTATTGGTTTTGGCATACATTGACATGACTCCACCACGGGTGTACATGAGCTCCCAAACATGAACCCCCCTCCCACAAAGACAGAAATATAGATCAATGGAACAAAATAGAAAGCCCAGAGATAAATCCACACACATATGGACACCTTATCTTTGACAAAGGAGGCAAGAATATACAATGGAGTAAAGACAATCTCTTTAACAAGTGGTGCTGGGAAAACTGGTCAAGCACTTGTAAAAGGTTGGTATATTAAAATAAGAAAAACTGGAGTTTGTATCTCAGCTCTGTACCCTAAAGTTATTGTATTCCCAGTTTCCTTATCTGTATGATGGACATGATAATAGTACTTAATTTTTAAGTCTGCTGTGATGGTTTTTTCCTTAATGGAATGTTCCACACAGAACTCGACACAGGTATTCTAATGAATACACTGTAAAACTTCTGTATTGATCTGACGTTCACAGTAATACACCTATTTTTTTTTTTTGGTAACCGGGCTTAGTGATTAAGAACACAGGCTCTAAAATTAAACTACTCGGGTTCCATCTCAGCTTTGTCCCTTACCATCTGTTCTTGGAAAATTATTCCTCTGAGCCTCAGTTTCCTTATCTTAAAAATGGGTGCAATAATAATACTACCTAACCCATATGATTATTTTCAAGTTTGGTGATATGGTTACTAAAGCATCCACTATAATGTTCAAGCACATCTGAGGTGCTTGATTCTTTCTTTCACATAATTGATGCCCAACAAAAGTCAAGTCTTCCATTAATTATTCTATCTTATGTTTTATTTTGGAAGTGGGAATGGATTTATTGTATCTGCCATACTCTGCCTGCTCTTATGGCAATGACTGGCCCTGGCCGAGCAGTACATTGCCCTCAGTGGTCTGGGGCTGATGACACAAATCTACTTTTCTTTTTTAAAAAACTTAAACTGCATACAGCACATTTTATTTATTTTTAAAAACTTTTTATTTTTATGTTTTTGGCCACATTTCACAGCATGTGGGATCTTAGTTCCCTGACCAGAGATCGAAACCATACCTCCTGCACTGGAAGCACAGTCTTAACCTCTGGACTGCCAGGGAAGTCCCAAACTTACTTTCTTCACTAGGCCTCTTGGAGGGGGTATGGCTTGCTCTGTTTTCCCATTTCCTGATGAGCAGACTAATGCACACGGCAGTGATATGTTCCCCAGTACAATTATAGCCAGGACTTCAACAGAGAGCCATGTCTGGGTCTAGCCTTGCTAGAATATATGGCTTTGATAACGCAGGACTAGTTTCACTCTTTGGCATTCACTGTTCCTAGGAAAATTCCAGCTGGAATCTCCACACTATGTACTTTAATAATAAAGGGAATACCACACCAGGAAACTAATAATTTCTCCCAGCCAAAATGACCTCCTCTTTCTAAACAGGGGCCCAGTAATTCTCCTTGGAAAATTATAGTTCTGTTACTAGAGTGTCTCTTCATCTGGAAGGAAAATTGGCAAAGATGAATAAAACATGCTGGTGGAGAAATACACTAGGCATGAGGTCCCATTCATTCCATTCTACTGTGTCAGCACATTCTGCAGAGGTAAGTTTCCTAGACTGCCACAACATTTTGCTATTTCTTACTTAAAATAGAGGCAGAGGGTAGCATGTGGCTTCCTATCATGTTAAAGCAGACTTGTACCCAAGAATAGTGTGCAAAAGTAGAAGTGTCCCTGTTTATCAAAGATATGTGAGAGGTTGACACTTCGAAAATAATGCCTCTGCTTAGAAGCCCCTGGAGCATTGGTACAAATCTGAAGATCTCAAAGTTAGCCAGCTTCTTCTAACTAATCAGTGACATCCCACAGAGACAGTCTTCATATAAAGTGGAATCAGTACTTGCAAATCTTGAAGGTAATGTTTGGTCCAGTAAGACAATGAATGACTACAATGATCCTTAATTGAGGACGTAAGGATTAAGAAAGCAGAAGAACTCATTACCCTATCATAGTAACTGGATAATTATCATCAACAGTGCTATGCATATTTACTATTATTTATTGAATATCTACCTTATGATAGGCACTTTTGAACATGCATATAATGTTCTCAACAATTCTGGGAGATAAAGTGTTATGATTTCTACTTATATTACCAGCTATGTGACCTTGACTACATCATTTTATCTCTAAGTTCCTCTACCTACTCATTGGGAAAATGGCACTTATTAGAACTGTCGAGTCCTCACAGGTACAAACATACGCAGGGGAATACACCAATAGCACAGGAAAAAAAAACAATGATTTGTCACCATGTGTCTTTGAGCAAACTGGTCTGTGTTTTAGAGACTCTTAACAGTGTTGGGCATTTCAAATGAGGGCTGACATTGTCAACGGCATCCAAATAGCTACAGTGAAGTCTTCATGTAGAGGAAAGATCGCTGAATATTGAGGCCTGAATGTGGGCTCCAGTTCCACTGCTTAAGTCTCTTGGAGGCTTTATTTTTTCAGGACTTTATTTTTTCACAGTTTTTTCCCTTTCAAAAAAATTATCTATAGCCAATTTACAATATTGTGTTAGTTTCAGGTGTATGGCTTCAGATTCTTTTCCATTATAGTTTATTACAAGATACTGAGTATAGTTCCCTGTGCTATACAGTAAATCCTTATTGTCTATCTATTTTATGTATGGGAGTGTGTGTATATTCATCTCAAATTCCTAATTTATCCCTCCTCCTCCTTTCCCCTTTGGTAACACAAGTTTGTTTTCTATATCTGTGATTCTATCTCTGTCTTATAAATAAGTTGATTTGTATTATATTTTTAGATTTCACATGTAAGTGATATCATATAATATTTGTTTTTCTCTGTCTGAATTACTTCACTTAGTATAATAATCTCTGGGTTCATCCGAGTTGCTGCAAGTGGCATCTTTTTATTGCTGAGTGGTATTTCATTGTATACACCACATCTTCTGTATCCATTCCTCTGTCAGTGGACATCTAGGTTGCTTCCATGCCTTGGCACAGAGTGCTGCTATGAACAACTGTATCTTTTCAAATTAGAGTTTTTGTCTTTTCTGAATATATGCCCAGGAGTCGGATGGCTGGATCGCATGGTAACTATTTTTAGTTTTTTAAGGAACCTTCATACTGTATCCATAGTGGCTGCTACTAAGTCTCTTCAGTCATGTCCGACTCTGTGCAACCCCATAGACGGCAGCCCATCAGGCTTCCTCGTCCCTAGGATTCTCCAGGCAAGAACACTGGAGTGGGTTGCCATTTCCTTCTCCAATGCATGAAAATGAAAAGTGAAAGTGAAGTTGCTCAGTTGTGTCTGACTCTTAGCAGCCCCATGGACTGCAGCCCACCAGGCTCTTCCATCCATGGGATTTTCCAGGCAAGTGTACTGGAGTAGGGTGCCATTGCCTTCTCCGTCCATAGTGGCTACACCAATTTATATGCCCACCAACAGTGTAGGAGGGTTCCCTTTTCTCCACACCTTTTCCAGGATTTATTATGTGTAGACTCTTTGATGATGGCCATTCTGATCAGTGAAAGGTGATAACTCTGGGAGACTTTAAACAAGGCACTTAATCTCTCTGAGATTTCTCTGAAGACAAATTAAATGGGTTTGAATCTCAGTTCTGCCACTTGATAAATTTGTGACTTTAAATAAATTATTTCAAATTATTGAGTCACAATATCCTTATCCATTAAAGATAGTACCTATCTCACAGGGTTCTTCTGTACATTAAGGGGAATAATATATGTGAAGTATTAGCACAATGCCTGCCCCCTAATACATACTTGATAAATTTCCATTGTTACTGTTCTTATCTTCTGTAAAGTGAGGATGATAGTAGTTAATCTGTGTGCCATAAAGGGCTGTCACAAGGGTATTACACAGGCAAGCTTATGACATCTTCAAATGTGTAGTACTTTAAATTCAGTTTCTAAGCTGGAAGAAGCTGGAAGTGATCAAAATTATTTTTACCCCTCTTCCTTACTCAACAATGCCAATCTCACACATGGATTGTAGCTGCAAATGTTGTATCCATGTAAAATCATTATAGTAGACAGAATTCCCTCAGCCTCTGTTCTGCAGGTCCTCCCTCCATAAGGGCCATGTACTACTGGAGATACCATCCACCCTATCTCTGGTCTCCTGAGATCATCGAATCTTTTCTGAACTGGTAGTGTTGAAGTCCAATCTTTCCTTTATTCCCCAAACATAGATCTTTAGATAAAAAAGAAGACTTAAAAATAATCTAAATCTACTTTATATTCAATTACTATATAAAAAGATGCCTCTAGAAATGGTTAAAATAAAATTTGAAGTATATTAAAGTAAATTATTGCTGAGGATATAGATACTATCAATAATCCATTATATTCGACAATGTGTGTCAAGGTCCTTAAATATATGCACTTATTTATTTATTTATATGCATATATTCAAAATGGTAATTCTACTAGGAATTTATAGCAAGAAAATAATCAGTCAAAATATAATCAAATTGATTCATGGTAGAACTATTTATCTGGTTTTGTAATAGCAAAAACTGAAAGCAGAAAAATGTCCAGTAATAAACGATTGATTAAATGAATTATGGTAGAGTTGTGTGGAAAGCAACCATGAAAATGCTTTCAACCAAATTTAATGACCTGGAAATACAATCACAATAAGAGGTTAATTGTTGAGAACAGCATACAAAACCATGAATACAACCTATTCATTAAAAAAATTTATCTATATTCTCATCCAGGATAAAGACTTGAAGAAAATGTACCAAATATAATAGGTATCTCCAAGTTAAAGTACTATAGATACTTTTTATTCTTATTGCTGCTTTCTTCATTATATTTTATCTTTTTTAATTTGCCATAACAGTTATGTGTACAGGTGGGATTTGGTGGCAGTAAAGTGTGAAGTTTCCAGTGTCGGAAGACCCAGGTTCTAATTGTAGCATTACCACTTCCCAGCTCTGTGAACCTAAACAAGATGCTGGATTACTTGGGACTTTAGTTTCCTTCTTAGTTAAATGGAAATCACAATGTTTACCACAGAAATTTGTTGTGGAGATCAGTCAATGCATGCAAAGCACCGAACCCAGTACTGAGCTCTTAGCATATACTCAAAAGCATAAGTCATTGTTATGTATTACTTTTAGAATCAGAAAGAAAATGTTATTTTAAAAATAGCTCTGGATTTCAATACCTAAGGCTGGTCATAGGCCCCAGGCATTTTGTTTTCCTAGCAGCTTGTTGGATAAGCAGAGCACAGAAACTACACAAATGAAAAAGTTAAGTTAGTCGCTCAGTTGTGTCCAGCTCTTTGTGACCCCATGGATTGTAGCCTACTGGACTCCTCTGTCCATGGAATTTTCCAGGCAAGAATACTGGAGTGGGTAGCCAGTCCCTTCTCCAGGTGTTCTTCCCCACCCAGAGATTGAACCCAGGTCTCCTGCATTGCTAATAGAAACACAACATGGAAAACTGATCCTGGGTGAAAAAGGAATTATACTCCAAAGGCCCTATGAGAAAGAAACAAAGAGTTTCTTTCAGGATGAGTACAGAGCTAGCAAAATCAGACCTCAGTTTCCCAGGATATTTATTTAAGGATTGTTGTTTATGACCACACTGAATGTTTTCACCATATCCTGCATTTTTTATATTCTGTGGGAAAGTGATAGTGCTAGGTGTAATCCTTTCCAGATAAGCCATGTCAGGCTATACTGCATACATCCATCAGCTTCTTTATACGAACTCAGGGTACCAAAGGACACTGGACAAGGAGCAGCATGCACCGAACAGTAAGTAATTCATCAATCACTCTCCAGAAACCAGAGCAGGGAAAATGAGTCTCTCCTTCTCCAGGAAGTAATCAGCCATAGATAGGTAAGATGATACAGAGTCCTTTAGAGATGTCAGTCTCACAATCCAGTGTCAGGTCAGGAAGCAGGAAATGAAGTGAGTTCAGACACAGAAAGAAATGTGTCTGACAGCTCACCAAACCACTGTACATAGAGATAGCAGCAACCAGTATAGATGATGGTCAGATACTGAGTTAAATGACTGAAGATACCACACCAGAGCAGATGTAAGGTGGGGAATCAGAGTGTGAGGATTCAGCTTCAGATTGGAGGTGGCTCAATGCTCAAGAAGGTTGAACGTGAGTAATAAGATACCAAGAGATTTGCACGGGAGGGAGGTACACCTCTGCTTGTTTGGTTATTCAAGGACAATCTGGGTAGTCTCAATAACTTTAAGAAAGCTCCCTGGGAAGAACACTCCCAAACCCAAATAATTACCCTGGAAAATGATGCAAAAAACACTAGTGCAACTGTAAATGATCACTAGACTCACTAGAGTCTGGGAGTGCTCACCAGACTGCATGCTCTCTCCTTCCTGGTGCACAGCTAGGTGACATTGCCCAGCCATGCTTGCAGTTGGATATAGTCATATGACTGAGTGTAGGCCAATGGAATGTGAGAGGAAGTGACCCTAAAACCAACTATATCCAATAGTTCACCTCTCCCTGCCCCAGTTTCTGTGGACCTGCGTTAGATTGTAAGAAAGAAACTTTTATTGTTTCTAGCCACTGAGTCTTTGAGGGTAGTTTACTACAGCAGTTAATCTACCTTAAGCAGTTAGTTAATTATGTTGTTCCCTTTCTCCCTATCAAGTATACTCCAAAGTTATCTTAATTATGCCATCAACTTAAATTTTTTTTTCTTCTTGATATACTAATAATACATGTTTACTATAAGAAATATGGTAAACACTGAAAAACACAAAGAAGACAACAAAAGACATTCAGAGTTGTCTTCCATTCTGAGATAATCAAGATTGAGATTTTGGCTCATGTCTTGTCAATATGTTTCCTAGGAGTCTTTATATTTGTCTACATTTCAAAACTGGAATCAGGGTGTTCATCATGTAGACTCACTACACATGGTTTCCCATCACAATTTTTATAGTTGCATAGGAAATTCTTTAATAAAGATAACACCCATTTTCCTTTATATATGGGACTTCCCTGGTGGCTCAGACAGTAAAGCATCTGCCTACAATGCAGGAGACTCAGGTTCAGTCCTTGGGTTGGGAAGATCTCCTGGAGAAGGAAATGGCAACCCACTCCAGGAGGAGCCTGGTAGGCTAGAGTCCATGGGTCGCAAAGAGTTGGACACGACTGAGTGATTTTACTTTCACTTTACTTACTTTCCTTTATATATAGATAATCAGTTAGAAAATAAAATCACAGAAAACAATCCATTTAAAGTAACAACTGAAATGCTTCTTACTGAAACTATTCTTTCAAGAATATTTATAAATTTCAACAATTCAAAATAACATTCAAATACAATTATATTTTGAAGCAGCCCAACTTCTTCTTAAAGTTCAAATGGAAACAGGACTTGTAAGAAACTCAAGGAAAATTTGGAAAAAGAAGAGTTGTGTGAGGATGGCAGCAATAACACCTATTAAGATATCATAAGACTTGTGTAATTAACACAGTTTGATGCCATTAAATGAATGGACAAATCAATGGAACAGAACAGGGGATCTAGAAATAGACCAAAATATAGCTTTTAAAAACCTGCTTTATTATTAAGGAGGCATTTAAAATCAACAGGGGGAAATGAATTATTCAATAAATGGTATTGGACCAACTGGCTACACATTTGAAAAAAGAATTAGGGAAAAAAAATGATTAGGTTGGATACCTGCCCCATTTCTTATACTAAATAAATACCAGATGGATAAAAATGTTAAATGTTTTCTTAAAAAATGATACCACTAAAGTAACAAAAGAAAACAGGAAAAATTTATTACATTCTTAGACATGCTTTGTGAGTATGACACATACACCAAGAACCATTAAACAAGAGACAAAGACATTAAAACATAAAACATTCCATGTATCAAAATACCATGGATATTATGAATAAAATTGAAACAAAAGTGGCAGATGAAATACTTTCAATGTCTATGGTAAAGAATCTAAAACTTTAAAGAGGTTTTATATTTGCAGAGTACATCATGAGAAATGCTGGGCTGGAAGAAGCACGAGCTGGAATCAAGATTGCTGGGAGAAATATCAATAACCTCAGATAGGCAGATGACACCACTCTTATGGCAGAAAGTGAAGAGGAACTAAAAAGCCTTTTGATGAAAGTGAAAGAGGAGAGTGAAAAAGTTGGCTTAAAGCTCAACATTCAGAAAACGAAGATCATGGCATCCAGTCCCATCACTTCATGGGAAATAGATGGGGAAACAGTGTCAGACTTTATTTTGGGGGGCTCCAAAATCACTGCAGATGGTGACTGAAGCCATGAAATTAAAAGACGTTTACTCCCTGGAAGGAAAGTTATGACCAACCTAGATAGCATATTCAAAAGCAGAGACATTACTTTGCTAACAAAGGTCCATCTAGTCAAAGCTATGGTTTTTCCAGTGGTCATGTATGGATGTGAGAGTTGGACTGTGAAGAAAGCTGAGTGCCGAAGAATTGATGCTTTTGAACTGTGGTGTTGAAGAAGACTCTTGAGAGTCCCTTGAACTGCAAGGAGATCCAACCAGTCCATCCTAAAGATCTGTCCTGGGTGTTCATTGGAAGGACTGATGCTGAGGCTGAAACTCCAATACTTTGACCACCTCATACAAAGAGTTAACTCATTGGAAAAGACCCTGATGCTGGGAGGGATTGGGGGCAAGAGGAGAAGGGGACGACAGAGGATGAGATGGCTGGATGGCATCACCAACTCAATGCTCATGAGTTTGAGTGAACTCGATGCACATGAGTTTGAGTTGATAATGGACAGGGAGGCCTGGTGTGCTGCAGTTCATGGGGTTGCAAAGAGTCGGACACGACTGAGCGACTGAACTGAACTGAAAGTAAATTTAATAATCCATAAGAAAATGGGTAAGGAACATGTATATATAAAAAAAAGACTCAAATATATGAAAAGATGATCAACTCATAGCAACAGAAGAACAAAATTAAACTAAAACAAATGATCCTCTTCCAACTAGAACTGAAAAGGATAAACTATAGTGTATTCTTGGATGCAAAGAAACACCCTCGTTCATTGTTAGTGGTAATTAAACTGAGGCACCCTCTTTGAAGGACAATTTGACAATATTTATCAACATTGTAAATGTATATACACTTTGATTCAGTGATTATAGTAATAGCCATTTATCTTAGGATTCTATGTGCACGTGCACAATGATGTGTGAGTGAAGATAATGCCTTCAAAATTATTTGTAACAGCAAAAGACCATAAACAACTTTGGGGCTGTTTATATAAATTATAGGGTATCCATATGTTTGAATACCACACAGACATTAAAAATAATGAGGGAGATCTATTCATACTGAAATGGAAAATTGCCAAGACACACTGTTAAATAACAAAAATATGGCTCAAACAGTGTATAGACTATGCTATCCTGTTTGTGAAAAAAAAATCAGGGAGATAAAAGTATACAGATATGCCTATATGCAAACAGAGTACCTCTCTTGAAAGGAACACAAAATAAGTACAGCGGTTACTTCTAAGAAGAGTGACTAGGGGATTGAGGGTGTGAGAAAGAACAATTTATTCTTCACTGTATAACCATTTTACTCTTCCCCCCAGTGCATGTATTATTAAAAATATAAAGTAAGAGAAAAGGTAAAATTTTGTAATCCTCTGTCATGTACATTCTTTGGGAAGCCAGCATTTCCATGTAAGCAGCCATAGAACAGAATTTTTGAATTTTGGGGGGTGGGGAAAAATCAGACACAAAATTCTTCTAGCTTAATTTCCCCAATGTATCCAAATTCTAATGTAGAAAGGTCACACATTCCTAATGTGAAAAGCAGTTGAGCTAAATTTCAGCCATGACTACTGCAAAGGTGAAACAGATACTTGTGAACCGTCCACAGAAAGACAAGATCAATAATTGTTGGAAACAGAAGGGTCATGAACAGAGAGATGCTGGGCTAGATAGTCTGCAAGCACCTTCTCATTTAGTCTTGCTGGCAAACTTGTGATGTCGGAGTTATCTCCACTGTACAGATGAAGAAACCAACTCCTAGGGAGGAATGAAATTGCCCAGGGTGACAAGGCTATGACTCTGAGGAAGCAAAGAAGTAGCACTCTGTGTTATTTCTCAGAGGTCTGCTGATTAAAAAAGAACAGGGGATTTTGCCTTTCTTGCCAGCTCAGGAGGTGTGTAATGAAATCCAGCAGTGCATATCCTTCATGCTACCCAAAGGCATTCTTACATTTACCATCCCTCCCTATCATGAAGGACATGAAATATTCCTCATCCATAAAATGAGAAGTATCTATTTAGCAGGGTGGTTACAAGGATTCAAAATTAATTATATGCAGTGCCTGGCACATCAGGGATGCTCAATACATGGTGGTCCCTAGCACTGTTCTCACAACCCACTGAAATTGACAGTCACATGGGCAACAGTGGAATTCTGATTCCAGGTTATAGAAATATCTGGAAGATCACAGCCTTGTGTAACTTAATGAAGCTATAAGCCATACCATGCTTGGCCACCCAAGATGGACGGGTCATAGTGAAGAGTTCTGACAAAAAAACGTGGTCCACTGGAGAAGGAATGGCAAACCACTCAAGTATTCTTGTCTTGAGAACCCCATGAGCAGTATGGAAGTAGGATAGTAAAGGTTTTAAGAATGTGAGCTCTGTCTGACTTATCTCATTTAGCACAATGCCATCAAGTTCCATCCCTGCTGTCCCTAATGGCAGGATTTCATTCTTTCTCATGGCCAAGTAATACCCAAAGATAGAATATATATATAGTGACATATATACACACAAATACACACACACAAACACACCACATCTTCTTTATCCATTCATCTGTTCATGGAAACATAGGTTGTTTTCATATCTTGGCTACTGAGAATAATTCTGCAATAAATTCTGCAATATATGACATCATTAGTATGTGGAATCTAAAAAAGCCAAAATCACAGGAATAGAGGGTAAAGTATTAGTTACCAGGGGCTGGATGGTAAGGGAATTAAGGAGATGCTGGCCAAAGGTACAAACTTGCAGTTAGAAGGTGAGTGAGTTCTGGAGATTTAATGCACAGCATTGTGATCATAGTCAACAATACTACAGTATATGCTTCCAAGCTGCTAAGACACACTAGATCATAATTGTTCTCACCACACACACACAAAAAAAGATGAAAATATGACATGAGAGAGGTGTGGGCTAATGCTATGGTGGTAATCATACTGCAATACATAAATATATCAAATCAACACATTCTACACCATAAACTTATACAATGTTAAATGTCAATTATATTTCAATTAAAAAAATAGTAATGGGAACTCTGAAATTAGAAATACCTGTGTCTGAATCTTGACTCCACAACTTCCTAGCGGTGTGATCCTGAATAAGTCATTTAGCCCCTCTTAACCTTCATTTCAGAGAAGGCAATGGCAATCGACTCCAGTACTCTTGCCTAGAAAATCCCATGGATGGAGGAGCCTGGCAGGTTGCAGTTCATGGGGTCGCTAAGAGTTGGACACAACTGAGCGACTTCACTTTCACTTTTCACTTTCATGCATTGGAGAAAGAAATGGCAACCCACTTCAGTGTTCTTGCCTGGAGAATCCCAGGGACGGGGGAGCCTGGTGGGCTGCCATCTATGGAGTCGCACAGAGTCGGACACGACTGAAGCGACTTAGCAGCAGCAGTAGCAACCTTCATTTCCTTTCCTTAGAAAGGGGATTAGCATTCACAGGCACCATCTCACACGTTTGTGAAGTGAAGTGAAGTGAAAGTGAAATGAAGTGAAAATCACTCAGTAGTGCCTGACTCTTTGAGACCCCATGGACTATACAGCCCATGGAATTCTCCAGGCCAGAATACTGGAGTGGGTAGCGTTTCTCTTTTCCAGGGGATCTTCTCAACCCAGGGATTGAACCCAGGTCTCCCACATTGCAGGAGGATTCTTTACCTACTGAGCCACCACGGAAGTTCCCACAGGTTTGTTGGGATTCGATGAGATGGTGAACATGACTGACTTAGCACAATATCTGGTGCCTAATAAGTAATCAATAAACATTATGTCCTATTTTTTCACTCATATGCTTTTCTGTGCTTAGATGGAAATCCCTATGTTTTGTACCAGAACTCATTGATCTTGGCTTTGAACATCCAAGTACATAGACTCTTATATAAAGAAAAGGAAAAACACATCAAAAGTCATCACCTCTATTCAGGTCTTCCTCAAATTCATCCTTTCCATGACCCTCTTCCCACATCACTCCTAAGGAAATGTAACTGGTTCTTCTTCAGGAGTCCCACGGTACTCTGATTAGACTTCTGAGTCAGCATATGTGAGGGCCCGTGTGGCTTAGTTCGAATGACCATATAATTTATTGTTCAAATCCAGACACTTTTGAGAGTGAAGAGGGTGCCATTAATCATTTCACTGGAATAACAAGAATAAACCAGGACTGTCCCAACAAAACCAAGATGAAAGTAACTCTAGGTTTAATGGAATGAGAAAGTTTTGGTTCAAATGCAGCCCTGCACATAGTAGGTATTTAGTACATGATAACTGTAATTTTTGTGTACATGTATCCCTAAGAAATCATGAGCCCCTTAGGATGGAGAGCTAGGTGTGTGTGCTCAATTGCTAAGTCGTGTCCAACTCTGTGACCCCACAGACTCTAGCCCTCCAGGCTACTCTGTCCATGGGATTTCCCAGGCAAGAATATTGGAGAGGGTTGTCACTTCCTCCTCCAGGGGATCTTCCCCAACCCAGGGGCCAAACCTGAATCTTCTGGGTCTTCTGCACTGGCAGGCAGATTGTTTACCACTGTGCCACCTGGGAAGCCCTTGGGGGTAGAAAGTCTAGGTTTTAATTACTTTTCCACCTCCCCAGAACCTCTGTTATATGAGACCTGGAAAACATGAAGGGCTTGTTGAATTGGCCAGCAAATGACACCTGTTGCCACTTCCAGGACTGTTATCCCACTGTATGGAGGACAGCAAAGATTGAAACGACACCTGCCACCAGGAACCACAGTCCCAGGAGATCAACCATGGCTTGAGGCTGCGAAGATGACTCACACAGGCACCGGATGGAGCCACACGTCACTGGCATGGAGAAGAGACAGATCAGCTTCGATGGTGGGCATCGGTCCCTCCTGGCCAGCAGGTTCTGGCCCATAGGGAGAGGATCTGCACCCACCACTCTCTTGCTGCAAGCTAAGGACCCCATTCTTGCCCAGGCAGTGCAGTGGAGTTGACCAGGCACTGTATGACACCTGTGCTAAGCAGAACAAAGGAATGCACGTGAAGTCTGAAACAGGAAGATTTCTCCTATGAGGTATGGGGACCATATCTGTGTTAAAGAAGTGTTCCAGGCCCAAGGCCCATTCTTATGTGGCCAAATTGGGAGGGGGAGTCAAAAGACTGCAAGCACATACAAGACTACTTTTCTCAACGATTCTTAATGAACACGTATTGACTGAGTATGGATGTGAAAGCTGGACAATAAAAAAGGCTGAGTGTCGAAGAATTAATGCCTTTGAACTGTGGTGCTGGAGAAGACTCTTGAGAGTCCCTTGGACTGCAAGGACATCAAACTAGTCAATCCTAAAGGAAATCAGTCCTGAATATTCATTGGAAGGACTAATGCTGAAGCTCCAATACTTTGGCCACCTGATGAGAAGAACTGACTCATTGGAAAAGACCCTGCCTGATGCTGGGAAAGATTGAAGGCAGGAGAGAAGGGGATGACAGAGGATGAGATGGTTGGATGGCGTCACTGACTCAATGGACATGAGTTTGAGTGAACTCTGGGAGATAGTGAAGGACAGGGGAGCCTGGCATGCTGCAGTCCATGGGGTCGCAAAGAGTCAGACAAGACTGAGTGACTAAACAAAAAATTTGACCAAGTGAACTAGAGTCAATATCACATTCTCTTGTCTGAAGCCTATATCCTTAACTAGGACTTCCAGGGCTGTCTGAGACGGAGGAGCAGGTGTCAGCAAGTAGGTACTGGTGATGGGAATGTCAGGTAGCCCTAGGGGCTCATGGTCATCTACTGATTGATATTTCAGTTTAAGTATTCAAACATTCAATGGGTGCTAATTACATGCTGGGCACAAGACACATGGTAACTTAGATTCAGTTCTTGTCCTCACAGAGCTCACACACATGGAGGGTACAGGCAAGGTTACTGGTGAACATGGCAGTGCTCTGATACCCTCTCCACTGACCCTTCAGGAGAAGCCTCAACTGACCCCTGAGGATGGGTTCTGCTTTCACTGGGCTTCCTTCCTGCAGCACAAAAAGCCAGAGTCATAGATAGTCCGGATGCCCTGAAGGCCAGAAGCAGGCAGAGTCCACTCAGAAAAGCACGGGCTGACCATCCTTTCATTTCTGAAGCTTTTCCTTCCCAGGCTGGGAGTCAGAGGCTTGGAAATTCTTGGGCAAGCTAGAGTGCATGTAAGGAGAACTCAAGGATCACCCTGTATGGCTCCCTGAGAAATCAGTAGGCTGGGGCAATTCTCAGAGAAAGTCCTTATCTTCAGTGTGTCTGTCTGCTACGTCACCTCAGTCATGTCTGACTCTTTGCAACCCTATGGACTGTAGCCCACTAAGCTCCTCTGTCCATGGGATTCTCCAGGCAATAGAGTGGGTTGCCATTCCCTTCTCCAGGGGAATCTTCCTGATCCAGGGATTGAACCTGCATCTCTTGTGTCTCCTGCATTGACAGGCGGGTTCTTTAGCATGAGCGCCACCTGCCTTCAATAATGGTTCCTGAAATGTACCTTGCTACTTTCATCTCTAACCATTCACTTCATTCTGTCACATCTTCAGTTAATGTTATTGTATCCATATCAGGAAGAAAAAACAAGGCAAGCTTCTGGACTGACACACAGAAGAATTAGACTCTGATTCTTCCACCCATTGAAAATGTGGAATCATTGGCTCCCCTCTCTGAACCTCCATTTCCTCATCTGTTGCCAATTAGCTTCAGTTGTGTCCAACTCTTTGTGACCCCATGGACTGTACACTGCCAGGCCTCTCCATCCATGGGATTCTCCAGGCATGAATACTGGAGTGGGTTGCCATTTCCTTCTCCATTCCTCATCTGTTAAATAAGGGCTAATGACGTTTGCTTTGATGGGCAGCTATGGGCACTGCATGAGGAAATGTACTTAAAATAGTTTGGGAAATGTAAAAAATGTAATAGGTAACCTAGTACCTGACGTATAGAAAGCATTCCAAAAATGTATAGTTGTGATGAAATGTGAGTTAGGAAGCTCTCCGGTGATTGGATACCTGGACTGTTGAACAGTCAAATAAGAGCCCAGATGAATCCTCTCTTCAAAGGCAGTCAGTGGCTTTCTCTCAACACCCCACAGTATGCTATTTATTATCCTTTCTAACTTTTTGAAACCAGAGTCGAGGTTGGCTAATCTCTAACAACCCTCTGTAATGGTAATCTTCAGTTTATTTAATCCAGTATTTTATTATTAAGTATATAATAGACTGAAATAGAATTTCTCAAATTTATTCAAAGTAAACACAGCTTTGAAAATTACCCACTTTGCCCCTTCCAGATGGTGGTTAGAAAGGCTGGCCAAATGCAAGCATTTATCAGGGGCATTTATTTAGGTGCCAATTTGACTTCAAAATCCTGTTCCCTTTACTTGTGTGCAAATAAATGGAAATAGACTTTGACAATTTGAAAGCAAAATTTTAACACTGGCTGGCATATAAACAACCAATAGCCAAAGTATTCTCAGTGTTAGCCATCTTCACTAGCATTTTAGGATGTAAAATGAGGTTGATAAATCCTACCTGTGATGAGCACCAAAGTCAATTCTTTCTGAATCACAATGATGTGCAGTTCACTTAAGTGCTTCATCTGGAGTTTGAAATACTTTGATACGCTCATCAACATGTGAAAGCAACTTTAAACCCATGATAAAGTGCTGGGCTCTGCCATACTCAAATCCAAAAGACTTACCAAGAAATTTAGGACCATTCCAATGGGGACCATTCTAACTAGCTAAACATAGATGAATTACTCAAAGAATAATACAAAGATGTCCTTTTCATTTCATTACAGGGGACTGGAATACAAAAGTAGGAAGTCAAGAAACACCTGGAGTAACAGGCAAATTTGCCCTTGGAATACGGAATGAAGCAGGGCAAAGGCTAATAGAGTTTTGCCAAGAGAACGCACTGGTCATGGTAAACACTCTCTTCCAACAACACAAGAGAAGACTTTACACATGGACATCACCAGATGGTCAACACCCAAATCAGATTAATTATATTCTTTGCAGCCAAAGATGGAGAAGCTCTATACAGTCAGCAAAACAAGACTGGTAGCTGACTGTGGCTCAGATCATGAACTCCTTATTGCCAAATTCAGACTTAAATTGAAGACAGTAGGGAAAACCACTAGACCATTCAAGTATGACCTAAATAAAATCCCTTATGATTATACAGTGGGAGTGAGAAATAGATTTAAGGAACTAGATCTGATAGATAGAGTGCCTGATGAACTATGGACTGAGGTTCGTGACACTGTACAGGAGACAGGGATCACGACCATCCCCATGGAAAAGAAATGAAAAAAGCAAAATGGCTGCCTGAGGAGGCCTTACAAATAGCTGTGAAAAGAAGAGAGGCGAAAAGCAAAGGAGAAAAGGAAAGATATAAGCATCTGAATGCAGAGTTCCAAAGAATAGCAAGGAGAGATAAGAAAGCCTTCCTCATCAATCAATGCAAAGAAATAGAGGAAAACAACAGAATGGGAAAGACTAGAGATCTCTTCAAGAAAATTAGAGATACCAAGGGAACAGTTCATGCAAAGATGGGCTCAATAAAGGACAGAAATGGTATGGACCTAACAGAAGCAGAAGATATTAAGAAGAGGTGGCAAGAATACATAGAAGAACTGTACAAAAAAGATCTTCATGACCCAGATAATCACGATGGTGTGATCACTCATCTAGAGCCAGACATCCTGGAATGTGAAGTCAAGTGGGCCTTAGAAAGCATCACTACGAACAAAGCTAGTGGAGGTGATGGAATTCCAGTTGAGATATTTCAAATCCTGAAAGATGATGCTGTGAAAGTGCTGCACTCAATATGCCAGTAAATTTGGAAAACTCAGCAGTGGCCACAGGACTGGAAAAGGTCAGTTTTCATTCCAATCCCAAAGAAGGGCAATGCCAAAGAATGCTCAAACTACTGCACAATTGCACTCATCTCACATGCTAGTAATGCTCAAAATTCTCCAAGCCAGGCTTCAGCAATACATGAACCGTGAACTTCCTGATGTTCAAGCTGGTTTTAGAAAAGGCAGAGGAACCAGAGATCAAATTGCCAACATCTGCTGGATCGTGGAAAAAGCGAGAGAGTTCCAGAAAAACATCTATTTCTGCTTTATTGACTATGCCAAAGCCTTTGACTGTGTGGATCACAATAAACTGTGGAAAATTCTGAGAGAGATGGGAATACCAGACCACCTGACCTGCCTCTTGAGAAATCTGTATGCAGGTCAGGAAGCAACAGTTAGAACTGGACATGGAACAACAGACTGGTTCCAAATAGGAAAAGGAGTACGTTAAGGCTGTATATTGTCACCCTGCTCGTTTAACTTCTATGCAGAATACAACATGAGAAACGCTGGGCTGGAAGAGGCCCAAGTTGGAATTAAGATTGCCGGGAGAAATATCAATAACCTCAGATAGGCAGAAGACACCACCCTTATGGCAGAAAGTGAAGAGGACCTAAAAAGCCTCTTGATGAAAGTGAAAGAGGAGAATGAAAAAGTTGGCTTAAAGCTCAACATTCAGAAAACAAAGATCATGGCATCTGGTCCCATCACTTCATGGGAAATAGATGGGGAAACAGTGGAAACAGTGTCAGACTTTATTTTTGGGGGGCTCCAAAATCACTGCAGATGGTGACTGCAGCCATGAAATTAAAAGAAACTTACTCCTTGGAAGAAAAGTTATGACCAATCTAGATAGCATATTCAAAAGCAGAGACATTACTTTGCCAACAAAGGTCCGTCTAGTCAAGGCTATAGTTTTTCCAGTGGTCATGTATGGATGTGAGAGTTAGACTGTGAAGAAGGCTGAGCACCAAAGAATTGATGCTTTTGAACTGTGGTGTTGGAGAAGACTCTTGAGAGTCCCTTGGATTGCAAGGAGATCCAACCAGTCCATTCTAAAGGAGATCAACCCTGGGATTTCTTTGGAAGGAATGATGCTAAAGCTGAAACTCCAGTACTTTGGTCACCTCATGGGAAGAGTTGACTCATTGGAAAAGACTCTGATGCTGGGAGGGACTCAGGGCAGGTGGAAAAGGGAACGACAGAGGATGAGATGGCTGGTTGGCATCACCAACTCAATGGACGTGAGTTTGAGTGAACTCCGGGAGTTGGTGATGGACAGGGAGGCCTGGCATGCTGCAATTCATGGCGTCACAAAGAGTCGGACACGACTGAGCGACTGAACTGAACTGAAAAGGTTGCATCCATTTCCTGATGACTAACAAGCATCATAGTTCACTTTCTAAGGCAGAGATATGGAAGAGAGATATCTCAAGTTAACAATAACTGGAAATATCAAAGCAGATCTAGCCTGAGGTGCGCAAGGTACACATCTAGAGTGTCCCCCACACAGCTAAGTTGTCTCTTTGAATGATGCCAACCTCCATCTAGTGAATGAATGGACAGCCCCAGCCCCTCCGAGATCAAAGGATAAATAGTCTTTATTTATTCAATAAATGTTCTTAAGCACCTACTGTATACACTGAGACAGAAACTGGTAGAAGATCCTTCTCTCAGAGGGATTACATTTTTGTGCACAAGACACCAAACAAGCAAATGGATGTTTACATATTATGATAATTGGCAAAACAGAATAACTGGGGAACTGTCATAAAGAATAATGGATTTAGGGGAAAACATAGTCTTTTCTACCTTTTTATTATGCTTAATATGGTTTGTGAATATTTCATCCAGGCATTTGACTTGACTATACATTTTCTATATGGTATCTTTTATTAAACAGAAGTTTTTTATTCTCAATAAGTCTAGTTGACCAAGTATGTGCTTATATATTTATTTCTCTCTGTGTCATGTTTATCAAAAACATTGGGTATCCCTAGATTGCAAAGATATTCATTTGTGCTTCCTTTTAGAAGCTTTGTAATTTAAGCATTATATTTATATCTAGGAGCCCTCTTGAATTACATTTTCTGCATGGTGTGAGGGAGAGGTAAAGTGTATTTTTTATATGGTTATTCAGTTGTTTTAGTACTATTCATTGAAAAGACTTCATTTTTGCAAGTGAACTACTTTGGCACATTGTCAAAACTCAATTGAATTTAGAAATTTAGGTTTAAATTCTAGAATTCCTATTCTCTTGCACTGATTTATTTTTCTATCTGTAGGCTAGTATCACCCTTTAAAATTTTTATTTTTCTTATTTTTTGGTCATGTTGAGTGGCATGTGGGATCTTAGCTCCCAGACTAAGGATTGAACCTGCTCCCCCTGTGGTAGAAACTTGGAATCTTAACCACTAGGCCATCCGGGAAATACTATTATTTAGTCTTTATCCAGCAATTTTTACACTTTTCAAAGTAGAAATCACATATGTCTTTTTTTTTTTAAAAAAATTATATTGTATTTTTGATGCTATTGTAAACAAAATTACTCTCTTAAATTTTTCCCAAATGTTTCGGGCCACTGTAAATATGTAGTACCCTTGCTGTAAATTGAGTCATGTCAATTTGGTCACTTGTTAGTCTGAAGCATGATTTTGTAGATCCCTTAGAATTTTCTAGGTAAACAATCACATTGTATGCAAATAGAGATGCTTTAAAATTTTCCATTTTAACATTTGTTTTCCCTTATGGCACTGGTTAAGATGTCCAGAACAATGCTCAATGGAAGCAGTGAGACTGGGCATCCTTGCCTAATTCTAAATTTGTGAGAAACTGTTTGTATCTCATCAATAAATACCATGAGACTGTAGCTTTTTCATGTGGAGGAAGCTTCCTTCTGTACCCAGTCTGCTGAGGTTTTGTTGTTGTTTTTCATGAACAGGTATTGGATTTTGTCAAAATCTCCTTACTCTAGTGATATGATCATACCCACCCTCCTTTTCCTTTATTCTTTTAGTATATTGTTGGTTTTAGCTGAATATTTCTTTAAGGATGTTTGCAACTATGTACCCAAAATATATTGGTTTGTAGTTCTCTTCAAACCAATCATTTTGCAAGATTCTGGCAACAAGGTTTTGCTGCTTCATAGAAAAAAATGTGTGACGTATACCTCTTCTTCCATTTCCTAAACAGGTTTGTGTGTAATTAGTGGAATTCCTTCTTTTAAGCATTCACTAGTAAAAACTCACCACCATCATCATCCAACTCATTGCTCAAATGCAAAAGTTATTTGAGATCCTACACTGTCCGTGCAAAGTGATGCCTTCCAGCCCTTGAGGTATGTGAAAAGGGAGCCAAGAGCCCAGGATATTTGTTTTAAAAGTTGTCCCAGTTGTTTAAAACAGCTGCTTGTCAACACCTTCCTAAGATATAGAGCAGGACGTAAAAGTAAAAATAAGGGGCTAAACCAGATCAGTTTTATGATGAAAATGTTGCTGTGGAATAGTGATTTTTCATCAATGTCAAAAAACAAACATTTAAAAAATCACATTCGCCCAAGGTAACCTAAGTGTGACCACGCCCCCCCCACCCCGAATAACTCCTTTGCTATTTACACAGATTTCATAGTTTGTGCAGTCTTGCCTCTGTTTATGGCTGAGGATTACATTTAGCTTAAAAGGTGTCAGAGACATTACACATCAATTAATTGTACGGCAGACTTGTTTCCTGGTTGTTCCTCATTTAGTCAGAATAGATCAGCCTTTTCAGGAGTTCTGATGAGCTCAGAATTAGGCCCAGCTGATTTATTATATTTTGCCTGTCAGTTTCTCTCTTCCCTGCTGGTGGGCTGTAGGAAATCTCAGACACCAACAACTGCCAACTTCGTTGATATTTACAAGGAAGCATTAGGAGGATATAAACTTTTCAATTATACATGCTAGTTTTCATGAACAGATTTAAAATGTGATCAGTGATCAGAGTGATCAGAATAAATGGCAAAACACTAGCACAAAGGATTCAATGCTTCCATACAGTTTGACACCAAACTAACAGTGCCTTCAGGAACCTTAAAAAAACAAACAAAAAAAAACTACCATCAACCTCATATCAACTCACCTCACTCCCCTGGGATAGCTCCCTCTGCAACTGGCTCTGACTTGGAGTCTAGGGCTTCAGGAGTATCAGAGCAATGGCAATCATTTCTTCATGACAGCTTCCTCCTCCTCCTCCAGCAAAACTAGCAAATTTGTTTGCCGCCCGTGAGATTTTTCCCCACAGAGTCTCTGTGATAATTATGACAGCATTGAATATAAAAATTCATATCCTAAAACACTGAAGTTTACATTCTATGTAAGATATTTTAGTTTCTATGTTTTTTTTTTTTTAGTATAAATTATCACAAGCAATACAGGCAAATAGTTAAAAGAAAAATAAAGTACCACCAAAGGGCCTATTTTGAAAAATAGTTCTCCTCCCATGTTAGACTTTCCAGTGGCCACTATTTCAATAATTTCCTATATTTCCTTATAGTAATCTTCAATGTTCATATACAAATGTATAGATGCATCTTTTTAACAAAACTATTTATTTATTTGACTGCATCATGTCTTAGTTGCAGTATGTGAATTCTTACTTGTGGCATGTGGGACCCTAGTTCCTTGACCAGGGATCAAACCCAGGTCCCCTGCCCAGAGTCTTAGCCACTGAAGCACCAGGGAAGTCCCAGATGCATCCTTTTAAGTCATAAGCGGGAACATACGACACAATCTACCCTGGACCTTGTTTCTTTTTACTGAATAACACCCTGGTAAAATCTCCATTATCACCTAAGTCCAATTTCCTCTTCTGTTCTCTCGACTTCTGCAGTAGTATGTTTAACTGAAATTCTTATTGAGATGTCTGAAGATTCCAGGCAGTTGTAAGAAATACAGAGAGACTGCTTGTTCACTTTGCCCAGTTTATACAAATGACATTTTACAAAATTATAAACCAGGATATTGACATTAATAGAATCCACCAAGCTTATTCTGATTTCTCTGGTTATAATGGTTCCCGTGTGTGTGTGTGTGTGTGTGTTGTATTTAATGCTATACTTTTTTTTTCTCCTGTGTAAGTTTGTCTGTCATGAAAGTTAAAATACTGAATAGTCCCAGTGACAGAAAGATCCCTCCTGTTGCTATTTTATAATCACACCCACTTTCCTCCTGCTGCCTCATCTCCTGTCCCTAACTCCTGACAACCATTACTCTGTCCTTCATTTCTAAAATTTTGTCATTTCAAAAGGGCTATAGAAATGGAATCATGCATTTTAAACTTTTTTGGAATTGGCTTCTTTTTTCCCACCCAGCATAATTTCCTAGGGGTTCATTCAAGTTGTGTTTCGATAGTTTAGTCCTTTTTGCTGCTGGATAGTAGTCTATGGCATGGATATGCAACAGTTTCTTTAACTAGCACTTGCTCAAGGACACCTGAACTGTTTCCAGTTTTTGCCTATTAAGAATAAAGATGCTATGGACATGTGTGTACAGGTTTTATGAACGTATGTGTACAGGTTTTTGTGTGAATATAAATTTCCATATATATGGGATAAATGACCAAAGGTGCCATTGGTGGGTTGTATGATAACTGCATGTATAGTCTTTTTTGGAGGGAGGGGACACACCACATAACATGTTGGATCTTAGTTCCCTGACCAGAGATTGAACCCGTGCATCCTGCAGTGGAAGCTCAGAGTCTTAACCACTGGACTTCCAGGGAAGTCCCATATTTTTAGTTTTGAAAGAACTAGTTTCCAAAGTAGCTACCATTTATTTGCATTTACACAGCAATACAGGAGTGGTCTTCACCATCATTTGGTATTGTCACTGGTTTTTATTTTAGCCATTCTGATAGATGTGTTGTGATGTTTCATTTTGATTTTAATTTGTTTTTCCTTGATGGCTAATGACGTGGGACATCTTTTCATGTGCTTCTCTGCTATTTGTATATCCACTTTTGTGAAATGTTTTTTGGTCATTTTACAACAGGATTTTTTAACTGCTGAGTCTTGAGAGCTCTTTATATATTCTTGATACCAGTCTTTTGTCAGATATGTTGTCTACACATATTTTCTCCCAACCTATAGCTTATCTTTCATCTTCTTCACACAGACTTTCACACAAGTTTTTAATTGTTTTTCTACTTTTCCTTTTATGGATCATGCTTTTGGTTTCAAGTCTACAAAGTCTTTGTCTAGCCCAAGTTCCTAAATACTGTCTCCTATGTACTTTCTCCCCTTAAAGGATCACAGTAAAAGGCAAGGGAGGAAGAGAAAGATGTACCCAACTGAAAGCAGAGTTCCGGAGAATAGCAAGGAGAGATAAGAACAATGAACAATGCAAAGAAACAGAGGAAAACAATAGAATGGGAAAGACTAGAGATCTCTTCAAGAAAATTGGAGATATCAAGGGAACATTTCATGCAAGGATGGGCACAATAAAGGACAGGAATGGTAAGGACCTAACAGAGCAGATTAAGAAGAGGTGGCAAGAATACACAGAAGAACTATACAAAAAAGGTCTTAATGACCCAGATAACCACTGTAGTGTGGTCACTCACCTAGAACCAGACATCCTGGAGGGTGAACTCAAGTGGGCCTTAGGGAGTATTACTACAAACAAAGCTAGTGAAGGTGATCGAATTCCAACTGAGCCATTTAAAATCCTAAAAGATGATACCATTAAAGTGTTTCACTCAACATGTTAGAAAATTTGGAAAACTCAGACATGGCCACAGGACTGGAAAAGGTCAGTTTTCATTCCAATCCCAAAGAAAGACAATGCCAAAGAATGTTCACCCTACTGTACAATTGTGCTCATTTCACATGCTAGCAAGGCAATGCTCAAAATTCTCCAAGTGAGACTTTAACAGTATGTGAACCAAGAAATTCCAGATGTACAAGCTGGGTTTAGAAAAGGCAGAAGAATAAGAGATCAAATTGCCAACATCAGTTGGATCATGGAGAAAGCAAGAGAAGTCCAGAAAAACATCTACTTCTGCTTTGTTGACTACACAAAAGCCTTTGACTGTGTGGATCACAACAAAGTGTGGAAAATTCTTCAAAAGATGGGAATAACAGACCACCTTACCTGTCTCCTGAGAAACCAGTATGTAAAACAAGAAGCAACAGTTAGAACCAGGCATGGAACAATGGACTGGTTCAAACTGGAAAAGGAGTACATCAAGGCTGTATATTGTCACCCTGCTTATTTCCAGAAATTGAGAATCCCTTGGATAGCAAGAAGATCAAACTAGTCAATCCTAAAAGAAATCAGCCCTGACTATTCATTGGAAGGACTGATGCTGAAGCTGAAGCTCCAGTAATTTGGCTGATTCACTGGAAAGTACTTTGATGCTGGGAAAGACTGAAGGCAAAAGGAGAAGCAGGCAGCAGAGGATGAGATAATTAGATAGCATCACAGGCTCAATGGACATGAATCTGACCAAACTTCAGGAAATAGTGAAGGACAGGTGAGACTGGCATGCCAGTCCATGGGGTCGTGAAGAGTCAGACAGGACTTAGTGAGTGAACAACAACAACAATGTACTTTCTCAAGCTCTTATAGTTCTGTTTTGCATTTAGTTCTGTGATCCATTTTGTGGTATTTTTGCATAAAGTATGAGATTTAGGTGAAAGTTTTTGCTGTTGGCTTTTGCCTGAAGATGTCCAATTGTTCCAACACTGTGTGCTGAGAAGGATATGCCTCCACTGAAATACTCTTGAACATTTGTTAAAAGCAACTGAGAAGATTTGTGTTGGTCTATTTCTGGATTGTTTATTCTATCTCATCGACCAATGTGTTTATCTATCCACTCACCAATACTACACTATCTTGATTATTGTAGCTATGTTTGTTAAGTTGCTCAGTCATGTCCAATTCTTTGCAACCCCATAGACTGTAGTCCACCAGGCTCCTCTGTCTATGGAATTCTCCTGGCAAGAATACTGGAGTGGGTTGCCATTCCCTTCTCCAGGGGATCTTCCAGAACCAGGGATCAAACCCAGGTCTCTTGCACTGCAGGTGGATTCTTTACTATTTGAGTCACCAGGAGAGCAGGGACTATAGAGTAAGCCTTATTATCAGTTACAGCTATTCCTCCCACTTTATTCTTTATCAATATTATTTTATCTATCCTAGGGCCTTTACCTTTCCATATGCTTGAAAAAACATGTACATTCTGTTGTTATTGGATGGAATCTTCTGTATATGTCAATTGGATTCTGATTGGTTGATAGCATTGTTTAAAATTTTAATATCTTTGTTGATTTTCTGTGAGGAAGTTCTATCCATTGCTGAGAGGGGAGGTTTTAAAGTTCCCAACTGTAGTGGGTGGTTCTAAGATGGTGGAGGAATAGGACGGAGAGACCACTTTCTCCCCCACAAATTCATTGAATGATCATTTGAATGCTGAGCAAATACCACAAAACAACTTCTGAACTCTGGCAGAGGACACCAGACAACCAGAAAGGCAGCCCATTGTCTTTGAAAGGAGGTAGGACAAAAGATAAAAGATAAAAAGAGAGACAAAAGAGTTAGGGATGGATACCCGTCCTGGGGAGGGAGTCTTAAAAGAGGAGAAGTTTCCAAACACCAGGAAACCCTCTCACTGGTGGGTTTTTGGGGAGTTTTGGAATCTTAGAGGGGAACATAACCGGCAGGAAAAAATAAATAAATAAAACCCACAGATTACACACCTAACGGCAACTCCCAGTGGAGAAATAGCCCATATGCTCACATCCGCCACCAGCAAGCGGGGGCTGAACAGGGTGGCACAGGCTGCATTGCTTAGTGTAAGGACTGGGCCTGAATGCCCTGAGGGCAATCTGAGGGAGCTAACATGAGATAGTAACCCAAACCATGGGATAGCCAGAGAGGAAAAAAAAAAAAAATAGGAAAGAGAGAAAGAGAGAGCTTTCCCTCAAAAAGCTCTAATCTAAGGCTCTGCCGGCCGCTCACAGAACAAAGGACTGAGCAAATACCAGAGGAGAGTTAGCCGGCAGTGGACTGGCCCATCCTCTGCTGGAGGCAGGGAGGCAGGTGGGTGGCAGCCAGAGCCAGAAAGGGGCTAACTCAGCCCCAGAGACAGCATCCCCTACCAAACTGCGAGCAGGCTTCCAGTTGCTAACCAAGTCTTCCTGGGATCCTGGACTGTTGACATCTTCTGGAAGGGTCGCAGCCAGAGATCAGCTCTCCAGAGGAGACACATGGCACACCTGAGATGGCGCTCCTGCTGCTCACCCAGGAAACCGAGCGGCTGGGACTGGGGAGGTGATAAGATGCACTGTACCTGGGGAGAGTGTGCTTGCCAAGCACCTGGTCACCTGAGCTGCTAGGACCTAGGAAGGGCACAAAACGCAGGCCCAACCAAGTCTGTGTTTGGGGGAGTATCCGGGAAGCTGAACCTGAGTGGCGTACATCTGGGAAGTGCACGCAATCCAGGGCCCACCTTAGACAGTTCCCCAGCAGAGCAACCTGCAGCCTGAGCAGTGTAGACCGGGAAAGCACAGATGCTGTGAGCGGAGGCAAACCCAGTGTGGCCCAGACACTGTGAGCACTCCCCACACATGCCAGTGATATTTGTTTGCAGTGTTCCTCCCTCCCTGCAGCACAATTGAACAAGTGAGACTAAATACATGACCAGGGTTGAAAAGTGTCAGGGCGGAAGTTAGATACTGAAGAGACTTGCAAACAGAGGAAGCCAAAATAAAGAAGAGGGAACAGCTCTGGAACTGACAGGTGCAACAGATTAAAACTCTGTAGTTAGCACTGGCTACATTGGAAGGGACCTATAGACATTGAGAAGAAGTATAAGGTGGAACAAGGAACTATCTGAAACTGAACTGACCACACACTGCCCTCAACAGCTCCAGAGAAATTCCTAGATATATTTTACTATTACCATTTTTTATTTTTAAACTTTTTCTTTTTAAGTCTTTATTCCTCCTTTAATTTTCATTGATAAAACCTACTATTTCCTAGAAAAAAAGACACTATTTTTAAAGCAATTTCATATTTTTAAATCTAACTTTTGCAATTTTGGTTTGTTTTTCTAATATTGTATTTTTGAGAGTCTAACCTCTACTCTAGATTTTTAATCTTTGCTTTTTGGTATTTGTTACCAATACCAATTCTGTACCTTTAAGAGTCCAATTTTCAATACCCATTTTTACTTAGGAGTGTGATTACTGGCTTGATTGCTCTCACCCCTTTTGACTCTCCTTTTTCTCCCCTAGATCACCTCTATCTCCTCCCTCCCCCTTCTCTTTTTTTTCTTTATGAATCTCTTTGGATGTTCTGGGCTGTGGAGAAAACTTTGGGAACTTATCACAGGCTAGATTGGTTTCTCTCCTTTTGACTCCCCCTCCTCTCCTCCTGGCCACCTCTATCTCCCTCCTCCCTCTTTTCTTCTTCATGTAACTCTGTGAACCTCTCTGGGTGTCCCTCACTGTGGAGAAGTTTTTCCCTACTAACCTAGATGTTTTATCATCAGTGCTGTATGGATGGAGAACTCTTGAGGCTACTAAAAGAATAAGACTGAAAGCCAAGGGCAGGAGGCCTAAATCCAAAACTTGAGAACACCAGAAAACTCCTGACTCCAGGGACCATTAATCAACAAAAGCTCATCCAAAATTCTCCATAACTACACTGAAACCAAGCTCTACCCAAGAGTCAACAAGTTTAAGAGCAAGACACACCAAGCTAATTCTCCAACAAAGCAGGAGCATAACCTTGAGCACAAAAATACAGGTGGCCAAAAGTCACGCCAAACCTATAGACACCTCAAAACTCACTACTGGACAATTTGTTGCACTCCAGAGAGAAGAGATCCAGCTCCACCCACTAGAACACTAATGCAAGCTTCTCTCACCAGGAAACCTTGACAAGCCACTCATCCAACCCCACCCACAAGGAGGAACTTCCATGATGAAGAGGAACCACAAACTTCCAGCATACAGAAAGACCACCCCAAACACAGCAACCTAAACAAGATGAAAAGGCAGAGAAATATATAGCAAGTAAAGGATCATGATAAAAGCCCACCAAACCAAATGAAAGAGGAAGAGATAGGGAGTCTAACTGAAAAAGAATTCAGAATAATGATAGTAAAAATGATCCAAAATTTTGAAAACAAAATGGAGTTACAAAGATATAGTCTGGAGACAAGGATTGAGAAGATGCAAGAAAAGTTTAACAAGGACCTAGAAGAAATTAAAAAGAGTCAATCAATAATGAATAATGCAATAACTAAGATCAAAAGCACTCTAGAGGGAGCCAACAGTAGAATAACTGAGGCAGAAGATAGGATAAGTGAGGTGGAAGATAGAATGGTGAAAATAAATGAAGCAGAGAGGAAAAAAGAAAAACGAATTAAAAGAAATAAGGACAACCTCAGAGACCTCCAGGACAGTGTTAAATGCCCCAACATTCGAATCATAGGAGTCCCAGAAGAAGACAAAAAGAAAGGCCATGAGAAAATACTTGAGGAGATAATAGTTGAAAACT
This sequence comes from Oryx dammah, assembly GCF_014754425.2. Classification (NCBI taxonomy): domain Eukaryota; kingdom Metazoa; phylum Chordata; class Mammalia; order Artiodactyla; family Bovidae; genus Oryx; species Oryx dammah. The sequence goes on from NW_024070207.1 coordinate 43,226,224, forward strand.
TCCCTAAAATGGGGAAGGAAATAATCACCCAAGTCCAAGAAACCCAGAGAGTCCCAAACAGGATAAACCCAAGGCAAAACACCCCAAGGCACATATTAATCAAATTAATGAAGATCCAACACAAAGAACAAATATTAAAAGCAGCAAGGGAAAAAAAACAAAAAACACACAAGGGGATTCCCATAGGGATAACAGCTGATCTTTCAATAGAAACTCTTCAAGCCAGGAGAGAATGGCAAGACATTCTTAAACTGATGAAAGAGAAAAACCTACAACCCAGATTACTGTACCCAGCAAGGATCTTATTCAAATATGAAGAAGAAATCGAAAGCTTTACAGACAAGCAAAAGCTGAGAGAATTCAGCACCACCAAACCAGCTCTCCAACAAATGCTAAAGGATCTTCTCTAGACAGGAAACCCAGAAAAGATTTATAAAGTCAAACCCAAAACAATAAAGTAAATGGCAATGGGATCATACTTATGAATAATGACCTTAAACGTAAATGGGTTGAATGTCCCAACCAAAAGACAAAGACTGGCTGAATGGATACAAAAACAAGACCCCTATATATGTTGTCTACAAGAGACCCATCTCAAAACAGGGTACACATACAGACTGAAACTGAAGGGCTGGAAAAAGATTTTCCATGCAAATAGAGAACAAAAGAAAGCCGGAGTAGCAATACTCATATCAGATAAAATAGACTTTAAAACAAAGGCTATGAAAAGAGACAAAGAAGGATATTACATAATGATCAAAGGATCAATCCAAGAAGAAGATATTACCATTATAAATATATATGCACCCAACATGGGAGCACTGCAATATGTAAGACAAATGCTAACAAGTATGAAAGGGGAATTAACAATAACACAATAATAGTGGGAGACTTTAATATCCCATTCACACCTACGGATAGATCAACTGAACAGAAAATTAACAAAGAAACAAACTTTAAATGATACAATAGACCAGATAGGCCTAACTGATATCTATAGGACATTTCACCTTAAAACAATGAATTTCACCTTTTTCTCAAGCGCACACGGAACCTTCTCCAGGATAGATCACATCCTGGGCCATAAATCTAGCCTTGGTAAATTCAAAAAAAACGAAATCATTCCAAGCATCTTTTCTGACCACAATGCAGTAAGATTAGATCTCAATTACAGGAGAAAAACTATTAAAAATTCCAACATATGGAGGCTGAACAACACACTGCTGAATAACCAACAAATCACAGAAGAAATCAAAAAAGAAATCAAAATATGCATGGAAATGAATGAAAATGAAAACACAACCCAAAACCTGTGGGACACTGTGAAAGCAGTGCTAAGGGAAAAGTTCGTAGCAATACAGGCATAGCTCAAAAACCAAGAAAAAAGTCAAATAAATAACCTAACTCTACACCTAAAGCAACTAGAAAAGGAACAAATGAAGAACCCCCGGGTTTGTAGAAGGAAAGAAATCACAAAAATTAGGGCAGAAATAAATGCAAAAGAAACAAAAGGGACCATAGCAAAAATCAACAAAGCCAAAAGCTAGTTCTTTGAGAGGATAAATAAAATTGACAAACCATTAGCCAGATTCATCAAGAAACAAAGGGAGAAAAATCAAATCAATAAAATTAGAAATGAAAATGGAGAGATCACAACAGACAACACAGAAATGCAAAGGATCATAAGAGACTACTATCAGCAACTATATGCCAATAAAATGGACAACGTGGAAGAAATGGACAAATTCTTAGAAAAGTAAAACTTTCCAAAACTGAACCAGGAAGAAATAGAAAATCCTAACAGACCCATCACAAGCATGGAAATTGAAACTGTAATCAGAAATCTTCGAGCAAACAAAAGCCCAGGTCCAGACGGCTTCACAGCTGAATTCTACCAAAAATTTAGAGAAGAGCTAACACCTATCCTACTCAAATTCTTCCAGAAAATTGCAGAGGAAGGTAAACTTCCAAACTCATTCTATGAGGCCACCATCACCATAATACCAAAACCTGACAAAGATGCCACAAAAAAAGAAAACTACAGACCAATATCACTGATGAACATAGATGCAAAAATCCTTAACAAAATTCTAGCAATCAGAATCCAACAACACATTAAAAAGATCATACACCACGACCAGGTGGGCTTTATCCCAGGGATGCAAGGATTCTTCAATACCCACAAATCAATTAATGTAATACACCACACACACAAAAAATTAACAAAAAAATAAATAAATAAAAGCCATTAGATGCAGAGAAAGCCTTTGACAAAATTCAACATCCATTTATGATAAAAACTCTCCAGAAAGCAGGAATAGAAGGAACATACCTCAGCATAATTAAACCTATATATAACAAGCCCACAGCAAACATTATCCTCAATGGTGAAAAATTGAAAGCATTTCCCCTAAAGTCAGGAACAAGACAAGGGTGCCCACTTTCACCATTACTATTCAACATAGTTTTGGAAGTTTTGGCCACAGCAATCAGAGCAGAAAAAGAAATAAAAGGAATCCAAATTGGAAAAGAAGAAGTAAAACTCTCACTGTTTGCAGATGACATAATCCTCTACATAGAAAATCCTAAAGACTCCACCAGAAAATTACTAGAGCTAATCAATGAATATAGTAAAGTTGCAGGATATAAAATCAACACACAGAAATCCCTTGCATTCCTGTACACTAATAATGTGAAAATAGAATTTCACAATGTGTAAAAATAACAAATCACTGTGTTATGCACCTGAAGTCAATATAATATTGTAAGTCGAAATACTTCAATAAAAAAGAGTAATAAAAAAAAAGAAAGAGAAATTAAGGAAACAATTCCATTCACCATTGCAACGAAAAGAATAAAATACTTAAGAATATATCTACCTAAAGAAACTAAAGACCTATATACAGAAAACTATAAAACACTGGTGAAAGAAATCAAAGAGGACACTAATAGATGGAGAAATATACCATGTTCATGGATCAGAAGAATCAATATGGTGAAAATGAGTATACTACCCAAAACAATTTAAAGATTCAATGCAATCCCTATCAAGCTACCAACGGTATTTTTCACAGAGCTAGGACAAATAATTTCACAATTTGGAAATACAAAAAACCTCGAATAGTCAAAGCAATCTTGAGAAAGAAGAGTGGAACTGGAGGAATCAACCTGCCTGACTTCAAGCTCTACTACAAAGCCACAGTCACCAAGACAGTATGGTACTGGTGCAAAGACAGAAATATAGATCAATGGAGCAAAATAGAAAGCCCAGAGAAAAATCCACACACCTATAGATACCTTATCTTTGACAAAGGAGGCAAGAATATACAATGGATTAAAGACAATCTGTTTAACAAGTGGGGCTGGGAAAACTGGTCAACCACTTGTAAAAGAATGAAACTAGAACACTTCCTAACACCATACATAAAAATAAACTCAAAATGGATGAAAGATCTAAACATAAGACCAGAAACTATAAAACTCCTAGAGGAGAACATAGGCAAAACACTCTCTGACATAAATCACAGCAGAATCCTCTATGACCCACCTCCCAGAATATTGGAAATAAAACCAAAAATAAACAAATGGGACCTAATTAAACTTAAAAGCTTCTGCACAACAAAGGAAACTATAAGCAAGGTGAAAAGACAGCCTTCAAAATGGGGGAAAATAATAGCAAATGAAGCAACTGACAAACAACTAATCTCAAAAATATACAAGCAACTCCTACAGCTCAATTCCAGAAAAATAAATGACCCAATCAAAAAATGGGTCAAAGAACTAAATAGACATTTCTCCAAAGAAGACATACAGATGGCTAACAAATACATGAAAAGATGCTCAACATCACTCATTATCAAAGAAATGCAAATCAAAACCACAATAAGGTACCGTTTCACGCCAGTCAGAATGGCTGCTATCCAAAAGCCTACAAGCAATAAATGCTGGAGAGGGTGTGGAGAAAAGGGAACCCTCTTACACTGTTGGTGGGAATGCAAACTAGTACAGCCACTATGGAGAACAGTGTGGAGATTACTTAAAAAACTGGAAATAGAACTGCCATATGACCCAGCAATCCCACTGCTGGGCATACACACTGAGGAAACCAGAATGGAAAGAGACACATGTACCCCAATGTTCATTGCAGCACTGTCTATAATAGCCAGGACATGGAAGCAACCTAGATGTCCATCAGCAGATGAATGGATAAGAAAGCTGTGCTACATATTCACAATGGAATGTTACTCAGCCACTAAAAAGAATGCATTTAATCAGTTCTAATGAGGTGGATGAAACTGGAACCTATTATACAGAGTGAAGTAAACCAGAAAGAAAAACACCAATATAGTATATTAACACATATATATGGAATTTAGAAAGATGGTACCAATGACCCTATATGCAAGACAGCAAAAGAGACACAGATGTAAAGAACAGACTGTTAGACTCTGTGGGAGAAGGTGAGGGTAGGATGATTTTAGAGAATAGTGTTGAATCATGCATATTATCATATGTGAAATAGATCGCCAGTCCTGGTTCGATGCATGAGGCAGGGTGCTCAGGGCTGGTGCACTGTGAAGACTTAGAGGGATGGGATGGGGAGGGAGGTGGGAGGGGGAGTCAGGATGGGAAACACATGTACACTCATGGCTGATTCATGTGAATGTATGGCAAAAACCACCACAATATTGTAAAGTAATTAGCCTCCAATTAAAATTTAAAAAATATAAATAAATAAAGTTCCCAACTGTAATAATGGACTTGCTTATTTCTATTTTCAACTTCATCAATTTTTCTCTATGTATTTTGAGACTCTGATTTTGGGTATGCACACTTTTAGGACTGTAATATCTTCCTGACTGATTGATCCTATTAAACAATGTCCCTGTTTGTAGTAACTTTTTAAATTAGAATTCTATTTTATCTAATATTACTATAGCCACTGGTTTTTCAATATTTGCATTTGCATCTTTCCCCATTCTTTTACTTTCAACTTATTTATGCCAATGAATTTCCTTATGACATTGAAAAATAGTGCTGAGAAGGAAATTTAAGCCATTAAATGCTTACATTAGAAATAAGCACAGGTCTCAAATCAATAACTTAAGTTCCAAACTCAAGAGACTATAAAAAGCATTAAAGTTTTTCTAAGGAGTTTATATTTGTGTCATGGTTTTTTACTCATCTAATCTTTTTTCTTTTAATTGTTTTATTTACATCTTTTATATTTCATGTAATTATGGATATATTAGCACTTGAACTTATTATTTGTTTTCTTTAATTCCTCTGATTCTCATTCCTCTGTTCTTCTTTTCTCCTCTTCCTGTGGACAGCTTAGACATTTTTTTTTACTATCTATTTTGATGCATTTACACTGTTTTTAAGTCTCTCTTTGTGTAGTTTTCACTACACAAGTGTAGTGGTTGCTTGGTGTATCACAATATAAATATGTGCCTTAGGGACTTCCCTGGTGGTTCAGTGGCTAAGATTTCACACTCCCAATGCAGGGGGCCCACGTTCAATTCCTAGTCAGGGAACTAGATCCCACACACTGCAACTAAAGATCCTGCATGCCACAACTAAGACCTGATGCAGCCAAATAAATAAATTTAAAAGAATAAATAAATATGTGCCTTATAACAGTTTACTGGTATCAACTTTTTACCATTTAAGATTTAGGTCTTCCATTTAGGTCTTTCTACCCTCCCCATTTTTAAATATTACTGTTTTGAGTATTATATAATATTATATTTGACTTAACCACTAATAATAATTATAAAACTCCTGAGAAATGGATAGTATATGTGCCCACACTTCTGTTCTTTACATTGTTCTTTCTTCATTCCTGATGCATCAAATTTCATTCTTTTATCATTATCTTTCTGTTTGAAGAATTTCCTTTAACCAATATTTAATGGTATGTCTGATAGTGATAAATTCTTTTTTGTTTTCCTTTGCCTGAAAACATTTTTATTTTTTCTTCATTCCTGAAAGATACTTGAAACAGTATTTACTGTTGACAATTCTTTTCTTTCAGCATTTGAAAAATGTTGTGTCACTTCTGGCCTCTATGTTTTCAGATGAGAAATACATTTTTGAATTGGTGTGCCCTATAGGTAATATGCCATGGCTCTCAGGCTGCTTTTGAGATTTTTTTTGTCTTTATTTTTTAAAAGCTTAATTATGATGTATCTTATTATCTTTTTTTGGTTTTCCTATTTATGGTAGAATTGATGCTTTTGAACTGTGGTATTGGAGAAGACTCTTGAGAATCCCTTGGACTGCAAGGAGATCCAACCAGTCCATTCTGAAGGAGATCAACCCTGGGATTTCTTTGGAAGGAATGATGCGAAAGCTGAAACTCCAGTACTTTGGCCACCTCATGCAAAGAGTTGACTCATTGGAAAAGACTCTGATGCTGGGAGGGATTGGGGGCAGGAGGAGAAGGGGACGACCGAGGATGAGATGGCTGGATGGCATCACTGACTCGATGGACATGAGTCTGAGTGAACTCCGGGAGTTGGTGATGGACAGGGAGGCCTGGCGTGATGCGATTCATGGGGTCTCAAAGAGTCGGAGACGACTGAGCAACTGAACTGAACTAGCTTCTTGGATCTGTAGCTTTGGTGTCTTTTGCCAAACTGGAACTTTTCAGCCATTGTTTCTTGAGATACTCTTTTAGCTTCCTTATCTCCTATCTTTCTGAGGCACTGATTATACAAATATTGGAATATTTTATAATCCCCAAAGTCCCTCGGGCTCTGTTTCCTTTCAGCTTATTTTATCTCTTTTGTTCATAATGGGTGACTTGTATAGTTTGTCCTCAAGTTTATGTCCTCTGTCATCTTCAGTCTACTATTAAACCCATTCAGCAAGTTATTTATTTCAGTTATTGTAATTTTCATTTCTGCAATTTCCATTTGGTTCTTTCTTATGACTTTATTTTTTGCTGAGGTTTTCTATTTTTCCATTTGTTTCAAGAGAATTTGTAATTGATTGCAGAAGCATTTTGATGAGAGCTGCTTTGAAATCCTTGTCAGATAATTCCAACATCTGATTCATCTCAGTGTTGGCATCAGTTGATTGTTATTCCTCACTCAAGTTGTGATTTTCTAGTTCTTGTGATGATGGGTGGTTTTCAAGCATATCCTCGACATTTTGTTCATTATGTTAGGACTCTGAGAACTATTACTTCCTTGATTTCAGCAGGCATTCACCCTGTTTTAGTTTAGCATGCAGGTCTTGACCTAATTTTGTGGGCTGTGGTTCCAATGGCAGTTTGATTTCAGACGCTCTGTGGTGTTATTTTGGTCTGCTTCATTCATCTTGCACCCCTTGGGCTTCCTGAGTTTTCTGCTAGTGATGACTGAGGGTTTCATAAGGTCAGGCTGCAAGGTGTTCCCAGTGGGGGAAGGGAAGGGTGTGTTGAGATCCACTTATTGATGCCCCCAACCTCTCTGGTGTCTCTGGGTAGGGGTAAAGATGTTTTTAACTATGAAGATAAAGAGGTTTCCAAGATCTGCCCATTTGCGATTGTCTGGATTGTTTTCCAGTGCCTCCAGTCTGCTCTGATGTCTCTCAGCAGGGGAGAGGAGTCTCTGGTGCATTAGGGCAAAGATGTTTCCCAGACTGGGCCTCTGTCAGCCTTTAGAAAATGTTAATTTTAGTTTTAACACTTCTATTGTGGTATAATTTGCAAATATAAAATTCATCTATTGTAAGCATTAAAAATGACTTTTTTGTAAAGTTACAGAGTTTTGCAACCAGAACCACAATCCAGTTTTAGAGCACTTCCATCATCCCAAACAGTTTGCTCATATATATTTACAATTAATCCATACTCCCACCCCTAGCCCTAGACAACCACTGACTTGCTTCAGGTCTCTGTAAATATGCCTTTTAATAGCATTTTAATAAAGGGAATCATACAATATGTAGAGTTTTTTGGTACCTGGCTTCTTCCACCTATCACAATGTTTTTCAGGTTCAGCTATGTTATTGCATATACCGATTATTCATTCCTTTTATTAATAATTGCAAATAATATTCCATTGACTAGGTAAGCCACATTTTATGTACTATGTACATATTGGTGGTCATTTGGATTATATTCATTTTGGGACATTATGAATAATGATTGTATGAGCATTTGAACTTATATGTTTGTGTGGGCACATGTTTTTCATTTATCTTTGACAGATTTCTAGGAGTGAAATTGCTGCATCATATGTTAAGAAATTGATGAGCTGATTCTAAAATGACTGAAACAGTTTTACATCTTCACCACAACTGTATGAGGATTTTCGTTTCTCTGTTTGATGAGTTATTTTTGTTATACCATATTTTAATCATTTAGACATCATTCCTTTTAGTTCTTTGAACATATTTATAACAGTGGCTTTGAAGTCTTTGGTGCTAAATCTAACATCTTAAGCTAACTCAGAGTCAGCCTCTTTGACTGTTTTTTTTTTTTTTTTTCCTAAATATGGGTCACACTTTGCTGTTTCTTTGAAAGTCTCACCATTTTTGTTCAAAACTGGGTATTTTTTTCACTTTTAAAAATTAAAATTTTATTGGAGTATAGGTGATTTACAATGTTGTATTAGTTTCCAGTGTACAGCAAAGTGATTCAGTTATACATGTACATATACTCATTCTTTTTCACATTATTTTCTCATATAGGCTATCATAGAATATTGAACAGAGTTCTCTGTGCAATACAGGAGATCTTTGTCAGTTATCTAAAAACTGGATATTTTTCAACAAAAGTGTAGGACCTCTAGATTGATTCCCCAGAGGCTGTTGGTGGCCATGTTTTATTACTTAGTTAACGGATTTCCTAGACTCATTGTGTAAAATCTGTTGTCCCTAAAGCATGTAGCTACTAATGTCTTTGCTCAGGTTTTAGAAAATTCTGTTTTTCATTTTTAAGCCTGTCTATTAGGGGTCAGCCCTATGTCATCATATCTTTGTGAGTAGGCAAGGACTGGTTAGACATATGCTTAAAAATTCTGAGAAGGTTAAGTATTCCACCTTTTTGGATGGATTTCTGTGTGGGTTGGATGTTACATTCAAAGTTCAGGCAGTTTACAAGTATGTCTCAGCTTCTATTTCTATTCTCTCATGTCTCCTCTTTTGCATTTCACCAGGAACTTAAGGGGAGCAAGGATTCTCTCTGCTGTCTCAGCATTCAGGCAGCTTTGAGCATGAGCACGGCCTTCTAGACTGCCAGGGACACGTGGGAGTTGGGCAAGGCCCACCACAGTTGTTTCATTTCCTGGATTTTCCGGTTGAGTTTAAGGCTAGTCTGTCAGTCTAATTAGGCAGGCTGTGCTCTTGTCCTCCCATTCATTTGTCACCAAGATCAACTCTGTTTCCTACGAGTCCTAGGAGCACAGGGTTTTTTCCTGCTGCACTCCAAACCAATTCAGCCACCTCTGACCACAAAGTTGTTGCTTGTATGGCTGGTCCTACCCTAATAGAATTGCTGTGCTAATAGATGGAGGGGAGAGAGAAGCAGCCCCACACTAAAAACGTTGAATTCCTACTGTTCTGACCTGAGAATCAGTTGTTTTCTTAAATAAACAATAAACAATTCTAAATTTATTATATGTTCTTTGTCGATTTCCATGGTCCAGAGATGGGTGTCTTATTAGTTTGGGCCTGAGCTATAATTGCTTCTGTGCATGCATGCTCAGTTGCTCAGTCATGCTCAACTCTTGCAGCACCATGGACTACAGCCCACCAGGCTCCTATATCCATGGGATTCTCCAGGCAAGAATACTGGAGTAGGTTGCCATTTCCTTCTCCAGGGGATCTTCCTGACCCAGGAATTGAACCCAGGTCTCCTGTACTGCAAGCAGATTCTTTTCTGTCTGAGCCACCAGGGAAGCCCATAATTGCTTTTAGGAAAGAGTATTTGCTGACCTCCTTTGGCCATCACTTACCATAGCCTTTTAATGCTGCATTCTTGCACTATCACATTTCAGTCCTTACAAAGCAACCAGATCATATTCCTTCCCTACTTACAGCACAGCACTGGTTTTCCATAACACTAAAAATAAAATCTAAACTCCTTAATGTGGCCTACAGAGTCCTGTATGATCTGGCCCTTACTAGCCCCTCAAATCTCCTACCACTCCTCCCTCTGCTGTCCCCGGTCCCTGCCGTTACGCCTGAGCTCCAATTCCCTTCTTTCCATCCCAGCTGACATACATGTTTTCCACTTCTCTGTGTACTTGTACTTGCTGTCCTCCCTGACCGTGAAATGCACAATGACTTCCTTCTTCTCATCACTTAGATCTCACCTCCTTGGAGATGTCCTTCTACTCCACTCAAGCTGAAACATCCCCTCTAGTCACAGAGCTCCAATTTATTGTGTTCCCTGCACTTACTGTGGGCAGGAATAACACTGTTGATGCTAGGTTATTGCTTGAGCCAAATCTTGCTGCAACAGGCCCTGGGAGGACAGGGGATTTGTATTCTCTAGCACCTAGAACTGTGGCTGCCACATAGTAGGTGAATGTTGGGCATTTTAATATATAAATAGACAAAACTATATACTGGATATCTTTCCATATTTTTATCATTTTTGTAATGGCTGCATATTTTCCCATTGTAAAATGCACCATTGTTTGCTCCCTTGAACATCTTATTACTATAACAACTCAGTGTTGTGTGAGTTGTGGGAATGGACCTTGGAATCAAATAGACTTGGATTTGAACCCTGGATTAACTACTTACAACCTATGGAATTTCATACCAATTCTTACTCTCTCTGTGTCTAGCCCAGTTTCTTATCTAAAATAATAGTATCTGCCTCACAGAGTTGTAGGGAGGAATAAATGACAGGAACTAAGGGGCTTGGGATTGTGTCATGCTCCTAGGAAATGGAAGTGAAATTGCTTTATTTTGCTTTTGTATGAAGTGTTAAAGTCACTCCCTAAAGCTTTTCCTCCCTGGCAATACTTCATAAGAAGCACATATCCCAATCCAAACAGACTTAACTGAACTTCTCCCTTCTTTTTCATGTGACTTTCCCACTGCACAGACTCTAACGGAATCTGGGATCCTGGCATTCTGTCAGCAGGCGCACGTGCCTGGTGAAGAGAAATAAAGATGCGCCCAAGCACATTAGCTGAATAAATGACAAAATGGAGGCTGAAGAATACCTTCTGTTCCTCCTGCCAGGACTAGCAACTGTGGAATTCCTAGAACCTCAGGAAATTGTGAAATAAAGTGACAGGCTGTGGTTTGATTGAAAATTGTCCATGTAAAAAGTCAACCACACTCCAGCCACCACTGTGGCTTGTATCTCTGGTGTCTGGAAACTTGGTCTTAAATCAAGAAAATGGTGAAGCAGCAGTGGACTTGCTCACTTACCAAGAAGAAAAGAAGCATGTTCTCTGAACTCTGAAAATCAATGTTCTTGGCTTTTGCCCATAATCAACACTTTATTGAAAAGTTGATACAAACAGGAGGTCACTGCTGTAACCCTTACCAAAATTAAACATAATTACCTTATCTTGATAAATTAAGTAGAATTATGGAACTGATAAGGAACTGATACAGAACTGATTTCTGTGATATCACTCAAATTCAGGAAATTGTGTGGGTCATTAGCATTGCTTTCTTTCTAAATGAACACCCTCTGTGAGCCTGGCTTTCCCTCCCATAGGTTGGTACAACTCTGTTGAACAAGCTGCACAAAGGACCACTATCTGAGAATGGCTGCAGACCATGGAAATCCTGTAGCAATATGGACATTTTACATCTATAAAATAAGAATTTGGACATTGAACAAGTCATTTCTTTTTATTCTTTTCCTCTTCTTTTCCCAGGATGAACGTAGTAACTCTCTAGCCAAAGGCATGTTGATTTTTTCACAGCCCTGCCTACCCATCTCTCATGTTTATATTCTAAATACACGTTTTACGTCCAGATGGGAGAAGGATGAAAGGGAGGGGGACAAAGAAATATTTATTTGATTTATGTCTTATCTTGGAGAAAATTGATGCTGCTAGAAAATGAAATTTTATAGCTCAGATTTTTCTTAAGCAGAATCTTATAAAAACAGAAAAAGAGGTCAGTTTTATATGTGGTAATACTATTGACAGAAGGTTAACTCCAGATAACAAAATCTGGATAAATTTGGCTTCCTGTCATGTAACTCAGATGGGGTAGGCTCTCCTGTTTCTGACATACAAGGCATCCTGACCCAACCTAGTGTAGCACCTGGGAATTTGGTTTGATTGTATCTTGCACCTGAGCACTCTTTTGTGATGTCTTGTCCTGCAGGTAACCAGGTGATGCTCCCACTAACAGTCCAAGTTTCAGGGGGATGCCTTTCCGGTGTCATCTTTTTCTGCACAATATCAACCAAACTAGACCATTAGACCTATGACATCCCTTCCCTCCAACCTCAGCACAGCACACACTAGATTACAAGGGAAAATACGAAATTCTTTACTGAAGAGGGAGAGAAAGCGAGGGTAAATGGAACTCATGGTCTTTGGTAAACTAATCACAGAAGGGACTCCAGTCACTTTTGCCATATCTGTTCATTAGAAGTGAGTCACAGGAATTCCTTGGTGTTCCAGTGGTTAGGATTCTGTGATTTCATTGCCCAGGGCACAGGTTCAGTCTCTGGTGGGGGAACTAAGATCCCATAAGCTTTATATGCAGCCAAAAAAAAAAAAAAAAGAAGAAGGAGGAAAAGAACGTGGGGATCCATGAAGCCATTTTAGAGACTATCTGCTATATCTGATACTCAGTGAAGGGGCTACTGAAACCCAGTGAGAGAGGGATGATCTTTTCAATATGTGATGCTGGGTTCATTGCATATCCATATGGAAAATTAACCATGATCCTCAAATTTTATACAAAAATTAACTTGATATGCATATTAGTTAGACCAAAATGTAAAAGGCAAAACAATAAAATTTCTAAAATAGAGTATCAGAAAATGCCTCTGTGACCTTGAGTTAGACAAAAATTTAAAACAGAGCATAAAGAATACTAACTACAGATGAAAAGACTGATAAGGTGGACTTCATTACAATTATGAACTTATTGATGATTTTAACTAAAATATTAAAAAATAAAGTATTAGCTTAATTAGCATTATCTACTAAAACAATGTAACAACAGTTTATTTCTCACTCACATTATAGTCTAATGTGGATTGATTCTCTTCTAAGCAATGACTCAAGGACTCAAAGCGCTTCCATATGGTGGCTTTAAGGTCACCTAGTATTATCCAAACAGCAAACAGGGAAAAAAAGTTTGGAAAAAGACAAACTGGATACTCACCCATCTCAGTGCAGAAGTAACACATCATTTCTGCTCAAACTCCATAGAGTAGAACTAGTCCATGGCCAATCCAGCTGCAAAAGAGATGCTGGGAAGTGCAGAGTAGCTCAAGACTGTGGGCACTAACAGACTCCCCCAAGATGAGGAAACAGAAAGCAAACTATGGATCACTTTGGACAGTTATTATTGTGTGAATGTGTGGACTCATTTGTGTCCGACTGTTTGTGACCCCATGGACTATAGCCCGCCAGGCTCTTCTGTCCATGGAATTCTCCAGGCAAGAAAACCGGAGTGGATAGCCATTCTCTTCTCCAGGGGGTCTTCCAGACCCAGGGATCAAACCCACATCTCCTGTGTCTCCTGCATTGCAGGCAGATTCTTTACCACTTGAGAGCTGAAAGAATTTTGAAGTGGATACAGAAAAAATAAATGTAAAGGAAAAAAATGAACTACTATCCAAATTAAACCCTTTGGACATTCAGGTCATCTCCTGCTCCTCCTGATTTTTAAAGATCCTTTTTCTGCCACCCTGATCACTGACACCACACAAAGGATTAACACTGGACAGAGGAGAAAGGTACCAGTAAGAAAGAGATGAATAAATCCTGAAGATAAGAGTTAAGAGTAAGAAAGACCAGAGTCAGCAACACAGACTAGGTTTGGGGAAAGTTCTGGAAAGATTGGGAATGAAAAATGAAAGAGTTTGGGACATCTGCACTGCAGGTAAGTAACTGAGAGAAAGACATGGAGGAAGAAGTTTTAGAAAGAATTTCATGAATGTGTGACACACTGAGATTGGAATGGGGACCTTTGGCTCCTTCTGAGACAACATCTATAATGCTAATTACATTGTTTTACACATTTTTTTCTTGATGTTCAGAATACTCTTTCTTTGAATGTGTCCTTGCAAGCAAGTCTGTGTATGAGAAAGAGAAGAATCTTTGGAGTCAGGCAAACCTGAATTTTCATGTGGGCTTATTAGTTAAGCTATCTGACACTGGACCAATGACTCAGGATTTCTGAGAGCCAATTTCTCCCATGGTAAGATGGTAGACAGGGCACTAGCTCACAGTGTTAGGATAAGGGTGTTAAAGATCATATGTATAAAGGACTCAGTTTGGTGAATGGCAAATGTTGAATATACATGAGAGCCCTTTGCCTTCACCCCCACTTTCTGGATGCCAAAGTTCAGAGAACAAGATGAGTAAGGCTTTGTGTAAGAGATGGATGACCAGGAGAATGTTCCCAGGACAAGAACAGAACAAGGAAAGAACTGAAGGTGAGGAATGCTCATGACATTTGCTGAAAAGAGTAGAGATGACCTCTCTGCTCTTATATCATAAGACCTCTTCACCTTATATCATATCCTCATCTCTGAATTTCACCAACAGCAGCCCTCTCTCAGTTCCTTGAATATTCTGTGTTTCTTCTTATACCTCTCTCCCATGGGGCCTCTGCCTGCAATGCTTCCCCCATCTCTGTATCCTTTACTATTCATTCCTATTCACCCCTTATATATTAACTCAAATGTCAGGCAAGACTTCCTTGAAATTCTCAAGTAAGTGAGACCTGTTATATGTTCCAAGGGCTTCCCTGGTGGCTCAGTGGGTAAAGAGTCTGCCTGCAATGCAGGAGAGCCATGTTTGATCCCTGGGTTGGGAAGATCCCCTGGAGAAGGATATATGTTCTGAGTATAATCTGTCACTTTCCTTCATATCACTAATCATGATCTGTAATAATGATCTATTACTTTGAGTGATTCTTTATTTGACATATATACCCCCCAGCTAGCCATCATCATATCCCTAACATCTAGGGCATAGAAAGTCCTAAATAAGTGCCTTTTGAAAGGATGAATGAATGAGTACATGTCTTCTGATGGGATAAAAAGTCAATCATGTCATTCAAAGGTCTTTCCAATAGGCCCTCAATGACAGATTGGTCTAAACTATTCATAAATATCAAAATCTTCAGCCTGGAGGCAGTGCCCCATTGCAAGTTTTTTTGACAGCTGAGGGCTGATGGATAGCTCTCTAGTGATCTTTTCTGTATCACCCATCTGTGTGTGCTACATATGAAACTGGCCTCAAAAATGGAAAGGGAATTTAAACTCATTTCCTAAATGCTATATCAAGTCCCTTATATAAAAGAATCGAAACTTCTGCTTAAATGCTTGCTTCTCTGACCAAGGGCTCTCTCTGCTGACAAAAGCCAATAAGAATGGCCATGTGGAGGGACAACCATAAGCCCTAAATTCAATTCTTTTGCTATTTTCCAACTTGTAAAGGATTGGTTTGGAGTCTTATTCTTTTGATCTCACAGGGAGGGCCTCAGACCGGTTTACAGAATGACACAAGGTTGTAATTCACATAAGAAAGAATTCATCAGAACTGCTTCAAGATTAAATGGTTGGCTACTGTATAGCACAGGGAATGATATTCAATTTCCTGTGATAAATCATAAAATGGAAAAGAATATATATCTATATAACTGAAACACTTTGCTGTATAACAGAAATTAACACATAGTAAATAGATTATAGTTCAATGAAATAAAATTTTTAAAAAAAGATTGAATGGTTGGCAATGGAAGGCAATGAGTTCTCTGTCACTGGAGGTACTCAAGAGAAGACTAACTAATCCTTTTACAAAATTGCTGCACGTCAGATGGGGAAGAAAGAAGAGGCCTGAGATTCTTTCCAACCCAGACATTGGAAGATCCTGAAATGGGTGTTCTTTGAGCTGTCTCTCTGGTCATGGGGGGTGGGTTTACACTGAGTCATCTCCTTCCTGGATTCCCTTGACCCCAAGAGTCCTCTGGCTAGGATTGGGGTACGGTCCATGGCCAGGAAACATAACGAAGTTAATACTCTTACAGAGACTGACTCCATGACCTTGGTTCTCATTAGCTTTATCCTCTAATCACCCCCAACTTCACAGGCGCATTTCTGATAGGCAGTGAAATTAACGAGAGAGACAGAGAGAGTTTCACACCAGGCAAAGTGATGTAATCCAATGACATCTATTTTAGCATGGTAACTTGCTTCTCTGGTTAAGAATGAAATTTTCAGGGGTGATAACAATTAAAATGCTGGTTTTGAAGTATTTTGAGTGAGAAATTTTCTATCAAAGCAAGAGGAAATGTTATGCAAAAGGATTTGCAGCTTCAACCATGCAGAGACATAAATATCACATATTAATAGATTTGACCTAGTTGCAATTATAGCCAGCTTCATTCTCATCTTGTCTCCCTCACATGTTTATTCTGTATTTGGGTAGCTTACTCTGAAAGTCCACGGGATATCCATGGAAATGCAAAAAGAATGAGAAGTAGGCAGTTAGTATGATAATAAACAGCACTGAAAATAAAGTGGACTTGAAGACCTTTCAGTGTTCCAAATGACTGAAAATTATTTGGGCATGCAAATTATTAGTCTTTATTACTTTTGCTGTCTCCAATTTAAGATCACACAGTAGATTATCTCATTACATAGTTAGACCTTCAATTATGCTTGACGATGGCGAATATGATATGGCCTTCACCAGGCTACCTGTTGAATTTCCTATTACCCTCCACTCAACTAAGAGCGGGCTGTAATGAATCTGCTTAGCAAATCTCTTTGAACTTTAGAGTCACACAGGAACTCAGAAAGGATCTAACTTAGAAACTCTCAATTTTCTGGGGTTATGTGAGTATCAGAGATTCTGAGGAAAGCCATAGACACTTTCCTCAGAACACTGCACATGTGTATTTACACACACACACACAATCTTACATACAGTTGCCTGGGGTTTAGAGACAGCTGGGAAGCCCATCCATGGAGCCCAGACTAAGAAGTGTACCCATGCAGACTTTTCCTTTGAAAGATAAGGACGCTAAAGGGAAAGATCTATCTAGATTGACCTTCCCAAAGATGTTGCTCCAATTGCAATCTGATTAAAAAATAAGATAATTTTAAGAAGAAAGAGAAGACAGGAAGTTAAACATTGTCAACTTATTTAAAAAAAACACTATTAAAAAAACTTTGAGAGTTGAGAGTGATTATAAAATATGGTACTTGCATATGTATTTTCTAAATGGAATATTATTTTTACATGATATGCCCAAAGAAGGACTAAGGCCATTCCATCTGCTAACCTTGCTACACATTCTTTCATTTCCCACTGTCACATATATTGTAACATAGAAATCTACACTTTCCTTCTTGCTAGTTTCTTTGGAAATTTGCACTTATCAGTTTAATCATATTTTCTTCCCATTCTAAGGAAGGCCTACAAAAGGTACTGTTTGTATGGTTACCTGTTTGTATGTCTATTTTTTTGAGGAAATAGATTTAGTGTGGACCCTCTGACATATGAAAAGATTTTTCCCTTGCAGTTAAGTTTCTTGTAGGGCAAAATGAAGATTTACACATTGTACAAATCCTAGTTGCTTCCATACTCTCTGCATTGAAATTATTTCCCTGGGGTATCTGCTTATTAGGGTCAGCCTGGGAATATGACCTGCAGAAGCTGCTATAGATCATTGTAGCCAGAGACCAAGAACTCGCTGAAAATTCATCATCTATGATTCTATCAAGTCCCGGTTACCCACAGAGTCATGTGAAGACTAGGACCAAACACTGACACCAGGAATCAAATACAGCACCACCAATGAGTTTCCACAAATCCTCTGTTTCCAAGAGTGTAATGGAATCCACTGAGGGATGGTAGTCATATAAACCTAAAAGCAAACACTGCCATCCCAAAGGCTAAGCACAGACCCAGGTGAGAATTCTGATTTTAACAGATCAGATGCCATGGAAACTGAGACAGACCTAATTTAAGCAGAAGCTATTGTTATTATTATTTTTTTAATTTATTTAGATCAGTCTTCTAAACCTAGAGTGAGTAAGAGTTTGGGGGCCTCTAATACAAGGACTGCTGCTGCTGTCACTTCAGTCATGTCCGACTCTGTATGACCCCATAGATGGTAGCCCACCAGGCTCCCCCGTCCCTGGGATTCTCCAGGCAAGAACACTGGAGTGGGTTGCCATTTCCTTCTGCAGTGCATGAAAGTGAAAATTGAAAGGGAAGTCGCTCAGTTGTGTCTGATTCTTAGCGACTCCATGGACTGCAGCCCACCAGGCTCCTCCATCCATGGGATTTTCCAGGCAAGAGTACTGGAGTGGGGTGCCATTGCCTTCTCTGGAATGTAAGGACAACAAATACCAAATTCTACTTGCCACTGGCTTCTCCTTCATGGTTAAACATTGGGGTTCTGGACTCTGAACTCGTTGAGGCTGAGCTTCAAATTTTTTTGGCAATTGGTGAAAACTGCAAAAATGCCTAGGGGTCCTGATCTTCACCCACATAATCATATACTTTTGCTAGCTGAAAGTTCTTGGGACCGTTCCAATTTGGAGATGATATGACTACCTACACAACTGATGAATGGGTCCTCTCACTTTCCTCCAGAGACAAGACATAACAAGGGGGATAAGCCCAGAGTGTTAATTTTTTGGATGTTGACCGTTCTTGCTCTTGCTAGTCCTGAATGACCCACAGGACAAAGAGGGCAGACGAACAAACAACCATACATACATCAGGGTCAGTGCACCACACTCCCGTCTCTGTCAGTGACCTGCCAATGCCAAGTCAGACTCAGTGCACAGGTGGCCTGTCCTTGAAAGCTGAGCAGACTCACACTTAGGCCAATTTTCTGTCCCTGAGCTACTTCATTGTGATGATCATGGGCACGTACTTCAGAGTCACACTGCCTAGGTTTACAAGGCTGACTTCACCACTCCCTAGATGTGTGAACTTGAGCAAGTTACCTTACCTCTCTGTGCCTCAGTTTCTAAAACTGGAGTGGGTAGCCTTTCCCTTCTCCAGGGGATCTTCCCAACCCAGGGATCGAACCCAGGTCTCCCGCTTTGCAGGCAGATTCTTTACCAGCCGAGCCACAAGGGAAGCCCAACAACACTGGAGTAAGTAGCCTATTCCTTCTTCAGCGGATCTTCCCAATCCAGGAATCGAACCGGGGTCTCCTGCATTGCAGGTGAATTCTTTACTAACTGAGCTACCAGGGAAGCCCTCTAAATCTGTAAAATGGTAATGATGATAATAATAAAAGTATATTGATCTCTTAAAGGTTGTCCAGTCAAGGCTATGGTTTTTCCAGTTGTCAAGTATGGATGTGAGAGTGGACTATAAAGAAAGCTGAGTGCCGAAGAATTGATGCTTTTGAAGTGTGGTGTTAGAGAAGACTCTTGAGAGTCCCTTGGACTGCAAGAAGATCCAACCAGTCCATCCTAAAGGAGATCAGTCCTGGGTGTTCATTGGAAGGACTGATGTTGAAGCTGAAACTCCAATACTTTGGCCACCTGATGTGAAGAGCTGACTCATTTGAAAAGCCCCTGATGCTGGGGAAGATTGAGGGCAGGAGGAGAAGGGAATGACAGAGGATGAGATGGTTGGATCGCATCTCCGACTTGATGGACATGGGTTTGGGTGGACTCCAGGAGTTGGTGATGGACAGGGAAGCCTGGTGTGCTGCAGTTCATGGGGTCACGAAGAGTAAGACATGACTGAGTGACTGAGCTGAACTGAACTGACCTCTTAAAGTCCTTGTGAGGATTAAGTGAATTAATGGCTATATAATGCACTAAAGTTAGCAACTGAATATACTATGTGTTGTATAAACATTAGCTATTGCAAGGAGATCCAACCAGTCCATTCTGAAGGAGATCAACCCTGGGATTTCTTTGAAAGGAATGATGCTAAAGCTGAAACTCCAGTACTTTGGCCACCTCATGCAAAGAGTTGACTCATTGGAAAAGACTCTGATGCTGGGAGGGATTGGGGGCAGGAGGAGAAGGGGACGACCGAGGATGAGATGGCTGGATGGCATCACAGACTTGATGGACGTGAGTCTGAGTGAACTCCAGGAGATGGTGATGGACAGGGAGGCCTGGCATGCTGCGATTCATGGGGTCACAAAGAGTTGGACACGACTGAGCGACTGAACTGAACTGATTATCACCAGACTTTGCCCAGTTCTCAAGTATCAGGAAACATAGCTTCATTCAAGAACATATTCAGAAGAGACAAACTTAATTCTCATTTTTCTTCTTCATTATGTGGTTGAAGGAATGAAGAGGATGAGATCTAGCTGGTATGTACAAGCACTGCAGCCTCACACACTCCTTAGTGTGTAGGGGTTTATAGTGCACATCATTTGTAGAGTAACTGCAGAAGGCCATATGCCAGTGGGTCACCAGGGGAAATGACCAGTTACTTGGGGACAATGGGCTATGAGAACCACTCTCCTCCTGTCACTTCCTAGGGTCCATAGTAAGGCCTGGTTGCCAGCCAAGGCATGATTCTAAGATGCTACTACGGATTCTCCCAAATAAAATGGGCAAAGTGCTATCAAATTAGTGAAAGGGGACATCAAGGCACACTTCCAGGTGCATCTGAGAGTCTCATACTGTGGGCAAGCAGTCATGTGGCTCAGTGTTTAACACACGGACTGTGACATCAACTCAGTATGAATCCTGAGTCTGCAACTACTTGCTCTGTGACCCTTGGAAAGATATTTAATATCTCTCTGCTTCTGTTTATCATCTGTAAAATAAAGATAACAGAACCAACCTTGGAAGATTACAATGGGGCTCAAGATGAGGTAACATAGCTGAGATAGTTAACCCTTTACTGCTTCGCAAATTGAGCACGTAAGCACACAGCACAACAGCTGACCTAGAGATGGGGGCTTGATGTTTGGTATCTATTATTATTTCCTCTCTTTAGCATGGGTTACAGCTTTTTCTTACCTGCTCAGAACCCTCACTAAATCATGTGGTCCTTTGAACAGTAGTCTGGACTTTGCTGCCAAGCGTACTGTTTAGGAGGCCAACACCAAAGTACACCAATATCTTGTCCACGTAAATGTGGCTCATTAGTGTCACAGCCTTGATTTAGGGTCATAGGTCAACCCTCAATAGCCATTGTATTCACTTCCACTTCTGGGAACATACCCTCCCCTAAGCCACAGGTTCCTTGTTTATAGAATGAAGGAGTTTGGGGAAAAAATCATCTCTAAGGGCCCTCCCAGCTCTGATACTCTAAGTCCTCAATGTTTTATACCTAGAGACATAAACATGTAGAAACATCAAGTTCTTGAAATTTTTAAATAAGTGACACAGACACAGACAGGGATGAGGTTAGTAGAGGCAGTGATGAGTTCAACCCTTAAGAATAAAAAGTGACAGAGAAAAGTTAAAAACTCCCATAGGAACATCTAAGTAGGGAGTAAGGAAAGGGGTATATATGAATTAATAATCCAAATTTGATCAGTTTCAGTGAAGACAAGAGATGCCTGCTACTACTGCTGGGGTATTGACCTGTCTCCACTCATCTCACCCAAAGACACAGCAGACCCCAGACATCTCAGAGCCATGGGCCACATCTGCCCTGAATGCTCCCTGACTGGGATCTTGGACTAGGGAGATCTGACCAAGGCCAAGGGTTTGTTATAGAAGAAACAACATTCCATGCATCAAGGCCAATTTGAATGCAAGTTTACCCACTATAGTTCTTGGCATGAAGCAAGAAACAGATTTGTTTGAACAGAGCGGTATTTCTATTTGCAATCATACCACTGTGTGCTGTGATCCTATTAATTCTCACAAGCAAAGCAGCTCAGTGGGGCTGGCTGCCTCCCTCTGTGTGCATGCGTGCACAACCTCCAAGGAATGCTCAAAATGGGATCGCGGAGGCAGTAGGTGGCAGTCAGCTACTTTCTAATTCAGGAAGAGTCCAGGGCCAGAAGGCCATCTTCTGCCCAAAGCAAAACCACAGTCTCTAACACTCCTTGAAAAACCACTACCTATTTTATGGTTGAGGGAAGGAAACCAGATCTGCTTCCAACCAAGAGGAGGATGAAAGAAAATCATTCATCCACGAATGGGAGGCAATCTGTTATGGTGGATAAAAGTAAGAGCTCTGGAGCCAAATTGCCTAGGTTTTCCTCCCTAGTCTGCTGCTTATTAGCATGTGACCTTGGGCACATTATTGAACTTCGCTGTGCCTCAGTTTCTTCATATGTAAAGTGGAGGCAATAATTGAGCCTAGCTCATAGAATTTTGGAGAAATTTTAATGCTAATAATTATAAAGTATTTATAACAGTGCCTAGTGTTTCTTAGTTGTTTACTAAACAAAATAATCTTTATATGCTTGGCACCAACTAAAGTATCTGAAGATCAATAATAATTTAAGTGCTTTTCTCCTTTAATAAAATCTTCCCCTCCTTGCAGATGGTGACTGCAGCCATGAAATTAAAAGATGCTTGCTTCTTGGAAGAAAACCTATGACAAACCTAGACAGCATATTAAAAAGCAGAGACATCACTTTGCCAACAAAGTCCATCTAGTCAAAGCTATGGTTTTTCCGGTAGTCATGTAAGGATGTGAGGTTGGACCATAAAGAAAGCTGAGTGCCAAAGAATTGATGCTTTTGAACTGTGGTGTTGGAGAAGACACTTCAGGGTCCCTTAGACAGCAAAGAGATCAAACCAGTTAATTCTAAAGGAAATCAATCCTGAATATTCATTGGAAGGATGAATGCTGAAGCTGAAGCTCCAATACTTTGGCCACCTGATACCAAGACCTGACATTAGAAAAGACCCTGATGCTGGGAAAGATCAAAGGCAGGAGGAGAAGGGGATGAAAGAGGATGAGATGGCTGGATGGCATCACTGACTCAATGGACATGAATTTGAGCAAGCTCTGGGAAATGGTGATGAACAGGGAAGCCTGGTGTGCTGCAATCCATGGGGTTGCAAAGAGTCAGACACAACTGAGCAACTGAACAACAACAACATGCAGAGCACAAGTACGAATGGCCAAATTCAGTAGAGAGGGTTGTAGATAGCCTCACATTACTGTGAATTCATGAGTGCCAGATAGAATATTTTTGTCTTCAAAATTCTTATGTTGAAATCTCCCTCAAGGTGATGGAATTAGAATGTGGGGGTCTTTGGGAAACAATTAAGTCATGAGGATGGAGGCTCCCTGAATGGGATTAGTTCACTCTCTCCCGTTCCAACACTTGAGGACACACTGAGAAGGCCGTCTATGAACCTGAGAGGTGGCCCTCATCAGACATCACATGTCCCAGCTCACTGATCTTGGACTTGCCAGCTTCTAGAGCTGTGAGAAATAAATTTCTGTTTCCTATAAGCCTCTAGTCCATGGTAACTCTGCTACAGCAGCCTAGATTGACTAATAGAACCACCAGACTTAGGGAGTGTTCTAATCTAAATGATAAATCAAGAAAGATGCATCTCACCTAGGGTAACTGTATTAGAGTAAGGTGTGTGTGTGTGCTCAGTCATGTCCAACTCTGTGCAACCCCATGGACTGTAGCCTACCAGGCTCTTCTGTCCATGGGATTCTCCAGGCAAGAATATTGGAATGGGTTGCCACTTCCTTCTCCAGGGGATCTTCCTGACCCAGGGATCAAACCTGCATCTCTTGTGTCTCCTACACTGGCAGGCAGATTCTTTACCACTGGTACCACCTGGGAAGCCCCAGAATAAGGTAACTGATAAAGCAAGCAGACTCAGATATGTGATTGGCTCAAACACAATAGAGCTTTACTTCTCATGCATTTAAAAATCCAAACATGTGTTCATGTTAGACAGGCAGCTTTTTTCTAAGCAGTGACTCAGGGACCCAGACTCCTTGTACATTGTGCCTCCTTTAACTTCAATATGCAGCTTCCTCGATCACCATACTCCTTTGTATCAGGACAGTGAAAAAAGAAAGTTGGGTGGAGAAAATGCACGATTGCCTAGAGATGATACACACTCTTTACTCACATGCTATATGTGAGAACTAGCCAGATGACTTCATCAAACTCTAATGAAGACTAGGAATATAGTTCCCAACAGGACAGCCACTTTCTTTTGACCACTGCACACAATGGAATGGGAATATGAATTTAGTTGGACGATTAGCCATCTCTACCATTGGCTCTAGGATAACAAGTTTAAAATTGGCAGAGTAAGGGTGGGGTAAGATTCTGAGCTCCTAGAGGTCAGAGGCTGTCTTTTATTCTTCTCTATGTCTTCAGAACTCAACGCAGGGATGATATCTTTGTAGGGGACAAAAGAATCAAGTTGGCTATATGCCAATTCTTCTTTTTAAAAAATTTATTTTATTCTTGGCTGCTCTGGATCTTCATTGCTTTGTGCAGGCTTTCTCCAATTGCAGCAAGTGGGGGCTACTCTTCATTGTAATCCATGGGCTTCTTATTGTAGTGGCTTCTCTTGTTGCAAAGCATGGGCTCTAGGGCATGCACGCTTCACTAGTTGCAGCACACAGACTCAGTAATTGTGGCTCACAGCCTTAGTTGCTTTGCAGCATATGGAATCTTCCCAACCCAGGGATCAAAACCATGTCCCTTGCATTGGCAGGTGAATTTTTGCCCACTGCACCATCAGGGAAATCCCCATTCATCTTTCTTATCAGCTGTCTCTACTGGGTCTACCTGGTACTCTCAATCCTCAACCTTCACGTGTGGGCTGAACTCTGAAGTTTTAATGAAGACAGTAGGCTGCTCGTTTGCATATTTTTTTGAAAGAGGTTGAAAGTACAATTTATCTTCTCTAGTCACACATTTAAAAACTCCTTTATGTTGCCTAAATCTTAAAGGTCTCCTCTCTAATTTGGGGCTTCTCTGTCCATTTTTGTGATTGGTTTTATTCATACAAATTCCCCTTCTCTTTGAATTCTAGTAAGGAATCAACTGTTCCAAAATTAGACAGTGGAAACAATTCCCAGAAACATTGGTCTGTCCCATGGAATCAGGCTTTGGTGATATAACCCAAGTCCAAATACCTCCCAGAAGTTAAGGATCTGAACATGAACAATTGATGTCACAAGTCTTTTCTGAGTAGGTAGTATGGATAAATGGTTTCAAAGCAGTATTGAAATCTGCCAATAATGATTATAAAATTCTTCTAGTGTGATCAGATGTTTTCATCCAGTGGCATCAAGTGTGCTGTCTAAACATGGTCTGTAAAGGCAGACCTGAAATCTAGAATCTGATTTTCATGCCAACAGAAGAGTACTGTATATTATATAGGTATATGTGGGTGTGTGTTTGTATTCAAGCAGGTGGTATATATGTATGTGTGTGTGAATGTATATCTATACATATATGTGTGTATCATCACGTGAGTGAACAAGTATCTCTGTATGTATCTTTGTGCATGTCTAGATATGTGTGTATTCATTTGCATTTTTGTGTGCACATATACACCAATGTATGTATATATGGCTTTGCATGTGTTATGAGAGTGTTTACATTTATTAGTACATTATGTGTTTGTATATGTACATGACTATGTATCTGTATATATGTAGGTGTACATGTGTGTGCATGTCTGCACATGCATGTTTTTGTATCTGTGAATGCATATGCCAATGTTTATGTGCATGTATGTATGCATGTGAGTAAGTGTTTTTATGGATTTGTATAAGTACATGTATATATTTACACATATAAGTATATACATATTTTAACATATGCCCATATATGTGTATAAGTATTTACGTGTGTACAGTTATGTTATACGTGCACATAAACCCCTTAAAAAAGTTTCATGAAACATTTACAACACTCAAGGCACTCATTTTCATGCAATGTTATTTTATTAAAGAAATACCCAAGTCATGACTACTTAAATGATTTTTCTCATCTATTAATGGGTTGAAACCACAGTGTAAAAAATATGGCAAGAGATAACAATCACAGCAAGCATTTGTTAGGCACGAGCTCAGTGTCAAAGACTTGACATACACTATTTCATGTAACAATCATGACAATCCAGTGAGGTAGGCACTGTTAACAGTTCCATTTTCTGGACAAAAGAACAGAGGCATATAGGGGTTAATCAACATGCCACATGCCGGTGCCAGAATGAATAAGCTACTTGTAGTCACTAAGCAGAGCCGGAATCTGGAGCCAGACAGTATGGCTCCCAGGCCCTCACTTATAAACTACAGTCGGCACAAACCTGCTCCCTATTTGTAAAGAGGCCTCTCTAATCCCCTTGCCCAGTGCTCTGGTTGAAAGTTCATCCCTTTCCACCTCTTCACTCCATTTTCTCAGATCCAGTGCCTGCTGCCAGGCCCATCACTGGCAGCCTCCCTATCTTGGGCTCAATTACTCAAGTGACTCTGAGTCGACGGGAACAAATGCAGTGGAATCATATGCAGCTATAAGACATAGTCATGATTCTCCACCAAGTTTCATTATCATGATTTTTCCTGCAATAATGATCCTATGTCTTTGAGCCCCAGTCACTCATAAGAACTGGGAGACGGGCCCCAGCAAATCAGAGTGACTGAATCTTTCTGGTGTGTCTGATTGCACAATGGGCATAAATCCATGCCCTTCATCATCTTTCTGTATCTTGTTTTGACATCTACTAAATGAAGGTAGTAATAACTGCAACCTTTATGAAGCCTTTCTTCCAGATGGCCTTCAGTTTTCATACTTGACAACTGGAATTTTCTCTTTGTCTTCTTGTGCTGGTCTCTCTTTTTTTTCTTCTTCTTTTCCCAGTTGCTCTCTGCTCTCCATCTCCTTGTCTAGATCATAAAAAGGTCAAAGCCCAAACCTTTCATCTCCTTTCTGGGTGTTCTTCAGGCAGTGGAAGCATACAAAGAAAGGTTCCCACACAGCTAGGAGTCCCTCACTGGTGCACAGAACTCTCACTCTGTGGCTAGCACAGTTTTAGAATGTGCAGATCCAGAGACCCCCAAAGACACAGCCCCTGCCAGTAAAGAGCTCAGTTCAAATGCTCCTATAGGACATATTAGCAGTCCTATCTCATTTAGCTTGAAGGAGTCCTTTGATGCCCATGAGGAGGGAAGGAAACGGTCCTCAAGTTGGCCTGATGACTCTTGACTAATGCAAATTCCCTCTTCCAAGACAACCCTACCTTCAAAAAGCCCCCATCTGTGGCTTTTGTAAGTTGGATGGAGTGGGGGTAAGGGTCTAAAGGGGCAGCTTAGCTGCCTTTGAGAAGTATTAGAAAGGTGTCTTTGGTAGCTCCTTGGCTGATCCCTTGAAACTGTGTGGTTGGCCCCAACATTCACCATTGTGTTGTGAATTGGGCTTCCCTGATGGCTCAGACAGCAAAGAATCTGCCTATAAAGCAGGAGACCTGGGTTTGATCCCTGAGTTGGGAAGATCCCCTGGAGAAGGGAACAGCAACCCACTCCAGTATTCTTGTCTAGAGAATCCCATGGACAGAGGAGCCTGGCAGGCTAGAGCCCATGAGGTCTCAAAGAGTCAGACACAACTGAGAGACTAACACAACACACCCTGTCATCTCTGTACTTCGGTCTCCTCTTCTGTACAATAAGAATGATAATGGTACCTGCTTCGAGGGGGTGAGTTCATCCATGCCAAAGTGCTTAGATGCATGCCTGGCACATAGTCAGTGATGAAGGATTGTAAGCCTCCATTATTATCAAATTACTTAATACCCATAGCCCCCAGTTTTGCACTTCAGCCAAATATCCAGGACTCCAGGAAAAGTCCCCTCCTGTACCTCATAACATTCACTTTATCTGATTTCATTTGTGTGGATGGAGCAGAGTGAGAAAGGAGGAGAGAGGAGATGAGGCTTAAAAGGTCAGTAGAGCCCAGACCATGCAGGGCCTCAGGGGGTGTGGCAGGAGGTATGGATGTAATCAGAAGTGGTTAGAAGCTTCTGAACCAGAGAGGGACACGATCTGATTTAGATTAATAAGGGATTATTCAGGCTGCTATTAGAGAAGGAATGGATTGCACAGGACAAGAGTGATCACTTAGCATGACCAGAGACTAGTTAGGAGGCTATGGCTGTGGTGCAGGCTAGAGATTACACACACACACACACACACACACACACACACACACATATACTTAATAAATGTAATCACATTCTGGAATTTTTTTGAAGGTGAAGGCAACTGGAATTGCTGGTAAATGTTTTACATATATATATATATATGTATGTATATATATATATATATATATATATACTTGGTGGACTTTTCAGGTGGTGCTAGTGGTAAAGAACCAGTCTGTAATGCAGGAGACATAAGAGACTAGGGTTTAATCCCTAGGTCGGGAAGATCCCCTGGAGGAGGGCATGGTAGCCCACTGCAGTATCCTTGTCTGGAGAATCCCATGGACAGAGGAAAATGGTGGGCTACAGTCCATAGGATCACAAAAAGTCAGACACAACTGAAGCGACTTAGCACACACATGTTTATTTGTACATTTATTACATATACATATATTTCTTCTCTCTTTCATGAGAGTCAAAATAGAAGAAAAGAGGCATACACTAGTCCAAAAGAACATATTATCACTCAATTTTGAATGAATGATGACAAAAAACTGTCAGAGTGAAGAATTCTGAAGTGTTTTAGTTAAAGGTCCTGAAGAAAGCAGGCTTAGGGGAGAATATTCAGTTGGGGGTATGAGTGTTTTCTATGATGATCATGATGATGACGATATAGCCTGCAGACAGGGAGCTAATGATGCAACAGTGGCTGGCTGACTGGAAAAAGTTAGCACTTTAGTGCAGAAATGAAGAATATGGTGCACATCCACACCCCTGCCCAAGCTTCAGTTGCCAGGAGTAAGAGCGGAGCTGTTCTCTTTATCTTTGAAGTATGGAGCCACAGAGCTAGTGAGTCTTCTTACAGCACAGGAAAGCTAAAATTAGCAGAAAATGCTTGTTTTTAAAGCTCCTTACACTTTCCTAGCATGTGCGCTATCGTACTGCTGCCAGTTCAAGGTTTTTAATACTTAGCTATCGTCTTTAGCTATTTCATTCATCAATCAAGGTTTAATCTCAGCTGTGAGTCCAGATGAAAATGAGCATTATATAACATGACATCATGATATCAAAAGTACATGACATCGTGGTCCTGAGATTAAAGATGAAGACCCAGGGCCGGCTGTGCATTTGAGAGCCCTGGGCCAGGCTAATCATGACCTAGTTCCACCTGGTAAGAGGGAGCGCCATTTTGACAGATTTAGGATTCAATAGCCATAGGAGAGGAAGGAAAACGAAGAGATCCAAACTGACTTTTCAAGTGTCTTGAAATCAGTGTTTCACAGGAAGGTATTTAGTGGACTTGAGCTTGGTGAATGGAGCATGCTGGTAGGGTTGGGGTCATGGCCTTTGGAGGGGCCATTTTGCCTAGACTTCCCCCAGCCCACTCCATTCCCGAAGCTACCAGCAAGCATCAGGAGAAAGCTAAGGATGAGTGGAAGCAAAACTTGGGGCAGTAGCAAGATGTGCATTTTAAAGTGTGTAAAGCCTCTGATATAATATGCACTCATTTTAGTGTTGGCTCACAGCTACGATTAAACCTTGACTGATGAATGAACCTTCTCCCTACACCTTTGACTGATTTCTTGCTCTATTATCAAAAGTCTATATTTTGAGAGACTGCTCTTTGAAAAGACAGAGGAGTAGATTGATCCTTCAGGGTAAGGCATGTATTTTCACGAGAGCCTGGAGAACTATCAAATTTCCAGCAGCCTCAGCCTTTGAAAATGAGAGTGCTCTGCTCTGAAAAGGTCAACCATGGCTTTTCTTCTGACAGAAAATTACTCCCTGATCAGTGTGCTGACACACATGGCTGAAAACCACAAGTTGCATGTGGGAAAGAGCACAGGTTTCTGATGCACAAAGATCTGGGCTCCCATTCTGGTTCACCAACTTCCTGACAACATGACCTTCCCCTTTCCGAGCTTCAGTTACCTCATCTGTAAAATGGAAGATACTCATAGGATTGTTGCAAAGATTACGTGAGTTAATGCATGTAAAGTGTTTAGTCCATAATAATCGCAAAAGCCAGCATTCATTCTACACCAAAGTTTTTGATTCATTCATCAATACTCATGTACACATCTGAATGCTACCTCAGAACCAGATGTTCTTGGTGCTGGGGACATAGCAGTGAACAACTGTTCATAATTATCTTATTTGCTTTAAATCTCAGAACAAGCGTGTGGCAGGTGTTTATGACTCCCATTTTCTAGAGAACAAAAGAGGCTTAGAAAAATATTACTTCAAAGCTTCTCTCACCTATGTTTCTGCACAAGCAAATACGTGCTGGCCAGCCAGTGAGTAGCAGGGCAGAGATTTTCACTCATCTCCTTCCGAACCAACAGCACACTCTTCCCACTGTGCTCTGCTTTCATATCTATGGCTTGAACTCCTCTGCTCCACAGCAGCTTTGTATATTTGGATAATGTGAGATGACTTTTTTAAAAAAAGGAAAGAACATGTCACCTTGAGGGGCATGGACCAGTGTGTTGGATCTTGCTGAAAATGAGGTACTGGTCTCAGAATCGTTGGGGTAATAAGACTGCTCTCTGCTCGGGAGCTTTTGATTCATGAGACAGTTCACAACCTGTAAGCAGTGCTGATGCAGATGATCAAAATGGTGGAGGTGGGAGACAGGGACACACTGGCCAGACTCTGCTTCCAGGAAGGCCCCACTGCCCCTGCAGGGTGCATGGTTACATGCAGCCACCAGCTCCCTCAGGGTCTGCCACCAGTGCTGAGAGTTGCCTCTGCCGAGGTCAGGTCTGCATAGCAGAGGGACCCAAAGTACTGTCTTTCCTGAGTCTGCCCTCAGCAGGTGGCTAGGCCCAGTGGGCAAAGGATGATGGGTAAAAAGGCATGGACACTTTCGCCTACCCCAGGGCAACTGTGAAGGGCAGCACTAGCTTCAGAGCTCCTGGAGAGGTGGGCCGAGGTGCAGTCAGGTCTGCCTTGCACTTGGACTCCTTCCTCTCCTCACTCATGCTTCCTTTCACAGGTGTTAGTCTCTAAAAAATATTATGTCCTCTAAATTCCATCTCAGTATCTGCTTCCAGAAAACCCAGAGGTGTGAGGAGTAATCAGGTCTCCAGAGTGGAATCACTGGCTGCCAGGCTGGCACTGAGAATCCACTCACTAGTGACAGGTGGAGCACACAAAGTGGTGGTCCAGTCGTTAGAATAGTCATCAGAATCTGAAGACTGGGTCCTGTGGAGAGGAAGTTGCTAGCGGGCAGGAGGCTTCAGGCTATTATGGACACTTCTGAGCCTACAGAAGTGCTTTGCATCAGGTTCAGGCTTTAGTGTAAGCAATGCTTCTTCTTGGTTCAGCAGATGCTATGATGCTGGAGGGGTCCATGGTGAGAACAATGGCCACTGACAGATTTTGGCAAGCCCCAGGAGAAGAGCCACAAGACAGTCTGCTGGGGTTCTAGTGTAAGACCATGGTGAGAGACCTGAAAAACTTAAAAACTCCTCATGGTTGCTAGTGGTACAGACAGAATGCCCAACCCTGAGACACCAGAAGTCCATGGGTACAGAATCTCCCTGAGAGTCTGTATGCTGTCAGGGGCCCCAAGTCACAAGATGAGGTGAGCCGATCAATAATCCATAAGGAGCTGGAAGAAGTACATTTTGGATTAAAAGACGCTTACTCCTTGGAAGAAAAGTTATGACCAACCTGGATAGTATATTCAAAAGCAGAGACATTACTTTGCTGACTAAGGTCCGTCTAGTCAAGGCTATGATTTTTCCTGTGGTCATGTATGGATGTGAGAGTTGGACTGTGAAGAAGGCTGAATGCTGAAGAATTGATGCTTTTGAACTGTGGTGTGGAGAAGACTCTTGAGAGTCCCTTGGACTGCAAGGAGATCCAACCAGTCCATTCTGAAGGAGATCAACCCTGGGATTTCTTTGGAAGGAATGATGCTAAAGCTGAAGCTCCAGTACTTTGGCCACCTCATGCGAAGAGTTGACTCATTGGAAAAGACTCTGATGCTGGGAGGGGTTGGGGGCAGGAGGAGAAGGGGACGACTGAGGACGAGATGGCTGGATGGCATCACGGACTCGATGGATGTGAGTCTGAGTGAATTCCGGGAGATGGTGATGGACAGGGAGGCCTGGCGTGCTGCGATTCATGGGGTCGCAAAGAGTCAGACACGACTAAGTGACTGAACTGAACTGAACTGATGAACAAGGCCACAGGGTAGAAGAATGATGTAGCCCAGATCCTTGTGGCATCCACCAGTGTTGCCCCCAAGCCCTCCATGAGATGACATTTGAGGCCATATGCAGGATCCCACACCACCAGCTGGTAGAGGAGGAAAAAGCCTGAGCTTGATTTATGGAAGCATGGGCATCTATGTGTGGGTGGGTGTGGTGCCAGGGAAACATGGACAGTACCGTAGTGCGGCCTCTCAATGACGGCCTTGACAGTGGGCAGGAAAGAGATTGTAATGGGCTAGTTTTAGACAGTGTACCTAGGCAACCACTGTCTCTGGAAAAAGAGGTGAATGGTCTGGCCAGCTGGATAGGGTCCATAAAGGAGAAAGATGGGAGTATGGAGAGCAAGGAGCTCAGCAGTAGAGGCACATGGATGGGCACCTGGGAGTGGGGCCCAAATATGAAGACCTTTGTAGCCCATTTTAATCTCCACCAGCAAGCATCTGTTGTGAGAGAGGCGCTGAAGAAGCAAGTTGACAGAATGACCCAGCCAGGTAACCTCAGTCAACCTTTACCTTCTGGGATCCCCAAAGCAGCCTGATGGGGACATAAGCAGAGTGGCTCTGGTGGCAGATATGAAGCTTGCACATGGCCCAACAGCATGAACTCCCACTTCAGAAAGCATGGATCTAATTACTGTGGCCTTTCAATATTCAGCTTGTCAACAGTGGAGACCAACACTGAGCCCTGACCATGGCATTAGGCCTTAAGGAGTCCTCCTGGCCACCTGGAAGACACGTTGACCACACTGAGCTTTCCTTACTTGGAAAGACCAGTAGTGTCTCCTCATGGAGAGAGGCCTGGAACGGATCCTTCCCTCATGGCCTTCAGAAGGAACCAGTCTTGCCAACACTTTGATCTCATATTTTTAGCCCCCACAACCATGAAAAAATACATTTCTGCTAAGCCCCTGTCTGTGGTGCTTTATTTAAAGAGGAAAAAAATTATTTATTTGGCTGCACTGGGTATTAGTTGTGGGGATCTTTGGTTGTGCCAAGTGGGATCTAGTTTCCTGACCTGGGATGGAACATGGGCCCCTGCACTAGGAGTG
The DNA here is from genome assembly GCF_014754425.2 of Oryx dammah. Taxonomy (NCBI): domain Eukaryota; kingdom Metazoa; phylum Chordata; class Mammalia; order Artiodactyla; family Bovidae; genus Oryx; species Oryx dammah. The sequence continues at coordinate 43,259,696 of NW_024070207.1, forward strand.
CAAAGCCTCAGCCACTGGACCACCAGGGAAGTCCCTGTGGTGCTTTCTTATAGCAGCCCTATCCAACTAACACACCACTTACTTATCATCACTCACAAAACCCATTGGGAGAGTCTATGCTTTCTGTCCATGAACCTCAGGGCTTTGTTAGCTTCAAGGCTGTGATCCCCAAAGGGGAACACCTCTTCCAGAGGACACAACAAGAATCACATTGAATTATATAAAGCACAGCTGCAACCTGGGCACTTTGGACTTCTTACTAGGGACACCTGGACAAGAATGAGCCACTGTCTTGACAGGACAACTGACATGGTCACCAGGAAGCAGTCAGGATGCTGTCACACAAAGGGTATAGAACCAAGTACCAGTCATGGTCCTGAGACCAACTGTAGTAGCAGGGACTGTAGTTCATCCAGTTCATCCAGTTAACCTCCCTCACCTCCTCTGTTTTCCCTCAGGAAGAGAGGCCCACTGACTCCCCGGGTTCCCAGAAGACCTGTCCCTTGAATTTGTGTGAAGAAGTGAATCCAGATGACACAATGGATAGACTCTGATAGACGTGGGAATGTGCTAATTCAGATCCCTCTCCAAGGAAGGATTTGTTGCCCAGTTGTGAGGAGCACAGTCAGCAGACAGACTCGACTGCAGAGAGCTGTCATCTGAAGTGACATGTCCCACAATGAGGACTGAGAGAAGCAGGGCATATCGTCCACTGCTGGGCAACTCTGACAGATAACTCCCTCTCTAGAGCTCCTGTGCCTGGTTAGCTGACACTTTGCTGAGCCTGAATTGGAGTTCAACTTCTTCCTCTCCCCTGTCTGATTTTTCCCCAATCCCTTTGTAAGCACTGACCCATAATAAACACCTTGCACCCTCCAGTCTGTTCGATGTCTCCTTCCACAGAACTCAATCTGTGACTGTGTGGGGAAATGACGTCCTCTGAGGAACAGCCGAAATATTTGGGGATTTTTCTGAAAAGAGCAAATTTCAAAATGACAGGAGAACTCTTTTTAAATATATCAAGGCTTGTCATGAAGTATTAGGTACAGGAGATTCTATTTAGGTTACTATGAGTGGCTCCATGAGGTGAAACTAGGCAGGCCTAATGGAAGGACATCCCAGGCAGACAGATTTGGGCTCAATATAGAAAGAGATAACTTTCCAACATTTTGAGCTATATGAAAAATGAAATGGCCTGGACATGAAATTCTGCCCTGGAGAATGTGCGGTGAAAATTGAACAAGCCCTCAGAGGGCAATGGTAGCAGAGATTCTTGCACTCATGAGGGCCACAGTCTGGATGACCTCTGAGCCTCCTTGGAGACTCTCTGGGGTCATGATAGGGGGTCAGCTTCTTTTGTCTTTTCTTGGCACTTTCAAAACTTACAAAGGTAAATTATGCCATCTATAAACTTAATACAGAAGGGTAAAAAGTAAAATGTAAAAATCTTCCATTTCTTCCACCTTCCCAAGCCCTGAGGTGACCTGATGTGACACCCTGTCTCCAGACATTTAGGTGATCTAGGCACTGCACTATACTTTACAGATATTTGCTGATTTCACCCTCACCCTCAACAATAATCCTGTTTCTAGAGATGAGGATGGACCTAGAGACTGCCGTACAGAGTGAAGTAAGTCAGAAAGAGAACAATGAATATTGTGTATTAACACACATGTGGAATCTAGAAAAATGGTACAGATGTCCAGAACAAATGTATTGACACCAAGGGGGGTGAAAGGGACATGGGATGAATCAGGAGATTAGGACTGACATATATACAGTACTATGTATAGGTGAAAGTGAAAGTGAAAGTGAAGTCGCTCAGTCATGTCTGACTCTTTGTGACCCCATGGACTGTAGCCGACCAGGCTCCTCCCTCCATGGGATTCTCCAAGCAAGAGTACTGGAGTGGGTTGCCATTTCCTTCTTCCTCCATGGGATTCTCCAGGCAAGAGTACTGGAGTGGGTTGCCATTTCCTTCTCCAGGGTATCTTCCTGACCCAGGGATCGAACCCAGGTCTCCTGCATTCCAGGCAGACGCTTTAACCTCTGAGCCACCAGGGAAGCCCATGAGAACCTACTGTATATCACAGGAAACCCTACTCAGTGCTCTGTGGTGACCTAAATGGGAAGGAAATCCAAAAAAGAAGGACTATATGTATACATGTAGCTGATTCACTTTTCTGTACAGCAGAATCTAAGACAACATTGTGAAGCTACTATACTCCAATAATTTTTTTTAATCTCATGAGGTAGGTACTCACATCCCTGTTTTCTAGGTAAGGAAACTGAGGTTCAGAGAATGTCACAAAGTTAGGACACAGGACAGTGACAGAGCCAGGGGCCAAAATCAGCTCTTCTCTAACCATAGACTCTTAATCATGACATTGTGCTCCAGAGACAAAATGTGGAGAGGGGACCAGTGATGAGCAAATATAATCAACACAATTACATTTTAACAAAGGACCATAGTTTCCAAAACTTTTCAAGTTGTCAATGGCTATGCACAACACGCTGCAAATCAAAAGATTTATTATTATATTCCAGTGGCTCATCAGATTCTAGGAAGTCACCTAGAATTTCTGCCACCCTGACCCCTTGAGGATCCATCTCTAGCAACAGAAGTCTCTGGTGGTCTATGATGGTCACAAGTGCTTACGTTCAGCTCTTGAAGATTCAGATTATTCAACAGCAAGAGGCTGTCAACTCTGGCTATACATTAGAATCATCTGGGGAATTTCTCCAAATACCTAGGCTGCATCCTTCCCTATAAATTCTGAATTAATTGACCGAGGAGACAGCTTAGACACTGAGATTTTTACAAAGGCTCCTCCAACTCCCTCAAACATGGAGGCCACACTGCGGAGAAACCAATAACATTTGCATCTGGACAAGCTTACGAAGACAGGATTCATATAAAAAGTAGTATGGGGCTGCCTTCCTCTGCTAGAGTTCCAAAATAGTCTGTGGTGGTGGGTCCTTAGTCACTCAGTCATGTCCGACTCTTCGCGATCCCATGGACTGTAGCCCTCCAGGCTTCTCTGTCCATGAATCTGGATTTCCCAGACAAGAAGACTGGAGTGAGTAGCCATTTCCTTCTCCAGGGGATCTTCCTGACCCAGGGATCAAACCTGCCTCTCCTGCATTGGCAGGAGGGTTCTTTACCACTGAACCACCAGGGGAGCACCATAGCCTGTGGCACTTCTCCCCTAAAATGGTACTAGGACTCCTTTCTGTCTCTCACAAGAGTTGAATGTCTTGTGACTGTGACCAGGAGAATCAGAATCCGGGACTAATCCTGACCTGAGGGAGGCAGAATTTTAGAATATCAAAGTCTGCCCCTTTGATGACTCAGGGATAAAGTGAATTTGCATAGAAACTCATCCTGAATCCTATCTTAACAATCCTTTGTTTACTATCGTGTCTCCAACACTAAAACAATGCCAAGTACATGTGTGTGCGTGCACTTAGGTTGCTCAGTCATGTCCAACTCTTTGCGACCCTGTGGACAGGGGTCCACCAGGCTCACATACATGATTGGTGTTTATTAAATACTTACTGAATGAATGAATGAATGAATGGACTTCTGTGACCAGCCTCCAGTTCACAGTACTTTTTTCCAGGTCTGAGCTTCTGATCAGTCTCGTTACAGCCCCAAGCCCACAGCTTAGAGCAGGGTTCTGAGATTTTGATCCCAGGCCAACAGTATCAACATCACTTTAGAATCTGTTAGAAAAGAAAATTTGCGAGCTCCAACCCAGACTAGAAAGTCAAGGAATGGGGCCCACTCATCTGTATTTTATCAAGCCCTCCAGATGATTACTGTGCACCTTGAAGTTTGAGAACCACTGCTAGAGATAAAATTCCAACTCTTCAGGAGATGGCACAGGCTCTTCACTCTCTGATCCCAACTTCCCCTTTCAGTCTCCACTACCCTGACTTTCCTGCATGCATTCAGGGAACCAGATACACTAAACACCTCCCTCTTTCCAAAATGTGGCATGTTATTCCTATCAAACATTGACTCATTTTTCTAGAACCCACCCATATCTCTTCCTTGGCAATTTCTTCCCTGTTCCTTCATTCTTCTGTTCATTTGGTCACTGATTCAGTTAGCCAACAAGCATGCATTAAGCCTATAGTTGTTGGGTGCTAGAGATCTAAACATAAAGAAGCTTGCTGTCTAGTGGATGTCAACTGAAAGAAAAACTCACAGAATAAGAGCTGTGAGTTTAAGTTTTATTCCGTCTCACTGAGGACTATAGCCAGGAAGACTACATCTCTGAGGGAACTGCTCCAAAAAGGTAGGGGAGAAGCCAGTTCACATATCATTTTTGGCTAATGTATGCAGTCAAGCATACATTCTTGGTAAAAGATGATTGCTCTTCACAGAGAACAGATATCTCAAATTAATCATTTTATTCCTTTTCTATGCATGGGAAGATGTAAGAATCTGGGATCATTAAATTTTTTTTCTTGAGACAAATACATCTATCTATGAGGCCTGGTTATCCAAAGCTCAGAGTACTCTGTTTTTCATCCTGAATTTGTCTCTCTCAGCAACATTAGTCGCTGACTACAGGGGCTGGAACTAATCCTTATAGAACTGGATGATGAGCAACACTTTGTTTTTCTTTGTTTATATGGAAGAGGCTGAAATAGAAATGAAAGGTTAAAACACAATATTGTAAGTGATATAATAGAGATAATCACAGGGTTTATGCCAGTTGAAGTTGAGTTGAAAATCCCAAACTCTGCCTGGATGCAAGGGGAGTGGTGGTCTGGAAGTCTCACAAATGAGGTGACACCAACAGAGTCCTGAAGTACCAAAATAACTATTCCAGGATCCAATTTATAGTATGGTGACTTTGGTTAATGATACTGTATTAAATACTTGAAAGCTGCTAGGAGAGTAGATCTTAAGTTCTCAACATCCCCCTCCCCTATCCTGAAAAAATGGCAACTTATGTGAACAATGGATGTGTTAACTGACTCAACTGTGGTAATCATTTTTCAGTACATATATATACACTGAAAAAATCCCATTGTATGATGTTATATAATTCTAACAACAGCAAATCTCAATAAAATTGGAAAATAAAGGATAAAGAAACATTCCAAAGGCACAGCAAGTCTTTCCAGACTTTCCTTATATAACCTTGGTGATTTCCTCACATAAGCTCACTATTCCTTGACCTGCTGCTCTCTAGATACCATACCTACTTCAGACCCTGGCTCTGCCCCTCCGAACTGCACTTGGGTTCATCTCTGGTCTCTAACTCCACCATCTTCTTAATGTTGTCTTCTACTGTGGCCTAGAGTTCTAAATATTCATGCCCTGTTTTCCTACTGGAAAAAGCTCTGACAGGTCCTCTAACAGGTCAGATACCAAGCTACAGTCTTATTCATTAGCACACTGCATTGCAACTAGGAAGGCAGTGAGAGAGCTGCAATTTGGAAACACACACACAAAGATTGACTTTCATCTTTTGTTTAAAGCTAAGTGGCCCATTTGGGATTGAATCTATGACCATGGCCTCTTAGGTTCTGGGTTCTAGGCAACTGAGAGCTGACTGGCCCAGTGTGGATTTGCTACAAATAATATCCTCAAGGTACTTCTATATTAGAGCTAAGACAGCCTTTTGTAAAATAGATGATGTCAAGAACTTATTGGTAGCCATGTTGTATATAATAAACAAGGAATATGTGCATTAGCTTTTCTCAAGCCACTTGAAATCTGCCAGAAGGAAATATTTTAAAAACTGCTCCATGGGCACTCGTTCAAGTGCAGTATGATCAAGCTGAGTAGAGGCACTGAATATCTCAGGACTCCAGAGGGCCTATTTCCTGATCACTTAATCTCTGGCTGTTTAACAGAAAGAATGTCTTACAATCATCAATGCAATGATTTGCAACTTGAAAGCATTTTGTTTTTCCAGTTTCAGAGAACTAAACCTATTTGAGGAAGAAGTGATCTTTAAGAATTCCTAGACTTGAACCAACTAAAAATAACCAGTGAAAATAAACACAAAATCAGAAGTCGAAATGTGGTTTACCTTCTGTTGTTACACAACAAGGACCAGAATACAGTAGCTCACCTCCTCTCTGCCTCACTGAAGAAGACATTAGTCCCTAGAAACTCAGTCAGCAACCAAGTGGAATGCAAAATATTTGCTTGGGTGTGGGTAGAAAGCCCTGGAAAGATTCCATTTGCCCCCTGCCCCTGAATACTTCCCACTTACAGTACCATTTCCTCTTTCTAGTTTTATTCCTCTGAATCCCACAAAGCTTTTCAGCCTTCTAGAGCCCTCTATGAAATAAACATGAGAAATCCTGGAGGGCATCACAGTATGAACCCTTACGTTTATCATGTATCAGGAAGAGGGTGGCTCACAAGAGATTTGCTGGCATGGTTTTCTGGGGAAGAGCTGCTGAGAAGAGAGTCAGGGTACTGCCAAAGGTGTGACCATTGAGCTGGCTTGAATGTGGCTAAGTCAGAAATAAGACTGCATAGGGGACTGGAATGCAAAAGTAGGAAGTCAAGAAACACCTGGAGTAACAGGCAAATTTGGCCTTGGAATGCAGAATGAAGCAGGGCAAAGACTAATAGAGTTTTGCCAAGAAAATGCACTGGTCATAGCAAACACCTCTTCCAACAACACAAGAGAAGACTCTACACATGGACATCACCAGATGGTCAACACCGAAATCAGACTGATTTTATTCTTTGCAGCCAAAGATGGATAAGCTCTATACAGTCAACAAAAACAAGACCAGGAGCTGACTGTGGCTCAGATCATGAACTCCTTATTACCAAATTCAGACTTAAATTGAAGAAAGTAGGGAAAACCACTAGACCATTCAGGTATGACCTAAATCAAATCCCTTATGATTATACAGTGGAAGTGAGAAATAGATTTAAGGGCCTAGATCTGATAGATAGAGTACCTGATGAACTATGGAATGAGGTTCATGACATTGTACAGGAGACAGGGATCAAGACCATCCCCATGGAAAAGAAATGCAAGAAAGCAAAATGGCTGTCTGGGGAGGCCTTACAAATAGCTGTGAAAAGAAGAGAGGCGAAAAGCAAAGGAGAAAAGGAAAGATATAAGCATCTGAATGCAGAGTTCCAAAGAATAGCAAGAAGAGATAAGAAAGCCTTCTTCAGTGGTCAGTGCAAAGAAATAGAGGAAAACAACAGAATGGGAAAGACTAGAGATCTCTTCAAGAAAATTAGAGATACCAAGGGAACAGTTCATGCAAAGATGGGCTCAATAAAGGACAGAAATAGTATGGACCTAACAGAAGCAGAAGATATTAAGAAGAGGTGGCAAGAATACACGGAAGAACTCTACAAAAAAGATCCTCATGACCCAGATAATCATGATGATGTGATCACTAATCTAGAGCCAGACGTCTCGGAATGTGAAGTCAAGTGGGCCTTAGAAAGCATCACTACGAACAAAGCTAGTGGAGGTGATGGAATTCCAGTTGAGCTATTTCAAATCCTGAAAGATGATGCTGTGAAAGTGCTGCACTCAATATGCCAGTAAATTTGGAAAACTCAGCAGTGGCCACAGGACTGGAAAAGGTCAGTTTTCATTCCAATCCCAAAGAAAGGAAATGCAAAAGAATGCTCAAACTACCTCACAATTGCACTCATCTCACATGCCAGTAAAGTAATGCTCAAAATTCTCCAAGCCAGGCTTCAGCAGTACGTGAACCGTGAACTCCCTGATGGTCAAGCTGGTTTTAGAAAAGGCAGAGGAACCAGAGATCAAATTGCCAACATCTGCTGGATCATGGAAAAAGCAAGAGAGTTCCAGAAAAACATCTATTTCTGCTTTATTGACTTTGCCAAAGCCTTTGACTGTGTGGATCACAATAAACTGTGGAAAATTCTGAGAGAGATGGGAATACCAGACCACCTGACCTGCCTCTTGAGAAATCTGTATGCAGGTCAGGAAGCAACAGTTAGAACTGGACATGGAACAACAGACTGGTTCCAAATAGGAAAAGGAGTACATCAAGGCTGTATATTGTCACCCTGCTTGTTTAACTTCTATGCAGATTACATCATGAGAAACGCTTCTATGCAGAGTACATCATGAGAAACGCTGTACTGGAAGAAACACAAGCTGGAATCAAGATTGCCGGGAGAAATATCAATAACCTCAGATATGCAGATGACACCACCCTTATGGCAGAAAGTGAAGAGGACCTAAAAAGCCTCTTGATGAAAGTGAAAGAGGAGAGTGAAAAAGTTGGCTTAAAGCCCAACATTCAGAAAATGAAGATCATGGCATCTGGTCCCATCACTTCATGGTAAATAGATGGGGAAACAGTGGAAACAGTGTCAGACTTTATTTTTTGGGGCTCCAAAATCACTGCAGATGGTGACTGCAGCCATGAAATTAAAAGACGCTTACTCCTGGGAAGAAGAGTTATGACCAACCTAGATAGTATATTCAAAAGGAGAGACATTACTTTGCCGACTAAGGTCTGTCTAGTCAAGGCTATGGTGGTCATGTATGAATGTGAGAGTTGGACTGTGAAGAAGGCTGAGTGCCAAAGAATTGATGCTTTTCAACTGTGGTGTTGAAGAAGACTCTTGAGAGTCCCTTGGACTGCAAGGAGATCCAACCAGTCCATTCTGAAGGAGATCAACCCTGGGATTTCTTTGGAAGGAATGATGCTAAAGCTGAAACTCCAGTACTTTGGCCACCTCATGCAAAGAGTTGACTCATTGGAAAAGACTCTAATGCTGGGGCAGAAGGAGAAGGAGACGACCGAGGATGAGATGGCTGGATGGCATCACGGACTCGATGGACGTGAGTCTGAGTGAACTCTGGGAGATGGTGATGGACAGGGAGGCCTGGCGTGCTGCGATTCATGGGGTCGCAAAGAATCGGACACGACTGAGCGGCTGAACTGAACTGAACTGAAAGACACTTCACTGATCCTACTGGTGCCTGCCATTTCCAGAGGGGACCCCGTTCCTTAAGCAGCTTTGGAGTCCAAATTTGCAGGCTGCTGCTGCTACTGCTGCTAAGTCACTTCAGTCGTGTCTGACTCTGTGCGACCCCGTAGACAGCAGCTCACCAGGCTCCCCCGTCCCTGGGATTCTCCAGGCAAGAACACTGAAGTGGATTGCCACTTCAGGCTAGGTCATGACAACTCTATTAAACTGAAAGTTCTGGCCCCAGGCTAACCCTGCGGGCAGCCCAGATCTGTTGCCTTTTTTCAGACCCTCTGGGTGGCTCCGCTGTGCTGACCTCAAACAGCCCCTCTTCTGGGCTGGGTTGTAAGGTCACAACTTGGAGTCCACATGCGTGCGTTCTAAATCACTTCAGTCATGTCTGACTCTTTGTGACCTTGTGGACTGTAGCCTGCTAGGCTCCTCCGTCCATATGGATTCTGCTAAATTCTGCCCAGATTCCATGAAGGATATGCATATCCAGAACAGGCTAAAAGAGAACAGCAAGATTTTGCTCACAAAATCAGGATCTATTTCTTCATGCTTGAAATCCCAAGTTTTTCTTCCTTATTCAACAAAAATAGTAACTGGGTCAAATATAGAAAATTCACCACCTCTCCCTTTTATTTACTTCTCCATCTGTGTACAGGCTTCATCAATGATGACAGCAGGAATTGGCTTGGTTTTGGATCTCTGGTTGGTTAGCTATTTGATGTGAGGAAGCAGCTGGGAAAATACACACACAGTTCCTGGGCCCTACTCCAGCACACAAACCCCCACCCACATCTATCAGCCTCTTCCCCATTCACCAAACGAGAGGCTGCTCTGGGAGTTGGTTACGGAACCCTTAGAAGAGATGCCTTCTCTAACTTGCTTTTCAAAAATCATACAAGAGAGATATTTTAATAATGTTATATATTTTTTCTTAATAACAAAACATAATAAACACCCACTCTGCATCACTTGGGAAACACAAAAGTAAAAAGAAAAACTAAAAAGAAGTCATCTATTAGCTAACTACTAGAAATTAACCTAAACATTAATTTCATTTACATATTTCTAGGTTTTTCTGTACATACCTATGAAAATAAAGAAAATACTAGTTATTTTCCATCTCCCCACCCTTTCTAGTTTTTCCTAAGCAAGGCAGATGCTGAGGAAGTCACTGAATCACGCCTCACATCTCCTGTACTCAACAAAGCAAAGTTAAAGACCCAGACGTGGCCTACCTTTTTCTGCTTAAGAAGGAACTAGAGCTTTGCTGCCCAATATGGTGGCCTATGGCCACATATGGGTAACTGAGTTTAAATACCTTAGAATAAAAATTAAAATATATTTCCTCAGTTACACCAGCCATATTTCAGAAGCTTCTTAGCCACTTGTGCTTAAGTTAAATCAATTATAATTAAAGAAACATATAAACATTTTTTTCTCAATCATACCAGTTCCACTTCAAGTGCTCACGAGCCATGTGTGGCTAGTGACCACCATCTTGGACAGAGAAGTTTACAGAACCTTTCAATCATTACAGAACATTCTGTTGGCTAATGCTTGACTAGGGCATCACAGAAGGGGCACGGTGGTGGCAGTGGTCGCGGTGGTAGTAGAGGAGTAAGAAGAGGAGGAGGAGACATTGGCAATAGGAAAGGGGAGAGTCTCTGATGGGGTTTGAGAGGAAGGGAAGGGAGGACAGTGGCTGGAGAAGGACATTAAACTTTGACAAGGGAGAAATGTTTGAAGGGAAAGTAAATGAGGTTTTACTATTTCATATGTGAAATAACTCTTCCCCTACTCCATCTTGTCATGAAATTGTCGATAAAACTCACAGCATTTGTCTATTTTTAGACTTGGATTTGTGGGCGTTTGTATTTTAATGTGATATATGTCACTGACCTCAAAGTGGACACCTGGTGGAAACAAGCCAGGCTGACATTTGGGTTATGTATGATATACATGAGTCTATAAAATACACAAAAGAAGATTTTAATAGAAGATATACTGTCTTGCCCCTTGACACTTTTTCCCTGGCACTGTAACAAGCATTTCTTGTGTTCATTCTTTACACAGACACAAAATATATACATAATTAAATGCACACAAACACTCATGCATTCCTTCAGGCTGTTATTTCTATAAATCAAATATACTGGATTAGAAAATGTGCACATTTTCAGCTCCCAACACATACTTATATATTTATCATAATTGTCAGTAGTAATGTACGACCATTCCCATTTCCTCACGCCCTCCTCAAACCTACATATTTTCATTCTTTTTATTTTGATGTTTTCGAAGCAAAAACATAGTATTTATTTTAATTAGAAACACTTCCAAAGTTTCTCCAAACAAAGGCAGAAAGAGCGATGCCAGTGCCAATAGTTTAATATAATCTTTAGCCTCTCAAAGCACAGTGAAAACCCTCTCCATGGAACTCAGAAAGGGCACCTGGAACCAATAATTCAATTTGAACAAATCTCTTCTGACTCTCATCTCCAAATTACTTGATGCCTCTATGAGAACACTTCGCAATCTGCTTGCCCTTGACGTATTTACATGCATCTCCATTGGCCCTCACTGGACCAGGATAATAGCTCATTCCCCTATAAAACACATCTGGAACTCAGCACAATGTTTCATATACAAAGAGAGTGAATGGCAGATATACAGAGTTGAATCAAGGTGCTTTTGCACTTCCTTGAAACCTTGAGCTCCTGGTGGGAAAAAAGGCCAATGGTGTTAGAACTGGATCTGAGTCCTGGCTCTGCTGTGTACCACCTGTCTTTGGACCTCAGCTTCTCCATTTTTATAAAATGAGAAAGCAGGCCTAGATGACATTTCTGGTCCATTCCAGATCAGACACAATTCTATTCCTGAGTGGTCCTGAGTGTCTGCAGGGATTGGACTTGGAGGGATGAAAGGTGTTGTGTGTGGGTCTTCATGTGAGCACGTGCACGTGAGAGTGTGTGCAGGGAGAGAGAAGGTGTGATTAATGGATGTGTTCTACTCTCTGCTGGGAGTCCTTAGAGATAAGGGAAAAGGAAAAGAGGCAGCAACAGGTTTGAACACCAATTAGATAAGGCTTCAAGATAAACAAGCCCATTCTAATTATTTTGGGATGCATGCTCTGGGTCATTGGGGGGAAAGTTCCCATGATGTTTGTGAAGCAGAAGGTCATCTTAAAGTGCCAATGTTTGTACTGTTTTTTCCCTAATGAAGTAGCAACTGGGAAAAAATTCTGGGTAGCTTAGTTCTTGATTAAAAGCAGGAACAGAATTTTCAACATGAATTAGGAGTCCCCTGTGGCTGACACTGAATGGGTCTATTATTAAGAGCCTCTATTCTAATTACCAGTTTGGAAAAAAGCTTTATGCCACTGACAGAATACTACTACATCAGTGTAATGTCTTGAAGCCATGGCCTCAAGAATAAATGACTGCTTGGCTTGTAGTTGGAGCTTTTGTGTAGTAGTAAGGCTTTGCAGAAGGCCATGTCTCTATCCTGATAAGGAGACAGTCATTTAATATGGTACCACAACTATCCAACACTCTGGTCACAGAGAAGCTGGCATTTTTAGACACAGACATGAAGCTAGAATCGTATGATGTGACTTTCAGCCTGAGGGAGCCTGCTCCTCTGTCTTATTTTGTCACATTTGAGGTCATTTGAATCAGGGAGCATTTCTGTAGATTTATTGTGAAGAATCACCAGCTGCAGAATTTGAGAACACAAAGAACACTGGAAATCAAGTTCACATTGATGGGTTAGCTGATGTCCCCAGAGCAAAAGAGATTTTTCCCAAAGTCACCGAGCTGTCTTCCTGGAAGCTTCCTAGGATGGCTGCTTCCTGACTGTAAACCACTTGCCATAGCTCCAAACCATATTTGAGGTTCATTTGCACTAGCACCAAAACTATCAGTATTCTAGTACTGTCAAGAGTCCAAAGGACCTCATTTCGGTCACTGAGCACTTCCAGATTTCTCTTTATTTGTAGATCATCCAATGTATAAAGGACTAGGAGCCATTTTACTCCTCTCTATTGAGAAATTAAAAAAAAAAAAAGCTCCCTCTTCTCTATCAGCTGTATTGTGGAAACACAAAAGCAGAAGTAGCACTCTGTTAAGGGAATCGGTGCCAATCATGGGTTTTACCAATTCACAGTGCCTTTGAGGCCATGTTTTCATTAGTTTAGAACTGTTTAATATTCATATCAAGAAAAAAAGATCAATCAAAACCATATTCTATCAAGTCAGACAGCTGTAAGTGACTGAGCCAGGACCAGAAACCCAGGCCTATTTGACTCCACAGAGACCAGATGAGAAATAATTTTCATTATTTCTGGAACTTGGACAATGGCTGTAGGAAGAAGAGGAACAGACAGCTCTAAGATGGAATCATCAGGACTAATGGATCTATATTAATTCAGTAATCATGCATCCCACAGATATTTATTGAGCCCTTGTTATGTACCAAGCTTGTGCTAGGGGATGCAAATGTAATGATGAACAAGATAGACACAGTTTGGACTTTCAGATTGAAAAACAGCAATAGGTAATCCTAGGCACTTAAGAAGGCTGATGTTCTATACTTCTGCCTTCCTGCTTTATAGTATCTACTTCACTATTTGTCTTATGTGGGGTGATTGCAATTAATCAAGGTCCAGGGGAAATAAATCACTATTTCATTTTTGTCCTTTGAGTTGATTCTTAAAGAAGCCCACATGCCCTCAATTACAGATTTTCTTATTTCTGCCTACATTATTGAATGTTCTGAGAAAGCGAAGAAAAAAGAAAGACAATAGCTTCCTTCCACCATGAAAGTAAAACTTCATTCTGTGTATAACCCCCAAATTTACTCCCTAGCCCCAACCACCTTCCCGACTCCTAGTTCTAAATTTCCAGGTTTCTGCTGGCCATCTTCACTTGTCTCTGATGTTGTGCTTCTCAGTTCTGTGAATGACAAACTGTCATTCTCCCAGACTTGCATGCTTTGTGTGTGCATTCTCAGTTTTCTTCGACTCTTTGCCATCCCATGGACTATACCTGCCAGGCTCCTTTGTCCATGGGATTTTCCAGGCAAGAATACTGAAGTGGGTTGCCATTTCTTCCTCCAGGGGATCTTCCCGACCCAGGGATCGAACCCACCTCTCCTGCATTGGCAGGCAGGTTCTTTACAATGAAGCCATCAGGGAAGCCCTATTCTCCCAGTCTTCCAGGCCCAAAGACTCATCATTGACTCCTCCCTTCTCCATGCTTTGTTGTTGTTGTTTAGTCACTAAGTCATGTCTGACCCTTTGTGACCCCATGGACTGTAGCACACCAGGCTTTCCTGTCCTTTACTATTTCCTGGAGTTTGCTCAAACTCAAGTTCATTGAGTTGGTGATGCCATCTAACCACCTCATCCTCTGTTGTCCCCTTATCTTCCTGCCCTCAATCTTTCCCAGTGTCAGGGTCTTTTCCAATGAGTTGGCTTTTCACATCAGGTAGTCAAAGTATTGGAGCTTCAGCTTCAGCATCTGTCCCTCCAATGAATATTCAGGGGTGATTTCCTTTAGAGTTGACTGGTTTGATCTCCTTGCTATCCAAGAGACTCTCAAGAGTCTTCTCTAGCACCACAGTTTGAAAGCATCAATACTTTGGCATTCAGCCTTCTTTGTGGTCCAAACCTCACATCCATACATGACTACCAGAAGTACCCTATCTTTGACTATACAGACATTTTTGGCAAAACAATGTCTCTGCTTTTTAATATGCTGTCTAAGTTTGTTACAGCTTTCCTTCCAAAGAGCAAGTCTCTTTTAATTTCAGGGTTGCTATCACCATCCGCAGTCATTTTGAAGCCCAAGAAAGTAAAATCTGTCACTGTTTCTACTTTTTCCCCTTCTATTTGCCCTGAAGTGATGGGACCAGATGCCATGATCTTAGTTTTTTTGAATAATGAATTTCAAGCCAGCTTTTTCACTCTCCTCTTTCACCCTCAAGAGGCTCTTTAGTTCCTCTTCACTTTCTGCCATTAGAGTGGTATTATCTGCATATCTGAGGTTATTGATATTTCTCCCTGCAATCTTGATTCCAGCTTGTGATTTATCAAGTCTGGCATTTCACGTGATGTACTCTGAATATAAGTTAAGTAAACAGGGGGACAATATATAGTCTTGTCATATTCCATTCCCAATTTTGAAACAGTCAGTTGTTCCATGTAAGGTTCAAACTGTTGCTTCTTGACCTGCATACAAGATTCTCAGGAGACAGGTGAAGTGGTCTGGTAGTCTCATCTCTTTAAGAATTTTCCACAGTTTGTTGGAATCCACACAGTAAAAAGCTTTCACGAAGTCAATGAAGCAGAAGTAGATGTTTTTTTAGAATTCACTTGCGTTCTATATGATCCAACAGATGTTGGCAATTTGATCTCTAGTTCCTCTGCCTTTTCTAAACCCAGCTTGTACATCTGGAAGTTCTCAGTTAACATTCTGCTGAAGTCTAGCTTGAAGGATTTTGAGCATTATTTTACTAGCATGTAAAATGAGTGCAATTGTATGGTAGTTTGAACATTCTTTGACTGTAGCCATGAAATTAAAAGACACCTACTCCTTGGAAGGAAAGTTATGACCAACCTAGATGGCATATTAAAAAGCAGAGACATTACTTTGTCAAGTCTATGGCTATGGTTTTTCCGTCTAGTCAAGGCTATGGTTTTTCCAGTAGTCATGTATGGATGTGAGAGTTGGACTATAAAGAAAGCTGAGTGCTGAAGAATTGATGCTTTTGAACTGTGGTGTTGGAGAAGACTCTTGAGAGTCCCTTGGACTACAAGGAGATCCAACCAGTTCATCCTAAAGGAAATCAGTCTTGAATGTTCATTGGAACTACTGATGTTGAAGCTGAAACTCCAATACTTTGGCCACCTGATGTGAAGAACTGACTCATTGAAAAGACCCCGATGATGGGAAAGATTGAAGGTGGGAGGAGAAGGGGACGACAGAGGATGAGATGGTTGGATGGCATCACCAACTCAA
This sequence comes from Oryx dammah, assembly GCF_014754425.2. Classification (NCBI taxonomy): domain Eukaryota; kingdom Metazoa; phylum Chordata; class Mammalia; order Artiodactyla; family Bovidae; genus Oryx; species Oryx dammah. The sequence goes on from NW_024070207.1 coordinate 43,275,689, forward strand.
TGGACATGAGCTTGAGTAAACTCTCAGAGTTGGTGATGAACAGAGAGGCCTGGCCTGCTGCAATCTATGGGGTCACAAAGAGTCGGACACAACCGAGTGATTGAACTGAACTGAACTTGAACATTCTTTGGCATTGCCTTTCTTTGGGATTGGAATCAAAACACCCTTTCCAGTCTTGTGGCCACTGCTCATGTTTCCAAATTTGCTGGCATATTGAATGCAGCACTTCCACAAAATCATCTTTTAGGATTTTAAATAGCTCAGCTGGAATTCCATTACCTCCACTAGCTTTGTTCATAGTAATGTTTCATAAGGCACACTTGACTTCACATCCCCAGGATGTCTGGCTTTAGGTGAGTGACCACTCCAACGTGGTTATCTGCGTCATTAAGACCATTTTTCTATAGTTCTTCTCTGTATTCTTGCCACCTCTTCCTAATCTCTTCAGCCTTTGTTTGGTCCTTACTGTTTCTGTCCTTTATCATGCCCATTCTTGAATGAAAATTTCCCTTGATATCTCCAATTTTCTTGAAGAGATCTCTAGTCTTTCCCATTCTATTGCTTTCCTCTACTTCTCTGCATTATTCATTGAAGAAGAGCTTGTTATCTCTCCTTGCTCTTCTCTGGACCTCTGCATTCAGTTGGACATATCTTTCCCTTTCTCCCTTGCCTTTTGCTTCTCTTCTTTCCTTGGCTATTTGTAAGGCCTCTTCAGACAACCACTTTGTCATCTTGCATTTATTTTTCCTTGGGATGATTTTGGTCACCACCTCCTGTACAATGGTACAAACTTTTGTCCATAGTTCTTCAGGCGCTTTGTCAACCAGATCTAATGCCTTGAATCTATTTGTCACCTCCTCTGTATAATCATAACGTATTTGATTTAGGTCATACCTGAATTGCCTAATGGTTTTCCCTACTTTATTCAATTTAAGTCTGAATTTGGCGATAAGGAGCTGATGATCTAAGCCACAGTCAGCTCCCACTCTTGTTTTTGCTGACTATATAGAGCTCTCCATCTTAGGCTACAAAGAACATAATCAATCTGATTTCAATATTGACCATCTGGTGATGTTCATGCATAAGGTCATTTCTTGTGTTGTTGGAAAAGGGTGTTTGCTATGACTGATGCGTTCTCTTGACAAAACTCTGTTGGCCTTTACCCTGCTTCAATTTGTACTTCAAGGCCAAACTTGCCTGTTACTCCAGGTATCTCTTGACTTCCTACTTTTGCATCCTGATCCCCTATGATGAAAAGGACATCTTTTTTGGTATTAGTTATGGAAAGTATTGTAGGTCTTCATAGACCCGGTCAACTTCAGCTGCTTTTGCATGGGTGGTAGGGGCATAGATTTGGATTACTGTGATGTTGAATGGTTTGCTTTGGAAACAAATCAGAATCATCCTGTCATTTTTGAGATTGTACCCAAGTGCTGCATCTTGGACTCTTTTGTTGACTATGAGTGGCTACTCCATTTCTACTAAGTGATTCTTGCCCACAGTAGTAGATATAATGGTGATATGAATTAAATTTGCCCATTCCTGTCCATTTTAGTTCACTGATTCCTAAAATGTCAATGTTCACTCTTGCCACCTCCTGCTTGATCATGTCCAATTTACCTTGATTCATGGACTTAACATTCCAGGTTCCTATGCAATATTGTTCTTTACAGTATCAAACTTTACTTTCACCACCAGAAACATCTACTACTGGCATCATTTCTGCTTTGGCACAAGCCACTTCATCGTTTCTGGAGCTATTTCTCTGCTCTTCCCCAGTAGCATATTGGACACTCACTGACCTAGGGCCCTCAGTGTCATATCTTTTTGCCTTTTCATACTGTTCATGGGGTTCTCATGGTAAGAATACTGGAGTGGTTTGGCATTCCCTTCTCCAGTGGACCACGTTTTGTTAGAACTCTACATCATGACCTGTCTGTCTTGGATGGAAGATCACTCTCCTTAATACAGGTGGGCATCATCCAATTTATTGAGGGTCTGAATAGAACAAAAAGGTAGAGGAAGGATGAATTGGCTCTCTCTGATCTGGGACATCTACCTTCTATTGCCTTTGAACATCTGATTCTTGAACTCCTGACTCTTGGACCTTCGGACTTGGACTTCAACTTATGTCATCAGCTTTCCTGGTTCTCAGGCCTTCAGATCAGAGCTGAATCACACCACTGGCTTTCCTGGTTCTCCAACTTGCAGACAGCAGATTGTGGGACATCTTGATCTCTAAAATCACATGCGCCAATTCCTATAATCAATCTACTTATCTATCTATTGAATCCTGAATAATACTAGGACTGAGATTCAAGACAAGACTAGTGACCTTCCCAGGATCACACTGTTCATGGACAGCAGAGCTGGTGTTATACACAGTCCATATATATCTGATATCAAAGCACATATTCAGGCACTATGGCAGCTAAAGACCCTTCTTAACTCTCTCTCGTCCAACTTCAATGCCTTACTGAAGTTTCTCTTCAGCCTTTACTACAAAAAGTTTTCAGATTAATCTTGCTAAAGCATGGCTTTTACTAAAAGCTTCTTCATTGCTCTCTAAATCTTAGCAGTTTTTCATTGCTTGGCATATCCCAGGAATAAAAACCAGATCAAAATGGCTTAACCATAGTAAGTGTAAGAATATGTTTTCATCATCCTGGTATCTTCTTGTGCCTGGAATAGTGTTCAACTCATAAAAGGTATGGAGAAGGCAATGGCACCCCACTCCAGTACTCTTGCCTGGAAAATCCCACGGACAGAGGAGCCTGGTGGGCTGCAGTCCATGGAGTCGCGAAGAGTTGGACATGACTGAGCAACTTCATTTTCACTTTTCACTTTCATGCATTGGAGAAAGAAATGGCAACCCACTCCAGCGTTTTTGCCTGGAGAATCCCAGGGACAGGGAGCCTGGTGGGCTGCCGTCTCTGGGGTCACATAGAGTCAGACACGACTGCAGTGACTTAGCAGCAGCAGCAGCATAAAAGATATGCCAATAGTTTTACTTATGTAGCACTCCTGCAGTCAGGATGTCTCAAGTTCCACAGGTGTGCCTCATCTTCCCAGCTGGCATGTAAGCTCTTTGAGGTCAGGTGCCATGGTTTCTCGGAGAAGGCAATGGCACCCCACTCCAGTACTCTTGCCTGGCAAATCCCATGGACGGAGGAGCCTGGTGGGCTGCAGTCCATGGGGTCGCGAAGAGTGGGACATGACTGAGTGACTTCACTTTCACTTTTCACTTTCATTCATTGGAGAAGGAAATGGTAACTCACTCCAGTGTTCTTGCCTGGAGAATCCCAGGGATGGGGGAGCCTGGTGGGCTGCCGTCTGTGGGGTCGCACAGAGTCAGACACGACTGAAGTGACTTAGCAGCAGCAGCAGCAGCAGCAGCCATGGTTTCTATGCCTTTGTAGCTACCTCTCACTGTCCGTGGAGAAAAAGAAATATTTAATACTGAGGAGAGAGGGGTTAAATAATGCACAGAAGAGCTGCTTCTTTCTTCCAGCTGTCCTGAAGTGTTCTTGTGTATAGAATAGACCAATACTGCCCCAAACATTAAAGTTGGAAAATTTGCAAGTGCTTACTTGCCCACATTCAGCATTCTGTTTGCTCCCATCAACTCCCAACATTTAGCCCACACTTACTTTTATCAGTTACCTTGTACATTACTTAAAATAAGTTCAATGTTTTTTTCTTGAAGGCAAGCACTACATCTCACTTATCTTGGTGCTTGCCATCCCTCAAACTACCCAGTGTATTACTTTTGGCACATACTAAGAGAGCAATAAACACTTTAAAACAACAACAATAACAATAACAGTGATGGGTTAACAGCAGATATACCACAAGCTGTGGAGGTTTGTGCTGGTTTGCCATTCTTCCAAATGGATCATATCCCAAATGGAATTCTTCATATCATATCCCAGATGGAACTGTCCTACAGCTGTTGGTAGGAAGGTAAGTTGGTGCAGCCACTATAGAGAACAGTATGAAGGTTCCTTAAAAAGCTAAAAATAGAACTACTATAAGACCCAGAAATCCCACTCCTAGCATATATCTGGGAAAAATCATAATTCAAAAAGATGCATGCACCCCAATGCTCATTGCAACACTATTTACAACAGCCAGGACATGGAAACAACCTAAATGTCCATCAGTAGAGGAACTGATAAAGAAGATGTGGTACATATATACAATGGAATATTACTCAGCCATAAAGAAGAACAAAATAGTGCCATTTGCAGATACATGGATGGAGACTGTCATACAGGGTGAAGAAAGTCAGAAAGAGAAAAACAAATATTGTATAATATTGCTTATATGTGGAATCTAGAAAAATGATACAGATGAACTTATTTGGAAAGCAGAAGTAGAGACATAGATGTAGAGAACAGACTTATAGATACCAAGGTAGGGAGGGGATGGATGGGATGAATTGGAGATTGGGATTGACATATATACACAGCTGCTGCTGCTGCTAAGTTGCTTCAGTTGTATCTGACTCTGTGCTAAAATAGATAACTAACAAGAACATACTGTATAACACAGGGAACTCTACTCAGTGCTCTGTGGTGACCAAAATGGGAAGGAAATCCAAAAATGAGTGTATATATGTATATGTAGAGCTGATTCATTTTGTTGTACAGCAGAAACTAAGACAATACTGAAAAGCAACTATACTCAAAAATTAAAAATATGTATAAAGGACAGAAAAAGTATGGACCTAACAGAAGCAGAAGATATTAAGAGGTGGTAAGAAGACACAGAAGAACTTTAAAAAAAAAAAAGGTCTTAATGACCCAGATAACCATGATGGTGTGATCTCTCACCTAGAGCCAGACATCCTGGAGTGTGAAGTCAAGTGGACCTTAGGAAGCATTACTACAAACAAAGCTAGTGGAGGTGACAGAATTCCAGCTGAGCTATTTCGAATCCTAAAAGATCATGTTATGAAAGTTCTGCACTCAATATGCCAGCAAATTTGGAAAACTCAGCAGTGGCCACAGTACTAGAAAAGGTCAGTTTTCATTTCAATCCCAAAGAAATACAATGCAAAGAATGTTGAAACTACTGCACATTGCACTCATCTCACACACAAGCAAGTAATGCTCAAAATTCTCCAAGCTAGGCTTCAACAGTACATGAATTGAGAAATTTCAGATGTTCAAGCTGGATTTAGAAAAGGCAGAGAAACCAGAGATCAAATTGCCAACATCCATTGGATCATAGGAAAAGCAAGAGAGTTCCAGAAAAACATCTGCTTCATAGACTATGCTAAAGCCTTTGACTGTGTGTATCACAACAAACTGTGGAAAATTCTTCAAGAGATGGGAATACCAGACCACCTTACCTGCCTCCTGAGAAATCTGTATGCAGGTGAAGAAGCAACAGTTAGAACCAGACATGGAACAATGGACTGGTTCCAAATTGGGAAAGGAGTATGTCAAGGCTGTATCTTGTTACCCTGCTTATTTAACTTATGTGCAGAGTACATCAAGAGAAATGCTGGGCTGGATGAAGCACAAGCTGGAATCAAGGTTGCCAGGAGAAATATCAATAACCTCAGATATGCAGATGACACAATCCTTAAGGCAGAAAGCAAAGAGGAACTAAAGAGCCTCTTGATGATGGTGAAAGAGGACAGTGAAAAAGCTGGCTTAAAACTCACCATTCAAAAAAAGAAGATATGTCATCCAGTCCCATCACATCATGGCAAATAGATAGGGAAAGAATGGAAACAGTGAGAAACTTTATTTTCTTGGGCTCTAAAATCACTGCAGATGATGACTGCAGCCATGAAATTAAAAGACTTGCTCCTTGGAAGAAAAGCTATGACAAACCTAGACAGCATATTAAAAACCAGAGATATCATTTTGCCTATAAAGTTTCATCTAGTCAAAGCTATGGTTTTTCCAGTAGTCATGTATGGATGGAGAGTCAGACTGTCAAGAAAGCTGAGAGCACAAAAGAACTGATGCTTTTGAACTGTGGTGTTAGAGAAGACTCTTGAGAGAGTCCCTTGGACTGCAAGGAGATACAATCAGTCAATCCTAAAATAAATCAGTCCTGAATATTCGCTGGAGGTATTGATGCTGAAGCTGAAGCTCCAATACTTTGGCCACCTACTGCGAAGAACTGACTCATTTGAAAAGACCCTGATGCTGGGAAAGATTGAAAGCAGGAGGAGAAGGGGACAACAGAGGATGTAATGGCTGAATGGCATTGCTGACTCCATGGACATGAGCTTGAGTAAGCTCTGGGAGTTGGTGATGGAAAGGGAAGCCTGGCGTGCTGCAGTCCATAGGGTTACAAAGAGTAGGACATGACTGTGTGACTGAAAACTGACAGAGGCAGCAATGAATTGAGGTGGAGAAAAGAGGATATTCAAGGGACTTAGTCTTAGCAAAGTAGGAGAGGTCATTAGCTAAGGATGTATTGGGTGGCTGGAGTTTGAGGAGCAGAGAGGAGATCTCCAATAACTGGTGTCAGGAACTCCCTTGAGTGTTGACAAGATTAAACTCTGCATCAAGGATCCTGAATCAACGTGAGATCCTTAAATAAAAGTCCCATTGTTTGTAGTTTTTGAAAAATGACTATAGAGGCTGACTAAATTAAAAATTCATCCTGCACGATTCATGGCTATAAAGATGGATGTTCTTTTAGTAGAGTGGCCCACTTATGCAGATGCCACTTATAGCAGAGTTAGAACACATTTCCTCTTCAAAAAAATATAATTCTAGATACAGTATGAGGCGATTCTCCTTTGCAGTTCTTCCATTACAATATCCTGTAGGATGGGATAGAAAGTTAATTTGTAATCTTTAGTCTTTATCATTATTATTAACTTTTCTTGAAGAAATAGGCCCACAACCCATATTTTTGTTCTTCTAGTCTCTTTCAACCTACAGGTTTGCATAGGTCATTTTTTAACCTTATTTTAAAATGAAGACATATAAAACCACAGAAAACAATGTAGAGCTTAGGGAATTATTATACAAATAATACCTTCGTAAACACCATCCAGGCTAGGAAACTAGCCATGCCAGAAGCTTCTCCAAATTACCAATCCTCATACAGCACCCACCCTCTCTCCAAGTATAACCTCTATCCTCAATTTTATAGTAATCATTTGCTTAGATTCATATGGTTTACCACCCACCTTCTCTCTCTCCTCCAATCAGTAACTCTTTCTGTCTGTTCACTTGATGTCAGCCTCTGTATGCCAGATATTATACTATACTACTGTACTTTTCAAGGTACTGTGTAGTAAGCTTAAAATATTTTATTTTTGTGTTTGTTTTTAACGTGTTATATAAGTGAAAAGCATTATAAACCCATTACAGTACAATACTATACAGCTGATTCTATTAGCTGGGTACCTAGGTTAACTTTGTTGGACTTACAAAATTGGACTTGTGAATCCACTGTCAGAACAGAACTTGTTTGGATGTTTCCCTCTCCAACTTTTACTTGGACCTTCTCTTTCCCTCATCTCTGTTATTCCTACATGTTTAAATTTTATTCAGCTACCAGGAGTTTCTCTTCAATACCACATTCCATCATGGAAGGAGATTCCTAGTGCACCAACTTAATGAGGCACAGGGAATATAGAGCTCTGGCCCTTTCAGACCTTCTCAACATAGGCTCTTATAACTTATTTAATTTAAAAAATTTTACATATACTTTTCCATGTATCTCAATAATCTTCATATCCATCATTTTCGTTAGTTTCAAGCAATTCCATTAAGTTGAAATACTATGATTCTATAACCATCGCTCTATTAATGGTTGTTTGGGATGTATCCAGTTTTCCATGATAATAAATAACACATAATGCATTTCTTATTCTTAATTATACCCTTAAAATAAATACCCTGGAGTGAGATTATTCAATAAAAACATAGGAACATTTTATGACTTTTGATAAAAACTGCCAGATTATTCATCAAATTGTCTGAGACAATTTACAGTGTTGCTAGAAATGTAAAAATGTTTCAATTTCCCCAGTAGTTTTATCACTAGTTTTACTAATGTTCCTTTATTGCTGTTAATTCTAGAGTTATAAAGTGACATTTCATCATTTTAATTTGCACCTCTTTTATAGCTGGCAAGACAATACTGTTTCCTATATTAATTTACTAATGGTGTTTCATCTTATGTAATGATTCTTAGACCACTGTCCATAGTGAAAAGTGAAAGTGAAGTAGCTCAGTCTTTGCAACCCCGTTGACTGTAGCCTACCAGGCTCCTCCCTCCATGGGATTCTCCAGGCAAGAATCCTGGAGTGGGTTGCCATTTCCTTCTCCAGGGGATCTTCCCAACCCAGGGATCGAACCGGGTCTCCCGCATTGCAGGCAGACGCTTTAACCTCTGATCCGCCAGGGAAGCTCGTCCATAGTGAACTTGACATAAATTTATAAAACTCAATATATTTTGGAAATGTCATCATAGTATTAAAAGTAATTTTCTATCTTGTCACTTAACTTCTATCTTGGTTTTTTGTGGTTTAGTTCTATTAATTTTTATTGTATAATCACACTGGTTATCTTTTCCTTTGTAATTCATTTTTCTCCTTTAATCAAACATTATCTCCCTCCCACGATTGAATAAGTACTCCATTTTCTCTGTTTCCACCATAATTAAATTTTTCTAAATAGTTGACATGAATTTTTATTGTGTTGACTGTGATATATTGCATGAGGCATAAGTTTAAGTTAATGTTTCCCCATGGTAATGTCACATTATTTTAACAGCATTTATGCAAATGAACGCTTCCCTGTTGTTTGGTTAAATTTATCTGGACATGTATTGAACTTTTATGTATGTTGATTTAAGTCTATATTCTTGTTTGCCAGAGAGTACCTAACTGGATTTAAACAGGCTACATTCATGATACTGTTGTTTTAGAAACAAGGGCCATGCTGCAGTGTCATATGGTCAACCCTTACAGTGGCAAGTGCTCAAAAGTAGTTCTTTATCTAAACTTTATTTCACTCCCTTCTTTTCCTATTTTCTATAGTCTGTCTCGGAGAAGGAAATGGCAATGCACTCCAGTATTCTGGCCTGGAAAATTTCATGGACAGGGGGGCCTGGTGGCTTCAGTCCATGGGGTCGCAAAGAGTCGGACATGACTGAGCACACAGTACATAGTTGGTCTGTCTCTCTCTCGAGAGAGAGTTTATAGGTGTGTAGATATCTATAGGTATATAGATATACATCTCCTATTGGTTCTGTTTCTCTGGAGAACAGCTGACAAGGTGGTAATGTGCTCCTGATGGAGCTACCAGTCCCACTCTGCTGGTTGTCCTTTGTCCCCAACATGCTTATCCTTTGAGCCTTAGCTTAAATGTTACATCCTCAGTGAAGTATCACCTTTTTCTATGCTTGATGGCTGGATGGAGAATAGGTGGAGGATGGGTAGAATCAGTATATTCACCCAAAAGCCCTTTCCAGAAATCTCCTTTTGCTGTGCCTACCTGTTCTCCAGCATCCAACCCCTCTCTGACAGGAGTAAGGAGATGGTGCTGATTGAAAGAATGCTTTGGAGAGCTTGGCCTGACAGCACACTTCCACATGTCCCTTACACTAGGCAGTAGATCTGTTTCCAAAGTGTGAATTGAGTCATCATAAATATAGCTGTGTTTTCCCAATGAGTGCAGTCATAATATATACCTTCCCTGTGGCATCGTTGACAAGTAATTTTGTAAACCAAAATGTTGGTAAAGCAAATTCGTTACACATGTTTCCGAGTCATCTATGATTTTTTGGAATTTTTAAGCTACTCATGCCTTTCCCTGAGCATCTAGATGCCTTATTGCGAGGATATTTAAAGAAACTGTAAAAGCAGAAAGGAGGAATGTAGGAATGTGTGTAGTTTCACAAAGCCCCACAGGATAATCTTAAACCTGCCCCTTACACACACGCATCACACATCACACGTCACACATCCACATACATACTCACTCACTCACTGTAAACCCCTGAAGCAACTAAGGTACAATGATTACGTTCTGTAAGTTCACGGTTTTTTCCTTTATTAGGTTTTCTTAAAGCAGAGCCCATCTGTGAAGGATAGAGCCAGCCAGCCAGCCAGCCCCTCTGATATGCCAAAGAATGTAGACAAATATATAGATGGTCATCAATAATTTTTAAATTAAATTGAGTCTTCAAAAAATATATTTCCAAATGGAAGGCTTTGTCTATTTGGCAGTCTTTGCAGTTGAACTAAACTGGCACACTTTTGAGTTTAGGTGGCAATAAAATAAATGATAGAATAACTGCTTCAGAGGCGACTTAAGCTTCAGATATTCAGGCTAAGACTCGTGAGACATAATTTCCTACCAGGCAATGGGCCTGCAATTAAGATAAATAGCAGCTATGTGAACACAGTGCCATCTCTTAAGGACCAAGTATCCAGAGATACATAAGACAGGGAAATCTATATTTACTGAGCTCCTACTATGACTCAGATACTATTCTAGACGTTTTTAAACATTCTAGCTTTCACAGAAACTTTGGCAAGTTGGGAATATGTTGGCAGATTAGGAAACTGAGGCATGGAGTTTAGAAACTGTCCAGTTCAGTTCAGTTCAGTCACTCAGTCGTGTCCAACTCTTTGCGACCCCATGGACTGCAGCTCTCCAGGCCTCCCTATCCATCACCAACTCCCGGAGTTTACTCAAACTTATGTCCATTGAGTCAGTGATGCCATCCAACCATCTCATCCTATGTCGTCCCCTTCTCCTCCTGCCTTCAATCTTTCCCAGTGTCAGGGTCTTTTCAAATGAGTCAGTTCTTCGCATCAGGTGGCCAAGGTATTGGGATTTCAGCTTGAGCATCAGTCATTTCAATGAATATTCAGGACTGATTTCCTTTAAGTTCATATAAATAGTAGGCTGTAAAGACCCGGGGTCCAGGTCTTTCTGACTCAAGGCCCCTGCTTTTAACCATTAAATTGCTAGGTAACCGAAGCCATTTAGCCCCATTGTCAGCTAGAGAGAGAGAGAGAGCAGAGGGCTGGCAGCAAATGACACCAGGGTTGGTTGTGGGGGTGGTGATGATCAAGTTTCTTATTGCCTTCTTATCAGTGGCAGAAGTATGGTAGTGGTGGTGGTGGGCCAAGAATGCAGGCAGCAGAGCAGAGAACAATCACAGCCCATGGTGCAGTTGTTCTGAAGTCTATGATGATATTAAGAAGCAAAGAGTATCCAAGCATTGTTGTTGAATTTGTTCAAGCAGTGTTGAATATGTTGATGGCCATTTCTCTTGAGAGAAAGGAGAGGAGTAACATACAAAGTAAGTAAATCAGCCTTCTCAGAACAATCTCTTATCATCTGCCATTTGTCTTAAGAATTAAATCCAGGGAATTCCATGGGGGTCCAGTGGTTGGGACTCCACGATCCCTGGTAGGTTAAGTAATAAGTAAGATCCCACAAGCCATGTGGTGTGGCCAAAGGAAAAAGGAATTTAAATCCATCTCTTACATCCTCCCTTTCAGCACTTCAGACATCCTCTTTTTTTTTTTTTTTTGCATTCTCAACTAAATCTGAGCTTTAATCTTCCTGATTCCTGATTTTATCTTCCTTTCTAGAGTTGTGGGCCATGGATTCATACTTGACTTTATATTGAACTTTTTGGAATTATACTCTATGATAGGCTTTTGTGCACAGCCTCCCCTTTCTTTGCTTTTATCAACACTATGGTTGTCTCTGTCTTTTGCGCTTATCATTGCTTCTCTTAATTCTAGTATGGTATATCCAAGCTGAGGCTCCTTGAATCACTGATTTTGTCCCATTGTCTGTTGCTACCATAAAAGGACAGAACATTAACAGTAAATGCCCAATGTTATACACAGTTGGAACACTGGTCTCCAATCTGCGTGTGGGCTCTCTTACAGTTGAAATGTGCCATCACTGCTCTATCTTGCTTTTCTTAGTTTTTATTGGTCTTATGATACATCCAAAACAGTCATGTATCAATTCAAGAATTTCATAGTATTCTGCCAAAAACATCATCTCCCAGTTGTATTTCGTTGCATTTCTCCTTTGGTCTACAGATTCAGATTGTAAGGAACTTGTGACATTTAACCCTTACAAAGATGTGATTTTTAGATAAAGCATCTATTGCAGCATTCTGATCATGAATTCAACTCTAAATACCTCACCAGAACCTACAAGATAATATTAACTTCGTATATGACATCTTTAAGATCACTTTGCTCATGACTCCAGACATTATAAATTAACATCTGAAGTAATGAGAAACTGCCTTCATGCTTTTACTTTTAGGATTACTGGGAAACTTCTTCCATTTTTTCCTTCTACAGTGCATAAGCTCAAATGACAAATGGATAAAAATCACATTTGGTCCAGTTAAGTAAGGGGAAGGGATCTGAAGCTTCACCTATACCATTTCCCTCCCGCTCCTTCTCCACCATCTCTGTTAGTCCCAAAGGTATTTCCTTAGACTCAGAAAGCACATTTGACACATAGCACAAATGTGTCACATAGCACAATTTGACATTATCTTACTCTTCCTCCAAAGAATCTAATTCATGACATTTGTCTCCCTTGTCATCAACTTCAGCCCAAAACCTTCCCAGTCTAATCAACGTGACTGTCTCCAACATCTTGGTGACTTAAGTATCCAGAAGAATTGGCAAACGTAAATATTCCTACAGTGTAAAAGAGTAATTTACCAGGTCACAACCACTGGTGGAATATGCACTTTAGGATTATTCAAATCCATTTGCCATGACTCTGTTTTAATCATGCATCCTTTTGCTCTTACAAAATTTCCTAAGTGAAGTACAATCTCCCTTAAAACAATCTCCATTTCAATTACTTGGAAAATCAATCAAGTACTTCAATCCATCTGTAAAATGTTCTGTCCAATGGCCATGGTACACTGAATCCCCAGGGATAATAAACTGTATTCTAGCACATCCACTCACTCTGTTTCCACCATTAGGCTGTGTGCATACTAACTATAAATTCCATTTAATCCCAAACTTGTTTATTCAAATTTTACTTGTTAATTATAACTAACAGGTTTAATTAAAATATTAGTTGAATCAAATGGAAGTGTGAGTTGTTCTTTGTATAAAAGTTAAGCTGAATAGTTCTGGGAAAGACAATGTCAAGAAAATGAGAAGCCAAGTCATAGATTGGGAGAAAATATTTCTAAAGCACACATCTGATAAAGGATTGTTATCCAAAAAAATATAAGAAATTTTAAAATTAAACAATTAGAAAATAAACAACCCGATTAAAAAATGGGCCAAAGACCTTAACAGACACTTCACCAAAGAAGATATACAGATGACAAATAAGCATATGAAAAGATGCTCCACACCACATGTCATCAGGAAAATTCAAATTAAAACAACAATGAGATACCACTATACACATATTAGAATGGCCAAAATCTAGAACACTAACAACACTGAATACTGGCCAGGACAGGAAGCAGCAGGAACTCTTAATCACTGTTGGTAGGAATGCAAAATACTATAGCCACTTTGCAAGACTGTTGGGCAGTTTCTTACAAAACTAAACATACTCTCATCATATGATCTAAGAATCATGCTTTGTGGTATTTACCCAAAAGAGTGAAGACTTATATCCACACAAAAACCTGTGCATGGATGTTTACAGCATCTTTATTCATGATTGCCAAAATCTGGAAGCAACCAAGATGTCCTTCAACAGGCAAACAAATTGTTATATCTAGACAATGGAATATTATTGAGCACTAAAAAAAAAATGAGCCATCAAGCCATGAAAAGACATAGAGGAATTTTAAAAGCATATTGCTAAGTGAAAGATGATCTGAAAAGTCTATATACTATATGATTCCAACTATATAACATTTTGGAAAAGACAAAACTATGGAGACTGTAAAAATCTCAGTGGTTTCCAGGAGTTGGGGAGGGAAAGATAGATAATAAGCAGCACACAAAGAATTTTTAGGGCAGTGAAAACTCTATAAGATACCATACATATGGACAAAGACCATTACACATTTGTCTAAATGGATAGAATGTACAACACCAAGAGTGAACTATGATGTAAACTATGGCCTTTGGGTGATTATGATTTTCCAATGGAGGTTAATTTATTAAACAACAAATGTACCAATCTGGTGCAGGATGTTGATAATGAGGAAGCAAGCATGTGTGAGGGCAGGAGTATATGGGAAATTTCTGTACATTTCCCTTAACTGTACTCTGAACCTAAAATGGCTCTAAAAATAAAGTCTTAATTTTTTTAGAAGTTAACCTGAATACTTTAGAAAAACCTTATAAATGCTGTAAAATTATATATGGGCAAGCAGAAAGTGAAGAACTAAAGAACCTCTTGATGAAAGTGAAAGAGGAGAGTGAAAAAGTTGGCTTAAAGCTCAACATTCAGAAAACTAAGATCATGGCATTCCATTACTTCATGGCAAATAGATGGGGAAACAGTGGAAACAGTGGCTGATTTTATTTTGGGGGGCTCCAAAATCACTGTGTTTTGGAGTGCATGACTGCAGCCATGAAATTAAAAGATGCTTACTCTTTGGAGGAAAGTTATGACCGATCTAGACAGAATATTAAAAAGCAGAGACATTACTGTGCCAAAAAAGGTTCATTTAGTCAAAGCTATGGTCTTTCCAGTAGCCATGTATGGATGTGAGAGTTGGACTATAAAGAAAGCTAAGCACCAAAGAATTGATGCTTTTGAACTGTGGTGTTGGAGAAGACTCTTGTGAGTCCCTTGGACTGCAAGGAGATCCAAACAGTCCATTCTAAAGGAGATCAGTCTTGGGTGTTCTTTGGAAGGAATGATGCTAAAGCTCAAACTCCAATACTTTGGCCACCTCATGCGCAGAGTTGACTCATTGGAAAAGACTCTAATGCTGAGAGGGATTGGGGGCAGGAGGAGAAGGGGACGACAGAGGATGAGATGGCTGGATGGCATCACCGACTCAATGGACATGAGTTTGAGTGAACTCCGGGAGTTGGTGATGGACAGAGAGGCCTGGCGTGCTGCAGTGCATGGGGTCACAAAGAGTTGGACATGACTGAATGACTGAAAAAACTAACAAGAGAAAAACTATTTAAAAAATCCAACAAATGGAGGCTGAACAACATGCTGCTGAATAATCAACAAATCACAGATGAAATAAAAAAAGAAATTAAAATATGCATAGAAACAAATCAAAATGAAAACACAACAACCCAAAACCTATGGGACACTGTAAAAGCAGGGCTAAGGGGAAGGTTCATAGCAATACAGGCTTACCTCAGGAAACAAGAAAAAAGTCAAATAAATAACCTAACTCTACACCTAAAGCAACTAGAAAAGGAACAAATGAAGAATCCCTGGGCTTGTAGAAGGAAAGAAATCTTAAAAATTAGGGCAGAAAAAAATACAAAAAAAAAAAAAAAGAGAGAGAGAGAGACCATAGCAAAAATCAACAAAGCCAAAAGCTGGTTCTTTGAAAGGATAAATAAAACTGACAAACCATTAGCCAGACTCATCAAGAAACAAAGGGAGGAAAATCAAATCAACAAATTTAGAAATGAAAATGGAGAGATCACAACAGACAACACAGAAATGCAAAGGATCATAAGAGACTACTATCAGCAACTATATGCCAATAAAATGGACAACGTGGAAGAAATGGACAAATTCTTAGAAAAGTAAAACTTTCCAAAACTGAACCAGGAAGAAATAGAAAATCTTAACAGACCCAACACAAGCATGGAAATTGAAACTGTAATCAAAAATCTTCCAACAAACAAAAGCCCAGGACGAGACAGCTTCACAGTTGAATTTTACCAAAATTTTAGAGAAGAGCTAACACCTATCCTACTCAAACTCTTCCAGAAAATTGCAGAGGAAGGTAAACTTCCACACTCATTCTATGAGGCCACCATCACCCTAATACCAAAACCTGACAAAGATGCCACAAAAAAGAAAACTACAGGCCAATATCACTGATGAACGTAGATGCAAAAATCCTTAACAAAATTCTAGCAATCAGAATTGAACAACACATTAAAAAGATTATACATCATGACCAAGTGGGCTTTATCCCAGGGATGCAAGGATTCTTCAATATCCACAAATCAGTCAATATAATACATCACATTAACAAATTGAAAAATAAAACCCATATGATTATCTCAATAGATTCAGAGAAAGCCTTTGACAAAATTCAACATCCTTTTATGATAAACATCCTTCAGAAAGCAGGAATAGAAGGAACATAACTCAACATGATAAAAGCTATATATGACAAACCCTCAGCAAACATTTTCCTCAATGGTAAAAAACAGAAAGCATTTCCCCTAAAGTCAGGAACAAGACAAGGGTGCCCACCCTCACCACTACTATTCAACATAGTTTTGGAAGTTTTGGCCACAGCAATCAGAGCAGAAAAATAAATAAAAGAAATCCAAATTGGAAAAGAAGAAGTAAAACTCTCACTGTTTGCAGATGACATGATCCTCTATATAGAAAACCCTGAAGACTCCACCAGAAAATTACTAGAGGTAATCAATGAGTACAGTAAAGTTACAGGATATAAAGTCAACACACAGAAATCCCTTGCATTCCTATGCACTAACAATGACAAAACAGAAAGAGAAATTAAGGAAACAATTCCATTCACCATTGCAATGAAAAGAATAAAATACTTAGGAATATATCTACCTAAAGAAACTAAAGACCTATATATAGAAAACTATAAAACACTGGTGAAAGAAATCAAAGAGGACACAAATAGATGGAGAAATATACTGTGTTCATGGACCAGAAGAATCAATATTGTGAAAATGAGTATACTACCCAAAGCAATCTATAGATTCAATGCAATCCCTATCAAGCTACCAACAGTATTTTTCAGAGAACTAGAACAAATAATTTCACAATTTGTATGGAAATACAAAAAACCTTGAATAACCAAAGCAATCTTGAGAAAGAAGAATGGAACTGGAGGAATCAACCTGCCTGACTTCAGGCTCTACTACAAAGCCACAGTCATCAAGATAGTATGGTACTGGCACAAAGACAGAAAAATAGATCAATGGAACAAAATAGAAAGCCTAGAGATATCTCCACACACCTATGGACACCTTATCTTTGACAAAGGAGGCAAGAATATGAATGGAAAAAAGACAATCTCTTTAACAAGTGGTGCTGGGAAAACTGGTCAACCACTTGTAAAAGAATGAAACTAGAACACTTTCTAACACCATACACAAAAATAAACTCAAAATGGATTAAAGATCTAAACATAAGACCAGAAACTATAAAACTCCTAGAGGAAAACAGGCAAAACATTCTCTGACATAAATCACAGCAGGATCCTCTATAACCCACCTCCCAGAATATTGGAAATAAAAGCAAAAATAAAGAAGTGGGACCTAATTAAACTTAAAAGCTTCTGCACAACAAAGGAAACTATAAGCAAGGTGAAAAGACAGCCTTCAGAATGGGAGAAAATAACAGCAAACAAAGCAACAGACAAAGAATTATTTTCAACAATATACAAACAACTCCTGCAGCTCAATTCCAGAAAAATAAATGACCCAATCAAAAAGTGGGCCAAAGACCTAAACAGACATTTCTCCAAAAAAGACATACAGATGGCTAACAAACACAAAAAAAGATGCTCAACACCACTCATTATCAGAGAAATGTAAATCAAAACCACAATGAGGTACCATTTCACGCCAGTCAGAATGGCTGCTATCCAAAAGCCTACAAGCAATAAATGCTGGAGAGGGTGTGGAGAAAAGGGAACCCTCTTACACTGTTGGTGGGAATGTAAACTAGTACAGCCACTATGGAGAACAGTGTGGAGATTCCTTAAAAAACTGGAAATTAAACTGCCATACAACCCAGCAATCCCACTACTGGGCATACACTCTGAGGAAACCAGAATGGAAAGAGACACGTATACCCCCAATGTTCCTCACAGCACTGTTTATAATAGGCAGGACATGGAAGCAACCTAGATGTCCATCAGCAGATGAATGGATAAGAAAGCAGTGGTACATATACACAATGGAATATTACTCAGCCATTAAAAAGAATACATTTGAATCAGTTCTAACGAGGTGGATGAAACTGGAGCCTATTATACAGAGTGAAGTAAGCCAGAAAGAAGAACACCAATACAATATACTAATGCATATATATGGAATTTAGAAAGATGGCACCAATGACCCTATATGTGAGACACAGATGTAAAGAACAGTCTTTTGGACTCTGTGGGAGAGGGCGAGGGTGAGATAATTTGGGAGAATAGCATTGAAACATGTAAATTATCACATGTGAAATGAATTGGCAGTCCAGGTTCGATGCATGATACAGGGTGCTCGGGGCTGGTGCACTGGGATGACCCAGAGGGATCATGGGGAGGAAGGTGGGAGGGGGGTTCAGGATGGGGAACACATGTACACTCGTGGCAGATTCATGTCAATGTATCGCAAAACCAATACAATATTGTAAAGTGAAAAAATAAGTGAAACTGAAAAAAAAAAAGAAAGAAAAAATGCTGAGACTATGCCACCACTAGACCTATGAAAGTTATTCAGACTGAAGAGAAAGGACACTACATGATAACTCACATCTCCAGAATGTAATTAAGAGCTCTTGAATTAGTAAATATTGATATGTTAGTAAATATAAAGATCATATAACTTCCTCTTAAATTTTAGTTTGCGGTATTTCTAACATACATAAATGTAATATATATTAAAACTATAGGACAAGAGACATGAGGTAAAATGGAATTGTGCAGATAAAAATTTATAATATTTTATGTGAAATAACATAGTATTAATTCTATGCAGACCACGATAAATTAAAGATACATGTTTTAATCTATACAGAACTCATTGAAAAATAATGAAACACATTAAATGCAAATAGTCTAAAACTACTAAATAATAATCAAAGGTGGACATATTGTATAAAAAAGCAAGATTCAATTATATGCTCAAGATTCAATTATATGCTGTAAGAAACCCATTTTGAATGTAAAGACACAGTTGGGTAAAAGTAAAATGATAGGACATGATACATCATGCAAACAGCAATCAAAAGAAAGATGGACTATCCATACTAATATTGGACAAAGTAGGCTTCAGAATGAGAAATATTATCAAGAGTGGAAAAAAGGGGGCTAAATCATTGAAAATAAAGAATAATTCTAAATATGTACGGGGCTTCCCTCATAGCTCAGTTGGAAAGAATCCACCTTCAATGCAGGAGATCCTGGTTCAATTCCTGGGTCGGGAAGATCCTCTGGAGAAGGAATAGGCTACCCACTCCAGTATTCTTGGGCTTCCCTTGTGGCTGAGCTGGTAAAGAAGCTGCCTGCAATGCAGGAGACCTGAGTTCCATCCCTGGGTTGGCAAGATCCCCTGGAGAAGAGAACAGCAACCCACTCCAGTATTCTTGCCTGGAGAATTCCTTGGACGGAGGAGCCTGACAGGCTACAGTCCATGGGGTCACCAAGAGTCGGACATGACTGAGCAACTTTCACTTTCACTTTTCTAAATATGTATGCCAACAGTTTCAAAATATATGAGAAAAATCTAATAAAACTGAAAGAAATAACAGATCAGACTACAATTATGTTGGATGCTTTAACACCAAATTCTCAATCATTATAGAACTAATAAGACAGAAAATATGATATACTTGAGTAGTACCATCAATCAATTTGACCTAATTAACACTTGCAGAATATTCCATCCAAAAATAACAAAGTAAAAATTATTTTCAATAGCATATGGAATATTTACCAATATATACTATGTTATGGGCCATAAAGTGCTGTTGCTGCTAAGTCACTTCAGTCGTGTCCAACTCTGTGCGACCCCATAGACGGCAGCCCACCAGGCTCCCCCGTCCCTGGGATTCTCCAGGCAAGAACACTGGAGTGGGTTGCCATGTCCTTCTCCAATGCATGAAAGTGAAAAGTGAAAGTGAAGTCACTCAGTCGTGTCCGACTCTTAGCAACCCCATGGACTGCAGCCCACCAGGCTCCTCTGTCCATGGGATTTTCCAGGCAAGAGTACTGGTGTGGGTTGCCATTGCCTTCTCTATGGGCCATAAAGTAAGTCTAAATAATTTTCAATGATTGAACTGATATGATTAATGATCTCTGACTACAATAAATTTTAATTAGAAATAAGTACCAGAACGATACCTGAAAAGTCTTCAAGTATTTGGAAATTAAACAAACACTTCTAAATATGGTTCTATATGATTCTTATTGAGCAAGGGAAATTTTAAAATATTTTGTATTAAATTAAAATGAACATAAAAAAGATTAAATTTTGTGGGATGCAGCTAAAGCAATGCTTAGAGGGAAATTTGGTGCATATAGAAAGCTTATAGTAAAAAAAGAATGATTTCATTTCAATGATCTAAATTTCCACCTTAAAAAATGAACAAAACAAGAGCAAATTTAACCCAAAATAAGAAGTAAAAATACAACACAGATGAAGCAGAAATCAGTCAGTTGCATAGAAAAAAGAAAAATAATAGAGAAAAATCAATAAAACTACAAACTAGTTTTTGGAAAATAACAATATGGGAAAAAGTTTAAAAAAAGACACTAAATATCAATATCAGGAATAAGGGGACATCAGTATAGATCCTACAGTCATTAAAATGATAAAAAGAAGTTTTCATGAATAGTTTTACACATCAAAATTCAACATCTCAGAATTAACAAATTTCTTGAAATACAAAGCTCCCTTAGAAGAAATATAGCATCTGAATATTACACTATATTAACACATTGAACTTTCTCACAAAGAAAACTCTAGGCCCTGATAGCTTCACTGGTGAATTCTAAAAATTAAGGAAGGAAAAAGTACCATTTCTTTAAAAAAAAATTATTTATTCATTTATTTATTTGGCTGCACTTGGTCTTAGTTGTAGCATGTGGGACCTTTTCAGCTGAGGCATGTGGAATCTAGCTCCCTGACCAAGGATCAAACCTGGGCCCCCTGCATTAGAAGCTCAGAGTCTTACTGGATTACAGGGAAGTCCCCAAAATCACCACTTCTAGTCAAACACTTCTCAAAAATAGGAGGAACAGTAACTTTTTCAATTTTTTCTGTGAAGTCAGCATTATCCTGATATGAAAGCCAGGTAAAACATTATAGAAAAAGAAAGCTATGCTTTTGCAACCCCATGCACTGTAGCCAGCCAGGCTCCTCTGTCCATGGGGATTCTCCAGACAAGAATACTGGGTTGCCATTTCCTTCTCCAGGTGCTCTTCCCAACCCAGGGATCGAACCCAGGTCTCCTGCATTGCAGGCAGATTCTTTACCATCTGAGCCACCAGGGAAGCCAACAAAATGTTACCAAAGATAATTCAGTCAAGACATAAAAGGGATAATACATCAAGGCCATGAGGGGCTTATCCCATAAATGCAGAGTTGGAGTAACACTTCAAAATCAACCAACATTAACCAACATATTAATTGACTAAAATAATAAACACATTTATCTCATAGATGGAGAAAGTATCTTGACAAAATTAAATACCCTTTCATAATATCAACTCCAAGAAAGCCAGGAATAGAAGAATAGAAGGATGCTTCCTTGATCTTATAAAGTACAGTTGATTTTTCAACAGTTGAGCTTGAACTGCACAAGTCCTAGATTTTTTTCAATAGTAAATACTACAGTACTGTACCCACCACAGTTGGTTGAATCTACAAATACAAAACCACAGATATGGAGGAACTGTGTTTACAGAGGGCTGGCTGCCTTTTATAAGCAGATTTTCAGCTGTGCAGAGGGCTGATCTCTCTAACCCTCACATTGTTCAATGGTCAATTATATACCTTTAAAAAACCCTCCAGCAAATATTGCACCCTGTTTTCAGTAATAAAGCAAATTTTTCAATTCTTGCCATTTTTATTCAACATTGTATTAGAAGATCTAATATAGTAAGAAAAAAATTAAAGATTGGAATAGAAGAAATTAATCTCTGTTTACAGTTGCCATCATTGTTTACACAGATAATTAAAAAGAATTTCCAAATTAATTACTAGAACTCATAAGTGAATTCAGTAAAGTGTCAGGATATGACATCAATACACAAAGATCAATGGTATCTTTATATACTAAAAGGAAAAAGTTGTAAAATGAAATTTTAAAAGAAACAATTCCATTTACATTAGCATCAAAATTATATGATGCACTGAGAAAGCCATAATATAACTCTTGTCGCATTTACTTCTGCCAAAAAATACATAACCTTGCATCTAATCATGAAGAAACATCAGACGAACTCATATTGAGGGACAAGCTACAAAATAACTGGCATATATTCTTCAATAATCTCAAGATCAAGGTAGCAAAGAAAGTCTGAAGAACTATTCCAGATTAAAGAAGATAAAATTCCATTGGGGAAATGTAAGTCAAACCACATGAAATGTCACCTGTTAGAATCAAAAAGGCCAGATAACAAGTAAGTGCTGGTAAGGACATGGAAAAGAAAGAACCCTCCTACACTGTTGGTGGGAATGTAAACTGGTGCAACCACTGTGGAAAACAGTACAGAGGTTTCTCAAAAAATTAAAAATAGAGTTAAAAGAGAGTTACCATAGGATAAGCATTTTCACTCCTGGGTATATATCCAAAGAAATTAAAAACACCAATTCAAAAAGAAGACATGGAAACAACCTAAGTGTCCACCAAAAGATGAATGAACAAAGAAGCTGTTGTATGTATATATACAATGGAATATTATTTAGCCATTAAAAAAGAATGAAACCTTGCCATTTGTGACACCCTGGAGGGACCTAGAGGGCATTATGCTAAGTGAAATAAGTCAGTGAAAAACAAATACCTCATGATCTCACTTATGTGTGGAATCGTAAAAAAAAAAAAAAATTTGTAGATACGGAGAACAGATTAGTGATTGCCAGAGTCAAGGGGTGGAGGGTGGGCAAAATGGGTGAAAGGAGTCAAAAGGTACAAACTCATGTTATAAAATAAGTCATAGGGATGCACAGGATGTACAGCATGATGACTATGGTTAATAATACTGTATTGTATATTTGAAGTTTGCTAAGGGATTAGATCTCAAGTTCCCATCACAAGAAAAAAAAAACTGTAACTATGTGTGGTGACAGCTGTTAACTGGACTTGTTGATCATTTCACAATATATACAAATATTGAATCGTTATGCTGTATGCCTAAAACTAATACAATGTCATCTGCCCACTGTACCTCAATTAAAAATAATAAAAGAGATAAAATTCACATGACTGCAAGTGCAATGTATGACACTGAATTATAATCTAGATCAGGCAAAACATTAGCTATACAGGACATTATTAGGATAACTGGCTAAATGTGAAAACAGACTACAAATTTGAAAACAGACTACAAATTTGAAAACAGAATTGGTTTGTATCAAAGTTAAATTTTCTGATTTTGATAATGGTACTGTGTTTATCCTTGTTTTCAGGAAATATACACTGAAGCATTTGCAGGGCACCATATCTCTTAATTATTGCCATATGATTCAGGAAAATATATGCGTGTGTGTCTGTGTACAGGCAGAGAGATAAAGAGAAAGAAAGACAGAGATAAGTACATACAAATGGGGAAAATGCAAATGGTTGATGGATCGGGGTAGAGGAAATAAAGGATACATGGCACAGGGTAGTTCCTTACACTATTCTTGGAATATCTTTCTATTTTTTAAATTATGTCAAAGTAAAAATGAAATAACTGACCAAGTGCACACCCCCAATGCATTGGAGAAGGCTTCTCTTCCTGGGGAGGGGGTGCTAATATGAACATGAGTCATCATTTGACTTATATTTTCCCTGTTAATTAACTGGTTGATTTTCTAATTCATGGTCTGAGCTTTACTGGCGTAAGCCAGCTTTCCCGGAGCTAAATCGTTAAAGAATGAGCTGCTTGAGGAGATTCTGGACCTCACTTCTTCCTCAGACATGTTCTGAGGGCATCCTTTATGCGAGGCTCCATACTACTTGGGCTCTGAAGCCATGTAATCCTCCCAGGAGGCTGGGCCTATATGGCCTGGTTTGTATAATACCTCCCACCAGTCTCAACCATCTTCACTAAAGGGAATCCACCTCCTCACTCCATTTGTTTGGCAAAAGACAAAGTGATATCTTATCATTTGGTTTTCTCACTTCTTCAACTAGTTGCAAAAACAGGCTCTCCCAATTGGCAATTCTACAGTATCAATTGCCAAAATGATTTTTGCCACATGCTCTGTTTTATAATATGCTGCTACAACTTTGTTTACTCACTAAGTGATTTCTCCCATCACCACTTAGAAGCCCCAGCATTTTTCTTGAGATCACAAAACCCTCAAAGGAACATCACGCTATAAACTCTGAATTTCCTCCTTGTGTACTTATTAACCCTGAAACCAGTCCTTGTGTTTGGGAAGGCAGGAAGCAAATTACCAAATAAACTAAACTCTTTTTTGTTTGTTTTTACATGAAACTCGTTTTAAAGAGAAAGGGGTGTATGTGAACATTCAATGACCTTTTCTCACCCAGTACAAAAATATGATTGTGCTGTGGGAGGCAATTTGTGAGGGACTATGCTATTCCTTTGTCTTTGATCTTCCCTATGCTTTCCTCATTTTTCCTTTAATTTCTCAGTTGGTATTATCTAGGCCCCTTAATCCACACATACTCTATCTAAAATAGTACCATGGCTTATCATCCATTTTTATCTATCTTCTTCACCTGCTTTATTTTTCTTCTTATCACTACCTGATGATTCATAAATAGGGTTTATTCTCTTTCTCCTAGCCAGTGGAATATAAGTCCCATTACAGAAAGTATATTGTTTTCAGTGCTTTATTTCAGGACTTAGAAGAGTGTCATATATATATATATGTGTGTGTGTGTGTGTGTGTATTCAGTCCTCAATAAACATTTGTTAAATGAATGCATGATTAGGCAGTTGTGGGGCAATGCCTTACATTATCAATGCATATTACAGGTCAAAAGCACATGCCTGTTTAACACTTTATTTGATCCTTATGATAGCCCTGGGAGGTAGACAGAAAAAGTGATATTATCCTCATGTTATGAATTAGGAAGCTGAATTCATATACCACAAGATACCAGAGAGACTAAGTGATATGCCCGAGTTCATACAGCAAGTCATAAGCAGGGTTGAAAAACATACATCATGGTTTTCCCAAGCTTTGAGGCCAAATACTTTCCACTAACCTACTGTGCCTTGACAGACCTCTGTGGTTTCGGGGTAAACCTGGAGGGTGGGTGGAGATGAAGCACCCTAGCAGCCCTAGGGTAATTCTTCCTTTAAGTTACTAGTTTATGGCATCCTCTTCTACCTGGGACCAAATTACCCCCTCCAACCAAAATGAAATGAGGAAGCGATAGATGAGAGGGCCATGGCTTTTGCCTCAAATCTAAGCCATGGTGGTTTATCTGATTGTGGCCTCATGCTGACTCCTTCACTTCTTGAGCTACCAGATGTCATGGTCACTGCCATGACCTGACCTCATGGAAAACCCTAAAACAGTGCACATTGTACCTCTGGCTACTCCCTTCCTCTCTGCCCCTGCCCCAAGTTCCCTCAGTGCTAGCTCTCAGGCATTCACTGAATATCCAAGAGGCCCTCTAGCTGAGCTCATCCAAGTTCAAGCTCTAAGCATCTTAGGAACACATTTGAGCACAGTTTGGAGTCACAAAGAGCTTCCCTGATGGTTTGGCTGGTAAAGAATCCATCTGCAATGTGGGAGACCTGAGTTTGACCCCTAGGTTGGGAAGATCCTCTGGAGAAGGGAAAGGCTACCCACTCCAGTATTATGGCCTGGAGAATTCTCTGGACAGGGAAGCCTGATGGGCTAAGGTTCACGGGGTCGCAGTCGGAAAAGATTGAGTGACTTTCACTTTCACTTTGGAGTCACAAAAGGGTAACACTCTGAAAGGAGAAAATTTTGTTCAGGCACAAGATCACTAACTGAAGAAGGGATGGAAGCTAAATACTGCAAGGTTTCTTAGACTTTTTGGCAAGTTACTACTTACATTAGTCAAGGTCCTTCTGAGAAACAGAACTAATGTATACTGGATAAAAATATTTATATGAGTGATTAACTCACATGATTATGGAGGCTGAAAAGTCCCAAGAACTATAGTTAGCAAGCTGGAGACCCAGGAGAGCCAATAGTGGGAGTTCTGGTCTGAGTCTGAAGACCCAGGAACCAGTAGGCTCGATGGTATAAATTCCAGTCCAAGTCCAAATACATAGGCAGGAAAAGATCAATGTCCAAGCTGGAAGACAGTTGAGAAGAGAGAGTGATTCCCCCTTACTCAGTCTTTTAGTTCTATTCAGACCTTCCAAGGATTGGATGAGGCCCTTCTATGTTGGAGAGGGCCATCTGCTTTACTCAGTCTACCAACTCGAATGTTAATTTCATCCAGGTATCCCCTCACAGACATACTCGAAATAGAATTTAACCAAATATTTGGATAACTTGTGGCCTAGTCAGGTTGACACATAAAATTAATCATCAGTTCAGTTCAGTCGCTCAGTCGTGTCCGACTCTTTGCGACCCCGTGAATCGCAGCACGCCAGACCTCCCTGTCCATCACCAGCTCCCAGAGTTCACTCAGACTCAAGTCCATCGGGTCAGTGATGCCATCCAGCCATCTCATCCTCTGTCATCACAAGCCTATAAATTCCACAATGTGGCACCATAGACAACTCCTTAAACCACATTTAATCTCCAATAAAGGCAATAGCAAGGTCATAGCTCCATCTAACTGATGCAACTATTTGCATATAACTGAAAATGTACTAATCTCTTCCCCAGAAGAAGAGCTAAAGTCCTTGAGAGATGTTTACTTTTATCTTTCATATCCTGAAACTTAAATACTATGCTATAAAACTGACAATAAGAAATACTATGACAAAGTCAATATATATTACATGATAAAGGAATAAGAAAAGGAAGAAAGAAAAGATTATTTGCTTAGTATATGTATGTATAGTATATAAATACATATACATATGTATGTATAACACATAAATATATTCAAAACAAAATAAGGAAATATTCATATAATTATAGTTCTCATTTCTGAAACTGGTCACATGGTCATAACTGGTATCCATAACTACCTTTTCCCACTACTCAATAACAGTATTGATTATTGTCAGTGCAGGCAGCTCTTTTCTCAAGGGGAACTGGCCCCTCCTTCATTGAAGATGTTTTGTATCTGTAAAGTGACTCAAGTCTAGGAATTGACTGAGGGGCCATGACTCTCTGTTTTTATGATTCAGGTTAAGATTTTTCCTCATTTGACCTAAAACTTTTCTGCTTATGCAGACCAAGTAAGAACTTAGTAGGCATTCACAAAATCTCCATAGCATGTAACAAAAAGGCTTTATTTCTTACTCATAAGTGTTTTCAGTCAGATGAGGTGATTCTGTTTCAAACTACAGGCAAAGAACCAGCTTGCTGCATGTTTCATGAAGGGAGCCCAGGTCAGAGAAGCAGCAACTACTTGGCTCATGTTCTTCTCACAGCAGAAGCTAAAAATTATCAAAAGGGCAAGAAGACACAAGTCCTGCCTCTAAGATCTAGACTTGGAGCTTCCACAGTGTCCATTTCACCCATATTCCATTGCCCAAAGCACCAGGTATGGAAGATACTTGTAAATGTTAGTCTAACTACTTCACACTGCTTGGGTTTCCACATCCATCCAAGATGGAGTAACAGGAATGGGATTTGCCATCCTACTTGAAACAACTTTAAAAATGGCCAATATATATATATTTTTTAAAAAAGAAACTATTTCTAAGACATTGAAAGTGATGCAATAAAAGACAGTGATCCTTGAAATATGGAAAACAAATGAGATGAGACCTACAATTTCCCATGCTTATTGCCTGGAGGGAGTTTCCAGGCTGCTGAGCAGAGAAGATGTGAAGAACCGACTCATTTGAAAAGACTCTGATGCTGGGAAAGATTGACAGTGTGAGGAGAAGAGGACGACAGAGGATGAGATGGTTGAATGACATCACCGACTCAATGGACATGAGTTTGAGCAACTCTGGGAAATAGTGAAGGACAGGGAATCCTGGCGTGCTGCAGTCCGTGGTGTCGCAAAGAATCGGACACAACTGAGTGACTGAACTGAACTGAACTGAACAGAGAAGGTAAACCCAATAAGAGCCTTATGGTGCCCCTGAGTGGAAGAGACAGGGATAAAAGCCTGGAAAAGAAAAGGGGGCAAGAGTTCATAGGACAGAGCAACAGAGAGAAACGAGGTGCACAGAGAGAACTCTGGAGATCTGCTGAATCTGCGGTTTGAGTACTGAGCAGCACATGTGTGTGAGGAAACTACCAGAGAAAGAACCACACAAAATGTTTAGGCAAACAATCCTCAGTTCTCGTACAGAGATGGGAAAAGCTCGTGTCCACGAGTTGTCCACTTATAATTCATGAGGCACTGAGTACTAAGAGAGGTTTTCCTCAGTAGTAAAGCAAAATAAATAGTAAGTCTGCCCTCGTGGCTCAGCTGGTAAACAATCCATCTGTAGTGTGGGAGACCTGGATTCTATCTCTGGGTTGGGAAGTTCCCCTGAAGAAGGGAAGGGCAAACAACTCTAGTGTTCTGGCTTAGAGCATTCCATGGACTATACAGTAAAGAGTCAGACTTTCACTTTCACTTTTCACTGCAAAATAAGCCTTTGAACTAAATGCTACTCTGATGCTGCCTACCAAAGCAAGGCCAAAAAGATCAAACTGTTTCTGATTAACATAACTTTGGTCCAGTATAAAGCTCAAAAATATTTTTTAAAATCCAGCACTGTAAAGATAAAATTCAAAATATCTGTCATGTTATCAAAAATGATCAGGCATGCAAGAAAGCAGGAAAATTAAAAATCAACTTAAAACCAGTGATACAGATGACAGAATTAGTAGACAAGTATATCAAAACAGGTGTTGGTTATACATGTGTTTCATATATTTTAAGAAGCTAGAGAAAATATTGAACATGATAGTGGAGACACACAGGATATTTTAAAAGACCTAAATGAAACTCCTAGAAATGAAAACAATGAAAAAATACACTAGAGTTGATTAACACCAGGCTAGCCATCACAAAAAGAAAGATCAGATAATTTAGAGAAATAGAAATTAAAACTATCAAAAATGAAACATGTTGCTATATGGCAGAAGCCAACACTATATTGTTAAGCAATTATCCTCCAATTTAAAATAATTTAAAAAAAAATAAAAAGTTTTCTGTGTGATACTTTGTTTAGGTAGAAATGTTCTTCAGTGAGCTTACCTATAAACTCTTTTTCTTACTGTTCTTAGTGGATTTTGGTATCAGAATTATGTTAGTCTCATAAAATAAATTGAAAAAAATACCCTAAAAATTTTGAAAAAAAAATTGAACAGAGTATCATTGGGCTTTGGGACAATTCCAGGCAACTGAATATTTATGTAACTGTAATCTCTGAAGCAGAGAAAAAGGAGCAGAAGAAATATATGAAGAAACAGTGACTGAATATTTTTCATATTGGATGGAAAGTATAAACCAACAGATCTAAGAAGGTCAACAAATCCCAAATTCCAGAAACATGACAAAAACAACAGTAAAGCACACCACAGTCAAATTCTTTAAAAGCAAAAGTAAACCATTTAAAAGCAGCCAGAGGGAAAACTACACATTGAATACACAAGAGAAAAGATAAAGATTACTGCAAAGTTAGTATTAGAACAATGTCCACCTGCAATGCAGGAGACCTGGGTTTGATCCCTGGGTTGGGAAGATCCCTGGAGGAGGGCATGGCAACCCACTCCAATATTCTTGCCTGGAGAATCCCATGGACAGAGAAGCCTGGTGGGCTACAGCCCATGAGGTTGCAAAGAGTCAGACACAAGGTAAAGCACAGTGAAGTAACAAAATTATATTTCATAAATGAAAGCCATACATAGACTTTGTCAGATGTACAAAAGGTTAAAGAATTCATCACCAGCAGGCCCACACTGTACAAAATACTGAAGAAAGTCCTTCACACAGAAGGGAAATGATACTGGGTGAAACTCTGGACCTATACAAATAAATGGAGAGCACTGGTAATGGTAACTAGACAGATAAATAGAAAATTACTTTTTCTTATTATCTAAATCTCTTTAAAAGATAATTGACTACCTAGAAAAAGTAATAATGTGTATTATACTTGTATAACATAAATACATATAAAAATTAAGGCAACATACTGGCAACAAAGTCCAGGAGATGAAAAATTGAAGTATATTGCTGTTAGGCTTTTACACTATGTATGAAGTGATGTGGGCTTCCCAGATGGCTCAGTGGTAAAGAATCTGCCTGCCAAGCAGGAGACAAGGGTTTGATCCCTGGGTCAGGAAGATCCCTGGAGAAGGAAATTGCAACCCACTCCAGTATTCTTGCCTGGGAAATCCATGGACAGAGGAGCCTGGTGAGCTACAGTCCCTGGGGTCGCAAAGAATTGGACATGACTTAGTGACGAAACCACCACCACATGAAGTGCTATATCATCACTTAAAAGTAGAATGAAAAATCAAAGATGTACACTACAAGCCAACTTAGCCACTTAAATAACAAAACCAAAAATCATAGCTAATAAATTGATGAAGGTAAGAGAATGGAATCATTAAAAAAATATTCAGTTAATCCAAAAGAATGCAGACAAAAGAATCAAACAAACAGAGAACAGGTAAGAAAAGAGAAAGCAAATAGCAAGATAGTAGATTTAAATCCTATCATATTGCTAATTACATTAAATGCAAATGATTGAAATCCCTCCCCTCAAATTAGATAATAAAGCAAGACTCAATCATACTCTTCCTAAAAGAAGTCATGGTAAATATAAAAACACACATCAATTAAAATTAAGATAATGAAAACTAATATCTCATCCTAATAATAATCAAAAGAAATGTGAGGTGACTATTATTATCATCTGACAAAGTAGCCTTCACAGCAAATAATATTACCTAAGACAAAGATACCAAGAGAACCTAAGACAAAGATACCAAAAGAGAGCCTAAGACATAGATACCAAGATATCAAGAGAATTAGAGATACCAAGGGAAATTTTCATGCAAAGATGGGGACAATAAAGGACAGAAATGGTATGGACCTAACAGAAGCAGATGATATTAAAAAGAGGTGGCAAGAATAAACAGAAGAACTATACAAAAAAGATCTTCATGACCCAGATAATCATGATGGTGGGATCACTCACCTAAACCCAGGCATCCTGGAATGTGAAGTCAAGTGGGCCTTAGGAAGCATCACTATGAACAAAGCTAGTGGAGATGATGGAATTCCAGTTGAGATACTTCAAATCCTATAAAGGATGCTGTGAAAGTGCTTCATTCAATATGCCAGCAAATTTGGAAAACTCAGCAGTAGCCACAGGACTGGAAAAAGGTCAGTTTTCATTCCACTCCCAAAGAAAGGCAATGCCAAAGAATGCTCAGACTACCACACAATTGCTCTCATCTCACACGCTAGCAAAATAATGCTCAAAATCCTCCAGGCCAGGCTTCAACAGTACATGAACTGAGAACTTCCAGATGTTCAAGCTGGATTTAGAAAAGGCAGAGGAACCAGAAACCAAATCTTCAACATCTGCTGAATCATCAAAAAAGCAAGAGAGTTCCAGAAAAAAATCTACTCCTGTTTTATTGACTATGCCAAAGACTTTGACTCTGTGGATCACAATAAACTGTGGAAAATTCTTCAAGAGATGGGAATACCAGACCACCTGACCTGCCTCCTGAGAAATCTGTATGCAGGTCAAGAAGCAACAGTTAGAACTGGACATGGAACAACAGACTGGTTCCAAATCGGGAAAGGAGTATGTCAAGGCTTCATATTGTCATCCTGCTTATTTAACTTATATGCAGAGTACGTCATGAGAAACGCTGGACTGGATAAAGCACAGGCTGGAATCAAGATTGCCAAGAGAAATATCAATAACCTCAGATATGCAGATGATACCACCCTTATGGCATAAAGTGAAAAAGAACTAAAGAGCCTCTTGATCAAAGTGAAAGAGGGAAGTGAAAAAGTTGGCTTAAAACTCAACATTCAGAAAACAAAGATCATGGCATCTGGTCCCATCACTTCATAGCAAATAGATTGGGGAAGCAATGGAAACAGTGACAGACTTTCTTTTCTTGGGCTCTAAAATCACTGCAGGTGGTGACTGCAGCCATGAAATTAAGAGATGCTCACTCCTTGGAAGAAAAGATATGACCAACCTATCCAGCTTATTAAAAATCACAGACACTACTTTGCCAACAAAGGTCCGTCTAGTCAAAGCAATGGTTTTTCTGGTAGTCTAGTATGGACGTGAGATTTGGACCATAAAGAAATCTGAGAGCACCAAAGAATTGATGCTTTGGAACTGTGGTGTTAGAGAAGACTCTTAAGAGTCCCTTGGACAGCAAGGAGCTACAACCAGTCCATCCTAAAGGAAATCAGTACTGAATATTCATTGGAAGGACTGATGCTGAGGCTGAAACTCCAAAACTTTGGCCACCTGATGGGAAGAACTGACTCATTTGAAAAGACCCCAGTGCTGGGAAAGATTGATGGCAGGAAGAGGATGAGACAGAGGAAGGCGACAGAGGATGAGATGGTTGGATGGCATCACCGACTCAACAGACATGAGTTTGAGTAAACTCTGGGAGTTGGTGATGGACAAGGAAGCCTGGTGTGCTGCAGTCCATGGGTCACAAAGAGTTGGACACGACTGAGCTGAACTGCACTGAACTGAGCCACCTGGGAAGTCCCTATCAGGTACAACAGTATAAAACCAGTCAGTCTACAAAAGAGGCTGGATTAAAATTGAGATTCTGGCTGACAGAATAAATCAAGCTCACTTGTCTGGATGGCTAAACCCTTTTCTACTAATGTTTATGGAAAACAAGTCAAGTTCTAAATTATGTTACCCTCTTTTCCGAAATTTGGATTTTAAAAAGATGGTGGAGACAAAGGTTCCTGAGAAGGCCAGGTAGGACATTTACATCTCAAAGAGGTCTCATAAAATTGGCACAACCTTTCTGCCTGCTCCACTTTAGCAAACAACCCTGCAGTACAAGAGAGACCAAGGGCTGACTAAACTGTCTGATTTTTCTGCTCCTGTAAGTAAAGGTTATATTTTCCATGATAGGAATCCTGGAACTTTGGTATTTCTAACTTAATTATGTTGCCTTTTCTGCAATGCAATGATTTGAGTCAATTGCGCTGCATTGTCTCATTCAGACAGATGCTGTCATCATTGCTATGGTACCAATGTGGTTAGGGGACTTGGGGACTAAAAGCAAGATGCCCAGTATTATAAGATGGCATTGCTATGGGAAACCAGGTCCTATCTTTGAACATCAAATTCACTGACGTTCCTTTCATATTTGCACAACAATTTTTTGCTTGTTGTCTAAGCAAGGTGGGAAGCATCAAAACAGAAACAGTTGTCTTCTATTTCTGGAACATATGCAGAATTCCATAATTAGAGATTTATTCAGCAACACACATTGTTGCTCAATGAATTATGCCTCCAGGTAGGCCGTTTTAGAAGAGCTATGCCCTGTTTTTCATTAAATGTATCCATTGCCTAGGACTGTTGTAACCAAGTACCATAAATTGGGTGGCTTAAGTTTATTAGATATGTTATGGAGGCCAAAAGTAAAAAATCAAGATGTTGGCAGCACCACGCTCCCTTTAACCTTTCCAATGAATGATGCTTCCTTGACTCTCTCAGCTTTGGGGAACCCCAGATATTCCTTGTTCATGGCAGCATACCTCCAATCCCTGCCTCTGTCTTCACATAGCCATCTTCTCTCTATATGCATCAGCATCCCTTCTCTTTTTATAACAAAGCCAGTCATACTGAACTTTAAGAGCCCATCATTCTCCAGCATGACTTCCTCTTAACTTGGTTACATCTGAAAACACCCTATTTCTGAATAAGGTCACATTCACAGATACTGGGGCTTTAGGACTCAAAAGTATCCATTTGTGGGGACACAATTTAACCCATAACAGTAACTAAGATATAGATAGATAGATAGATAGATAGATAGATAGATAGATAGATATACCCACCATATATCTTTGCTGATATACACTACATCACAATTCTTTACCCTGACTGCTATTTGATATGACCACAGCATTCCCTTGAAACCTCCAAGATGAATATTTTTTCTGTAGGCGAAATGCTTTGGAGTCTCTAACAGTGCTTTACAACTAAAATGAAATGCCATATAATCATGTAGAAATAGGGTCTCAGAACCTTTTCAGCTTACTAAGGAAATGTTTCTGAGATAGAGGTTAAGACATAGCAAGAGAGAAAACCAATTAACTGAGAAAGTAACAACATTTCATCAGTTTTTCAGTTTTAAAAGTCCCAGTGCTTGTTGCCAAATAAACTCTCTAAGTACTTTCTTCAGAATAAATGGATTTCTCCCTAGCTGAACACTTTTACAGGTTAGTCAAATAAGACAAAAAATCAAAAGGCAAAAGAAAATGTGATGATTGCACCAATAAAAGTGTTTGCAGAATGAATTTTTTATATGTCCTAATGGCCACAGCTATATCTTTGGTTCCCAAGTAATATCAGTAGCTATCTGACATAAAGTTACTTTCTCTTAGCCCTAATGAATATGAGCAGTGTCCTTAAAAATCCATTTTTATAAGCTCAAAGGACAAGAAATCCTAGCAGATTTACCCTCCTCATTTATCACTTGTCTCTCCACTTTCACCCGCAATATATACCTGACAAAGATTCTAAAGAGTGGAAGTACACTGCAATCAGACCAACTGCCATTCCAAATCTTCCTTGCCAATGAACACAACTTCTCCATCAAGTTAATGTCATTTTAGGCTTAAAACTAAATACCCATTGTACTTCTTTGCAGTGTTAAAGGGTAACCAACAGTCAGAAAGGTATGTAGTCTTCAGATTTGGCATTGGCAATTTAAGGCGATTTTTTAGCAGAGTAAACCTGCAGGCACAAACATGTTAAATGAGGAAAAGTCAATTGATAAAAAATGTTAAGAATGAGTTTAATTAGTTGGAAGCAATGCTGTTAACTGTTAACACCCAAGTGTGCCTCCCCAGGAATTAAATCAGGGTTTGTTCAATGAAACATAGTGGAAATACATGTGTGCTAGACCAAAGGCAATGGCTTAACCCAGCAGGATGAGGGAGATTGCAATCTGAACATTGTTTCTCCAAACAAAAGCAGTGTTTTGGTTGAGTAATGTTCACAATGGCTGATTATGAGTTCCACAAAGGATATCCAGACAGAGCATTGATTGAATATGCCCTCTGAGCAGTCATTTGTTGCTCTAACTGGGAAGCAAGAAGATACTCATATTTCCCAGATTCCCAAGAATGCTCAAGTCAGCCAGAGAAACCCTTGGCTTTTGTGCCAAACTGGCAGAGAGGGTCAGATCTCATACAGGAGGAAAGGAGTTATGGTGAATCTCAAAGAGCTAGGAAAGGAGTTATGGTCCGAATCTCAAAGAGCTAGTTTCTGACTTCCTCTCCTTGCTGAACACATGAAAGAAGAGTGGTAGGAAAAAATGAAGCCAAAATAAAGTACAATGAATTAAGAGATCCTTCAGATCCATTGAGTGCTCTTATAACTTCTACATTCAGAAAATATATTGCTTAATTTGAGAACTCGGTGAATTCAATTCAACACGTTTGAGTGCTTACTAATACCAGGTACTGCTAACCTTTATCAGCATCATCTAGAAAAAGTGAAGGTGAAAGTGTTAGTCGCTCAGTCGCACCTGAATCTTGTGACCCTTTGGATTGAAGCCCACGAGGATCCTCTGTCCATGGGATTTTCCAGGCAAGGATATTGGAGTAGGTTGCTATTTCCTTCTCCAGGGGATCTTCCTGACCCAGGGATCAAACCCAGGTCTCCTGCATTGCAGGCAGATTCTTTATTGACTGAACTAGGAGGGAAGCCCTGGCATAGTCCAAGTGGATGGCAACTCCAAGTGCAAAGGCCATGGGGAAGAGTGTATCTGGCATGTTTGAGAAATAGTGAGGAGGCTAAAGAGGCTGACATGGAGTGATGGAGGGAAAGAAAAACCAATGATGAGTTAAGAGAGGCAACAAGGGACCAGTTCATGTAGGGCCATTGCAGTTTTGAGTAAAGGAGTGTACCAGTAAAGCGACTGCTCGGAAAATAGACTGTTGGGGCAGGGTAGAAGAAGGGAGAACAGTAAGGAACTGAATGCAGTAATATAGGTAAAAGACGATGGTGGCTTGAACTAGGATGATAGCAATGGAAGTGATAAAAAGTTGTCAGATTCTAGAATGAAAGAAAAAAGAAAGGAAGGGAGGGAGAAAAGAGTCAATCAGGGTAGAATGAACAGCATTTTCTGATGGATTGGATATGGAGTATAAGAGAATATGAGGCAGAGGATAACCAAGATGAATTCCAAGGTTTGTGGCCTGTTCTGACTTAAAACTCAACATTCAAAAAACTAAGATCATGGCATCTGGTCCTATCACTTCATGGCAAATAGATGGGGAAACAATGAAAACAGTGACACAGACTTTCTTTTCTTAGGCTCTAAAATCACTGCAGATGGTGGCTGCAGCCATGAAATTAAAAGACACTTGCTCCTTGGAAGAAAAGTTATGACCAACCTAGACACCTTATGAAAAAGTAGAGATGTTACTTTGCCAACAAAGGTCCTTGTAGTCAAAGCTATGGTTTTTCCAGTAGTCATGTTTGGATGTGAGAGTTGGATCATAAAGAAAGCTGAGTGCCGAAGAATTGATGCTTTTGAACTGTGGTGTTGGAGAAGACGCTTGAGAGCCCCTTGGACTGCAAAGAGATCAAGCCAGTCAATCCTAAAGGAAATCAGTTCTGATTATTCATTGGAAGGACAGATGCTGAAGCTGAAACTCCAATAGTCTGGCCACCTGATGTGAAGAACTGACTCATTGGAAAAGACCTGAATGCTGGGAAAGATTGAAGGCAGGAGGAGAAGGTAATGACAGAGGATGAGATGGTTGGATGGCATCACTGACTTGATAGATATGAGTCTGAGCAAGCTCCAGGAGATGGTGATGGACAGGGAAGCCTGGCATGCTTCAGTCCATGGGGTTGTAGAGTCAGACAAGACTAAGCAACTGAACTGAACTGATTAATAATAAAAAGGGAAGATGGAATTGGTGTTGAATTATTTATGGAAGACTGTTAGTAGAGAAGGTATGAGGGTGGGTGAAGATTAGGAGTCCTGTTTTCAACATGTTAGTTTTGAGATGGCTATTAAATAACCAAATAGGTATGCCAAGTAGGAAGTTGAATATACAAAGATGGTGTTTAATGGAGAGATTCAGGCAAGAGATATACATGTCTTGAAAGCCTATGTATTTAAATTCATGAGACTGGATAAATTACCAAGGGAATGAGTATAAATAAAGGAAAAAGGTCCAAGGCTTAAGCCTGAGTCAAGCCAAAGTCAAGAAGTCAGAAAATGATGTGGAACAAGCAAAGGAGACTGAGAAAGAGAGACTAGTAAAGCAGGAGAAAAA
The DNA here is from genome assembly GCF_014754425.2 of Oryx dammah. Lineage (NCBI taxonomy): Eukaryota > Metazoa > Chordata > Mammalia > Artiodactyla > Bovidae > Oryx > Oryx dammah. The sequence continues at coordinate 43,313,329 of NW_024070207.1, forward strand.
CTGAAAGAGTAGACTATGTTGTTCTAGAAGCTAAGTGAAGAAAGGTTTTCCAAAAGGAGGAGATGATCAACTGTGGCAAAGGCAGCTAACAGATCAAGTGAAATGAAGACAGAATTATCACTGAATTTGAAACAAGGCTGTCACAATGATCTTGAAACAGGCAGTTTAGTAGAGCAGTGGGAGTGAAAGCTCATCTAGAGTGGGTTCAAGACAGAATGGGAAGAAATGAAGTGAAGAGAGCTAGTGTAGAAAACTCTATGAATTCTCATGTAAACTGAAGGAAGGAAATGGGACAGTGAGTGGGGTGAACAGAAGACTATCATAAACTGAGATGAGTAATAACATGTCTTTATGCTGATGAAACTGATCAAAGAGAAAAGGAAAAATACATGAGGGAGAGGGTAGAATTGCTGGGGAATGTAATGGGGAGATAGGAGCTAATGCAGAGTTGGAAGGAGTGTCTTTTGAAGCAATGGAAGTTCATCTGTAGTTACTGTATAGAGGCTGAAAATATAAGTAGACATGAAGGTGTGTGGGTAGATGTTTTGCTAGGAGTCTGCAGTTTTCTTCAGACTGCTTCAATTTTCTCAATAGAGAAGGAAACAAGCACACTATTTGAGAGAGTAGTTGAGGGAGGAGGTGTTAGGTGTTGGAGAGAGGAGAATGTGTGAAACAGTCATCTGGAAGAGTGGGCGCAATCATGGACCAGGAAAGAGCAGACGGGCCTAGATAAGATCATCATCACTTAGGACTGAAGGTTTGGACAAAGCCGTCAACAATAAGCAGGGGTGACAAAGCAACTATGCAAACGTACTACTGCAGACAAAGAAGAAGGGAGGTGAAAGAGAGACAGGTGAATGAAGGGAAGACCCAGCAAGTCTGAAGGAAAACAAAACAAGAAAACAAACTCATGTTTAAATGTCTTATGGAAGAACTTTATGCCAAAAAAAAAAAAAAAAGGAAATAAAACAGGAGTTAAAATATAAGATAAAATCAGAGGACAGGGATGGGGGGCTAAAAAATAAAAAATAAAATGTTAATACACATTATAATATATAAATTAAAAATAAGAAAATAGAATGGACTAATGGAGGAAAAACTGGAGAGAACAAAGGTAGATATTCTGGTTAAGTTATTAAACCTGAAGTATCCCTGGTGTTTCAGACCGCAAAGAATCTGTCTCCAATGCAGGAGACCCAGATTAGATCCCTGGGTTGGGAAGATCCCCTGGAGAATGAAATGGCTACCCACTCCAGTATTCCTGTCTGGAGAATTCCATGGATAGAGGAGCCTGGTGGGCTTCAGTCCATGAAAAACATGAAACCCAGTCAAGCAACGGAAACCAAGAGGTAAAGGGGAAGGAAGTGAAAAAAGTGGTAAGAGAACTAAGTACCTAGTCTCTTAAGGTCATTTATATGTTAAGGTCACAAAGAATTGGACATGACTGAGCAACTAACACTTTAACTTTTCATGAGGAAAATCTATTTAGGTATCCAAGCAGAAAAAGTAAGTCATCCACAAAGGGGGGACATTCTAGCCTCAGATTCTTCCCTGGAAAACTTTCGATGCTGAAAGAGAGACCAAAATCGTGACTCCAAAATGCTTTACCAAGACAAGTTGTTCAAGTATGAAAATAATAGGCAGATACTCTCAAACATGAATAAATTAAACACTCAGGAAATGTAGCCCTAATGAGCTCCTTGAAAAAGAAATACTACTTGATAATGAAACTCAGCCAACCAAGAGGAGAGTCTAATGAAGAACTCAGGACAGGATAACATAAGGTAATGGGACAATAAGCATCAAATCCAATTAGACTAGAATTAACTGAGAGAATTGTGATTGCAGAATAGTAATGTAAATATTATAAGCTCTGATGACATGAAACCCAGACAAGCAATGGAAACCAAGAAGTAGAGAGGAAGGAATTGAGAAAAGTGGTAAGAGAACTAAGTAGCTGGTCTTTTAAGGTCATTTATATGTTAAAAATTGGAATATGGAGTCCTACAACAAATATTACTTCAGTCTCATAATGACCTTCAGAATCTGTTCATCTGAAAGAAATATTTTAGGAACCAACATCTCTTATGGCAAAGAAACTTTTACCTAAAGTTCAGTGAATTCTTCAGTTCTATTTTATTTTTCTTTTATTAAATTCAAGAAAAAATGTGAATCTAATATTTTACTATTAAAATAATAATATGCTGACATATGATCCAATTCTTTTACATTTTTTATACTTTATTTATTTTTAATATAAATTTATTTTAATTGGAGGCTAATTACTTTACAATATTGTATTGGTTTTGCCATACATAAACATGAATCCACCACGAGTGTACACATGTTCCCCATACTGAACCCCCCTCCCACCTCCCTCCTGATACCATCCCTCTGGGTCATCCCAGTGCACCAGCCCCAAGCATCCTGTATCATGTATCAAACCTGGACTGGTGATTCATTTCACATATGATATTATACATGTTTCAATGCCATTCTCACAAATTATCCCACCCTTGCCCTCTCCCACGGAGTCCAAAAGACTGTTCTATACATCTGTGTCTCTTTTGCTGTCTCACATACAGGCTTATTGTTACAATCTTCCTAAATTCCATATATATGTGTTAGTATACTATATTGGAGTTTTTCTTTCTGGCTTACTTCACTCTGTATAATAGGCTCCAGTTTCATCCACCTCATTAGAACTGATTCACATGTATTCTTTTTAATGGCTGAGTAATACTCCATTGTGTATATGTACCACTGCTTTCTTATCCATTCATCTGCTGATGGACGTCTAGGTTGCTTCCATGCCCTGGCTACTATAAACAGTGCTGCGATGAACATTGGGGTACACGTGTCTCTTTCAATTCTGGTTTCCTCGGTGTGTATGCCCAGTAATGGGATTGCTGGGTTGTATGGCAGTTCTATTTCCAGTGTTTTAAGGGATCTCCACACTGTTCTCCATAGTGGCTGTACTAGTTTGCATTCCCACCAATAGTGTAAGAGGGCTCCCTTTTCTCCACACCCTCTCCAGCATTTATTGCTTGTAGGCTTTTGGATAGCAGCCATTCTGACTGGCGTGAAATGGTACCTCATTGTGGTTTTGATTTGCATTTCTCTGATAATGAGTGATGTTGAGCATCTTTTCATGTGTTTGTTAGCCATCTGTATGTCTTTTTTGGAGAAATGTCTGTTTAGGTCTTTGACTCATTTTTTGATTGGGTCATTTATTTTTCTGGAATTGAGCTGCAGGAGTTGCTTGTATATTTTTGAGATTAATGCTTTGTCAGTTGCTTCATTTGCTATTATTTTCTCCCATTCCGAAGGCTGTCTTTTCACCTTGCTTATAGTTTCCTTTGTTGTGCAGAAGCTTTTAATTTTAATTAGGTCCCATCTGTTTATTTTTGCTTTTATTTCCATATTCTGGGAGGTGGGTCATAGAGGATCCTGCTGTGATTTATGTCAGAGAGTGTTTTGCCTATGTTCTCCTCTAGGAGTTTTATAGTTTAGATCTTTAATCCATTTTGAGTTTATTTTTGTGTATGGTGTTAGAAAGTGTTCTAGTTTCATTCTTTTACAAGTGGTTGACCAGTTTTCCCAGCACCACTTGTTAAAGTGGTGCTGTCAAACCATTAGCCAGACTCATCAAGGAAAAAGGGGGAAAAAAATCAAATAAATAAAATTATAAATGAAAATGGAGCTATCACAACAGACAACACAGAAATACAAAGGATCATAAGAGACTACTATCAGCAATTATATGCCAATAAAATGGACAACCTGGAAGAAATGGACAAATTCTTAGAAAAGTACAACTTTCCAAAACTGAACCAGGAAGAAATAGAAAATCTTAACAGACCCATCACAAGCATGGGAATTGAAACTGTAATCAGAAATCTTCAAGCAAACAAAAGCCCAGGACCAGATGGATCCACTTTAATAAAATCCACTTTAACAAATGGTCCTGTCTTTTCTCTATTGTATATTCTTGCCTTCTTTGTCAAAGATAAGGTGTCCATAGGTGGGTGGACTTATCTCCTGGCTTTCTATTTTGTTCCATTATTTTTCTGTCTTTGTGCCAGTACCATACTGTCTTGATGACTGTGGCTTTGTAGTAGAGCCTGAAGTCAGGCAGGTTGATTCCTCCAGTTCCATTCTTCTTTCTCAAGATTGCTTTGGCTATTCGAGGCTTTTTGTATTTCCATACAAATTGTGAAATTATTTGTCCTAGCTCTGTGAAAAATACTGTTGGTAGCTTGATAGGGATTACACTGAATCTATAATTGCTTTCGGTAGTATACTCATTTTCACTATATTGATTTTTCCAGTCCATGAACACAGTATATTTCTCCATCTATTTGTGTCCTCTTTGATTTCTTTCACCAGTGTTTTATAGTTTTCTATATATGTCTTTAGTTTCTTTAGGTAGATATATTCTTAAGTATTTTATTTTTTCCATTGCAATGATGAATGGAATTGTTTCCCTAATTTCTCTGTTTTGTCATTGTTAGTGTATAGGAATGCAACAGATTTCTGTGTGTTGATTTTATATCCTGCAACTTTACTATATTCATTGATTAGCTCTAGTAATTTTCTGGTGGAGTCTTTAGGGTTTTCTATGTAGAGGATCATGTCATCTGCAAACAGTGAGAGTTTTACTTCTTCTTTTCCAATTTGCATTCCTTTTATTTCTTTTTCTGCTCTGATTGCTGTGGTCAAAACTTCCAAAACTATGTTGAATAGTAGTGGTGAGAGTGGGCACCCTTGTCTTGTTCCTGACTTTAGGGAAAATGCTTTCAATTTTTCACCACTGAGGATAATGTTTGCTGTGGGTTTGTCATATATAGCTTTTATTATGTTGAGGTATGTTCCTTCTATTCCTGCTTTCTGGAGGGTTTTCATCATAAATGGATGTTGAATTTTGTCAAAGGCTTTCTCTACATCTATTGAGATAATCACATGGCTTTTATTTTTCAATTTGTTAATGTGATGTATTACACTGAATGATTTGTGGATATTGAAGAATCCTTGCATCCCTGGGATAAAGCCCACTTGGTCATGGTGTATGATCTTTTCAATGTGTTGTTTCTGATTGCTAGAATTTTGTTAAGGATTTTTGCATCTATGTTCATTAGTGATATTGGCCTGTAGTTTTCTATTTTTGTGGCATCTTTGTCAGGTTTTGGTATTAGGGTGATGGTGGCCTCATAGAATGAGTTTGGAAGTTTACCTTCCTCTGCAATTTTCTGGAAGAGTTTGAGTAGGTAGGTGTTAGCTCTTCTCTAAATTTTTGGTAGAATTCAGCTGTGGATCCATCTGGTCCTGGGCTTTTGTTTGCTTGAAGATTTCTGATTACAGTTTCAATTTCCATGCTTGTGATGGGTCTGTTAAGATTTTCTATTTCTTCCTGGTTCAGTTTTGGAAAGTTGTACTTTTCTAAGAATTTGTCCATTTCTTCCAGGTTGTCCATTTTATTGGCATATAATTGCTGATAGTAGTCTCTTATGATCCTTTGTATTTCTGTGTTGTCTGTTGTGATATCTCCATTTTCATTTATAATTTTATTTATTTGATTTTTCCCCCTTTTTCCTTGATGAGTCTGGTTAATGGTTTGTCAATTTTATTTATCTTCTCAAAGAACCAGCTTTTGGCTTTGTTGATTTTTGCTATGGTCTCTTTTGTTTCTTTTGCATTTATTTCTGCCCTAATTTTTAAGATTTCTTTCCTTTTACTAACCCTGGGGTTCTTTATTTGTTCCTTTTCTAGTTGCTTCAGGTGTAGAGTTAGGTTATTTATTTGACTTTTTTCTTGTTTCCTGAGGTATGCCAGTATTGCTATGAACCTTCCCCTTAGCACTGCTTTTAAAGTGTCCCACAGGTTTTGGGTTGTTGTGTTTTCATTTTCATTCGTTTCTATGCATATTTTCATTTCTTTTTTGATTTCTTCTGTGATTTGTCGGTTATTCAGCAGCGTGTTGTTCAATCTCCATATGTTGGAATTTTTAATGGTTTTCTCCTGTAATTGAGATCTAATCTTACTGCATTGTGGTCAGAAAAGATGCTTGGAATGATTTCAATTTTTTTGAGTTTACCAAGGCTAGATTTATGGCCCAGGATGTGATCTATCCTGGAGAAGGTTTCATGTGCACTTGAGAAAAAGGTGAAATTCATTGTTTTGGGGTGAAGTGTCGTATAGATATCAATTAGGTCTGACTCGTCTATTGTATCATTTAAAGCTTGTGTTTCCTTGTTAATTTTCTGTTTAGTTGATCTATCCATAGGTGTGAGTGGGGTATTAAAGTCTCCCACTATTATTGTGTTATTGTTAATTTCCCCTTTCATACTTGTTAGCATTTGTCTTACATATTGTGGTGCCCCTATGTTGGGTGCAAATATAATTGTTATATCTTTTTCTTGGATTGATCCTTTGATCATTATGTAGTGTCCTTCTTTGTCTCTTTTCACAGCCTTTTTAAAAAGTATGTTTTATCTGATATGAGTATTGCTACTCCTGCTTTCTTTTGGTCTCTATTTGTGTGGAATATCTTTTTCCAGCCCTTCACTTTCAGTCTGTATGTGTCCCTTGTTTTGAGGTGGGTCTCTTGTAGACAACATATAGAGGGGTCTTGTTTTTGTATCCATTCAGCCAGTCTTTGTCTTTTGGTTCGGGCATTCAACCCATTTATGTTTAAGGTAATTATTGATAAGTATGATCCCATTGCCATTTACTTTATTGTTTTAGGTTCAAGTTTATACACCCTTTCTGTGTTTCCTGTCTAGAGAAGATCCTTTAGCATTTGAGGAGAGCTGGTTTGGTGGTGCTGAATTCTCTGTTTTTGCTTGTCTGTAAAGCTTTGGATTTCTCCTTCATATTTGAATGAGATCCTTGCTGGGTACAGTAATCTGGGATGTAGGTTATTTTCTTTCATCACTTTAAGTATGTCCTGCCATTCCCTCCTGGTCTGAAGAGTTTATATTGAAAGATCAGCTGTTATCATTATGGGAATCCCCTTGTGTGTTATTTGTTGTTTTTCCCTTGCTGCTTTTAATATTTGTTCTTTGTGTTTGATCTTTGTAATTTGATCACTATGTGTTTGGGGTGTTTCACCTTGGGTTTTTCCTGTTAGGGACTCTCTGGGTTTCTTGAACTTGGATGATTATTTCCTTCCCCATTTTAGGGAAGTTTTCAACTATTATCTCCTCAAGTATTTTTTCATGGTTTTTCTTTTTGTCTTCTTCTTCTGGGACTCCTATGATTCGAATGTTGGGGCATTTAACATTGTCCCAGAGGTCTCTGGAATTGTCCTCATTTCTTTTAGTTCATTTTTCTTTTTTCCTCTCTGATTTGTTTATTTCTACCATTCTGTCTTCTACCTCACTAATCCTATCTTCTGCCTCCCTTATTCTACTATTTGTTCCCTCCAGAGTGTTTTTGATCTCATTTATTGCATTATTCATTATATATTGACTCTTTTTTGTTTCTTCTAGGTCCTTGTTAAACGTTTTTGGCATCTTCTCAATCCTTGTCTCCAGGATATTTATCTGTGGTTCCATTTTGATTTCAAGAATTTGGATCATTTTCACTATCATTATTTGGAATTCTTTATCAGGTAGATTCCCTATCTCTTCCTCTTTCGATTGGTTTGGTGGGCATTTATCCTGTTCCTTCACCTGCTGGGTATTCCTCTCTCTCTTCCTCTTGTTTATATTGCTATGTTTGGGGTGGCCTTTCTGTATTCTGGCAGTTTGTGTAGTTTTCTTTATTGTGGAGTTTCCTCGCTCTGGGTGGGGTTGTATGGGTGGCTTGTCAAGGTTTCCTGGTTAGGGAAGCTTGTGTTGGTGTTCTGGTGGGTGGAGCTGGATTTCTTCTCTCTGGAGTGCCATGAAGTGTCCAGTAATGAGTTATGAGATGTCCGTGGGTTTGGAATGACTTTGGGTAGGTTGTATATTGGAGCTCAGGGCTGTGTTCCTGTGTTGCTGAAGAATTTGCATGGTATGTCTTGCTCTGGAACTTGTTGGCCCTTGGGTGGTGCTTGGTTTCAGTGTTGGTATGGAGGCATTTGATGAGCTCCTGTCGATTAATGTTCCCTGGAGTCAGGAGTTCTCTGATGTTCTCAGGATTTGGACTTAAGCCTCCTGCTTCTGGTTTTCAGTCTTATTTTTACAGTAGCTTCAAGACTTCTCCATCTATACAGCACCATTGATAAAACATCTAGGTTAAAGATGAAAAGTTTCTCCACAGTGAGGGACACTGAGAGGTTCACAGAGTTACATGGAGAAGAGAAGAGGGAGGAGGGAGATGTAGGTGACCAGGATGAGATGAGGTGGAATCAAAAGAGGAGAGAGCAAGCTAGCCAGTAATCACTTCCTTATGTGCGCTCCACAGTGTGGACCGCTCAGAGATGTTCACAGAGTTATACAGAGAAGAGAAGAGGAAGGAAGGAGACAGAGGTTGCCAGGAGGATAAAGGGGGGAATCAAAAGGAGAGAGACAGATCCAGCCAGTAATCAGTTCCTTAAGTGTTCTCCACCGTCTGGAACACACAAAGAAATTCACAGAGTTGGGTAGAGAAGAGAAGGGGGAAGGAGGAGATAGAGGGGACCTGGTGGAGAAAAAGGAGAGTCCAAAGAGGGAGAAAGCAATCAAGCCAGTAATCTCGCTCCCAAGTAAAAATGGGTACTGAATATTGGGTTCTTAAAGGTACAAAATTGATAACAAATACCAAAAGGCAAAGATTAAAAATCTAGAGTAGAAGTTGGATTCTCAAAAATACAATATTAATGAAAAAAAAACTCACAAAATTATAAAATATATATATATATATATGAAGTTTGCTTTAAAAAATAGGGTCTTTCTTTTTTTGCAAAGTAATAGTAGGTTATAAAAATGAAAATTAAAGGAGTAATAAAGGACTTAAAAATTTTTTTTAAATTAATGATGGTAAAAATATATCTAGGACTTTCCCTTGTGTTGTTGTGGGCAGTGTGGGATCAGTTCATTTTCGGATAGTCCCGTGATCTGGCTTATATTTCTCAAGACCTATAGGCCCCTTCCTATGTAGTGGGTACTAAGTACAGGGTTTTAATCTATTGCACCTGTCACTTCCAAGGCGGTTCCCTCTGTTTTAGCTTCTTCTGTTTGCCGGTCTCTTCAGTGTCTAATTTGCACCCTGCCACAAGGGGGCGGTGGTGGACACTTTTTTAGGCTCACTTATTCAGTCGAGCTGTGGGGAGGGAGGGACGCTGCAAGCAAATAACACTGGTGTGTGCTTGCAGTGTCTCGGCCACACTGGGTTTGCCCCTGCTCATGGCGTGTGTGCTTTCCCTGTCTACACTGCTTAGGCTCTAGGTTGCTCTGCCGGGAACTGTCTGAGGCCAGTCCTGGGTTGTATGCACTTCCCAGGTCTAAGCTGCTCAGGTTCAGGTACTTGGGTAGTCCTCAGAGGCGCAGACTCGGTTGGGCCTGCGTTTTGTGCCCTTCCCAGATCCGAGCAGCTCAGGTGACCAGGTGTTTGGCGAGCACGGTCGCTGTGACATCACCTCCCCCATCCCTGCCGCTTGGTTTTCTGGGTGTACATCTGGCACACCTTCTCAGGCGGATGTTGACTGTCCAGAATCCCAAGAAGTCTTGGTTAGCAATGAAGCCTGCTTGCAGTTTGATAGATAATGCCTCTCTGGGGCCATGATTGCTCACTTCCGGCTCTGGCTGCCCTGGCCTGCCTGTCACTGGAGGGGGATAGGCCAGCCTGCAGCCAGGTAGCTCTGCTCAGTCCTTTGTTCTGTGAGCAGGCCTGACGGCATCTTAGGTTAGGGCTTTTCGCATAGCTCTAGTCAGTCCTTTGTTCTGTGAGCGGGCCTGGCAGTGTCTTAGGTTAGGGCTTTTTACATGGTAGCTATCCCCAGTCTGCTTTGCTAGCCCAAGTTAGTTCCCTCAGATTGCCCTCGGGGCATTCAGGCCCGGTCCTTACTCTAAGCAATGCAGCCCGAGCCTCCCTGCCCAGCCCCCGCTTGCTAGTGGCGGTTGCAGGTGTCTGCACTGCTTCTCTGCTGAGAGTTACCATTGGGCACGTAATCTGTGGGTTTTAATTATACATTTGTTTTTACTCCCGATTATGTTGCCCTCTGTGGTGCCAAGGCTCGCCACAGACTGGGCAGTGAGAGTGTTTCCTGGTGTTTGGAAACTCTCTTTTTTAAGACTCCCCTCCCAGGAAGGAGCTCTGTCCCTACCTCTTTTGTCTCTCTGTCTTTTATATTTTTTCCTACCTCCTTTCGAAGACAATGGGTTGCTTTTCTGGGTGCTTGATGTCCTCTGCCAGCATTCAGAAGTTGTTTTGTGGAATTTACTCAGCGTTCAAATGTTCTTTTGATGAATTTGTGGGGGAGAAAGTGGTCTCTCAGTCCTATTCCTCTGCCATCTTAGGACTGCCCCTCTCTTTTACATTTTTTTATCTGCACATTCACACATCCATTCATCCTTCTGTTTTTATAGAGAGCACTATCCATAATAATGGCCGCAAAGTGTGATAACATCAGTCATTTCTAAGCACTGAGATTTGAGATTTTTTTAAACATGTTTTTGTCCTTTGTTATATTGCTTGAGTTTTTATAGCTTGCCTGATTCATTTTTATAAAAAATATTCATTCCTATTAAAGGATCACTCTGTGATAAACAGGAAAGGGAGAAAGAGTTGGCCAAATATTTAGTTTTGACCCTAAAATGAGGCTTTCACTGTAAGTCTTCCATGTCAGAACTACTTTACAGGGTCATCACTTAGGGTAATTTCAAATTGATTTAGGTTATTGAACATGCATGTGCTGCCTGTACTCTTCCAACATGTGATTCTTTCTCCTCTTGCTTGTGATGAAACAAACCCTAGCCAAGAGAACACTGACAGAAGACATCAATTATCCTGTGAGTTAAAAAGGGCAACCAAGGCTTTTACCGTCTGCAAGTTTAGGAACTATGCAGAGAAAAGGATCGTGGTAGCAAAAGCTCTGTGATACACTACTGGAGGCTGCTGGAGACCATGGTAACTGTCTAGGGCTTCTATCAATATAAGACGACCTCACATGTCATACATAATCCAAAGCAGAGCCTGAGAGAGACAATACCGATTTAGAAGCATGCAGAAAGAGCATAATTCTGAGGTTATAAGTCAAGTGATACAGGATCAATTTTATTTATAGACTTACATATCTGTAGATTTACTCCCAACCCACTGCACATATAACTAATAAAGGTATGTGTCCTATAGAAACATTCATTAGACTGGGAATCCAGTCCCTCCCTTTGAAAACCAGGCAAGTTTTGCCCTCCAGGGACAGGAACAGAGATCTTCAAAAAGGAATTTTCCTAGCACAAAAGTGGCAAAAATAAGAGAGTTCACATCTACCCTTTATCCAGCTTCCCCTAATTAACATCTTAAACAACCACAATACAATGATCAAAACCAGGAAATTAAAATTAATGAAATACTATTAACTACATGTCTCATTCAAGTTTCATCAGCTTTTCCACTAATGTCCTTAATCTCTTTTACGATCCCACCTTGCATTCAATTGTTAGTTCTCTGTTTTCCTCTCCAATCTGCAACAATTCCTCAGAATTCATTTGTCTTTCATAACCTGGACACTTGAAGCATACTGAACAGTTAATTTGCAGAATGGGTCTCAATTTGAGTTTGGCTGGTATTTCCTTATGGCAAGACTGAGGTTATATAGCGTTGGTATGAATGCCATAGAAATCACGTTGTGCCCCACCTACCTGAGTGCATTGTATCAGGAGGTCCATCAGGCCCATGTGTCTTATTACCCTTGATGTTAGTCCTCATTAGATAGTTTAGGTGGTATTTGATTGGTTTCTCCACAGAAACATTAATATTATTTTCTCTTTGCAATTGGTAAACATCTTTGAGATATTTTGAGACTATACTAATATCTTGTTTCTCTTCAAATTCCCACCTACTGTTTTCCTTTTATCCATTGGTGGCTCTTCCTGTAAATAATTATCCCTGTGCTGTTTGCCTAATGGTCATTCTGCATTTTGCTCATTCCTTCTACACATATTAATTGGAATCCTTCTGTAAGAAAGAGCTGCCCATTATCTTCTATTAAGGACTGAATGTTTGTGTCCATCTAAAATTTATATGTTGTAAACCTACCCTCCAATGTAATATTAGAAGGTGGGGCCTTTGGGAGGTAATTAGGGCTAGATGAGGTCATGAGGTCCTTACAAGAGTCAGGAGATAGCTTACTGCTCTCTTTCTGCGACAAGAGGAAACAAGAAGTCAGTAGTGTGCAACCCAGAAGAGGGTCCTCACCAGAACTTGACCATGCTGGCACCCTGACCTTGGATTTCCAGCCTCCAGAAAAGTGAGAAATAAATTTCTGTTGTTTATAAGTCACCCAATTTACAGTACTTTGTTATGGCAGTCCAAATGGAGTAAGATATCTTCCAGGTACTTATTCATTCATTCATTTGTATCAGTATGGACAAATGGATTTCTTGCATTCTACAGGTTATAATATTACTATACTATCATCATTTATTTTGTTGCTCAACTTGTCCCAAATTTGGCCATTGGGAGCCTCATCAGATTGGATCCTATCTCCTTTTGACATGCTTTTTTTGTGAACATTTTCTAATTGTCTTACCACAAGACTCTCCAGGTTCATGTTATATTTTTTATGTTTCAACTCTGAAATCAGTCACTTCTTGAGAAGCCTTGGTTCCTTTTATTGGAAAACTATTATTTCAAAACCAAGTCTGGGCACTAAGTGCACTTATTGCTAATGGGTTGTCCCGCGTCCTAGGTCTTTTCAGAGAAAAAAGCTAGAGATATAGGTGTGTATATTAACTCACATATAAAAAATTCAATGTATTTCTATATCTATCCCTCTGTAGCTATACTAAAAGTCATGAGTTCACACTGATAATGCTGAGTCCAATCCAACACATCAATCATTCTAGCCTTCCCTCTTTCCTTATTTGTAACTTCTTTCTCCACCTATGAGAAAACAGGCTCTCATTATCTACAATAGATTCATTTGATTTGTTCAATCTTGATCACGTAAAGTTGTTAAAGAATTGCTAAGCAATACCTTGCAAATAAGAGTTACCAAAAGGAATGTAGTATTTGGGTACAGTTTTTTGTCTTTAATATTACTGTAACCAGTCAGAATGCTGTTTTCCAAAGTCACTATGTGTGTGTGTGTGTGTGTGTGTTAGTCACTCAGTCGTGCCCGACTCTTTGCGACCCCATGGACTACAGCCCACCAGGCTCCTCTGCCCATGAGATTTTCCAGGCAAGTATACTGGAGTGGGTTGCCATTTCCTTCTCCAGGGGATCTTTGTAGTTAACTATTGCTACATAACAAATTTTCCCCAAAATTTGGCAACTGAAACCCATAAACACTTTTCTCACTAGTTCTGTGGGGTCAGGGGTCTGGGTAGCTTAGGTAGATGCCTTTGGCTCCTGGTCTCTCACAAAGCTGCAATCAAGGTGTCAACCAGGGTTGCGTGCATCTCAAACTCACTCATGTGGCTGCTGGCAGGCCTCAGTTCCTCCACAGCTGTCAGCTGGAAACATCAATTCCTTGCCACAGGGATCTCTTTACAGACAGCTCACAGCCAGCTTCTATCAGGATGAGAAAGGAAGAAGGGTGCCCAAGACAGTAGTTAGGAATACTATCTTGAAATACAGTTGGAATACTGTTTGTATTCCAGTTGAGTTCCTTCTCCCCACATCTTGGTTGATTTAAATTATCGATTCATTTTTGGCAGGGTATTGGGAATATTACCACAGTTCTAAGAACCCAAGGTGTACCAAAGGAGCAGCCCTGAGAAATGTCACTGCCTCCTCATCCCTACTACCTCATGGCCATCCTTCTCTTCATTCCATCTCAGACCCTGCAGGTAATCAGTCTGTTCAGTTTCCAGTTTATCTCTCCCTCCTGCTTATATTGTACACATGAGCAGATATGTCTATATTTTCTTAAATCTCTTTCTTCCTTACATGAAGGGTATAGTCTTTTGCACTTTGCTTTTTCCATTTAAGAGTATATTCTTGAAATGATTCCAAATCAGTTCATTAGACTCTCTCTCACTTTTTTAAACTGCTGCCTAAGACAACATTGTATGGATGGGTCATGCTTTATCCAACCACTCAGGGAGAGGAATTTTTGACTATCCCCTTTTGACCAAGAAATGTTCCGCAAATATTTAAGGATAATTTTCAAGTAATAACTGGGGAAGAAGACTGTGTTTCCTCTAGGCTACTCTGCAGATTAGAAGAGTAGTGTTTCAATTCTCATTGCCTGATAAGACTGAAATGGAACTAGAATCTCCACACTCTGCTAGTAGCCTTCTAACCAGAAACATCATCTTAAAAGTGGCATAGCAATATGTGAGAGCCACTTCCTTTGACTCACTAATTCAACTCATAGGAATTTAAGAAAGTCATTTAACAGAGGGATAAATCTTGAAGCAGAAGGATGTTCATATTAATAGAAAGAAAATGTGTAATCTTCAAAACCAGAAAAATAATCTAAACATCCATTAAGGGATGGCCTGATAAATTATGACTCATCCACAGAACAGGATACTATATTGTAACTAAAAATAATTACGCAAACTCTGCAGACAGGAATGATTTGAATATATTGGGTTGGCCAAAATGTTTGTTCAGGTTTTCCCATAACATCTTATGGAAAAACATGAATGAGGGTTTTGGTCAACGAAATATGGGAAGTGAAAAAGCAGGATACAAAATGATTACAGTTACAATGCTGCCAAAGCGAAAACCGTGTGTAGCTGCTCTAAAGTGGGCTGATGCTGAGAAGTGGCTGCTCTATCTTAGTACATTTCCTGGTTCCTCCGACATCCTGGCAGCACCACGTGCCTGAGTTCTGGCTAATAGAATTGTGTAGAATTTATGTGAGCAACATCTCTGCCTGGGTCACACCCATCTCCTACATGATTTCTTTCCTTGTCTGCCAGCTGATGTCAATACAATGAAATCATGTGTTGAAGAGAACAGAATCTCTGTTAGTCTGAGTCCCTGACTGTGGGATACCATCTCACCCCAACCATTGCCAACTGGACTTTAATAAGCAAGGAACAAGTATCTAACACGATAAGCCACTGAGGTATCAGGGTCTATATGATTTGAAAACTTCTTTAATGCTAACATTTTACTCTCTGTTACACTCCAATCTGTAGGGAAAAAAAAAAAACAAAAGTGAGTTGAGTCATTAGTATTCCTTCCTACAGTACTCCATCAGAAAGACAGCCAGCAAAAGCCAAACACCTATTCTACCACTGATTATTCTCAGCAGAGCCTCAGAACACTCCTGGAGAGGGGAGGGGAGTGGATTTATGTGCCTTTGACTCTCAACACGCTGTACTCACAGGGCTGCCACAGCCAGCAGGAACACAATCATCTAGGAAGCCAAGAGTGTCAGAGATTTGGGGCTATAAACGATGACTAGCCATATATCAAAACATCACCTTAATCCAATTGTTCAAGCAAAGATGTATTAGACAGAACAGCTGCCTTGGGCCTGTCGGAGATGGGCTGACCCAGCCTTCCAGATCCTGACAGAGGCAGCCATGGGGCTGTATATCATCAGCCTTAATATCTGTGACCACATCGAAGTACGGCATTGCTTCTCTTGTTAGAACTCCTGCTACCCGTTGGCCTCCTGCGTTTTCCTGCCGACAGTACTAGTGGTTTCAACACATTCCAAGTCAAAATGTGGACAAGCCAAAGGAACAGCTAAAGAAGTCTATTATAAATATTTAAAGTTTCTTGTATATTATGATGTTTCGACATCTTTAAAAAAAAAATCTTTCTGCCTGGAAAAAGCCTGCCCCTCCAGGGACTAGCCAATTCTCAGAGATAAAGTATCCAGGCAGAAGTATGTCTTTGATATGCAAACCAACTAATCCAGAGACTTATCTCCTTCTGTTTGGCACCTACACCCCTGGAGACATATTCCTCTGACTTAAATCACTCAGCCCCAGGTGTCAGACAAGTAAGGACCGACCCCTCTAGCCCAGAGCCCAAGGAAACTCTTCTAACTAGCCCATCCCAAACTGTTCACCTTGCCTCAACCTTCCCCTCCCTCCTGTTTTCTGCACCTCCCAACCACCCCGTGTATGTGGAGCCTGAGGGGCAGGGTGGCCTCTCACCCCACCAGCCTCTCCAGCACCTAAAAGTATCATCATCCTTGTTCCCTGAGCCTATCCTCTGTCTCCTCTTGTGGCTGTGCCTGTCTAACCATCTCATAAAAGAATACAATCAAGGAGTTTTCCACCTTAAAAAAAAGAATCCAGATGAAAGCCCACTCCTTCTGGAATGCCATCCCCACCCCACCTCTCTCTGTCAACTACAGAAGGGGGGAAAAAAAACAAACTCTGACTCTTGTAAACTCTTCAAATGTAACCAGAGTGTATTGTGCTTATTATAATGATTTAAGTATCTATCTCATCGCCCTTCCTGCAAGTTCCTGCAGAGCCAGATTGTGTATTTTTTATTTACCACCTACCCCCTCCACCTTCTCATTTCAGGGTCTAGAAAAGGGCCACACAAATCCTCTATTCTCACTGAATTTGAAATAGACTTCCAAACACCCAAATAGTCAATACCTTTCAAGTAGAGTGCTTTCACTTTCAGTTCAGCTCAGTTCAGTCGCTCAGTCGTGTCCCACTCTTTGCGAACCCATGAATTGCAGCATGCCAGGCCTCCCTGCCCATCTCCAACTCCAGGAGTTCACTCAGACTCAAGTCCATTGAGTCGGTGATGCCATCCAGCTATCTCATCCTCTGTTGTCCCCTTCTCCTCCTGCCCCCATCCCTCCCAGCATCCAATGAGTCAACTCTTTGCATGAGGTGGCCAAAGTACTGGAGTTTCAGCTTTAGCATCATTCCCTCCAAAGAATTCCCAGGGTTGATCTCCTTCAGAATGGACTGGTTGGATCTCCTTGCAGTCCAAGGGACTCTCAAGAGTCTTCTCCAACACCACAGTTCAAAAGGATCAATTCTTCAGCGCTCAGCTTTCTTCACAGTCCAACTCTCACATCCATACATGACCACTGGAAAAACCATAGCCTTGACTAGAGGGACCTTTGTTGGCAAAGTAATGTCTCTGCTTTTGAATATGCTATCTAGGTTGGTCATAACATTCCTTCCAAGGAGTAAGCATCTTTTAATTTCATGGCTGCAATCACCGTCTGCAGTAATTTTGGAGCCCAAAAAGATAAAGTCTGACACTGTTTCCACTGTTTCCCCATCTATTTCCCATGAAGTGATGGGACCAGATGCCATGATCTTCACGTTGAGCTTTAAACCGACTTTTTCACTCTCCTCTTTCACTTTCATCAAGAGGCTTTTTAGTTCCTCTTCATTTTCTGCCATAAGAGTGGTGTCACCTGCATATCTGAGGTTATTGATATTTCTCCCGGCAATCTTGATTCCAACTTGTGCTTCATCCAGCCCAGCATTTCTCATGATGTACTCTGCATAAAAGTTAAATAAGCAGGGTGACAATATGCAGCCTTGACGTACTCCTTTTCCTATTTGGAACCAGTCTGTTGTTCCATGTCCAGTTCTAACTGTTGCTTCCTGACCTGCATATAGGTTTCTCAAGAGGCAGGTCAAGTGGTCTGGTATTGTTCAGTATTCTTGCCTTGAGAACCCCATGAACAGTATGAAAAGGCAAAATGATAGGATACTGAAAAAGCAACTCCCCAGGTCAGTAGGTGCCCAATATGCTACTGGAGATCAGTGGAGAAAGAATGAAGGGATGGAGCCAAAGCGAAAACAATACCCAGTTGTGGATGTGACTGGTGATAGAAGCACGGTCCAATGCTGTAAAGAGCAATATTGCATAGGAACTTGGAATGTCAGGTCCATGAACCAAGGCAAATTGGAAGTGGTCAAACAGGAGATGGCAAGAGTGAATGACGACATTCTAGGAATGAGCAAACTGAAATGGACTGAAATGGGTGAATTTAACTCAGATGACCATTATATCTACTACTGCCGGCAGGAATCCCTTAGAAGAAATGGAGTAGCCATCACGGTCAACAAAAGAGTCTGAAATGCAGTACTTGGATGCAATCTCAAAAACGACAGAATGATCTCTGTTCGTTTCCAAGGCAAACCATTCAATATCACGGTAATCCAAGTCTATGCCCCAACCAGTAACACTGAAGAAGCTGAAGTTGAACGGTTCTATGAAGACCTACAAGACCTTTTAGAACTAATACCCAAAGAAGATGTCCTTTTCATTATAGGGGACTGGAACACAAAAGTAGGAAGTCAAGAAACACCTGGAGTAACAGGCAAATTTGGCCTTGGAATGTGGAATGAAGCAGGGCAAAGACTAATAGAGTTTCGCCAAGAAAATACTTTCACTTTAGTAAGCACTAATCTAAAGATGCTGATGTGTTGGTAAACCAAATAAATTATTTGTTTTAATTTAGGGAAAATTTCCACAAAAATATCTCTTTTGATTAAACTGACTAGCAGTTCAGCTTTTCTAGTAAGTCAGATACTTTTAAAAAATTATTTAGTATCAGATAGCTGATTTGAATGGTTTTCTGTCCTATTGAGATAACCAATAGCTGTTCAGCCTCAACTCCTGCCTAAGACGAATATAAGAACTCTCCTTCTTTGATTCTATTATAGCTTAGGTAACTTGTTACTGCTACTGCTGCTAAGTCTCTTCAGTTGTGTCCGACTCTGTGCGACCCCATAGACGGCAGCCCACCAGGCTCCCCCGTTCCTGGGATTCTCCAGGCAAGAACACTGGAGTGGGTTGCCATTTCCTTCTCCAATGCATGAAAGTGAAAAGTGAAAGTGAAGTCGCTCAGTCATGTCTGACTCTTTGCGATCCCATGGACTGCAGCCTACCAGGCTCCTCCATCCATGGGATTTTCCAGGCAAGAGTACTGGAGTGGGGTGCCATTGCCTTCTCCGAGGTAACGTTAAATGTGGCTAAAATTTCACTCATCTAGTCTTCAGAAAAGTCTGAGATACAGATACTAGGCCCATTTTACAGAGAGAAAAACTCAGGCTCAGGTCAGTTAACTGATTTTTCCTATGCTGTATGGTAAGTAAATGACAGTACCATGATCTGAACTTAGTTCTGTCTGATTCCTAAATCCATTCGACCAAGACTTGTCCAAGGAGTGGGGAGAAAGCAGACCCATGTCTGAGTGGTTTCTCTGTGTGGAATAGGTCCTCTCCTTCAACTGTAGCAGCTGCAGCATCAGGGAACACAGGCCAGCAGGCTAGAATGAGCATGGGCTGAAATCTGATGGAGGAGTAGTTGAGTGGATGGGGAAGGAGCTGGTCAGTCCCCAAGAGCAGCTGAAAATGTTGTATGCTGGAAGGTGTCCGGTTGCAGCAAATCAAATCTCACGTTGTTGTATCCATTTCCTTCCCAAACAGCACAAAGTGAGGGTAAAGGAGTAAAAAGAGGACATATGTATAAGAACACAATGCTATCATAATAAAAGAAGACTCAGAAAACAAGATACACTCTTGTGATTAAGAATTTAGAGCAGACTTTGTTTTAAAGACAACATAAGTGTTGGAAACTAAAGGAGATAATCTGATCTCCTTAATTGCAGACTGGCTGGCTGGTTAGGCTGAAGAGGCTTGAAATAGTTCACCTTTAAGGCCAGCAGAAGCACTTAAGCAGCTGTCAGGATGAACAGCTATGGATATGGGCCTCTTCTGGCTGTTAGCACTCTAGAGAATCCACAGTGCCTAATGCTGTTCTATGGCATAGATGCTCAAATAGATGTTGTCTCCACTCTCAGCTTTAGTACCTGCTTTTATTGTGACCAGCTTAGTCTAACCACTGTCCAAGTGCGCTGATCTTACTGAAGAACTTCTCAGAGCACAGACCTGCCATGTCTGGCATCACTAACTGTATATACAGCAAGGTAAAATACATTCTCCTACAAGAAACATATCCCTCCAAAATGGACACCTACAATCCTAATGCTAGTCTTGAAGGAGAGTACTGCTATCAACATCCTTATAGAGCTGCTATATCCGGGTGCATACTTTGGCCTGCAATATAACTGAATCCATGTTTCAGAAAGGTTGGGTGTCATGGAATTTGTCTTCGTGTGCTCAGACTGCTAAAACAGAATAACATAGACTAGGGGCTTAAACAACAGACATTATTTCTCAGTTCTGAAGGCTGGGAAGTGTAAGAGCAAGGTGCAGCAAGATGTGGTTCTTGATAAGGGCTCCCTTCTCAACTTGCAGACAGTCACCTTCTTGCCATGTCCTCACATGGCAGGGAGAGGAAGCTCCAGTGTCTCTTCTTCTTCTAAGAGAACTAACCCTACCATGTGGGCTCTATCCTCACAACCTCATCTAATCTTAATTACTTCCCAAAGGCCTCACCTCCTAATATCATCACATAGGGGGTTAGGACTTAAGCATACAAATTTCAAGAAGACGCAAACATTCCATCCACAAGAGAGTTCTACTTCATTCAGTCTTTGCAGAGACAAAGCAATCTCATCCTTTACTGTCCTTCTAGGGTTGAGAACAGAAGATGAATTTATATAATCAAGATATTTTAACTCTAAGGGCTTGAGTTAGGCTAAAATTATTTTGGGCAAATATTCCACACAGATCAGCTAATTCAAGTAAGATTTATATCTCTCCCTTCTTGATGCAATTATACCAGAGCTCTCAAATTAAAATGCATAGAAATATGGGTGACAGTCTAAGAACTGAATGCTTGAGTTAGACTGTCTTCATTGATCTTGCAATGTAACAACAGGGCCAGATCACACACAGAAGTGACCACACAAAAAGTTCACATCAAGTCAGGGTTGATCAGTCTCTGGCTTCTCTCCTAAATTTCTAGCCGCAGAAGAGGGAGATAAGAAGGCTATGGAAGTTATGTTTTTGTTTGTTTGCTTTTCAGAGTTTTGGTTTTGTTTCTTTTTGATGAAATTCATTTTACATCTCTTAGAAAATGAATTTGAAAATGAAAGATTGCCCTGTTGGTGTCAGTCATGTCCTCCTTCTCCATAAAGATGCTTCCCAAGGACCAAGGCAGCTGTACTCACCAATACATTCCTGATCTTGGAGCCATCTAAGCAAGCAATTCACAAAGTGAAAAGAGGAATAATATTTTATCATCAATTTACATGTACTGGAAATCTTCTTACTCTTTTCAGGCCTTCAATATTCAACGACGGTTGGCCATTATGGTATTCTATTCTTCAGAAACAGAGGAAATAAATGACTCCCCTTAGAACCAGTATCAGTTCAGTCACTCAGTTGTGTCTGACATTTTGCGACCCCATGGACTGTAGCACGCCAAGTTTCCCTGTCCATCACCAACTCCCGGAGCTTGTAGAACCAGTATAAGATTCAAAATATTTAACAACCAGAACATCACAGGAACTAAAAAATCGAAAAAGATACAGACCTCGGGGCTCAGCTAGTTACTGCAAGTTCCCTGATTCACTAGAACCTAACACTTAGTTGCCAGATTGGAGGGTAGGGGAGCACAGGTAGGTTGAGAAAGCTTCTCTCCCCTTTGTAGGACTGGAAATTATGCAACATCAGTCAAACTAACCTGGCCAACAACTTCAAAACAGCTACACGATACAGTGTTACCACTCCCGCTGGTGGAGGGGAAGGTAACTCAGTTCAGTTCAGTTTAGTTCAGTCACTCAGTCGTGTCCGACTCTTTGCAACCCCATGAATAGCAGCACGCCAGGCCTCCCTGTCCATCAGCAACTCCCGGAGTTCACTCAGACTCACATCCATCGAGTCAGTGATGCTATCCAGCCATCTCATCCTCCGTCGTCCCCTTCTCCTCCTGCCCCCAATCCCTCCCAGCATCAGAGTCTTTTCCAATGAGTCAACTCTTCGCATGAGGTGGCCAAAGTATTGGAGTTTCAGCTTTAGCATCATTCCTTCCAAAGAAATCCCAGGACTGATCTCCTTCAGAATGGACTGGTTGGATCTCCTTACAGTCCAAGGGACTCTCAAGAGTCTTCTCCAACACCACAGTTCAAAAGCATCAATTCTTTGGCGCTCAGCTTTCTTCACAGTCCAACTCTCACATCCATACATGACCACTGGAAAAACCATAGCCTTGACCAGATGGGCCTTTGTTGGCAAAGTAATGTCTCTGTTTTTCAATATGCTATCTAGGTTGGTCATAACTTTCCTTCCGAGAAGTAAGCGTCTTTTAATTTCATGGCTGCAGTCACCATCTGCAGTGATTTTGGAGCCCAAAAAAATAAAGTCTGACACTGTTTCCACTGTTTCCCCATCTATTTCCCATGAAGTGATGGGACCAGATGCCATGATCTTCATTTTCTGAATGTTGTGTTTTAAGCCAACTTTTTCACTCTCCTCTTTCACTTTCATCAAGAGGCTTTTTAGTTCCTCTTCACTTTCTGCCATAAGGGTGGTGTCATCTGCATATCTGAGGTTATTGATGTTTCTCCTGGCAATCTTGATTCCAGCTTGTGTTTCTTCCAGTCCAGCATTTCTCATGATGTACTCTGCATATAAGTTCAATAAGCAGGGTGACAATATGCAGCCTTGACGTACTCCTTTTCCTATTTGGAACCAGTCTGTTGTTCCATTTCCAGTTCTAACTGTTGCTTGCTGACCTGCATACAGCTTTCTTAAGAGGCAGGTCAGGTGGTCTGGTATTCCCATCTCTTTCAGAATTTCCCACGGTTAATTGTGATCCACACAGTCAAAGGCTTTGGCATAGTCAATAAAGCAGAAATAGATGTTTTTCTGGAACTCTCTTGCTTTTTCCATGATCCAGCAGATGTTGGCAATTTGATCTCTGGTTCCTCTGCCTTTTCTAAAACCAGCTTGAACATTTGGAAGTTCATGGTTTACGTATTGAAGCCTGCCTTGGAGAATTTTGAGCATTACTTTACTAGCGTGGGAGATGAATGCAATTGTGTGGTAGTTTGAGCATTCTTTGGCATTGCCTTTCTTTGGGATTGGAATGAAAACTGACCTTTTCCAGTCCTGTGGCCACTGCTGAGTTTTCCAAATTTGCTGGCATATTGA
>NW_024070207.1:43346418-43568056 GCF_014754425.2 Oryx dammah
CAGTCCTGTGGCCACTGCTGAGTTTTCCAAATTTGCTGGCATATTGAGTTCAGCACTCTGCTCTTACCTTTATGCAAATAAGCCCCCAAAGCAATATGTGTAACAAACTCCCCTGGCTGCTGATACACCAACTTCTGCAACTTCTCACACCTTCTAAGGCAAGCACATATCTCCAGAATTTACAGCTGCGTAAGACAACCTTGTTTCTTTTCATAGCACCATCCTTCTCCCAGCACAAAACCTAGCAGTCATCTCTACCACTCCCTCTCCAGATCCCACCCTTGATATCTTTGGTTAACTATTTGCAAGTTGCATTTTAATTTCTTCTCAATACCTTAAGACTATGAAATTCTGACTTGGCATTATAACCACCGTCTTCTTACTATTTATGTACATTATTCATCTTATCAACATTCCTTTCAGAAGCAGGAAATATTTTTATTGATTTTGCTGTAAATCCTATAGTCAGTGCTTCCTTCATATAAGAAAATAATGTGAAACTTGGCTGTCTGGAAGGTCATGAATTTTGGAGCTAAGTCAAAGGCCTAAGTTTTATTTGGTTGTTCCTCTTTAAGAAAAATCAATATTTATAAAAGAGACTTAAAGATTCTTCCACACTTTTAACCACATCATGCATGTTTCTGTGTAGTCTGAATCCAACTTCTTTTGCAACTATAGAATATCCACCAGTTCATAAACATACCCTTCATTTCCTATCTCCATGCTCCTTTGATTTTTGTTACATTTCCAGATTCAGATTTTTTGAGCGCTGTGTCAGATGATGAAACAAACCTTGTACCACCTCATCTCCACCGCACCCCACCGCCTGCCCCTCTGCCAGCCCCTGCCTTGGCCACAACGTGCAGCTTGTAGGATCTTAGTTTCCCGAGTCCTAAACACTGGACTGCCAGAGAATTCCCTGTACCATTTCATGTAATCCTCATAACAAATGCGTCAAGTGATTGGTACCATCATCCCCGTTTTACACATGAGGAAACTGAGGCTTTGAGGCATTTAGTGACTTGCCCTAGGACATGGGCTAGTGAGTGGTGGAGCTTGTACTGGAATTCAAATCTTCAGGCTCAGAGCCTCACGTTTCTTCCCATTACACCACACAACTTCCCTGGGATACTAAGTAGCTTGGACTGCACCCCATTCCAAGTTTTCACCTGTGAAAATGTCTTTTTTTTGGTCTGTTTCAAATATAATACCCTCCATAAAGTTCTTGATCACTCACTCCAAAACTGAGCTCTCCTTACTCAGATTTCTTTAGCATGTTCTCTATTCAGTCCTTTAAGAAACAACTGAGTATCTACTGTGTGCTAGCTTCTATGGTAGGTGCTGCAGAAACAGCAGTGAATGACACAGGAAGGACATTGATTCCATAGATTGTGTACCTTTGCAGTACATACATGTGTGCTCAGTCGTGTCTGACTCTTTGCAACCCCATGGACTGCATGGCTCTGCCATGAAATCCTCTGTCCAGGCTCCTCTGTCCATAGAATTCTCCAGGCAAGAACTACTGGAGTGGGTTGCCATTTCCTCCTTCAGAGAATCTTCCCGACCCAGGGATCCAAACAGCATCTCTTGTGTCTCCTGCATCAGCAGGTGGATTCTTTACCACTTGCGCCACATGGGAACAGTATGTTTGCAGTATGTATCATAAAATCAGAATGACAGTTTTACATTTCATGTTATCGAAAGCCCTTATTTACAGATGAGTAAACTCACACACATGAAGTTAAGTGTCATGCCTTCATAAGCCTCCATCCACACTGCTCATCAGTTTTATCTGTGCCCGTGGCATCTTTTCCCTCACAGGCTCTCAGCAACTTGAGGGCAGAAACTGTGCCTTAGTCATCTCTGTTCATCCTTCAGCATGAGCAAAAGCGTTCCAAAAAAGGGACATGGCAAACAGGAAAGATCTATTACGGACAAAAGAACTAGATCTTTAACATATATAAAGCATGTTACCATTAGACAAAAGAACTTAGATCCCAAATGGAAAAAGAACTAGATCTTTAACATTTATAAAGAATGTCACCATTCAAAGTATTCTCCCACACCATTCATTCCTTAGCAAAGGAGCTTTCATAAATTATGGATGGACACTGCAGAGCCAAGCTTGTGGGGAAGATCACATATTTTAAAAACAGAAAATGTTGTTTTCTATAATAACCTGCAATATTTCATTGTTATCCCCTCTTAATTCAATCCTCACAATTACAAATAGCATATTAATACCTAACTTATCTCAAGGCTACCTACCTATCACCTTCAACCCTGAAGAAAGCACTTAAAATTTAAAAGAATGCAGAAAATTCCTCTGAGCAGCTAAAATCTATCTTACAAAGTATGGGCACTGAAGAAATACACTGCACTGGTTCTTTGGTTTGTTCATTCCATAGGGCCTGAGGGCTCATGCTTTCTGTGTGCAAGTGGCTCACTCTGGGGCTCTTAACTCTTAGTTTGGGCACATTTCTAACAGGTGTCAAATTTACATGTCTCATAGCCACTGAAATGCAGGAAACAGAAGGTGGAAAATGTTGGCCAGAAGGAGGCTATTCTCCCCCATTCTCAGAGTTTATTGGGATGCCAACAGCCACAGGTGTACCTCATAAATGCCCAAGAAAGATGACAATGCAGTCTATGGGTTACGGTTCTTCATTATATTTGTGACATGTGTTACATAAAAATACACTGCGCAGAACTAAGGTTCCTTCTTAGCTGCAAAGGATCAGACTATGGCTGCTGGAAGAGATATTCATTTATCTTTCTGTATTTAAAAGGCAGAATTACCTTTGTGGGAGGGAAGGCACTGTGTTAAAGTGAGCCTGAAATTCCCTCCCCTTATTTTTCAGCTCCTGAACAGACTACCTGGATCATCTTTCACCAGCAGGGGGAGGTTAATACAAGGAAGCTCTAAAAATGTCCAAGTCCTCACCCGAGGGGCTGAGTCATTTTGCAGTGTGGCTGATTGACTCCTGTAAGCAGCACGGTCTAATTTAGAAAGGTCAGGATATCATGTTCAACATTTACTAAGGCAACAAACTTAGGAAAAATGAAAGTGGCAAAAAGGAAACACTCTCAGCAGGACTGGCCCTTACACAATGGCTTCAAGAAGAGCTGAGGGGGAGACTTCGAAACATCTGCACCACTGCCAAGAAATCGTTTTTGCCCTGAACTCACACTTGGTGTATGTTTTTATAGTGAGAGGACATTTACACATCAACTCAAGAGACAGCTGAGTGCTTTCTCTTCGCTGCAATGAAATTGATGATGCAGAGGCATTTGCTGTTGTTTTTCTGCGGAAATCACCATGGGTAACTCCAACTCCTTGGCAGGACCAAGGGGCTGGGCAGAGGGCAGCCAGCTCCCCTCTGCAGCTGCCACTGGACTCCAGCAAAGATGGGCTTGGGGGCCTGGGAAAGAGCATAGCACTGGAGATTCTCCAGGGAGGCTGAATAACGAACTGTGAAGTTACCTTCACCTTAGCACAAAACTGAAGAACCACCACAACCACAGGGAGAAAGGTCAGTCTTTGAAAAATGCACATTCTGCCAAATTGTTTGCACTTCCTGAGAGACAAAGGGTAGCAAATCTGGCGGAAGTCCAGGCTCTAACATGAACCTGCTGTGTGAACAAGTCACATCCCCTCTCGTGGCCTCAGTTCCTCTGTCTGCAAAATAGTCTCTAAAACCATCTCAGTCCTAACAGCCTGGGCTCTAGGATTCAATTGCCAGGTTGAAACTATGTGAGTGGGATTATCTTTTGAAGCTAAGGTTGTTCCATTTCTTTGTTTATTCATCATAAGAAAGATGGGCCAATTATCATAACTGATCAGCCCTCCCTCATGAACTGTGCTCATATTTGGGCAACATTTAACTATATAAAGAACAGGAACCTGCGTTGGCTGGCTGAAGAATGCCTCTCTGGGAAAAAAAAAAACTGTTTTGATTTAGGACAAAGACTATGTTTGGTTATGAAGATGAGCTCCCAGGGCAGAGTCTGAATGGGTTGAACTGAGACCAGCCTAACAGCTAATCTGCTCTCTATAAGAAAAGGGAAGAAATGCAGGTAGCCAGAAAGAAAGGAACTGAAGAGGGAAAGAAAAGAGGTGGAAGGCAGGAGGCAGGGGCCACGTAGCACAATGGAAGGCTGAGTCACACATATAATGGGGGTCTCAAGAATAGCTCCCAGAAGCTGGGCTTGCAGATCAAATTTAACTGGATACCTTGCATTTTAACTTCAGGTGAACAAGGAATAATTTTTAGTATAAGTATGCCCCAAATATTGCTTGGGACATAGTTATAGTAAAAAAAAAAATTCATTGTTTATCTGAAATTCAAATTTAATGGTAGCCTGTATTTTTTTATTGGCTACATCTGGCAATCCTACCAGGGCAGAAATGACAAATACTCTAGGAATTTCAATCTGAGGTTGTTTAGCTGTACTAGCGTGTAATCCCCCTCAAAGATGCCACCTAATCCATAACACAGGTTTGGGTTAGTTAGAAAAAACTAACCCTTCCTCCCAGGACCTAGCTAGGGCACAAGGCTTGGTGAGTGGCTCATGGGCTGAATTTCAGCCTGCATTCCCCTCAATCCTGCCCTTTCCCTGTCTTCAAACCTTTAGCAAAGTCTGCTGCACACAGCCCTAAATCAAAGGTAAGGAGGCACTGAAGCCCTCTGCAACCCTTCCCCCCCCGGCCCCGCCCCCTCCAGGATCTGCATGGAGAAATGCAGGAAAAAAATCTGTCAGGCTTATTTCAAGGGATAAGACACACAGCAAAGATCAAGGATTCAAAAGTGGCCCCAGAGAAGAGGATTCAGAAATGCTGGAGGGATTCTAGGCTGCCCACTTTGCATTGGGTGGGATTAGAGTTGATTATAAAGGACAGGGTACAACCTAAAGATGGGAGAATTTGGGCATATCAATGTGGTTACATAGGAAAAGAAATCCTGACTCAAGACTTTGAGACTGAGGTTAGCTGTTACCTGCTCTGTGAAGCTTTTCCTGATGGCTCCAGGCCCGGGATTCATTCCTTCTTTGTGCGCCCCTGTTCCTGCAACCTACCTCTGTTAAACCACCAGGAAAGAAACAGTCAGAATCCAGAGAAAGAGAGAGTGTGTGTGTGTCTCCCCCTAACTAGATCAGGAGTCTGAAAAAATGATTCTTTGGCAGAAGATTTATCTAGAACTAGTTACTTTTAAGTAAAAGCTCTGAAAACCTAGAAGTTACCTTCTTGTAAGAGACATTTACAAGGTAAATCCCCATTTGTAAGGGTGTCTCCCTCTCCAACCAGGAAGACAAGGAAGACTCTCTCTAGACAACTTTATCAGTAGAGAAGGCAGACGCTTCAATCTGCCCAACCTTACCCTCCTTTACAGGCTTCCCTGATAGCACAGTTGGTAAAGAATCCGCCTGCAATGCAGGAGACCCCGGTTCGATTCCTGGATAGGCAAGATCCCCTGGAGAAGGGATAGGCTACCCACTCCAGTATTCTTGGGCTTCCCTTGTGGCTCAGTTGATAAAGAATCTGCCCGCAATGCGGGAGACCTGGGTTCGATCCCTGGATTGGGAAAATCCCCTGGAAGATCCCCTGGAAAAGGGAAAGGCTACCCACACCAGTATTCTGGCCTGGAGAATTCCATTGAACTGTATAGTCCATGGGGTTGCGAAGAGTCGGACACAACTGAGCAACTTTCACTTACTCACTCTTTCACCCTCCCTTACAAAGCTTTTCCCAGTCACCTCCCTCAACTGACTCCAATTACCAACATCACCTTCTGTCTTTAGCTGGAGATGGTAGATGATATTTAAGGTGGTGACTTGGGCCTTTGGAGGAGTTACTCAGTTTTCCTGGGTCTCTCCCACGTATATTAAAGGGATACATGTCATTAAATTTGCTTTCTCCTATTACTTGGTGTTTTATCACTTGGTGGGGAGATGGGGGGCAGAGGGTGGGTGGGTACTCAGCCAAGGGATATTTTTACCTGCCTACAAGTTCTTTGAAAGCAAAGACTGATTTATTAACTTATTAATTTTAAAGCCACAGTAACTGGCACATATTAGCCACTGGGATACATTTATGGGAAAGAGAAAAGATGTTCTGAGTTTGAAATGAGGGCTATAGGGCAGTATAAGAATGTCTTTGTGTATATTAGGGATTATTCTCCATGTCCATAGCATAACAAGAGGAGAGGCATCTGAAATGCAAGGCTAGGGAAGTAAGCTAGCCAAAAGCAAGAATGGAAGGCACCAAGTAATCAGTCTCTGATGTGGGCTTCCAAAAATAGAAACAATTTTTATTTACTTTAGTCAGTTTAGCATGGTCCTATCTCTCAAGGTCCCTTGCAGATGGAGGTCCTGCTTTTCATGACTTTGAATCCTAAGTACAGGGGAAGCCATAGTATGACCTAGCTGGTAGGGGAACACACAATTCACATTGTAATGCTTTGCTGATGGCCATTCCCATTTTCTGGGAACCTGCACAAGAAAATGGAGCCCCCAAAGCCCCAAACTGCCCATTCATAGGAGACTCTGAAGTATATGCTTTGATTCAATGTTCAACTTTACCTTTAAGGTGGGAGAGACACAATTGACTCTTGAATGCCCTGCTAATTCAGTCCTGTTGACTAATCGCCTTGGGTTAATTTTGGAAATGCTGGAACTCTCTGAACTCTCATATGAAAGAATTGTAAATAGAAATCTGGAGAGGAGAAAGAAGGACAGGTCAAGTCTCAGAATAATATTGGTAATAGTGATGATGAGAATTTCCATGCCCTACAAAATCACACAGACATGTCATTCTCTGTCTTTAGGGCATGTTTGACTCTAAGGAAGAAACACATCCCTTTTTCCAAGGTGAGGCCCACCCTAATTGGCACTTTTGTGCCCATCCCCCTTCTAGGACTTTACCCTGTTGATTCTTGTTTTTTCTCACCCTCCTCCTTTCCCCTTTACAATTCCTTTCCTCTGGCACCCTTCTCTTGCCCTACACACATGCTCAGTTCTCTCCCAAGTGGAAAACACTTTTCCACTTCTCTGTTCCTTTCCAAGCAAACATGACTTGTCTTCACCCAGTTCTCCTCTCCTCCGAGATACGTAACAGTCCATACTGCCCACTCCTTATGGTTAGGAAAGCTCATGTGACTCGTTCTGGCCAATGAATTGTGAAAGGAGGTAACACATCACTTGCTTAGAAGAACAAACATATAAATAAAATGTCCATGCACTTTTTCCTTGAAGGAGCAGCTGACCTCACGTTCTAGAAAGTATAGCAGCAAGATGATTAAAGGCTTTTTCAGCCTGACTTAAACAGAGACCTCTCCCCTAGCTTATAATCATCAGACAGCAGGAGTAGGAAATCAGCATTCCTCACTGACAGAGAGTTAAAAACACTGAGGTTTGGGGCTGTTAGTTCAATCTTTTCTAATCAATCCTGATCAACAGTCTTTTTTTCTCTCTCGCTTCTACTTTACCACCAGTTCCCTTCAATAAAAGTTGAGCATGCGGTTCTAAAATCTACCTGTGTATGAGAAACACGTAGAGAGCTTTTAAGAAAGCAGAGTTCTAAACCTACCCCACACCCAAGGAGTCTGAATATAATTTGGGGTTGAGGCTTAGAAATCCAGTTTTTTATTGTCTCCCCAGCTGATTCTGAGGCAGCCAACCTGTCCCACTCCTCAGACACATCTGAGTACCACAGTCTCCACTCCTCCCTCCCGTTTACACATCATCTGCTTTCCTCATCCCCCACCCCTTACCACAGACCATGTCAGACCTCCATGACCTCCTCATGACAAAACCACTCAGTCTCTTTCCTATTCATGTTCCTTGTAACATCTGGCACTGTTAACTGCCACTCCCTTTTTTTGAAATTCTTGCCTCCCAAAGTTTCCATGACATGACATTACTGTTGCTCTCCTTCTAGCTCTATAATAACCAATATATTTTTGGGTCTTCCTATTTCCTGTTTTCTTTCATTCTGGGTAGATGTGATCTTATGCTTTGAACTTGAGTCCTCTGCTCTTTTCTCCCTTACATATGTTCACCCTCTGTTAGTGTACCAGAGCAACCATAACAAATCCCCACGAACAAGATGGCTGACAGGACAGAAATCTGCCTAATGGTTCTGGAGGCTAGAAGTCTGAGGTCTATGTGTTGGCAGAGTTGGTTTCTTTTGAGGCTATGTGGGAAGGATTTGTTTCAGGCCTCTCTCCTTAGCTTGTAAATGGCCATCTTTTCCTTATATCTCTTTATGATGAAAGAGAAGAAAACATGTTCCTCTACCCTTCTGGGTTCTTTGCTTGGTTTAATAATTAAACTGGCATAAGACAGATTAACCATACAAAAACAAATTTCATGACTCATGTACAAGAGCCCCAAAGATATGATACCTAAGGCAAGTTGGGCAGTTGAAGCTTATATGCCATCCTGAGCTAAGAGATGGGATGGGGATCTGGTGTTTCAGAAAGCAGGAGGGTAATTCACTGGACAATAAGAACAGATGCTTGAAAACGGAAACAGATCCACAGAAACAGAAAACAAACCAAAGGGAAAGGCATGGGGGAGGGATAAATTAGGAGGTTGGGATTAACATGTACACACTAAAATAACCAACAAGGACATACTGTATAGCACAGAGAACTATACTCAATATTTTGTAATAACCTAGAAGGGAAAAGAATCTGAAAAATACATACACATATATATGCATAACTGAATCACTGTGTAGTTCAGAGGAGTAAAAAGCTCCTCCTGAAACTTTTGAAGCCCACTCGTCTTCAGGCTCCAAATAATCCACATGCTAAAGTGACACATTTTGGGGAGACATATTCTGAATCCCTTTGATATCATCTTCCTTCTATATAGGCGAAGGGGACCGAGAAGATATGTCACCCTAAAATATGCCTCTTTAACATGACGATTATCTTGAACTGTTTATTTTTTAAGAAATAACAGATACAGGAGAAGCTCTGAAAGTCAACTAGAAGTTACTCTTTTGTAAGAGAGATTTACAAAAAGAGAAATAAGGGAAACCTCCATTTATAAGTGTGTCTCCCCCTGTATACCAAGAAGAGAATGTCCACATTTCCAGAAAAATCCATGGAGAATGGACTTAAAGCTGCATGATAATGGTATCTTTGTTCCTGGTCACCTCTCATAACTGATTCCCCTGCCCCTAACATTTTCTTCTCTCTTTACCTGGAGATGGTATTTAATGTGATGGCTTGGGCCATCTGGGAGAATTGCTTGGTTTTCCTGGGTATCTCTCATGCATACAGGAGGTATACACATTATTAAACTTGTTTGCTTTTCTCCTGTTACACAGGGTCTTAGCCAAGAACCTAAAAGGATAAAGGGAAAATTATTTTTCCTTCCCTATGTATGCCTGTCTGTATCTGTCCAAATTTCCCCTTTTTATAAGGACACTAGTCATAGTGGTTTAGGACCCACCCTCTTTACCTTATTTTAGCTTGATTGCCTCTATAAAGACCTTATCTCCAAATAAGGGCACATATTCCAAGGTACTGGAAGCTAAGACTTCAACACATGAATTTGGGGAGACAGTTCAACCCAAAACACCCCTTCACTGATTTAATCTGCCAGTGGTTTGAATGATCACTTTGGTCATTGTTATCCATCAGACTTAGCCTTGACCTTGCTCCTAATCACTAGCTCACTAATTTAAAAAAAAAACCATATTGTGAACCTATAACTACTCACTGAACAAAGGACACTGAACAAAGTCATTCTCCATACAGAGCTAACAGAAACTCATTACAAACATAGCTGTAAGGGAAGGTGGTGTGCAGGTAGGGAGCACACAGGAAACCTATGGCAGGGGGTCTGTGCTAGTCTCATTTCACATTTTCAGTAGCATTTGGGGTACCTTTATTCAGATGTTCAACTAGCACAAAGCCAGCATTTTCAAAACCAAACAAATGCCCACTTTCAAATCAATGACCCCAGCTGCTTTCTCAATTTCTATGAGTGATCCTATTCATTTACTCCCCTGGGTTTGAAAGCTTGCTGTCATCTTTGTTTTCTCTCTACCTTATTCCCAACAATCCATCAGTCACCAAGTCAGAGCCAATTCACCTCTCCAGTGTCCATCAGTCCTGTCTCTATTCTTGTCCCAGTGCCACCAGAGTTAAGTCAGACCCACATCATCTCTACTTAGCCCACTGGATTAGCCCAAGTGCCTTCCACATGTCTACACAGTACTATCCAACTAGCATTCTAAGTAATACCTGCTGGTGGCTGGCACTGGAGTCTACCCTAACATATCTTTCCTGCTTCATTTCCTGTCCCTACCCTACTTTACCTGGCATTGTACTTGGAACATGACCTGTGTTTTCCCATCTCTCTCCATGTCTTTATCATCTAAGATAAGACACTCTATATTTAGGGAGAACATGGAATTTGACACCCATCTCTATAACATCCTTACATTAATGAGAAAGTCTTACATGCAATAAGTTCAGTAAATATTTGTTGACTTGTAATGTGTAGTGTTCTGTGTTTCACAAGTGATATTGTATCATTAATCCTCAAATTAACCCTTCAACATGGTACTGTCTTTGGCAGGGGTATACTAATCCCGTTCCCGCCCAAAACCTGCCATTTTTCGTGGTTGTCAGCCCTAGACTAATCTGACTGGGCCAGGAAATGGGGAAAACAGCCATTCTAGAGCTTCAAGAGTCTGCCCCTTGCCCCACAAAGCATGCGGGGACGTGCAGAGGAAGGCTGTGTTCATGAAATTACTTTAGACACCAGTTTTTACCCCTGCCACATTGTTCTCCTCTCTGCTTGCTCCCTTATTCTCATCTGGCTTCCAGCTAGTACAACCCTTCCAGAATGGTGACCTGTTTGACTAACTGTTCAGGTCTTGATTTTCTGGCTTTCCTTCCCAGCTACAGATTGCTTTTTTCTTCCAGATGCAAAACTTTCTGAAGTTCAGTTACAAGACACCATTTGGCTTGGCCCCCAAGACTCATGGCTAGGAAGATCATCCTTCTATTCCATCCCAGGAAGGAACCTACCACTCTGGAGCTGCCTTCCAATTGTGTTCTAGAGGCTGACAGCAGCCACTGAAAACCAATTCCTGTCCTGTCTTGTCTTAGCACAAGCAGTATAGCTTGCATCGATTATTCCTGCAATCCTGGGTCCTGTGGTGGAGGGATGTCAGGACCTAAGTTGATTAGTCTCTCAGCACCACCTCCTCTGTCACCACTGTGTTTGCTGACCACTGAGGGACGGGGCATTGATCTGCCCCATTGTGAGTGGCGTCCCTTATCACCTCCCAGCATAAAGCTCCTTGCTGATACTTTTTCTAGACTGAAAAGAGAAAACGTTATCAGCTTTCCCCCATTCTCACCTGCTGAAAATCTTTTATGTTTCTGAGATGGGTGATAGGAAGGTCTTGTCTAAAGGGCTTCGGGACACTAATCCAGACAAACAGCAGATCTTATATCAATGTGTTTGCTTTGCTTCTCTCTTGACAGTTCCTGAACTAAAAGCACAGGGCTCTGAGCAAAATATTTACTCATCCATTCCACGAATATCTAAGGAGCACCAACTCTGCGCTAAGTGCTGGGAATCCAGAAGCTGCTTGCCTCGAGTAGTTCCCAGTGCAGTAGGGAAGAAAGAGCCAAACAGATCAACTCCTTTTTTTATTATGATCATGCAAGGCAAGCATTTTCTCACATTTGGGAGGCCACTGTTCAACCTTTTCTCATCCGTTTCTTTTTTTTTCCCTTGCAAAATAAAATGAGAGCTTTGCTTAGGGAATTATCATGTGGATCCAGAGGGCAGAAGGGAAAACATTTTCATGGCAGTGACTTACTACAGCCTTTTCTTCGCAGAGATTATTCAGCCCCAGACAATAATTTCATTCACTTGAGGGTTTGCTTCATTTCTTCTTTCCTTCATCTTATGGATATCATATCATCAGGTAACATGAACTTGAAAACATCCCACGTCCACAAAGAGATCATTTCCACACATGGAGACCAGAACAGAGGTAGAGGGGAGGCCATGCTGCTAAAGAGACACAAGAGGCTAGGCCTGGAAGATGGGGAGTGGGGCTTAGAGCCAGATCCGAAGGACTTGGGTAGGAGGCAGGGGATGAGTCAGGCTAGGAGGACCATGCTGGATGAGGGCTTCGTCCCAGGCAGACCTGAGAGTGGGAACGATGGCAGGAGGGGAGAACCTGGCACCTAGGGATTACTGGACCATCAGCAAGGAATGGGAGATGAAGCTGCCATGTGCAGAGTCAAGTCACCAGTGGGCTATTGTCACTTGCTCTGCCAACAGGAACAACAAAGGATCTGCAAACTATCTACCTCTGGTCTCTGGGAAATCTCTTCAGGGACTTTGGGAACGATTTCTCCTCACGTTGCTATGAAGAATTTCCCTTTCTCCTCTAACTGGATAATGATGTAGCCCAAGTATCCTGGGTGCCCCTGTCATGTGGGTGCCTCTTGAAGTCATTGCAGATATTTGAAAGGACGGTGAAAGTCAATGGATCTCCTTTGAAAAGACAGAGGCCTTCAGCAGCCACCAGGGCCCTTTTGTGAATGTGAATCAACAATTGTCCAATTGCCAGAGACACCCGGAGGACAAGCTCGCAGCCTGGACCAGACAACACAGGAGGTGTGTAGTAATCAAAGGAAGGTCTCATAAGCAAGAGTGAAAAGTTAAGGGAGGGAGGAGACATGCCACATGGATGGACGATGAGCTGACAACAGAGCTCGGCATGGCACCTTGAAGATGGTGAAAACTGTGGTCCAGGGCTGAGGAGAGCCAGAGAGGAGTCTGGTCAGATATCTGTGCAGAAGGAATAGTCAATGGACTATCTGGCCCCCTGTAGTGCGTGCTCACTTCCCATGGCTCCTGTAACAAATTACCACAAACTTAAAACAACAGAAATTTTCTCACAATTCTCTAAGTTCAAAATCAAGGTGTCAGTAGGTATATGTGCCCCTCCCAGGAGGACCTAGGGTGAATGCTTCCTTGCCTCTTCTGGTTCCTTATGACTGGCAGCATGCCTTCGTTTATGGCCAAATTCCACTTCAGCTTCATGGCTTTTTTGTCTGCGTCTGTACCTTCTGCTCTTCTGTCTTTCATAAAGAGACTTGTCACTGGATTTTACAGCCCATCTGAACAGTCCAGGACGATCTCATCTTGAGACCCTTAAGTTAATTACATCTGCACTCTCTTTCCAAATAAGGTCCCGTTCACAGGCTCCAAAGACTAGGAAACTTACATATATTGGCAGGGAGGTGGGGGGGAGGAGGGGGAAGGGTGCCACCATTCAGGCCACTACAACAGCATTTACAAGGGGTAAAGAGGTACCCTCTCTTTTTCTGATTATAAAGTTAATACACGTTCATTATCATTGTAGAGAACATTTTAAAAGCACAAAGGAAAAGAAAATCCATCTTTAATTCTACAACCCAGAAACAACCATTGTTAACAATTTGAGAAATTATATTCCAGACTTCTCTGGATATTTGTACACATTTTATGAAGCTCCTAGTGGACTATCATATAATCTGCTTTTTCTCTAATTATTGATATAGTGTAAATATCATTCCATGTCATTCAATCCCTTTTCTACAACATGGCTATCACTTAGCTGCATCAAAGTTTCATTAACCAGTTCTGTTCTGTTTGATGCTTGAAATATTCCCAAGTTTTCAGTGTTATAAGTAACATTGAGATGAGAACATGCATGTCAGGGTATTTCAAGACAACTTGGACCTATAAAAGGGATGACACAAAAGGATACTGATTGTGTACACCCTACCTTCTCTGAGTCTTATAGTAGAGTGTAAACTGGACTGCACTGAATCAGGCCAGGGTTAGGCCAAGGATTTGGCCCAGAGTTGAGAATCACTTTACTACTCCTTCTCTTTCTTAGAAAAATGCCTCATTATTCAGCTTCATCTCCTGCCACTCTCTGCCTTGTGTTTTTTATTTGCAAGGGGGTGGGGGCGGTAACACAACTGTTGCCTCTTTTTAAATCTTGTATTTTATTAATGCTTGCCAGCTTTCTTAGCCAAGCCAACCTTCTTACTCAATGAAGTATAAATACAGTTTTTTATTTTAAGCTCCCTGAATAGCACTAGAAAAATCTACCATGATTTTTTCCTCTCTACACCTGCCCTGAGAAATATTTCTCTCTAGACTAGAATAAATGGAGGGTAGGGGTGGGGCCGTGGGTAAACTGAGTAAATATGGAGTTGTACAGCTAGAAAAGATAGTCCTCAGACTGATGTGAAACAGAAGCTTATGTTTGAATTACAACAAAATCAATGCAAACCCACCTCAGAGTCACATATAATAAGGAATACAAAGAGCCTTTCGATTGTTCATTAAAGAAAATTAGTGTTTGCTGAGGAAGCCCATTCTTCTACACAGCCAGCTGAATGACATTTGTGAAATGACACAGGAACCAACAAGTTCCGATCTACCTACATTTGTGATTTCTAGGATTACTGCCATAGAATTTTGGCCCATGAAGTGAATGTTCTTTCTGGTTTGGCCTTCTGCATTCTTAAAGTGACAAACTGCTTTTCTTAAAATGTCAGTCTTGCTGTTATCTCTGCATCTGTGAAGCACAAGTGGACAATTCTGATAATGAAATCACAGAAATGACAGTAATACACAGCCCTCGTGCCTACAGTTTCAAACAATATGTTGAAAGTGCATTTTCATCACTCATTCGGGTTGGCTCCAGTAGTGATTTACAAAAAAGAATTTTTTATGCAGTCCTGGCAGACGGGGTTGTTGAGAACTTGATAAAAACACAATTCAATCCAAACAATCAACTCATTAAGAGCAGCTTCTGTCATCCTACAGACTCATGCAGCTCACTGCTTTCCACGATGAGCCTTGACACAACAGCACAAACACTGAGCCCTCGGATAGGCCAAGAATGCTCTATTAGATTTTTCCCATTCAGTCATTCCTTCATTCTTGAAATAGTTAATATGTCTACCATCAATCATCTTAAAATCTAATGAGACAATGTACCCATGAGAGTGGCCAGCCTGCTAAGTACAGTAGAAAAGTCAGTGCAGAGAAGGGACAAACACCTACCCTGCTAAATCACCTTCAGGGGCTAACTTCCAGGGTCCTACCATCTGGCTTGGTACACTGGCTGACCACTCAACCTCTAAGTTCTTCCCAGCTTGACTACAGAGCTAACATTTAGTTTTTATTAATGTTGTGCTTAGTTGTATGACATATTTTACATGCATCATCTCATAATCCTCACAACTACTATATGAGGTAGATACAAATTCTATTTCATGAGTATAGAGAAGAGGAATAAAATTACCCAAGAATTTGAGCCCAGCTTGGCTTAACTCTTGGAGAACAAAATGGCAACCCACTCCAGTATTCTTGCCTGGAGAATTCCATGGAAAGAGGAGCCTGGCAGGCTATAGTCCATGGGGTCACAAACAGTCAGGGCTGAGCGACTAACACTTGGCCTAGATCTAGAGCTCTGGTTTATTCCATCTCACCATCCTCACTCTCAAATTTTATTCCATCTCACTCTCTAATTTTAAAAAGGAAAGTGGCTAACAGGGTTAAAAAGTGCAGATGGGTCAATCAGAGTGTGTAAGAAGGGGCCTTTGGCTTTGAGCATCAGGAAATCATATTTGTGGTCATTGTACTGGGGCTTTCAAATAACAAAGTGCCACAAACTGGGTGGTTTAAACAACAGACATGCATTGTCTCATAGTTCTGGAGCCTGGAAGTCAGAGATCAAAGCATTGGCAGGGTCTGTTCTTTCTGAGGGCTGTGAGGGAAAATTTCTTCCATGTCCCTTTCCAAACTTCTGGTAGCTTCCAGGGTTCCTTGGCTTATAGATGGTATTCCTCTGGATCTTCACATAGTCTTTCCTCTGTACATGTCTGTCTCTGTGGCCAAATTTCCCCTGTTTATAAGGATACCAGTCATATGGGATTAGGACCCACCTTAATGATGTCATTTTAACTTGATCACCCCCTGTACTCTATTTCACATTTTGAAATGTAGAGAAATATTAAATCACTATGTTGTGTAACAGGAACTACATAGAGTTGTAGGTCAAAAGTAAAAGTGAAAGTGTTAGTCATTTGGTTGTGTTCAACTCTTTGTGACTCCATAGACTGTAGCCCACCAGGCTCCTCTGTCCATAGGATTTTCCAGGCAAGAATACTGGAGTGGGTTGCCATTCCCTTCTCCAGGAGATCTTCCTGACCCAGGGATAGAACCCAGGTCTTCTGCATTGCAGGCAGAGTCTTCACTGCTTGAGCCACCAGGGAAGCCCTCATGCCTCAAAAACAGAAATCATAGAAAAAGAGGTCAGATTTGTGGTGACCAGAGGCAGGGAGTAGAGAGAGGGGAACTGGATGAAGGCAGTGAAAAGGTAACTATCAGTTGTAAGATAAAAAAGTATTATACTATGAATATAATGCTCAACATGATAAGGATGATTAACACTGTTGTGTGTTATATACAAAAGTTGTTAGTCAATACTAAGGGTTCTCATCACAAGGAAAAATATTTTTTCTATTTACTTCATTTTGTATCTATATGAGATGATAGATGGTCTCTAAACTTACTGTCGTATCATTTCATGACATATGTGAGTCAAATCTTTATGCTGTATACCTTAAACTTATACAGTATTGAATGTCTATTATAGCTCAATAAAACTGGAAGAAAAACCAAGTCCTATTCTGAGATGCTGAGGTTAAGACTTCAACATACTTATTTTGGGGAGGGGACTCTTAAACCCACAGCACCCATGGAAAGCACAATTTCAGCTCAGTAGTAACTACAGAAGGTGGACAGAAAGAGCATAAAGGCTAGGACTTGATAAGGTCAAGAGAATTGCCTGGGAGCTAGAAGAGGCCTGAGAATGTCCTCCATGTGAGAGAAAGACCCCCGGTGAAAAGGAAGTTTTCAAGAACTATGGACAGAAGATAACCAATGGGCAGAGTCAGGCAGGAAATGGGAGGGGGCATAAATCGTCAAAAAGATGGTAGCCAGTAACTTTTGAAACAAAGGAGAAAGGGAAAAAAGATTTAAATAACTGATACTGGTGTGCAGTTTTGGAGACACCTTTAGCATCTCAGTCTAAACCTCAGCCCAAAGTCTCCAGAACCCTGCTTCACATTTCTTCAGTAACTTGCAATTATAGGTTTGTAACTTAGATCAGCTTTATTTGTAGTGCTATAATTCTCCACTACTGCTTTGCACTTGATACAAAGTATCACAGGATCTATCTCACAGTTATTTCTAGAAAATGTTTGAATGATTAAGTAAATAAATAAACACATAGATATGAGAAGACAGTCTGGTAAGGAACAATCAGGTCTTGACACTACTTAACCTGCACTCCACCTGGCACTCAGCAGGCTGAGGTAAAGAGGCTGAGGTCTGTGGGCCCTAGACGGGAGCAGGTGTCCATCCAGGGTGTGGATGAGCCCACAGTGGCACCAAGACATGGGACCCTCAGAGAACACAGTTCCAAAACCTCTTCAGGTCCTGCCAGGGTGAGGAGCAGTGAAGCGTGGCCCCAAGGACCTTATCATGTAACAGGCAGCTTGAACAAAAAGGATGCCTTATCACCTAAACCTTCAGTATTTCAACCCAGTTGTCAGAATCTGAAGCTACCTGAGAAGGCACAAGTCCTACAAGTCAGTGCACAACAGGCATTTTTGAAACTGCTGACCCACCAGCCCCTAGAGCTCCAGGGGTTTCAGCAGTGCTTCATGGACTCAGCCCTGGTGCTGCTGACCTGGCATGTGGCAAAGCATGGCTTTCGTCATCTCACCATGTTCCTCTTAGTAAATGAAGAAAGTCCATTAGAGAATGCTGAAATGCGTTCCCCAAAATCTTCCAGCAAATCAGTGCAAGGGTGTAGAATGTGATGGAGAGCCCCCAGGGTGCCCAGCTAGTCTCCTAACCATGAACTACAATGGCCTTAAGAAGAGACTACAACACAGAAGACAAGTATGGCAGCACTATAAGTATTTCTCCTTCACAATTTTTCTTGGACTCATACACATAGTATATATTTATGGAAAGAGTTTATTAATAGCCTACCTGTCTAAAAGCATGATTCCTTCCATATAAAATGTGACATCTTATCATTGAGTGCATACTCTATACTCTTTATTCTTTCACTAATTTGACAGTTCTCCTTTGAAATAAAAAGCTCTCATAAGCCAGCACCCTTCGTGTGTGTGTGTGTGTGTGTGTGTGTGTGTGTAATAACCAAGAGAATATTTTAGTATTTAAAGCTACAGGGGCCTAAATTTGATAAGCCTATCCCAAAAAGAAAATGAAGGTTTCAGAAAATCTGACAGGTCCAAAAATTAAGCCTGCTCCCTTTGAAGTATGATTCACAGAAACTGATTTTTGAAACTTTACATCAAATTTTTAAAATGATGATGTAGTCCAGCTGCTACAGTGCTTGTTTATAATTCTAACGTTTTATTTTCAAAGTAGGGTTCACCTGCAGAAACAGGCTGCAGAAACAATGCCCATGGGCTAATCTGGTGAGGCCATTCACTGCTCTGCTTTCTTTTTTCTCTTTCGTCTCCTCCTCTGGGGAGCTGAGAGGCAATTAGAGCTGTCTCTATGCACTCTGGCTTACTGTGGAAGAGCTCAATTCACAAAGTCCAACTGTTGCTTGCTCACGCCAATTAAAGGGCTCTGTGCTTAAATCTGCTCCAGGCCATCTTTTAGAAATGAGTCTTTCCGACCAAAATTCTCAGATGGGGAAAGGCACTGAAAATTAATTAGTCTTATTCCTAGGTACCAACAAGGATGCTGCAGCGCCACTGTGCTCCAGGAGGGCTCACCTGGGACTTGAAGGGATACTCAGAATGCGCACCTGCTCACCAATTTTCTAAATTGATTCTTACAAATGACAGATGCTGGCAGGCAAGTTCAGGGAAGGTAAAAGCCAAAGAGCAAAGAACCAAAAGTTGAGCTGAGTATTCAATTCACAATACATGTGGCCTTAACCTTCTGCCTCAGAAGAGATCTATGTCTCAAGAATAGCTCTTCAAACAAACAGGAATATGGAATCAGCCACCATGCTGTCACTGGTGACATGACATGTAATGGTCACCGAGGGGAAATACAGCTCCTGGGTCCTCTTTTGTGTGACCTACTGTTGTATGTCAGAATAAACAATGTCAAATGTTCAAATGGTTAGTCTCTCTTGCCTCATGCTGACATTTCCATTTCTCTCGTACCACACCCTAGACCCCAAATGAAAAAAAAAAAGAAACGGGCAAAGCACTAAACTGACCCGTCATGATGGGATAATACAACAGTGTCTTCGCTGTCACATGCTGCACTCACTGGAACAAAGAGTGGTTCCATTGCAATATTTTCTTTGACACATCTGTCCCTGCCCAATATCTTTGCCATCTTGTACCAATCCCCTTGCAAGGGACTTATATCTGAGTCAACTTTAAAAATAAGTGAGGAGGCCCCTTACATACAGTTGACTCTGTGAAGCCCCTCCAACTGAGGGAGGAAGCAAACTTGGGGTCTCTCAGACCACCTACCTGCATCTCTATTTTAGTCACTTTCACTAGCTCTTTCACATCTCTCTCTCCTTTAAATGTTAAAAGACTGCAGGGCCCAGTCTTTGGGCATTTTTCTCTATACTTACTCCCTTCATGATCTCATCATGTTCTCTGTCTTTAAATTCCATCTCTATGCAGGCAGCTCTCCAATGCCCATATATGTATCTTCTGAAGCCCAGATGTGTCCAGCTGCCTTCTCAATAACTCCCCCTGAATATCTAACAGGTATCTCAAATTTAACATGTCCAAAACCAAAGCCCAGACTTCCCCTGAAACCTGCTCCTCCTCAATATTCCCCATTGAAGTTAGTAACAACCCCCACCCTTCTAGTTGTTCAGGTCAAATCCTTCAAGTCATCCTAACTCCTCTCATTCTTTCATATCTACACATAATCTGTTGTTGTTCAGTTGCTCAGTCATGTCCAACTCTTTGCAACCCCATGGATTGCAGCACGCCAGGCCTCCCTGTCCATCACCAGCTCAAACTCATGGAGTCAGTGATGCCATCCAACCATCTTGTCCTTTGTCATCTCCTCCTCCTCCTGCCTTCAGTCTGTCCCAGCATCAGGGTCTTTTCCAATGAGTCAGCTCTTTGCATCAGGTGGCCAAAGCACTGGAGCTTCAGCTTCAGCATCCATCCTTCCAATGAATATTCAGGGGTGAATTCCTTTAGGATGGACTGGTTTGATCTCCATGCAGTCCAAGGGGCTCTCAAGAGTCTTCTCCAACACCACAGTTCAAAAGCATCAATTATTCAGCGCGCAGCCATCTGTAAGAAAATCTTATTGGCAACAGCTTCTGACTACACTTAGAACACCATCATCTCTCACCTCTGCCCCTGTTGCCACCTGTTCCAGCCCCTAGCATCTCTGCCTTAGGGTGCTGCAGCAGCCTCCTCACTGGTCCACTTCTGCCCTTGCTACTTAACATTGGTTTTCAACACAGTGGGCATGGTGATCCATTAAACACATGTCAGATCAGATCACTTCCCTACTGTCTCCCAACAGTCCTCCATGACATCTTCAGGCCTCCAGCCAGGTTCTGCCTCCCTTACTCAATTCCAGTCACCTGGCATTTCACAGACCTAGCTACGCACAGGTCCATCTGAGGGTCTTTGCACTTGGATGCTCTTGCTTTGCCTAGAATGTTCTTTCTTCAGATGTCTGCATGCATTATTCTCTCAGCTCCTTCAAATCTTCATTCAAATGGCACCTTGTCAGTGAGGCCTTTTCTTGCCACCCAATTCCAAATGGCA
This sequence comes from Oryx dammah, assembly GCF_014754425.2. Taxonomy (NCBI): domain Eukaryota; kingdom Metazoa; phylum Chordata; class Mammalia; order Artiodactyla; family Bovidae; genus Oryx; species Oryx dammah. Next base: position 43,367,289 of record NW_024070207.1, read on the forward strand.
CCCTCTCCCACACACCACAGGTGTGTTCCCTGTCCGCCTGTGCTCCCTGATTCTACTCACAGCACTCATCACCGAGTTACTCTACATTTTCTTTAGTGTTTAATTCTGTCTCCTCTGACACTGAAGTGCAGAGTCTATGAGATCAGAGATTTTCTTCCTGTCTTGTTCTCTGCTTTATCCATAGGACACAGAACAGTACCTAGCACGCAGTGGGTATTCAGTAAATATTCTTTGAATAAATGAGTTAAAATCCCAAATCAACTAGTCAACTCAGAATAAAAATAACGCAAATATATTAAAGTAGCTATACACTAAATAAAATGTTCACTCCAGGCAATTATTTGGGAACTCTGTGTGTGTGTGTGTGTGTGTGTGTGTGTGTGTGTGTGTGTGTGTATACATAGAGACAGACAGAGAACCTACATTAGTTAGCAATAAAGCAATAGAGACAGGAATGGGGGTGGAGTGGCAGAGCAGAGGTGCTCCCAGGCCCTGGGGCATCGCCAAGGCCAATTTTGTAGGCCTAATGCTTTATAAAAATAACTTGCAAAGCTTATGACGAAGTACTATTGACAATTCAATTAGCCACACAAAAAAGGCAAATTCATCTAACCCCTGGCTGAAAACTTTTCATTGTGCAACATAAAATGCTATACTCAGTTATAAACAGAATTACCAAGTCCGATTATTTTTTTATCTGAGAGTTCATCATCAATAGAAAAACAAACTAGACTTGATAGAAGGAAAATGACAGATGCTACAGGAGGAAAAGGCAGTTTACTAATGAATTAATAATCATGTTTGTCCTCTCTGCTGTAGACTTTTCCCTGTCTCACCACTCATTTCTGTCATTTGAATGGGAAAGCTATCTTTGCAAGAATTTTTTTTTTTTAAGTCAGGCACTTCATCTCAACCTGCATGTTTTTTAACTTTTGATATTTTTCTTCCCAGACATATTTTACTGTGACAGTATTTCTCAGATGAAAGCAGAGTTCAAGGTAGGTTACTATACACAAATCTAATTAAATATTTGAGAAAATAGGTCTTTTGATCCAGCAAGAATTCAAAAATTTATTTATGTGTTTCCTTTCTGATATACTAAAAACTGAAATGTAAGGGTTTAAGTGATGGCTCAGATGGTAAAGAATCTGCCTGTAATGTGGTAGACCAGGGTTCAATCCCTGGGTCGGGAAGATCCCCTGGAGAAGGGAATAGCTACCCATGCCAGTATTCTTGCCTGGGAAATTCCATGGACAGAGGAGCTTGGTGGGCTACAGTCCATGGGGTCACAAAGAGTCAGACATGACTGAGTGACTAACATTCATTTTCAACTGATGGTTGAACAAATAATAATGACGTTAGACCCAACATAAACTCAGCTTCTGGGATGGCAGAGTGAATAAAGGCAAGAACAGTGGCCAGGACTCAGAGTCTTGGTTTCCATACCTATAAGACAGATATCACCTCTTTCCTCTGCCTAGTTCAAAGGATTACTATGAGACCAAATATGAAAATGAATGGGAGTGGGCTCTGTCAATTGTAAAAATGACTCAGAGAACTTGGAGAAACTGGCTTCTACCATATTCCCAAGATGGGAGAGCAAATGGAATTGTTAAAATGTAGAAACTTTTGTCTTTTAAAGAAAATGAAATGCTTTAAAAAGCAAAAGAACATCGTTGTGTTGAATCACTCAAAAATTCCTTTTATGTTTCATCTGCTATGATGTATTATCTTTGGAGGCAATATGATGCTTCTCTTCTAAAAATGTCACAGCTTTGAGGATAATAATTTAAGAATTTCAGACAAGCCAATGAATTTCTCTTAGAACCTCCTTTTTGAAAAATGACCAAGTATAAATCCTCTACTCTCAATTTGTGTCATAACAATTGATAACCAGAGTGGCTGTCTCACTTATAATTGGCTATATCCTACCAATATGGCTCTTGATTCTAGAATGCAGGGGAGCAGCAACACTTTTACAAAGCCCTGAGACACATATTGAAAGCCAGATACTTATCTAACATTATTTTTGTATATGTCAAAAACCTTATTAATCTAACTTGGGTAGAATAGTAGTCTCCCTGCTTCCTGTATCCATGGGGTCACATTATGCTGTACAATTGCACCTCATTTTCCCTGGGCGCCTCTGCTCATTTGCAGATTCTTACACACAGAGGATGCTAGGTAATTATCATGACTCTCTCCAGTTGAATTCATAAATAGATTAAGTACAGCTTAAGATGTACTTAAGACATACTTCTGCTGCTGAAGTATGATGGTAGTTACTTCATAAATCATCCACTGGTGTAACCCAAATCTCAAAACCATAGAATGAAACGAGTCAAATCCGCACACTGTCAGCTACAAGACTGAGCTCCAGTAAACCTATATAAGTAGGTCAGCCAGTTGTACCTCAACATCCCAGCTCTGTAGCCTCCCCTGACATCTTCTCTTACTCCTTCTATTAAAAGGCAGGCAAAAATATCTGATAATAGGTACAGATTTTAGCCTCCACTCTAGTATGATATACAGTTGACAAGAATCAGAGAGTCAAGAATAAAAGTACCATTAATTTTATCAAGAACCTACAATGTGACCAGCTATTTATATAGACATCATCTCCCTTAATCATGCATTCACTTATTCACAAATAATCTATAAATGTCAGACAACCCCAAATCAGCAAAGCAGACAATGTTCCTACCTTCACGTAGCTTACAACTGAGTTCAAGAAAGAGACGTTAAAAATAATCACACAACTTCAACATTCAGGTAAAATGTAATAAATCAAGGGCAATCAATACTCCTGTTGTAATAGCTAATTAAATATGGATACATTATAAAAATCCTAGTTTAACTGCCTGAGAGAGCTTCAGTAACAACTAGGACTAGATGCTCTAATATTCTAGGGAGTATACAAATATTCCAAGCCCTGCACTACAACAAGAATAAGGGGAGTCCATGAGGCAGAAGAAAGGGACCACAGACAGAAATGTGGAAATGCAGGAAAGAATGAAGAACCCAAGAATGAACTAACATGGATGGACTTAGAGGGCTAAGTGAAATAAGCCAGACAGAGAAAGACAAACACTATATCACCTATATGTGAAATCTAAAAAATACAACAAACTAGTAAATATAATAGAAAACAAGCAGATGCATGGATACAGAGAACAAACTAGTGTTTACCAGTGGGGAGCAGTGTAGGAGTGGGGGAGTGGAAGGCACAAACTACTGGGTGTAAGATATGCTCAGAGATGTATCATACAACATGGGGGATATAGCCAATATATTGTAATAACTGTAAATGGAAAGGAACCTTTAAAAATTGTATTAAAATTTTTAATGTTAAAAAATAAGTAAGATTTTTTAAATGTTAAAAAGAGGTCAATACCTCTTCAATATCTCTATGATGACAAAGAGTTCAATATCATCAATAAGATATCACTATCCTAAAATGGTATATACGTAGTAATATAGCTTTTAAGTTTATTACACATAGCAAAAATCCCGAGAAAACTAAAATGAGAAATAGACAACTCCACGATAATAAAGGAATACTTACCCATCAATATTTTTAATTGAGGTATAGTTCATATACAATGCTGTGTTAATTTCTGCTGTAAAGCAAAGTAACTCAGTTACATATACATATATATATTCTTTTTCACATTCTTTTCCATTATGGTTTATCATAGGATAATGAATATAGTTCCCTGTGCTATACAGTAGGATCTTATTGCCTATCTCCAACAGTTGATAGACCAGGCAGACAAAAATATCAGTATACACATAAAAGTTCTGAAGAGAACAATTAACAAAGGCTATGCAATATTTATTTACAGAGCTCTGCATCCAAAAGAGCCAGAATTCACATTTTTAAGGGCATCTGGAAGTTATTAAAATCTACTATATGCTGAGCCTAGTCATGTATGGATGTGAGAATTGGACTATAAAGAAAGGTGAGCACTGAAGAATGATGCTTTTGAACTGTGGTGTTGGAGAAGACTCTTAAGAGTCCCATGGACTGCAAGGAGATCCAACAAGTCCATCCTAAAGGAGATCAGTCCTGAATGTTCATTAGAAGGACTGATGTTGAAGCTGAAACTCGAATACTTTGGCCACCTGATGCAAAGAGCTGTCTCATTTGAAAAGACCCTGAGGTTGAGAAAGATTGAAGGCAGGAGGAGAAGGGGACGACTGAGGATTAGATGGTTGGATGCCATTACCAACTCAATGGACATGAGTTTGAATAAACTCCAGGAGTTGGTGATGAACAGGGAGGCCTAGCATGCTGCAGTCCATGGGGTGGCAAAGAGTTGGACATGACTGAGTGACTGAACTGAACTGAACTGCATTGACATGCTGAGCCATGAAGAAAACCTCTATACATTATAAAATATTAAAACCATTCAGAATGCTTTTTAACTAAAATAGAATAGAAATTAATAACAGAAATGTAAACAGAAATTAATAACAGAAATAAATTAATAATAAAAATCAAAAACAGGGGAAAAAAACAACTGAGTGGAAATTACATAATACAAACAAAATAACCATGGCCCATGCATAGTGGTGGTTTAACTATTAAGTCTTTAAGCCTTTGCTCTGCTTCTTTGAGTCTGCTCTGTAACTACTGGTTCAGGAGTCAGCCTGAGACTTCCCTGGTGTTCATACACAGAAATAGGAGATCCCTTTCTCCAACTCTCCCCTCTGGGAATTACACCTCACACTCTAGTCATGATTGTCTGGATTTCTTTCTCTGGTTCTCTTGGGCAGAAAACAGAACCATTTCTATCAGAATAGAAGCTGCCTTTGCTGCCCTGCCTCAGGAAACAACTTGAGTGCCTGCCCTTGGGGCAAAGCTATGAAGAAGGAAACAAATAGCATAAAACTCATGTCCAGGCATATTGCTTCTCTGAATTGCAGGTCTCCTCCACAGTTTGTCTACTTATATTTTTACATCAGAATCCTCAGGTAGCTTTTGTATCTTGTCAAGTAAACAGTTACCCCTTTCAGAAGTTACTGGTCCCATACTGTGATTTTAATTTGCATTTATCTGATGACAGGGAAGCAGGATGACCATAGATTTCTCATCAGAAAATATGAAGAATATAAGATGGTGGAACATGCTTAAAGTGATGGGAAGGAAGAAAGTCACCTAGAATTCTATATCCAGTGAAAATATCCCTTAGGAATGAAGGCAAAATAAATAAATTTGTAGAAAAAGGAGAACTAAGAGGATACATTGCAGTGTTCTTTACACTAAAGGGAAACAGTACTAGGGGAAAACCTGGATCTTCAAGAACAAATGAAAAGCATTAGAAGTGGTTTACTTCTTAAATTCTTTAAATCATACATGATTACTAAAAAAAATATAACATTTTCTTGTCTGATTTTCAATGCAGGTAGATGTGATATATGGCAATTATAAAGGATGAAATGGGGATTAAAGGGATCTATATGGTTAAAAAGTTTCTACATTTACATTAAATGGCATCGTATTAATTCTAAATAGATTGGTAAAGCTTAGCAATGTATGTTTTAATTGCTAGGATAATCACTAAAAACTAATATAAATTATTATAGCCAAAAAGACAATCGATAAAATAGAATACTAAAATATGTTTAAATAATCAACATGAAAGCGGAAAACAGGATACAAACAACAGCCAAAAAGAAACAAGAGACAAACAGGGAACAACAAAATGGTAAGCCTGAATCCGATTCTCAGAATGGTTAAAAAAAACAAAACTGAACTATACACTGCCAACAAGACACAAACTAAGAATAAAACTCTGAAAATACCATGCAAACTGTATTAAGCATAAGATGACGGGAGAGAGAGAGAGGTATAGTGACCATATATATTCTGTTTGCTTGGGATAGTCGTACCTTAGGCCTGTTATGCAGTTTAATAATTAATATCACCTCCTTTCACTCTAGGAAGAGTCCCGGCTGTGAGAAGATATCACATGGTCACCATAGGCAGAATAATGACACAAATTCTAAGATTCAAAAGGTCCAGTGAACTCCAAGCAGGCTACAGGAAAAGAAATTCATGCCTAGACACATAGTAATGAAACTATACAGAGACAGATTTTGAGGTATGTGTGGTGTGGGAGGATGAATTTAAAAGTAGGATAAAAAAGACAAGTCAACTTCAGAGGAATAACCAAATAGATAGCTGACCTCTCAAAATCAGCAACAGAAGCCAAAAGACAATAGGCTATTTCAATGTGTTGAACAAAAAAAACTTTTTTTCCTTTCTGTCCATACCACATGGCTTGAAGGTGTTAGTTCTTGAACCAAGGATCACACCTGGCCCCAGCAGTGAAAGGTCCTAACCACTGAACCACCAGGGAGTACCCCCAAATAACTATCCACCTAGAATTCTACAGGCTACAGAAATATTGTTTCTAAATCAATACAAAACACAGACAACTACAGGCAATAATAATAATAATATTAAAAATAACAAGCATTCAGTTCAGTTCAGTTCAGTCGCTCAGTTGTGTCCAACTCTTTGTGACCCCATGAACTGCAGCATGCTAAGCCTCCATGTCCATCACCAACTTCCAAAGTCCACCCAACCCATGTCCATTGAGTCGGTGATGCCATCCAACCATCTCATCCTCTGTCGTCCCCTTCTCCTCCCGCCTTCAATCTTTCCCAGCATCAGGGTCTTTTCCAATAAGCTAGCTCTTCACATCAGGTGGCCAAAGTACTGGAGTTTCAGCTTCAACATCAGTCCTTAAAATGAACACCCAGGACTGATCTCCTTTAGGAGGGACAGGTTGGATATCCTTGCAGTCCAAGGGACTCGCAAGAGTCTTCTCCAACATCACAGTTCAAAAGCATCAATTCTTTGGCGCTCAGCTTTCCTTATAGTCCAACTCTCACATCCATACATGACTACTGGAAAAACCATAGCCTTGACTAGACGGATCTTTGTTGACAAAGTAATGTCTCTGCTTTTCAATATGCTATCTAGGTTGCTCCTAACTTTCCTTCCAAGGAGTAAGTGTCTTTTAATTTCATGGCTGCAATCACCATCTGCAATGATTTTGGAGCCCAGAAAAATAAAGTCAGCCACTGTTTCCACTGCTTCCCCATCTATTTCCCATGAAGTGATGGGACCAGATGCCATGATCTTCATTTTCTGATGTTGAGCTTTAAGCCAACTTTTTCACTCTCTTCTTTCACTTTCATCAAGAGGCTCTTTAGTTCTGCTTCACTTTCTGCCATAAGGGTGCTGTCATCTGCATATCTGAGGTTATTGATATTTCTCCCGGCAATCTTGATTCCAGCTTGTGCTTCCTCCCACCCAGCGTTTCTCATGATGCACTCTGCATATAAGTTAAATAAGCAAGGTGACAATATACAGCCTCAATATACTCCTTTTCCTATTTGGAACTAGTCTGTTGTTCCATGTCAAGTTCTAACTGTTGCTTCCTGACCTGCATATAGGTTTCTCAAGAGGCAGGTCAGGTGGTCTAGTATTCCCATCTCTTTCAGAATTTTCCACAGTTTATTGTGATCCACACAGTCAAAGGCTTTGGCATAGTCAATAAAGCAGAAATAGGTGTTTTGCTGGAACTCTCTTGCTTTCTCGATGATCCAACGAATGTTGGCAATTTGATCTCTGGTTCCTCTGCCTTTTCTAAAACCAGCTTGAACATCTGGAAGTTCATGGTTCACGTATTGATGAAGCCTGGCTTGGAGAATTTTGAGCATTACTTTACTCGTGTGTGAGATGAGTGCAATTGTGCGGTAGTTTGAGCATTCTTTGGCATTGCCTTTCTTAGGATTAGAATGAAAACTGACCTTTTCCAGTCCTGTGGCTACTGCTGAGTTTTCCAAATTTGCTGGCATATTGTGTGCAGCACTTTCACAGCATCATCTTTCAGGATTTGAAATAGCTCAACTGGAATTCCATCACCTCCGCTAGCTTTGTTCATAGTGATGCTTACTAAGCCCCACTTGACTTCACATTCCAGGATGCCTGGCTCTAGGTGAGTGATCACACCATTGTGATTATCTGGGTCATGAGGATCTTTATTGTACAGTTCTTCTTTGTATTCTTGCCACCTCTTCTTAATATCTTCTGCTTCTGTTAGTTCCCTGCCATTTCTGTCCTTTATCGAGCCCATCTTTGCATGAAATGTTCCCTTGGTATCTCTAATTTTCTTGAAGAGATCTTTAGTCTTTCCCATTCTGTTGTTTTCCTCTATTTTTTTGCATTGATCAGTGAGGAAGGCTTTTTTTTTTAATCTCTTCTTGCTATTCTTTGGAACTCTACATTCAAATGTGTATATATTTCCTTTTCTCCTTTGCTTTTCACTTCCCTTCTTTACACAGCTATTTGTAAGGCCTCCTCAGACAGCCATTTTGCTTTTTTGCATTTCTTCTTCTTGGGGATGGGCTTCATTCCTGTCTCCTGTACAATGTCACAAACCTCCATCCATAGTTCATCAGGTACTCTGTCTGTCAGATCTAGCATTAGTGTATACTTTTACTAAAAAGTATGTACTAATAAAGATTTATTTAAAGTCAAAAGAAAATATACCAGATGGAATATCTGAGGTGTAAAAAAGACTGAAAAATAAAATAATAAAAATGTGGGCAAATATAAATGAACATTAACTATAAAAGCAATAATAATAATGTCTAGTGGTGTTAAAAACAAAAATGAAATGCAATAGATTTTAATACCAAAAAATATATAAGCTTGAGGTGAGGAGGAGAGGACAAAATATAAATGAGTTCCAAAATTCTTACAGTATCTGGGAGTAGCATAAAGGCTTAGACACACTTTAGAATTTGATGTTATTTATGCATGTTATAATTTACAAGCTAACATCTAAATAAATAGAGTATATAACTTTCTAAGTGGCAAAGGGAAAATAATAGAGTGATTAAAAATAACTAACTGAAAGAAAGGCACAGAAGAAAACAAAGAATAATACTATAAAATAATGTTTAATTCTAAATATATTTGTAAATATAAATGAGCTGAATGTTCCAATCAATAGACAAAAATGGTTGGATTGGGTCTTTAAGAAAAAAGCAATCATTTGTGGGTGGTGTTATTGTGATGAAACTGAGATTCAAAAAGATCGATTAATTTGCCCAAGTTTACCCAACCATTAAGTAGCTAAGCTGAAATCTGAATTCAGGTTGTCTAAAGTCCATGTTCTTTTTACTACTACATGCTGCCTTATCATATATGGATTTGGCTGTAATCAAATGTGTAATGTTTGATTTTCTATGCACTAAGTCACAGAGCCACAGCTTAATCTAAGACATGAAAGCCCACTAGTTGTCTTATAAGCATCCATCAGTTGGTAGTCAGACTTTTTGGCCACTAGATGTCCTGATACCCTCATGCACGCACATCTTCACATGTGAGAAACAGAACATAAAATTCTGGTCATAAAATTTCATAACTCACAAGGTTCTCCTCTACAGGATAAAGAGTATGTCATGAAACATTTTCACATTCATTCTTTCATCACTATATATCATGAGATATATAACCATTATCACCCCCAGTTTGTATAGATGAGGAAACTAGGATCCAGCAAGGTGGGGCATCATACCCAAGGTCCCATACAATAACAGATCTACAAACTCAAACCCATGTCTTCTGTCCCAACAGTATGCCTTGAGTTCACTAATACACCAAAAGTTATGAGACCTGTCACTACATGGCATGTGAAAGAGAAACTGTTCCAACTCACACAAAAGGTGTAAGGAAAAAGGCAGTTGCTAGGTGTGATTAGAAAAATCACTCTCTTCCAGTTCTCTCCATGATAACACAACACCTTCATCACATCACAAAGATGGTTGAGTACTCATCTATGTATCATGATCTATAAGCAGTACAAGTTCAGACATGAGCCAAGAAGGACCACTGCAGTGAGCTAGTCGAGGGGAGAAGAAAGCTGTGAATAGGCAAAGGTCTAGTCTCTGAACAGAGTGGTGGACAGTCCACTACACATAGCCCAAAAGCTAATGTGGGGAGCTATGATTCTCAAGTGTGGCCAGCTTCCACAGGGTCAGCACCTGAGAAGTGGAAACTGAGCAGCTGAGGTTGTAAGGGCCAGGTCCAGGCTCCAGAGAAAGAGTGGGTCAAGGATTATAGACTGGTAGAAGATGGTTTAGAGGAACATGGAGAACTGGTGGACCAGGTGGAGAAAAACAAGGCAACAACTCAGTCACATGGCCTGGTTGCATGGGTTCATCTCAAGCAAAGTGGATATAAGCGTGGCAATAAAAGTAGGTCCAGACCCCACCTGATGGTAGGGATGGAATGATTAATATCCTTTCTGCTTCATGGTGGATTGGGGCTGAGTCCATGGGCTGGAGACTGAAGTAGGCAGAGGCTGACAATCAGAGCTATCTATGGGCAGAAAGAATGCTCAGCAGTCTATTGAATAGAAGAAACTAATGTGGTTTCTCCGCAGGGTTTGATATATGGGGTTGGAACAATTCTGTGAAATTCTTTTGTGCCCCTGTAACACAAACTGATCTCTAAAAACCAGTGCGATAACTTTTTAGACACCCCTCCATTGTTTCTTGTGGCTGCTTCTGTTCGAAAAACACAGGAGAGTGTTCTAGCAGATACAAACTTGGAGAGAATGCTGGAAGCTTTGTCTATGAGTGAGGCAAGACACCGAGAGAAGTAAAAAGGATGAGATGAAATTCTGCCAGCAAAGTCGCTGGAGAGCATCCTTGGCATGAGATTCTCTTGCCCAGCTGCATAGACTCGCTCTTTGGGCTTTCATCTTCCAAGTATACTGGTTTGTCTTGCTAACCAGGAGGCCATTTGACAGCAATAATTATATCCCTGGCAGTTCAGATGGTAAAGAATCCACCTGCAATGCAGGAGACCCGGGTTCAATCCCTGGGTCAGGAAGACACTCTGGAGAAGGAAGTGGCAATCCACTCTAGTATTCTTGCCTGGAGAATTCCATGGACAGAGGAGCCTGACCATTCCATGGGGTCACAAAAGAGTTGGACATGACTTAGTGACACTCTTTCACACACTTGTTTTCAGTTGCCCAGTCATGTCCAACTCTTTGTGACCTCAAGGACACACTTAGAGGCACCCAAATGTTCATAGCGGCACTATTTACAATAGCCAAAATGTAGAAGCAACCTAAATGTGCATCAACAGAGAAATGGATAAAAAAGATGTGATATATGTGTGTGTGTGTGTGTGTGTGTGTGTGTGCACACACAATGGAATATTGTGAGTGAAGTCATTCAGTCGTGTCCGACTCTTTGTGACCCCATGGACTGTAGCCCACCAGGCTCCTCCGTCCCTGGGATTCTCCAGGCAAGAATACTGGAGTGGGCTGCCATTTCCTTCTCCAGGGCATCTTCCCGACCCAGGGATTGTGCCCAGGTCTCCTGCACTGCAGGCAGACATTTTAACCTCTGAGCCACCAGGGACTGGCCTATTACTCAGCCATAAAAAAGAAAAATAATGCCATTTGCAGCATGGACTTAGAGATTATCATACTAAGTGAACTAAAACAAAGATCATATGATATCACTTATATGTGAATCTGAAGAAATGATACAAATGAACTTATTTACAAAATAGAAATATACTCTCAATAGACATAGAAAACAAACTTGTAGTTACCAAAAGGAAAAGAAGGGGATGAATAAATTAGGAGATTGGGATTAAAAGATACACATTACTATATATAAAACAGATAAACAAGTGCTACTGTATAGCATAGGAAGCTATTGCAAAAATATAAGAGAATATAAAAAAGAATATATGTGTTTATATATGTATAATCAAATCACTTGTATAATTGTACATCTGAAACTGACACAGTATTGTAAATTAACTATATTTTTTAAAAACGTTTTTTAAATACCAATTTAACAATGTTGTCAGGTGAAAAGAGAATAAAGGAGAAAACTTGGAAAAGGCTCTAATATATGGTTCACATTCAGTAAATGAGCATCACTATACAGTTAAAACTGTCTTACTTATGCACAGACCCTGCAGTGAGTTGTTCACACACCCTGTATTCCAGGGAACCTCAACTACATGGAAGGCAGAATAGTGGTGGTTGTAATGCTGGCGACAGCAGCTGCCCTTTATTGATCTATTTATGTATACTGCTCTGCTAAGTAGGTACCTTACATGTATTATCTTATTTAATCCTGACCACAACTTTAAGAAGTAGGCATCAACATAGAAGCCAACCGAAAGGGTTTTGAGATCAGAAAGTGCTAGATTTGAACTGTGGCTCCTCCACTTAATATCTGCATAAGCTTGAACAAGCCTATAGAACCTGTCTGTCATGGAGCATCAATTTCCCCATCTGTAAAACATATCATTCCTACTTCATGGATTGCAAGGATTTAGGGGGAATCACATATATGAAGTTCCTGGCACATGCAGGTGTGCAATGTTAGACTTTCTTCATTTAAATTTAATAATAAAGGGGCAAATGAATGAGTCTGTACATTACCTTATCACTCCTTAAATCTAAAAATGAAACCAAGATTTGTAGGAAGCAATTTAGTAGAGAAAAAAGAATAAAAACCAAACCATCTTGGAAGAAGTGTAGAGTGGGGCGGGGAATGGAAAGAAAGCTAAAAGGAGATTTTTATCTTAGTTTTTTCCAATACTAGTCCTGAAAATAGAGCTATTTTTATTTTAATGATGTGTTATTTCTCAGTTTTACTCACTTGACAACTGCTTCAGTAGTTCTTCATGGAGGTCGTGGTAACTGGAAGAAAGCATATTGTGACATTTGAATAAACCATTTTTAGCAGCTCCTTTTTGGCCAAATAGAGACAATGTAGGTGTCAGGCAGAGTCAGAAATCAATCCAGTGGCTAACTCCATCTTAATGACAACAAGCCACAACTGCCAGTTCCCAGAAAGTTTCTAACTGGCCTTTTCCAGGAAGATACAAGGTGTAGGCCTGTATAGAGCTTTAACAAGTGGCCCCTGCAACAATCTGCCAAGGGCCCAGTGGATACAAACTTATTTCTTCAACACTCCGCCCACCCCTCCTCCACTCCATACCTTTTTCCCCACTCTGACTTCTTTTATCCACTGGGCCCCAACCATTTCAAGTCACCCCTTCAACAGGACAGATAATCTAGTCCATCCAAACGTTCAGCCCCAGCTTCCCTCCTGGCCAAATGTTTCTATCATCTCCCCTTCTGGCTCAAGCTGGTAACTTATAGGGTAGTGCCCTTTGTGGACCAATCTGGCTCCATAGAAGTACTCTGTCCACACAATGCCCCTGCACACAGCTTCCGAAACCTGTTCTGTCACATCTGGTGTAGAGCCCTGGCCTGATAGGGATGATTAAGAGAGGGAACCCAAGAATGATTCCCAGCAACCCAAGAACCATCCCTGCAAAAAGTCTGAACTTGAGGACAAGTAGGATTCTCATGAAATAAATCTTTCTCCTAGGGCCTCTCCATCTCTGTTTCACCCTTCTTCCTGCATTGTACCCATTCTGCTGCTGCTGCTGCTAAGTCACTTCAGTCATGTCTGACTCTGTGAGACCCCATAGACAGCAGCCCACGAGGCTCCCCTGTCCCTGGGATTCTCCAGGCCAGAACACTGGAGTGGGTTGCCATTTCCTTCTCCAATGCATGAAAGTGAAAAGTGAAAGTGAAGTCACTCAGTCGTGTCCAACTCTTAAAGACCCCATGGACTGCAGCCCACCAGGCTCCTCCATCCACGGGATTTTCCAGGCAAGAGTGCTGGAGTGGGGTGCCACTGCCTTCTCCATGTACCCATTCTAGTTCCTCTTTAAGAGCAATCTCCACCACCTAAACCTCATGCCTCCTCTCTAACTCTTGCTAGCACCTAGCCATGTGGATTGGTATTCCCATCAGCCAACACAAGTGGCAGTCACAGAAGAACTATCTCTGAGTCATTACTGAACACACCAGTCTCTTCAGTGCATTCAAATGCTTCAGCACAACACCTATCCTTCCATTTAAGAAAAATGGCTCTTGGCTTCTATAGGCACAACTACAAGGCTCACTCTGAGACTCCCATAGCATTCAAACCAATTATTGATATTTATACTCTTCCTTATTACCAACAGGATTTATATGATATGACTGATTTTTATTTATTTTATTTCATGATAAAATTGTAGGTAAAAAGAAGGTAAAAGGTCAGGAAATCAGAGCAAGGTGGGAAAAAAATGGTAGAAGGTAAAAACAGGGTCAGGAGTCAAGTTAATACACAAAACACCTATTGAAAGTCCAGAATACCTGCCAACAGCATGCCAGTGATAAAATCAGCCAGTGTGAAGGAAGAAAAGCAGCGACAAGATTTACAGTGCCTCCAGGAAATAAGCCAAACAAGAGAAGGACAGGTATTTCTGGTACTAAGACTAGACATTACATTACACAATCTATGAGCAACATGCTTCCTAGTACTGTTTCCTATAGGATCACTTGCTGTAGGCTGATGACTTCAGGTCAAAGCACTTCTAAGGGAGCCAGAGAGATGGGGCCAGCTCTGCAAAGGTCTGGCTTACAAAGGCTTTAGAATTTCTTTAGGAATGGGTAGTTGACGTAACATATGGGCCGTTCTCCATAAATATGATACCAACAACTGAATTTTGGTTTTTGGCTTCAGCAATTCCTAGCAAATGTTCCCTGACAAGTCACTGAAATGGAGCTCCTTTAGACAACCAGCCAAGCACATGCTTTAGCAGTGAGTCCAGCTATAGTAAGTCAAATACTCATGTTAGTTATTTTAAAAACATAAAATAATCATGAAATGTCTAGTCTAGGACAGCATCAATTTCTGGTATACAGTTTAAAATAAATCACAAGTGTGGCTGATAAGTAAATCATAAGGTTTCCCATGATACCCTCCTCCTAGGGGCCACCTTCTTATATAATCCCTTTACCCTGAGTGTGGGCAGGACCAGGGCACAATACAAGCTTAAAGAAGTAAGTAGCCATATTGGGGAAACCCATAAAGCAAGAAACTGTGAGCAATCTCTAGCAGTGAGGGCAGCCAACATAGTGCCAGGGGACCCTCTGTTCTCACACCACCAAGGGAATGAACTCTGACCACCACCCAAGTGAGCCTGAAAGCAGATTCTTCCCCAGTTAAATAACTACACAGTCGGGCTGAGACTTTGACTGTAACCGGCTAAGACCCTAAACAGAGGATTCGGCTAAGGTATGTTCACACTTCTGACCCACAAAAACTGTGAGATAATAAATGTGTTATTTTTAAGCCATTAAATTTGTGGTAATTTGTGGTGCAGAAAAAGGTACTCAATATAAAGGTACTCAATATAAAAAGACAAACTTGTTTGAAAATGTGTGCCAAAATAGCAGTTCATTTCTTAATTATAAAGCAGTTTAATGGTGGGGGCCACCTACCAAAGAGAAAAACCTTTGGCTTTAGAATAAAACAG
This sequence comes from Oryx dammah, assembly GCF_014754425.2. Taxonomy (NCBI): domain Eukaryota; kingdom Metazoa; phylum Chordata; class Mammalia; order Artiodactyla; family Bovidae; genus Oryx; species Oryx dammah. Next base: position 43,382,734 of record NW_024070207.1, read on the forward strand.
AATATCTTTCTGGCTGCAAATAGATAGCAGAGTTACTTAATGATTAAAGTTTCTCCTGGTTTCTGCAAATACAGCCATTTTATCCACACTGGTCATGGCCTTGCTGTGTGCAAGCACTGTTACCAGACTCTGGGAGAGCAAGAACAGGAAGAAAAGCCAAGATCCCATGCCCAGGAAAGCTCACAAGCCACTCTAGGACACCAAACATAAACAAGGGAAATTACTTTCAAGCAAATGCAAACAACAGGTCACTTGTACTAATGCAAATTAAAGATGTAGTGAATTCAATCAGACAAATAATAAGCATCGTTAAATGCATTTCCATTCAGCTTTGGGTGTTTGGGCGCTTACCTTTGATTGTGGATATCCCTGCTGTTCTGAGAGTTCACCTAAAATACAAAGCAGGGATGCCACCACACTGTGCCCATTACCCCCCACTTCTTGCCCTGCACTCTGGATAAAGAACAGGCTCATTCATTCTGATCAATGATGCAAGCTCTGCCTTCCTTCCACTTGTCCTGGAACAGAGGAGATATTCAGGGGAAAAGCTGAAGTTTAATGGACTTTTCTCCTTCCTCAGTGCCACTGTATCTGAGTCCATAAGCGCTAGCAGTTTTCTTTTTTTTTTCTTATTTAATAAAATTAGGCAGAACGAGAAAAAATAAAGCAGATGAAACAACTGACAAAGGATTAATTTCCAAAATATACAAACAGCTTATGCAACCCAATAACAAAAAATAACAGCCCAATCAAAAAGTGGGAAAAAGACCTAAACAGACATTTCTCCAAAGAAGAAATACAGATGGCTAATAAACACATCAAAAGATGCTCAACATCATTCATTATTAGAGAAGTGCAAATCAAAACCACAATGAGATATCACCTCACACCAGTCAGAATGGCCATCATCAGAAAATCTACAAACAATAAATGTTCAAGAGGGTGTGGAGAAAAGGGTACCCTCTTGCACTGTTGGTGGGAATGTAAGTTGATACAGCTACTATGGAAGACAGCATGGAGATTTCTTTAAAAACTAAGAACTACCATATGACCCAACAATCCTACTAGTGAGCATATACCATGAGAAAACCATAACTGAAAAAGACACATGTGCCCCAATGTTCATTGCAGCACTATTTACAATAGCTAGGACATGGAAGCAACCTAGATGTCCATCAACAGATGAATGGATAAAGAAACTGTGGTACATATACAATGGAATATTACATAGCCGTAAAAAGGAACACATTTGAGTCAGTGCTAATGAGGTGAATGAACCTAGAGCCTATTACACAGAGTGAAGTAAGTCAGAAAGAGAAAAACAAGTATTTTATATGAACGCATATATTGGATTCTAAAAAGATAGCAAGAGAATTCCAGAAAAACATCTATTTCTGCTTTATTGACTTTGCCAAAGCCTTTGACTGTGTGGATCACAATAAACTGTGGAAAATTCTGAGAGAGATGGGAATACCAGACCACCTGACCTGCCTCTTGAGAAATCTGTTTGCAGGTCAGGAAGCAACAGTTAGAACTGGACATGGAACCACAGACTGGTTCCAAATAGGAAAAGGAGTACATTGAGGCTGTATATTGTCACCCTGCTTATTTAACTTATATGCAGAGTACATCATGAGAAACGCTGGACTGGAAGAAGCACAAGCTGGAATCAAGATTGCCGGGAGAAATATCAATAACCTCAGATATGCAGATGACACCACCCTTATGGCAGAAAGTGAAGAGGAACTAAAAAGCCTCTTGATGAAAGTAAAAGAGGAGAGTGAAAAAGTTGGCTTAAAACTCAACATTCAGAAAACGAAGATCATGGTGTCTGATCCAATCACTTCATGGGAAATAGATGGGGAAACAGTGGAAACAGTGTCAGACTTTATCTTCTTGGGCTCCAAAATCACTGCAGATGGTGATTGCAGCCATGAAATTAAAAGACGCTTACTCCTTGGAAGAAAAGTTATGAGCAACCTAGATAGCATATTCAAAAGCAGAGACATTACTTTGCTAACAAAGTTCCGTCTAGTCAAGGCTATGATTTTTCCAGTAGTCATGTATGGATGTGAGAGTTGGACTGTGAAGAAGGCTGAGTGCCGAAGAATTGATGCTTTTGAACTGTGGTGTTGGAGAAGACTCTTGAGAGTCCCTTGGACTGCAAGGAGATCCAACCAGTCCATTCTGAAGGAGATCAGCCCTGGGATTTCTTTGGAAGGAATGATGCTAAAGCTGAAACTCCAGTACTTTGGCCACCTCATGCGAAGAGTTGACTCATTGGAAAAGATTCTGAAGCTAGGAGGGATTGGGGGCAGGAGGAGAAGGGGATGACAGAGGATGAGATGGCTGGATGGCATCACTGACTCGATGGACGTGAGTCTGAGTGAACTCCGGGAGTTGGTGATGGACAGGGAGGCCTGGCATGCTGCGATTCATGGGGTTGCAAAGAGTCGGACACGACTGAGTGACTGAACTGAACTGAACTGAAAAAGATAGTACTGATGAACCTATTTGCAGGGCAGCAATGGAGATGCAGACAAAGAACAGACTTATGGACGTGGGGGGTGGTAGGAAGGAGAGGGTGGGACGAATGAAGAGAGTAGAATGAAAATATATAATACATGTAAAATAGATAGCCAGTAGGAATTTGCTATATGACTCAGGGAACTCAAACAGGGGCTCTGTGACAACCTACAGGGGTGGGATGGGGTGGGAGGTGGGAGGGAGGCTCAAGAGGGAGGAGACATACATATACCTATGGCTGATCCATGTTGATGAACGTCAGAAACCAACACAAAATTGTAATTACCCTTCAATTAAAAATAGTTTTTTAATAAAAAATAAATTTAGGAACTTCCCTGAAGGTTCAGTGGTTTAGACTCCAAGGAACTAAGATCTCACATGCTGCATGGTGCAGTCAAAAACTTTTTTAAAAAATTACATGCTCATTCCAAAAAAAAAATATATATATATATATATATATATATATAAACAAGGGAAAAAAGGAAAATAAAAACCTGTAATCAAAAACCAGGAAAAAAAGAAAACACTGAAAATTTTGGAGTAATACACTGTGACTGTAAGCGTGCTTATGTGTGTTAACATCATTTACACACACAAGAACACACATATGTGAATGCAATCACACTAACATGCTGCTTTTTCCTCAACTGACAACTGAAAGCAACTGTCCATGTCAAACACAATTTCCCATTATTGTTTTTCTGTTTATCTTTGGCTATGCAGTGTGTGGTATCTTACTTTCCCTGACCAGGGACTGAACCCATGCCCCCTGCAGTCTTAACCACTGAACCAACAGGGAAGTCTTAATATGTTGCCTTTTATAACTGGCTTCTGTCAGTTAGCGTAATGTTTCCAAGGCTTACCCATATTCTAGCATGTATGGATTCTTTCCTTTTTATGGCTGAATAATCAGTTGTATGAACTTACCACATTTCTCTTAAATGTTCATCTGCTAATGGCACATTTTAGCTATTATGATTAATGTTATTAACATTCATGTACAAATTTTTGCGTGGACATAAATTTTCATTTCTCCTGAGTAAATGAAATTCTACCTAGGAGTAGAATTCTTGGGTCACATGGTAATTCTGTGTTTAACTTTTATGGGAACCAAAGAATTGTCTTCCATGGAGGCTGTACCATATTACATTATGTAGAGAGCAATGTATGAGGGTTCCAGCTTCTCCACACCCTCACCAAACTTATTTTGTTTTGCTGATTATAGCCATCTTATTGGGTTTGAAGTTGTCTCTAATTGTGAATTTAATTTGTATTTTCCTAATGACTAATGAAGCTGAGCATCTTTCAAGTCCTTATTGGTCATTTGTATATCTTCAGAGAAACATCTACTTGGATCTTCTGCCAATTGGGGGGGCGGTCTTCTGCCAATTTTTAATTGGGTTATTTGCATTTTTTAATGCTGAGTTGTAAGAGTTCTTTATATATCCTACTAAAAAGTTTCTTATCAGATATATGATCAGCAAATTTTTTCTCCTATTCTGTGGGTTATATAAGTACTTTTATTCTTTCAGTAGTGTCTTTTGATGCACAAACATTTTTAATTTTGATGAGATTCAATTTATTGATTTTTTTCCTTTGGTTGTTTGTGCTTTAGGTGTCATAGCTAAGAAACTATTGCCTAAACCAAGAATAGCTAAGAAACTATTGCCTAAACCAAGATCATGAAGATTTACATATGTTTTCTTCTAAAATTTTATAATTTTAGTTCTATTGTCAATTTCTGAGTTAATTTTTGCATATGATATGAGGTAGGGATTAAACTTCATTCTTTTTTTCCAACTTCACTCTTTTTTTTTCCAACTTCATTCTTTTTCACATGGGTATCCAGTTGTCCCAAAAGACTGTTACTTGCTTCCATCAAATTGTCTCAATACCCTTGTCAAAATCAATGACCATAAAACTGAGGATTTACCTAAGGACTCTCTAATCCATTGATATGTATGGTAGGCTTAATACTGGCCCCCAAATAACCACAGATCCTAATCCCCAGAAACTATGACTGTCTTGCCTTACTTCTGGCAAAAATAGAGACTGCAGATGTGATTACTAATAAGAATCTTAAGATGGAGAGATTTTCCAGGATTATTCAGTGAGCTCAATGTAATTACAAGAATTCTTATAAGAGAGAGGCAATAGGATCATAATCAGTAGGAAAAACAATGATGGAAGCAAGAGGTTGGAACAATATAAGGAAGCGATATAAGCCAGTAATTTAGGTGGCATCTAGAAGCTGAAAAAGACAGAGAAAAGGGACTATTCTCTCTGAACTTCCAGAAATAACCAGCCCTGACAACACCTTGACTTTAGCTCACTGAGACTGATTTTGAATTTCCAACCCACTTCAGAAGCATAAGATAATAATTTATTTTAAGCCACCAAATTTGTAGCAACTTGTTATAGCAGTAATAGGAAACTAATCTGTCTATCCATGTGCTACTACTACATTTTCTTAATTACTGTAGCTTTGTAGCAGTTTTATTTATTATTTATTATTATAGGCATAATGATCTACAGCAGAATTCTAGAACTTATTTTTCATACATAACTGAAACTTTACACCCATTGAACAACAATTGCCCACTGTTTTTGCTATTCTGGCAAGCTGTGTCATGTCAGAGTTCAATATACCATTATTTAATTATTACAATTCTTATTGTTGAATATTTGGCTTAATTTCAGTATTTCACTATTATAATAACTTTAAAAATATAATTTGGAGGTAAATTTTTTGTTCATTTATAATCATCAGCTGAATTTCTATATCAAAAGAATGAATCTGTGAAGCTTTTGATAAGACCTAAATGACCACCAAAACTCTGTATACCCCCCAACAACAAATGCAAATACTCTTTCCCCACACCTTCATCAACTTTGTTATCAAATTTTAGACTTACAGATTATAGACTATAAACCTAGATGTGAAAAATAAAGCTATAAAGTTAGTATAAAAATATAAGAGATTATCTTTTTGACCAAGAGGCAGGGAAACAATACTCAAACGAAACTTTAAAATCACAGATTATAAAAGCAAAAACTGATGCATTTAATAAATTCAAACTGAGGACATCTATTCAAAAAAGTATAAGAAAATCAGAGTTACTTGACATATGACAGAATGGGAAAAATTAAAATTATATATAATTTATATAATTATAAAACATTATAAACAATGTCTAAAACCAATAATGGATTATCTTAATTTCTAGAATTTTCACGGAAAGTCTTCAAATCAACCCCAGAAGAAAAACTGGCTACTGTCATTAGCAGGCAATTTACAAAAGGGGAAATTTAGAAGTCTGAAAAGTATACAGAGACATGTTCTAACGCATAATAATAAGGCAAACATCAATTAAAACAAGATGGTACTTTAATCCATTTGAATTATCAAAAATTTTGCAAGCCTAATCCCAAGAATTGGTATGAATGTGCAATATAGAAATCTATAAGCACTGCTGCTGGGGGTATAGGTTGGTGCAGCCAATCTGGAGAACAATCTGGCAGTTCTTAGACAAACCAGGAACAGGAATATCCTAAGACTCAGACATTCTGCTCCTAAATACATATCCTAAGTAAATGACCACATTATTCCATATGGGTACTCAAAAGAAGGTGTGCACTGTGGCAATATTTGTGGAAACAGGATGTTTTAAGCAATCTAGATGCCAAACTACTGCTTTACTGACTATGCCAAAGACTTTGATTATGTGGATCACAATAAACTGTGGAAAATTTTGAGAGAGATGGGAATACCAGACTACCTGACCTGCCTCCTGAGAAATGTGTATGCAGTTCAATAAGCGACAGTTAGAACTGGACATGGAACAACAGACTGGTTCCAAATCAGGAAAGGAGTACATCAAGGCTGTATATTGTCACCCTGCTCATTTAACTTATATGCAGAGTACATCATGAGAAACACTGGGCTGGATGAAGCACAAGCTGGAATCAAGATTGCCAGCAGAAATACCAATAACCTCAGTTATGCAGAAGACACCACACTTATGGCAGAAAGTGAAGAAAAACTAAAGAGCCTCTTGATCAAAGTGAAAGAGAATGAAAAGTTTGGCTTAAAACTCAACATTCAGAAAACTAAGATCATGGCATCTGGTCCCATCACTTCATGGGAAATAAATGGGGAAACAGTGGAAACTGTGGCTGACTTTGTTTGACAAGGGGGGCTCCAAAATCACTGCAGATGGTGACTGCAGCCATGAAATTAAAAGACGTTGCTCCTTGGAAGAAAAGTTATGACCAACCTAGACAGCATATTGAAAAGCAGAGGTATTACTTTGCCAGCAAAGGTCCATCTAGTCAAAGCTATGGTTTTTCCAGTAGTCACGTATGAATGTGAGAGTTGGACTATAAAGAAAGCTGAGCACCTAAGAATTGATGCTTTTGAACTGTGGTATCAGAGAAGACTCTTGAGAGTCCCTTGGACTGCAAGGAGATCCAACCAGTCCATCCTAAAGGAGATCAGTCCTGGGTGTTCATTGGAGGGACTAATGTTGAAGCTGAAACTCCAATACTTTGGCCACCTGATGCAAAGAGCTGACTCATTTGAGAGGACCCTGGTGCTGGGAAAGATTGAGAGCAGGAGGAGAAGGGGACGACAGAGGATGAGATGGTTGGATGGCATCACCAACTCAATGGACATGGGTTTGGGTGAACTCTGGGTGTTGGTGATGGACAGGGAGGCCTGGTGTGCTGCAGTCCATGGGGTCGCAAAGAGTCAGACATGACTGAGCAACTGAAGTGAACTGAACTGAAATGCCAATCACTGGGGGGAAAGCTAGGGAAAAATATGATGTATATACATTAGGCAGCAGTTAGAAGCATCAGACTAGATGTGTGCAGAGCAATAAAAATGGGTATTTAACTTTTTTTTTTTTTTTGGTTGTATCATGTGGGATGCAGGATCTTAGCTCCCCAACCAGGGATTGAACCCATGGCCACTGCAATGGAAGTATGGAGTCTTAACCACTGGACCACCAGGGAAGTCCCAAAAATGGATCTTAAAATGATGGATTTGAATTTAAAACTTTTACTATACCCTCATTCACATAAATTAAAATGTATACAAAATGAACAGAACAGAGAGTTTAGCAATAAACTCACATGAACAGAACTAATTGTTTTCTGACCAAGGCAGCAAGCTAAAATGAGGGGGAAAGAATAGTCTTATCAATCAATAGTGCTGGAGCAATCCATATTCATAAAGAAGAAAAAATTAACCTCAAATATTAACCTCACTTCATATATAAGATTTATTTGAGATATATCACAGACTAAAACATAAAAGCTAAAACAATAAAGCTTTTTATAATCTCAAATTAATGTTCTCAAGATGGTATCTGTTTATCCTCCCAGAGGTACTAACAGTTCAAAAATAACTTCAGGAAGAAAGCAGTGTTTAGCACAAATGAAAATACTAATGATAGAGTGTTAGTTTTCTATTGTCACATAACATATTGCTACAAACATATCAGCTTAAAACAATACCCATTTATTATGTCACAGTTTAGTAAACAAAAGAGCAAATGATCTCAAGTAAGATCTCAGCTTAGGATCTCCTAAGGCCTAAGTCAAGGTGTCAGCCAACTAGGCTCCAATCTGGAGGTTCTGGGGAATAACCCATTTTCAGACTCGTTAAGGATGTTGACAGAACTGAATTCCATTTTGCTACAGGTGTGAGAGAAGGAAATGGCAACCCACTCCAGTATTCTTGCCTAGAGAACTCCATAGGCAGGGGAGCCTGGTGGGCTACAGTCCACAGGGTTACAAAGAGTCAGAAATGACTAAGCAACTAACACACTTCATATAGGTCTGAAATCCCTGATTTCTTGCTGGCTCTCAGCTTCTAGAGACCACTCTTTGGTCTTTTCACACACCCTATCACCTCCCAGGCAACTTTAAAGCCACCAATGCTTCATCAAATCTGTCACATACTTTGAACATCTGTGACTTCTCCTTTTGCTATCAATTGGAGAAAGCTCTCTGTTTTGAAAGGATATAGCTGACTAGGTCAGGCACATGCAGATAGCCTCCATATCATAATATTAACTGACTTGGAATTTTATTTACCAAAATAATCCCACAAAGGATCTAAAAGTTGAATTGGAATCACAGCCAGAAAAATAGCCATGACCTGGGTCACAGGTCAGAGTGACTGCCTGCTAAATAGGACCCAGCATCTACTAATGTAATAGGCAAAATGTCCAGAATACTATTGAAAGCCACTCATAATGCTAAGAACCAGGAAAACCACAATTTAAATGAGAAAAGATGATGAAGTGACACTAATACTGAAATGAATCAATGTTGGAATTATCCAAAAAGAATATTAAAGCTGGCATCATAAAAATGTTTCAACAATATACTACAGACTATCTCAGAAAGAATTTTAAAATAGAAAATCACAGCAAAAGTGAAAAAGCTTATTTAAAAAAAAAGAAAATAGAAAATGTAAAGCTGAAAAGTATAACTTAAAAAAAATCTCTCTGGAGAGGCTCAAAATCAGATTGGAGATGACAGATCGACTCAGTAAACTTAAAAGAGGGCTTACCAGGAAGTGAATTCACAGAATGTACTTAATAAGAGAGAAAATACAGACTAATAGAGACTGAGAGTCCTGTGGACCAATAAAATACATGAAACACTGGTGTCATTAGAATACCATATGGAGAAGAAAAAGAAAGTGGAGCCAAAGATATAATAGCTGAAAATTTCCAAATTTTGGTAAAAAGACAAATTTATAGATTCAAGAAGCTGAGTGAACCCCAAACAGTATAATGCCAAAAGAATCCATAACAAAGCACATCATAACTAACTTGTGAAAACCAAAGACAAAGAAAACAAAAGCTTGATAGCTGCTAGAGATCTCTGACATAATACCTGTAGAGGAGGACCAATTTGAATGACAGTAGATTTCTCATTTGGAAACATGGAAGCCAGAGGAAATGGTACATTTTCAAGTACCAGAGGGAAAAAAACAGTCCAGCACAAATCTGATATCCAGTGAAACTATCCTTCAAGCATCAAGGGGAAATAGAAGCATTTTCAGATTTATCTTAAAAGAATGGCTAAGGGACATTCTTCAATGAGAAGCAAATGATAAAAGAATTGGATAGGAAGATCTAGCAACAGAAAGAGCAGAGATATGAATATATTTGGTAGACTACCCCTCTCCTCATGTGTTATGCTGTGCTTAGTTGCTCAGTCATGTCCAACTCTTTGCAGCCCCCATGGACTGTAGCTCTCCAGGCTCTGCTGTCCACAGGGATTCTCCAGGAAAGAATACTGGAATGGGTTGCCATACCCCCCTCCAGGGGATCTTCCCAACCCAGGGATTGAAACTAGGTCTCTCACATTGCAGGTGGATTCTTTATGATCTGAGCCACCAGGGAAGCTTTCATGAGTTTTATAAATGATATTTGATAATTAAAACAAAAATAGCATTATCTGGTTATCATGACAGTGATATTTAAAAGTAGAGAAGATTAATGGATGAAAGTAGGGCTTCATACTTAAGTGTTAAAATACTGATGCCAGGAGACTCTGATAAGTCACATGTGTATATTGTAACAGAGCAAAAGCTACAATAATTATACAATAAGATATACTTTTTTAAAAACTTCGATAAATAAATCAAGATGGAATTCTAAAATTTTTTTCAAGTAACCCACAAAAAGGCATGTAAAGAGAATAGAGGAAAGAGAACAAGAAGTGGGAAAAAAAAAAAAAAACAGTTAAATGGCAGATTTAAGTGGAGAGGCCTGACAGAATGTGGTCCACTGGAGAAGGGAATGGCAAGCCACTTCAGTATTCTTGCCTTGAGAACCCCATGAACAGTAGGAAAAGGCAAAATGATAGGATACCAAAAGAGGAACTCCCCAGGTCAGTAGGTGCCCAGTATGCTACTGGAGATCAGTGGAGAAATAACTCCAGAAAGAATGAAGGGATGGAGCCAAAGCAAAATCAATACCCAGTTGTGGATGTGACTGGTGATAGAAGCACGGTCCAATGCTGTAAAGAGCAATATTGCATAGGAACCTGGAATGTCAGGTCCATGAATCAAGGCAAATTGGAAGTGGTCAAACAAGAGATGGCAAGGGTGAACATCGACATTCTAGGAATCAGCAAACTAAAATAGACTGGAATGGGTGAATTTAACTCAGGTGACCATTACATCTACTACTGTGGGCAGGAATCCCTCAGAAGAAATGGAGTAGCCCTCATGGTCAACAAAAGAGTCCGAAATGCAGTACTTGGATGCAGTCTCAAAAATGACAGAATGATCTCTGTTCATCTCCAAGGCAAACCATTCAATATCACAGTTATCCAAGTCTATGCCCCAACTAGTAATGCTGAAGAAACTGAAGTTGAATGGTTTTATGAAGACCTACAAGATCTTTTAGAACTAACACCCAAAAAGATGTCTTTTTCATTATAGGGGACTGGAATGCAAAAGTAGGAAGTCAAGAAACACCTGGAGTAACAGGCAAATTTGGCCTTAGAATGCAGATTGAAGCAGGGCAAAGACTTATAGAGTTTTGCCAAGAAAATACACTGGTCATAGCAAACACCCTCTTCCAACAACACAAGAGAAGACTCTACACATGGACATCACCAGATGGTCAACACTGAAATCAGATTGATTATATTCTTTGCAGCCAAAGATGGAGAAGCTCTATACAGTCAACAAAAACAAGACCAGGAGCTGACTGTGGCTCAGATCATGAAGTCCTTATTGACAAATTCAGACTTAAATTGAAGAAAGTAGGGAAAACCCCTAGACCATTCAGGTATGACCTAAATCAAATCCCTTATGATTATACAGTGGAAGTGAGAAATAGATTTAAGGGTCTAGATCTGATAGATAGAGTGCCTGATGAACTAGAGGTTCGTGAGATTGTACAGGAGACAGGGATCAAGACTATCCCCATGGAAAAGAAATGCAAGAAAGCAAAATGGCTGTCTGGGGAGGCCTTACAAATACCTGTGAAAAGAAGAGAGGTGAAAAGCAAAGGAGAAAAGGAAAGATATAAGCATCTGAATACAGAGTTCCAAAGAATAGCAAGAAGAGATAAGAAAGCCTTCTTCAGCGATCAATGCAAAGAAATAGAGGAAAATAACAGAATGGGAAAGACTAGAGATCTCTTCTAGAAAATTAGAGATACCAAGGGAATATTTCATGCAAAGATGGGCTCGATAAAGGACAGAAATGGTCTGGACCTAACAGAAGCAGAAGATATTAAGAAGAGGTGGCAAGAATACAAAGAAGAACTGTACAAAAAAAGATCTTCATGACCCAGATAATCATGATGATGTGATCACTAATCTAGAGCCAGACATCTTGGAATGTGAAGTCAAGTGGGTCTTAGAAAGCATCACTACGAACAAAGCTAGTGGAGGTGATGGAATTCCAGCTGAGCTGCTTCAAATCCTGAAAGATGATGCTGTGAAAGTGCTGCACTCAATATGCCAGCAAGTTTGGAAAACTCAGCAGTGGCCACAGGACTGGAAAAGGTCAGTTTTCATTCCAATTCCAAAGAAAGGCAATGCAAAAGAATGCTCAAACTACTGCACAATTGCACTCATCTCACATGCTAGTAAAGTAATGCTCAAAATTCTCCAAGCCAGACTTCAGCAATACGTGAACCGTGAACTCCCTGATGTTCAAGCTGGTTTTAGAAAAGGCAGAGGAACCAGAGATCAAATTGCCAACATCCGCTGGATCATGGAAAAAGCAAGAGAGTTCCACAAAAACATCTATTTCTGCTTTATTGACTATGCCAAAGCCTTTGACTGTGTGGATCACAACAAACTGTGGAAAATTCTGAAGAGATGGGAATACCAGACTACCTAACCTGACTCTTGAGAAATCTGTATGCAGGTCAGGAAGCAACAGTTAGAACCGGTCATGGAACAACAGACTGGTTCCAAATAGGAAAAGGAGTACGTCAAGGCTGTATACTGTCACCCTGCTTATTTAACTTATGTGCAGAGTACATCATGAGAAACGCTGGGCTGGAAGAAGCACAAGTTGGAATCAAGATTGCCAGGAGAAATATCAATAACCTCAGATATGCAGATGACACCACCCTTATGGCAGAAAGTGAAGAGGAACTAAAAAGCCTCTTGATGAAAGTGAAAGAAGAGAGTGAAAAAGTTGGCTTAAAGCTCAACATTCAGAAAATGAAGATCATGGCATCTGGTCCCATCACTTCATGGGAAATAGATGGGGAAACAGTAGAAACAGTGTCAGACTTTATTTTTTGGGACTCCAAAATCACTGCAGATGGTGACTGCAGCCATGAAATTAAAAGATGCTTACTCCTTGGAAGGAAAGTTATGACCAACCTAGATAGTATATTCAAAACCAGAGACATTACTTTACCGACTAAGGTCCGTCTAGTCAAGGCTATGGTTTTTCCTGTGGTCATGTATGGATGTGAGAGTTGGACTGTGAAGAAGGCTGAGCGCCCAAGAATTGATGCGTTTGAACTGTGGTGTTGGAGAAGACTCTTGAGGGTCCCTTGGACTGCAGGGAGATCCAACCAGTCCATTGTGAAGGAGATCAACCCTGGGATTTCTTTGGAAGGAATGATGCTAAAGCTGAAGCTCCAGTACTCTGGACACCTCATGCGAAGAATTGACTCATTGGAAAAGACTCTGACGCTGGGAGGGATTGGGGGCAGGAGGAGAAGGGGACAACCCAGGATGAGATGGCTGGATGGCATCACGGACTCGATGGACGTGAGTCTGAGTGAACTCCGGGAGTTGGTGATGGACAGGGAGGCCTGGCGTGCTGCGATTCATGGGGTCGCAAAGAGTCGGACATGACTGAGCGACTGAACTGAACTGAACTGAAGTACTAAATTATTAATAATTATCTTCAATATAAATGGTCTACACACCTATCAGAATGTCTAAAATAAAAAATGATAATACCAAATGCTTGCAAGTATGTAGAGAAACTGGATCACTCATCAATTGCTGGTTGGAATGTAAAGTGGTACTGCCATGTTGGAATACAGCTTGGCAGTTTATTTGAAAACCAAACATTCAACTCTCACATGACCCAGAAACTGCATTCCTACATGTTTATCCCAGAGAAATTTAAAAATTATGTCCACATAGAAACTTGTACATGGATGTCAAAAACACATTATTGCAATAGCAAAACATTGGAAACAATAAAAATGCCCCTAGTAAGTGAATAGTCAAGCAAATTGGCATATCTATACTCAGCAATAAAAAACAACTACTAAAACATGCAGCAATCTAGATGGATTTCAAAGACATTGTGCTGGTTGAAAAGAGCCAATCTCAGAAGGTCACATACCCTATGATTCCATTTATACATTTTCACTATAGAGACTGAAAACTGATCAGTTGTGCCAGGGGTTAGGAATAATTGGAAGGAGGGGGAGGGGTGTGATCACAAAATAGGTAGCACAAAGGAGATGTTTGTGATTATAGAATTTTTCTTCTATACCTGTGATAAAATCACTTAGAATTATATACATAAAATAAACCACTCAATGTCCACTACCTGGTTTTGATATTATAATACTATATATATATATATATATATATATATATATATATATGATATAAACATGGGGAAAGGTATATGGGACCTCTCTGTATTGATTTTGCAATTTCCTATAACTGCTTTTATTTTAAAACAAAATTTTGAAAAAATAAGGTACAAGAATTTTCCTAACTTTAATGCCACAAATTCAAGAACCTCAGTGAACCCCAAGAATACCTTGGCTCACCGTAGTCAAATTGCTAAAAATAAATGAGAAGGATATTCATTGCCTTATCATCAGAAACAATGCATGTCAGAAGGCAATAGGATGACTTCGTTTTTTAATATAAATTTATTTAATTGGAGGTTAATTACTTTACAATATTGTATTGGTTTTGCCATACATCAGCATGAATCGCCACAGGTATACACATGTTCCCCATCTAACATGACTTCTTTAATGTGCTGAAAAAAAATTTCAGCCTAGAATCGTATATGCAGCCAAATTTGAAACATGAAGGTAACATGGAGATATTTTCAAATAAAGTTGAGAAAATTCATCATAAAATAGCCTATACTATCTAAATTATTAATGAAAATTTTTCATAATGATAAAAAATTATAGCAGATTGAAATTTGGGTCTACCCAAAGAAATGAAGAATATCACAATGGTAAACATGTGACTAAATATATTTTTCCTCATTTTAAAATTTCTTTGAAAGACTGTTGACTGCTTAAAGCAGAATAATAAGATAATATAGGGTTTATAACATTTGGAAATAAAATGTATCACAACAGCAGTACAAATAATGGCAGGTAAACATTGCTATACTATTATGAATTTTTTATATTATATGTGAAGAGGTATATAAATATGAACTATTATATAATAATATTTATACATTTATTTTCTATACATAAGTATACATGCATACATATATACACTCAAACATATATACATATGTTCTGAGACAGGGCCCATCTGCTTCACCATATGCATACACAGCACAATGAAGTTTATAAACTCCTCATTATGAGGAGGAAGATAAAAGATCCACCAGGTGACTCAACAGATATAAGCAGTGGAAACGTTTTAAGGTGGGCGACAAAATGACTTCATGCTTTCAATCTCTTTACCTTTCAACTATATGACATTAGTGTTCACTGACAATGACAAGATGGATCCTAAGATGAGTTCTGCTGCCACAGCAACAGCAGCCATTGTACCTTCCCCTATTCTAACAATGGGTCAGTTTAAGCTTCAGTCTCAAGTCAGCCACAGTGACAGAAGCCCATGGAATCAGAGGTGAAGTTTAACAATGGCCACTGCCTCCTCTTTTCGTTTAATCCAAGAAGCCATTGGAAACAGCCCACTGAGGGAGATAGACGTTGTTTCCCAGAAGTAAATACAGCTCAGCTTGTACTTTGGAACAGTTGGTCAACCTTGCTACTTGCACAAGCTACTAACAAAGGTTATGTGGTGCCTGAACATGATCATGGCAGAATCACCGGGCCTCATCACCATCTGCCTTTTAGGATATCTACTCAGTGCTGAATGTACAGGTTTGTTTCCTTTATAAAGTTATATTGAATGTGCTTGTATTTTAGATACAGAAACGTCTGGGGCTGTCTTCTTCATTAAATAATGATTACAGGATTTGACCACAAAATTTATGATTCTAGTAGTTAGCTTATGGATTAGTAAGTACTAATTCTCTGGTAGCTATGCCTTCTTCATTTAAAAAATTAAATAGATTTATAATATTTATAGTATGTTTTTTAAATGGACACTGTTGGGCTTATGATTTGACAATGTAATTCCTTAGACAACAGTTGTCTTCTTGGTTTAAAAAAAATTAAAAGTGGGAAAATGCTTTAACAAGGAAACAGAATTTGGAGAAAAACTGTCATTTTGTGGGTTCTTTACTCATTACTTTGAAATTAAAATGAGAAACAGAGCAAAACCAATGGTTTTACTTACACAAAGTTTGATTTTAAGACATATAACGTGATTCAAAATTTTAGAACTGTTTAATGAGTCAGACCTCTAATTTTTAAAGTCTATAAAATCATACACCTTCAATTGATAGTCTTAGAATACAAACAAACTTTCTAGTAATAAGTTGTTATTTATCACTAAAGTTTTCCATGGGTTAGAAAGAAATTATTTTGTCTGATTCCAAACATCTCGGAGTTGACACAGGGGGAAATTCAATGCTCCCTTGAGCTCTTAGGACAGCAAAGCAAATCCAAGAATTGACATCAAGAGTACAAACTTAGTCAATGCAATTTACATCACTTGGTTTTTTTCCACAACTTCAGTGACTTTATGTATTCCCCAAAGGCAGGCACACAGAGAAGAAACTACCCCATTTAGACAAACAGCATGTTCTCACAGGAAGCATTTATCACACTTACTTGTCAACCTATTATAATCAAATCTACAGTGCCAAGATCAGGGGTGCCAACCCGAAGCATCCCCAGAAAGCAGACTGGCCCTGTGGTTCCCACTCCAGACATGATGTCACACTGAAATGCAGAAATAACGACACATGAATGCAGAGGTTAAATTAAACCAGCAAACTGGGCAGCATCAAGCAATAAAGAAATTTAGCTGGAACATTCACAAAGTAGAACATAAAGCTAAGTCTTTATACACATCTCATCAGTGTGAGATCTAGGAGGACAAAGGATCCAAACTCTTCCTTCGAGATAAGTGGTGAGGTGATGGAGGTTTTAAGAAGGCTACTGCCCCCTTGAAGACCTCAGATATAGGAAAAAAGGACAGATTCAGAGAAAAATAAGGAGGACTAGGATTTCAGAAACTTGGTAAATAATGAAAAGAAGAGATAAGCTTGAAGAAGGGTTAAATATATGACTCTCTGACAATGGTGAGGAGAAAGGCAGTGGAGTCCTCATAGTCAGAGATATCAGGTCCCTGAGCAGAGCACCAGTGGTCTTTCCCTAAGGATAGACAGTGTCGGTGCAGTGCTCTCCTCTGCTGTTAAATTGTTACTGGCTTCTAAAAGCAGTTTCTATGAATGATTTTCACAGAGATGTTGCATTTTCATGGCTGCTGCCCTTAGGTATTACTGCATCAATTTAGAATTTTGCAATCAAAACTATTTTGTGCAACCAATTCAGTTTTGTAAAGTGTATGGACCCAAGCTGCCTTTCATTCAGAATGAATGAATGAAATAAAATGAAAGACAGCTTCAGTCCATAACACAGTGGCTAGTACAGTGCCCGGTACCATCACAAGGTATGAGGGGCTTGGGGATAAATCAGATTCCCTCTCTGATCTATAGTACCATGAGGCCAGGTGAGAGATTTCAATACAACGTAATAAGATGCATACCAGGCACTAAAGGAGCATAAAGAAAGGAACATATTAATTGGGGGACACTGACAGAGGGACAATATTTTGAGGTGGGTCTTAAAAAATGAGTAGGTTCGTTCTACTAAAATGCCTGATTAAGGGCATTCTACGCAGAGAGGAGCACTCATATACAGAGATCCAGATTCACAACAAATGTGAGGTCTTTCAGGAACTCAGTATTCTTTCAATATTGAATATGACAGGTGAGGCAGGGTCAGGGCATCAGATAAGGAAGGCCCTAAACTAAGGAGTTTGGACAAAAGAATGCAATTTGGAGTCATCAGAAGTGTAAACATGAATACCACTGACGGCTGACTTAGGCTGCTTGGCCTGGCAACATTCTCATGAACTGTGTGGGGAACAGACGGCCAGACAGAGGGACACCAGTCTTGAGGCCCCTGCAATCATCAAGGGAAGGCATCAGAAGAGGGAAGGGAATTCAAGTGACACTATGGAAGTATTGACTAGAAATGACATGACTTAACCATCTGGGTATGAAAAGGGAAAGGGTTTAGAGGAATTGGAAAGAACACGTCCTTGAGCATCTAGGATACGGCCCAGTGCCTAAGAGCATGGACTGTGGGCAGTCTGACTGCCCACGACTAAATTCTGACAGTGACACTTTAATGCGTGACTTGGGGCAACTCACTTAACCTCTCTGAACCTTTGTTTTCTGATTTATAAAACTGAGATGACAGCACCTGTCTCATGGAACTGCCGTGAGGAGAGAATGAAATAATGGATGCAAACACTGAGCACATTGTCCATCTAGCAATACAGAAATATTAAGGAAACATCAGGTCTTACCAGCCACATGGTGATGTACAGTTTCAAGTTGGAAAGACAATCTGGAATTCCGAAGATCTATCTGACTTGAGGTGGATATTTGGAACTCACTGTCATATACATGGCAGTTACAACCACATGTGTGTGTAAGGACCCAGGGAGTGAGCATGGATCTTGTGGCACCTACTACAGTGCCCGGCAGGAGTAAGTGCACAGAAAATTGTGTTGAGTCAAGAAAGGACTCAGACAGGGCCTCAGATGGTAAAGAATCTGCCTGTAATGCAGGAGACCGAGGTTCGATCCCTGAGTCAGGACAATCCCCCGGAGAAGGGAATAGCAACCCGCTTCAGTATTCGTGCCTGGAGAATCCCATGGACAGAGGAGTCTGGCAGGCTACACAGTCCATAGGGTCACAAAGAGGCGGACACAACTGAGTGACTAACATTTTAAGGCTGGACTAGGGTGAGGCAAGAAGGGCACGAAGGGCATAAAAATACTTGCATCCCCTGAGAAAGCATGCCTGCTTGGATTCTGTGTCCTGGGGGCCATGTTCACCTCACCCAGTCCTGGCCCTGACAAAGATGTATGGACTGAGGAAGAACAAGGCTGAAACTGGTGGCTGGAGCCTGGGAGAACACTGAACCTCATGGGGCAGGCAGAAGAAGGGGAATGAATGGATACAAGTGGTGGGTGAATAACAAGAGTCAGTGCACAATGAAGGAAACTATAAGCAAGGTGAAAAGACAGTCTTCAGAATGGGAGAAAATAATAGCAAATGAAACAACTGACAAAGAATTAATCTCCAAAATATACAAGCAGCTCATGCAGCTCAATACCAGAAAACCCAATCAAACTCAATACCGGAACAACCCAATCAAACAGTGGGCAAAAGAACTAAACAGACATATCTCCAAAGATATACAGATGGCTAATAAACATGAAAAGATGCTCAACATTATTCATTATTAGAGAAATGCAAATCAAAACCACAATGAGGTATCATCTCACACTGGTCATAATGGCCACCATCAAAAAATCTACAAAGAATAAATGCTGGAGAGCATATGGAGAAAAGGGAACCCTCTTACATTGTTGGTGGGAATGCAAACTGGTACAGCCATTATGGAGAACAGTGTAGAGATTTCATAAAAAACTGGGAATAGAACTGCTATCTGACCCAGCAGTCCTGCTGCTGGCCACACATCCCAAACAGAATTGAAAGAGGCACAACACTATTTACAATAGTTAGAACATGGAACCAACCTAGATATCTATCAGCAGATGAATGGATTAGGAAGCTGTGGTTCATATACACAATGGTATATTACTCAGTTATAAAATGGAATGCATTTGACTGAGTTCTAATGAGGTGAATGAACCTATAGCCTATTATACAAAGTAAAGAAAGTCAGAAGACAAATACTGTATATTAATGCATATATATGGGATTTAGAAAGACTGTAACAACGATCCTACATGCAGGGCAGCAAAGGAGACACAGATGTAAAGAACAGACTTTTGGACTATGTGGGAAAAGGTGAGGGTGGAACGATATGAGAGAATAGCATTGAAACATGTACATTACCATATGTAAAATAGATGACCAGTTCAAGTTGGATGCATGAAGCAGGGCAGTCAAAGCTGGAGCTCTGGGACAACCCAGATTGATGGGGTGGGGCGGGAGTTGCGGGGGGGGTGTTCAGGATGGGGGGACACATGTGCACCCATGGCTGATTCATGTCAATATATGGCAAAAAACCACCACAGTATTGTAAAATAATTAGCCTCTCATTAAAATTAATTAATTAAAAAAAGCAAGAGTCAGTGCAAAGAGGAGAACCAGGAGAGAGTGATTCATGGAAAGAGCACCCTAAGAAGGGAGAGATCAACAATTAGGAGTGTTTCAGAGCAGGCAGCAAATAGAGAAGTTCAAAATTATCCTTTAGGAAGTCACTGCTGATCCTGACAGGAGTCATTTAATTATACAGATGGGGTAAAGAAGAGAAAGAGCCACAGAAAAGTGCATTAAGTAAAAAGGAAATTGAGAAGAGGAAGGCAGACCAGACACAGGAGTAGAAAGGAAGAGAGATAACCACCACACACCAGCCTGCACAGGATCTCACTGATCCTGTCAGCAATGCTGGGAGGCAGACAGTCTGATGATACTACTGTTTACACTTGACAAAGTTAAGCTGCAAAGATTATGTGACTTGCCTGAGGTCTCATAGCCAATAACTGGTAAGACATGTGATTCAAATCCAGGTGTGTCTGCTTTGCCTCCAAACCCCTATTTTTCCACTAGAACGCACTGTAAATGGATACAGACACAGATGCTACTAGGAGTGCCCAGGGCCAAGCACAGGAACTAGTGAGCAGAGAGGAGGGCATGGTGGAGGCTGGGAGGCATCAATATGCCATGGCACCCATTGGCAGCTTGTGGCTTTCTCCCAGGGCACCTGGCTGTCTGACCTAGCAGTTGGGATTGTGGGGCATTAAGTACTGAAGAAGGGGTGAAGGGAATAGAGAAAGTTGACAAGGGAAGAGCTGAAGAGAAAAAGTCTAAGCTAAATTCGGGGGGAAAGTAAAGCCCCAGGGGGACTTGAGGAGTGAGAGAAAAGGGAGAGACTGTCAAGGGATCAGCAGGCTCCATAAAGCGAACAGCTTCAATGGAAATAAAGGACTTTAGTTATTTCTTCTCCTTTCCTTTTTTCCCTCTCTGGCACTAACAAGAAAACAGTCCCAAAATGCCCTGGAAAGTTCATGTTATAAACATCTCATCCTGTTGAGATGCTATCAGATGTTCTCTTAAGGAAAAGAATAACTCTAGGCAGCTTCTTGAGTTCCTGTCATTAATTATAAATATAGATACTATATCTATATCTGTCTATCTAGAGAAAGACACATGAACAGAGACAGAGAGTGAAACAGAAAGAAGAGACCGAGATTGGAGCAGGGTGGTGGGGGGAGGGGTGGAGAATTAGGTTAGAGACCTTAATCCTCCAGTGTTCAGGAGTGTTTCTACAGGCTAGGCAGTCAAAGCTAAAATAAATCACATCCTGAATCCCAGAAAATGACATATGTCATTGGAATTCCTAGAATACATGCCAACTTAAGGGGCTGTGAGTTTGAAGTTTTAAAGAATAAAAAACATGAATGCAGAGGTTTCTCTTTAATATCTAGTGAGACACCAGGGTTGCCTTTAGGCCTCTGCTCTTCCAACAGAAATGTGCTGCCGAGTCATCTGGACAAATGCGCCCTGTAAACACAGCCCGGCCAGGGTGATGGATCACCTTGCAAGGATCTGCAATTAGCTATTTTCAAATGATGACAAAGTGTGAAGTTAACTGCTTACTTGAGAACTTTCTTTTTCATCCAGAGTAAATTCAAATACGATTGAAAATCTGACCTTTTATTACTGGAGCTCTCTTGACTAAAAGTAAAACTGAATTTTAATTCCTAAATCTCCATATGTATACAGTACCATGAGAATATCATAGATTTTGGCTCTATGCCCCAAAGATAAATTGGTTCGGGGATTACTTGGATTAAAAAACAAAGCCTTTCTTAAGAGATGTATTTAATTTTCATAATATTTTCTTTTCTCTAAAGCTAAAGAGTTCTTTTAAATTTCAGTTTTTCTTGACCGTGAAAATGCCACCAAAATTCTCCATCGGCCAAAGAGGTACAATTCAGGTAAATTGGAAGAGTTTGTTCGAGGGAACCTTGAGAGAGAATGTAAAGAAGAAAAATGCAGTTTTGAAGAAGCACGAGAAGTTTTTGAAAACACTGAGAAAACTGTGAGTATTTCCACATAACATCCTTCAGATGCAGAACAAAGAATAGAAAAACCTTTTTGAAAAATAGGGAAAAAACCATATTTCCCTTTGGAATTTTAAAAATCTATACATGTATATATATTATAAATACTATAATAGAGAAGGAATCAAAAACACTGTAAATAGTACCGTTAACTTGTCCTCTTTTTCTTTATAGACTGAATTTTGGAAGCAATATGTTGGTAAGCAATTCATTTTATCCTCTCCCAGGTATATGAAACATTTGAGATTTACGCATTGCTTTCCTCTGTGTCAAAAGGGCTCAGAAAAATAAGTTAAATTGTTTTTACCCAACACTGAATGGTAACTATCCGAGATAATGGAGATATCTGCTGGCAGAAAAACTTACTCCTCCCTAGGGGTTCAAAAGGAACATGGTTCCACCTCAGGAATCCAGAAGGAAGAAACCAAAGAGAATTGTATCTGGGACTGAATGAGAGTTTACAGTCCTCAATAGAGAATCAGAAAATGCTGATTGACTTAAATGTTTACTTCTTAAAAGCCTTCCTCCTTCTGGTGGCCTACAAGGCCCTCCTGATTGCCCTGCCCTGTGACCTCCGCTCCTCCTGCTCGCCCCCTCACACTCAGGGCACCAGCCATCCTGGCCCTGCAGCTATTCCTTACACATGCTACAACTGCTTCTACTTTAGAGTCTTAGATCTGACTGTTCTTTGCATGTTGAAGATTCTTTAGCCAGGTTCCTGTAGGCTCACTCCCTCACCTCTTCTCAGGTCTTTACCCAAATATCACTCTCAATGACGCCTGCCTTGATCATCTATTAATATGTCAACCTGCCTCCCCCCACAACCCCATCACTTTAGACACTGTATCCTGTTCTATTATTTTTCATAGCACTTTTTACCATCTGAGGTATCATATAATAGTCTTACTTATACTATTAATTTTTCCCACCTTGCTAGAATGAAAGCTTCATGTTGGCAGGTGTATTCAACTGTTTTGTTTATTGATGTAGTCCTAGTATCTCAAAGAGTATCTGGTACAGAAGCACTGAGAAAATACTTGCTGAATGAATTGAAAAAGGAGGAAACATCACAACTTTAATGACAACTAAGTTTTAACACCAATTTAAAATCTAGCAGCAGGATTTTGAGGCAGTGTTAAGTTTCCCAGCTTGACTTACCTAAGACCATGTGCATGAACAGAAACTACCCTGGACAGCCAATTCACTGAATTCCATCAGTTCTATTTTCCCAGATTCCATTCTGTGAACACTAATGGACTTATTCATTCATATTCTTGTGACTAATTATTTCCCCACTTTGTTTTTAAATCATGAGGGAAGAAGAGGTCCACTCTGTTACATTTGCTTTATCTGCCTTTGTCCTTAATAATAAATGCCACCGTGCCAACTTTCTACTGAGGTATTCCACTACAGTTAGTCCAAACAAGACTTTTCATTCTCTATTTCTATTTAAAACTCTGAATCTTGTCTTTTTTAAAAGCAAATCAATTTCTACTTTTCCTCCCCATATATTCCTGGCTGCATTTAAAAAACTCTCTTGTCCCCTTTATTGCCCATCCCCTCCTCAGGTGGCCCCTCATCAGTACCTCTTTAACACCATATTTTGAAGCTGGGCTCCTGCCTTCTAGGCCACAGGCTGTGTTGTTTACTGTAACTCGGGTAAAGAAACGTGGAAAACTTCAAGAGCATGATTTTGTTGACCTGAAAGAAAAAGACTACAGCAAAGATAGGTTTATTCAGGATCGGCAGAGAATCATAATTCAGGGTCTTCCACCACTGGGAGCCATGTGCAAGTTCCTGCAGGACAGAGGGCAGAGAACTCTTCTGAAGAGGGGAAAAGGAAGTGGGGAGGAAATGCGTGTTAAGTCACTTTAGTCGTGTCC
Source organism: Oryx dammah (assembly GCF_014754425.2). Classification (NCBI taxonomy): domain Eukaryota; kingdom Metazoa; phylum Chordata; class Mammalia; order Artiodactyla; family Bovidae; genus Oryx; species Oryx dammah. Next base: position 43,406,685 of record NW_024070207.1, read on the forward strand.
TACTCTTTGTGACACCCTGGACTGTAGCCGGCAGGCTCCTCTGTCTGTGGAATTCTCCAGGCAAGAATACTGGAGTGGGTTGCCATATCCTCCTCCAGAGGATCTTCCTGACCCAGGGATCGAACCCACGTCTCCTCCATGTCTTGCATTGGCAAGTGGGTTCTTTACCACTAGTGCCACCTGGTACAGTAAACAAGGAGTCCCTGGCTTGTTATTGGCTGACTCCTTGCCAAGAAAGAGGTGGAGTCGGTCTTCTTCCTGTTGGGCTCTGCTATCATTGGGCGTGAAAGCTCTCCTTCTGGTCTCTCAATTCTATTTAACTGAGGTTTCTGTTTATTAATTTTTTACACTGTCAGTACTGCTTTGTCTACTAAAAACAAGACAAAAACAAGAAGAAAAAGAAAACCTAATTCCATGCTTCTTTTCACTTTGCAGTTGAGATTCCCAAGCACCCCAAATAGCCTCTGCTGTTTTCTCTTGTGTGGACCTCCTCACACAATGGGGATGAAGGTCCCTCATTCCTGCCCTACCCATTTCACCATGGGAAGAATTTGGCTGAAGGAGAAAAACTGCCCAACCACATTAACCAGAGTCTGCCCAGCACTTTACAGTTTACAGATTGGCTGTCACTTTTAATCCTCACACCATCCCTGTGAGCAAAGCATTATGAACTTCATTTTACAGAAGAAACTGAGGTTTAGGGAGGTTAAATGACTTGCCAAAGGTCACGCAGCTGGGGAGTCATGGAGCCCAGAAAAGCAGCCAAATTCTTTACTGCCCAACCCCCACTCTCTATGACCCCTCCCAGCCTTCAGATCGCAACATGGTTATTCATTAAACTACCACTGAGTAGCCTTAAACAGGAAGCTCTCACTTGGCAAGGTCTTCTCCCTTGCTGTCTTTGACCCCTATTGTCTGTGGCTTTGCCTCAGCCCAAAGTATACACAGACAAGCACCCAAAGGAGGACTAAATGCAGGATAAAATGACACTCATTTTAAAGATATGTCTCAGCAAATGAGTTGCTGTGTAGCTGGCTGCAAGCCCAGAGCTTTTCAGTGAAACATCCTAAATAATTCAGCTCTGTTCATCTGCAATATAAAGTGCAAATGTGGCTCGTTTTTTTAGACCAGTCCTGAACATCAATAATAATAAACCAGAGATAACGTATTTTGTTTTCACAGAATTGGAACAAAGTGAAATATCTGTGCAAAAGCACATTGGATCAAGGGGCAGAGGGGACAAGGTCTAATTTTTACAACAAGCAGATTTTCCAGAGAGGGACTCTTCCTGAGAAAAGGTTATTAGCCCTCAGCCAGTGGGACCTAGATACTTGCTCCTGACAGCGAGCATGATAGACACACTACTGCTGTCCTACAGCAGTCAGGGCTCCAGTCAGGAATCTTGGCTCTAAAATATGACTGACCGTTAGAAATTCCTCTTGAATTGCCCCCTTTCCCCTCACTGTTTTATTCTTGTGTCATCTTTACCGCTTACTCTTTGGTTACTCACACATCAAGCCTTGCTGATCTTGCTCCTGGCTTTCTTCAGGGCTCTTCATCTGCTCAGAGGATGCACCAGCCTCCCTCCTGGTTCTCTTCACCCTTTTTCCCTGAAGCTGCCTTAGAGTTACAAGTTGAGGCAGAGCTCTGAGAAATCCAACTGAAGGGTTCCCTTCTCATCCTAACCCTTCCCCTCTTACCTATTCCTTGCTCCTTTTTTCTGATGACCAGTGTCTTCAAAGGCTCTCCAGAATGCTGCGAATGTAGAAACTTCAGGAAAGATAGGAAGGAAACATAGCCAATCTATATAAAAACATGGCACATTTTCAGAAGCTTTTCTTTCTTAATTCCTTGTACTGAAAGCTGTTTGTCTCTTTACTGAACCATTTGGGACCTAATCATGGACAGTAGAATATCCTTCAGGATTCGAGCATCTTTTGGGCTGTTTGGAACCATCACTGGCTACTTAACAGTGAAATGATCAGATGAGGAAGTAGATGCATGTATGCCATGCCGAGGCTGCCAGTTCCCTGAGTGGAATTGCTGTTACCTAGCTCAATTTGCTCTACAAGACATGCAATAGAACAAGCCAGGTATGACACAAAGATGATTGCTGAAGCAACATGGTTCGATTTAGAATTAACTCCATCATCATTCTATAAAGAAGGACTGAAAATTCCTCTCACCTTGTATATCTCTACACTCAGACTTTCTTCTCCCTCATCTTCCTCCCTTCAGTTGCATAAACAATCCACATGCCTTCCTTAGGGCCATTCCCTAGAACAATGTTAGCCTAAAAACCTTTATTAGAATTTTTAGAAACTTAGGAAAACAGGAGCATCCCTAAGCAGCTGATGTCCAAGTCAGAAGTCCTGCTCTGACCCTAAAATTAGGCTCCCCTCTCCATGAGTCTGTGCAGGAAGGGCTGGGAATTCTAACCAATGCATCTGCTAATTCATCTTGTTAATCTACCTTGAAGATGGAGATCAGTGTGAGTCCAATCCATGTTTAAATGGCGGCATGTGCAAGGATGACATTAATTCCTATGAATGTTGGTGTCAAGCTGGATTTGAAGGAAAGAACTGTGAATTAGGTAAGTAACTATCTTTGGATTACTGGTGGTTCCAAATTTCCCTTTGAAACCAGATGCAACTGGAAAATGCAATATGTATGTACCATAATTTTCTCTTAAATTATGGTAAAGAACCCTTTACATGAGATCTACACTCAACAAATTTTGAAGTATATGATAGCGTATTGCTAACTCTGTATAGCAGATGTCTCGACTTTATTCCTCTTGCATAACTGAAACCTGGAGAACAGCAACTCCTCACTTGCTCCTCCCCCCAGCTCCTGGCAAGCATCATTGTATTCTCTGCTTCTATGTGTTGGACTATTTTTAGATACATCATATCAGTGGAATCATGTGGTATTTGTCCTTCTGTGACTGCCTTGTTTCATTTACCATAATGTCCTTCAGGCTCATCCACGTTGTTGCATATGACAGAATTTCCTTATTTTTGAAGGTTGAATAATATTCCATTGTATAAAACATACTTTTAAAGCTTGTAAAGAGGATCAATTCATTTTATCTGTGGTCATAGTTTCCAGGATGAGTTCAAGAAACCATATGAAGAGCAACAGTAATATTTGGTAACTAGTAGGAAGTGGTCAGAGTAGGCAATGGCGCCCCACTCCAGTACTCTTGCCTGGAAAATCCCATGGATGGAGGAGCCTAGAAGGCTGCCATCCATGGGGTTGCTGAGGGTCGGACACAATGAGCAACTTCACTTTCACTTTTCACTTTCATGCATTGGAGAAGGCAATGGCAACCCACTCCAGTGTTCTTGCCTGGAGAATCCCAGGGTCAGGGGAGCCTGGTGGGCTGCCATCTATGGGGTCACACAGAGTCAGACACAACTGAAGGAGCAGGAAGTGGTAGGTTCCCAGGTGGCACTAGTGGTAAACAACATGCCTGCCAATGTAGGAGACATAAGAAACCCAGGTTTAGTCCTGTGGTTAGGAAGATCCCCTGGAGAAGGAAATGGTAATCCACTCCAGTATTCTTACCTGGAGAATCTCACAGGCAGAGGAGCCTGGTGGGCCACCGTCCAAAGGGTCACAAAAAGTTGGACACAACTGAAGTGACTTAGCACACATGCATGCACAGAACTGGTAATGGTGTTCCACTATCTTATTCATCCTCAATACAACCATTATTCTCCCCATTCTACACAGATGAGGAAAGTGCAGCTCAAACATTTCAAAATCACAGAAGCAGTAAACGGTTCAGCCAGGACCTGAACTCCAATTTATCTGACCAAAACCCATGCTTCTAACTGCTATCCACAAAACACAAAGAAAACTGACCGATAAAACCATTTGAATTCATAACTAAAATATCAACAAAGAAGTGGAAGTCAACTAAGTATAGAATTGGGGTAGGGAAGGCCAAGTCTCCCTTATAACAGGTTCTTCTCCACCCATAAGAACCACTTCACATGTGAAATAGATTGACAAAATTCAGAACTCATTCCTGAACTTGACTAAATTGATATACTGGAGTTACACAGAAAATCTAGGGTCATTGTGCATCTTTTCTTTGCATAGCCTAGGCTTCTTTTTTTCTGAGACTTTGGCAGTTGGAACAGTAAACCCCAAAGTCCTTTACCTATTTGTTTATTACCTCTGGATGCAGGATTACTGGTACTGTGATTGTGAAAAGCATACAGTGCTAATGACAGATTCTCCTTATACTCTTAAACTCCAGAAGAATAGAGGTGCAGTCCTAGGGAAAGAATTCAACACCACAGACTACATGACTAAGGGAAAAGAGTAGAAAATTAGCAGGACTCTATTTAAACACTATGGCAATCCACCTGACACAGATGAAAAGGGCATTAAAACAAAATGAAATGCAGCAGCTTCACTTGTCCTATAGAGAAGGGGGAAAGTTGTCTCTAATACTGTGCAGAAATCGTTTCAGTGCTAAAGAGACATCCATTGATCATCTTCCTTTGATAAAAGGAAAAGAAGACAGGGAAAACAAAAGCAAGCAGGGCAAAACCATTTTAAAAGAAAGAAAAAAAGCAGATGCAGGTGGGTGGACTGGTACCCTGAGCTTGGACTCCCACTCCCTCAGGCTTCACAGTGCAGGGACACCCCAATGCCTGGGTTCCCTTTCTCATAGGCATGTTCAATGGTTCAACATCTCCGAAGTGCTACTAGCATCTGAAAGGTTACAATTTCAAATTCAGATGGACCTAGATAAATCTGATCCTGCTGCTTGGAAGCTTATGGAAACTGATTGAATATCACCTTAAATAATATAATTATTAGAGCTGATGGAATGAAAGACTCAATTGGGCTCCATTAAGAACGAAGGGCATGTCATAGCAAAGTAAAACTGAAAATAATGTTTAATGTTAAATACTCCTAAATGTGAGAGTTGAACCATAAAGAAGGCTGAGCATCAAAGAACTGATGCTTTCAAACTGTGATGCTAGAGAAGATTCTTGAGAGTTCCTTGGGCAACAAGGAGATCAAACCAGTCAATCCTAAAGGAAATCAATCCTGAATATTCATTGGAAGGACTGATGTTGAAATGCCAATACTTTGACCACCTGATGCAAAGAGCCAACTCATTGGAAAAGATCCTGATGCTGGGAAAGATTGAAGGCAGAAGTAAAAGGGGGTGACAGAGGATGAGATGGTTGGATGGCATCACCAACTCGATGAACATGTGAGCAAACTCCAGGACATAGTGAAGGACAGGGAAGCCTGGCATGCTGCTGTCCATGAGGTCGTAAAATGTCAGACATGACTTAGCAACTGAACAACAAAATGTCTTTAGTTTAAACATAAAGACACTTTAAAAGAGGCAGAGAGCCCAGAGGAATGTAGTTATAAAAGCAGAAAACTGCTATGATAGGTTTTGCTATGTGCATGATGCTATGTTCCACACAGCAAAAGTGCTAAGTCTACAATGGGCATCTTTTCAGGCCCCTCCGGTTCGCCACATTTTGGTTTGGTTACAGCTCCGTGGAGACACTGCAGCCACCACCAATCCTAGCCTCTAGGGTATCTTGAGCCCAGTTGACCAAGGTTTAGAAAAATCCTCCCAGCTTGCTTAGTTTAGAAACAAAGTGGGAATTCTCAAAAGACTCTACCTCAGACACTGCTGCTGCTGCTAAGTCACTTCAGTCATGTCCGACTCTGTGTGACCCCAGAGATAGCAGCCCACCAGGCTCCCCTATCCCTGGGATTCTCCAGGCAAGAGTATTGGAGTGGGGTGCCATTGCCTTCTCCGACCTCAGACACTAGAGGAAAGCAAAAGCATATACAAACTCCCATTTAAGCTGTTGCTTCAAACTGAACTAAGGATTGATCTCAAAAGCCACGAGAAAAAAAGCACAGTTCATGGAGTATCTGTGCCCCAAGTCCCTGGCGTCACCGAGTGTCTGAAAGGGAAGGAGATTTCCATTGTTAAGACCTTGTTCTTTTTCCTCTTCTCTTGTTCATCAGGCTCCTCTCCAAGGAAGAGAGGTGCAAACATTCAGGGAATGCTTTATAGTTAGAACAATTAACTGGCTACTGTGTCCCATTGGCTGGAATAAAGACCGCCGAGTGTCCCCAGATACACATCCCATCTGAGTCCTTTTCAGATAAATCAAAGTCTGAAAGAGTTCGGCCATTCCTGTCCCTTCTAAAGAGTACAAGAGGCATTTCCTCACAGTAAGAGAGATGGAAAGAAAAACAAGCACAGAAACACTTTTTTTTTTTCATTTTGGTAAATCACAGACACTACTAATATACTGTGTATTTCTGTGGAGTAGAAAAAGAAAAGAACATACCTTGAGTTTAGTTGATAAACTTGTTAAAGAGAATATCTTTCATCCCAGTTTTGGTTCTCTCATTTGTGAATATATCACGGCAGATGAAGGCAGAGTAAAATGAAGCAGAACACACTAACTTGTGTAGTAGGCAGGAGGGGAGTTAGAGGTGTTTGTGCTAACATAGAGGAAAAAGAACAGACACTGTGAGATGTCCATCCACAGATATTCTAGGGGCTTCCCTGGTGGCTCAAACTGTAAAGAATCTGCCTGCAATGCAGGAGACCTGGATTCAGTCCCTGGGTTGGGAAGATGCCTTGGAGAAGGAAATGGTAACCCACTCCACTTTCTTGCCTGGGAAATCCCATGGACAGAGGAGCCTGGCAGGCTACAGTCCATGGAGGTTGCAAAAGTCAGACACGACTGAGTGACTAAACCAACCAACCAAAGGACCAGGGAAAATCTACACCCAACAAGGGCCTAATGTCCAAGTGCTCCAGAAACAATTGATGACTGAGTCCCACAGTGACTGTCCCCGAGGTGCAGGACTACAGATCTCTCCACTGGAACTCCTTGTGCTGTTATTTTATTTCCAGACTCTTAAGATCTTTACTTGAGGTCAAAAGACTGCTGGTCGGACAGCAGTATTTCCCACTGTGTGCACAAACCAAGCCACAAGACAGCAGCAGCAGCAACATACTAGGCCACAAAGAGCAGTGACAAATGGGGAAAAGGACAGAGTGGTCTAGTTACTTAGCCAAGGATGCAGAATCAGGAAAAGCACCTCAACTTTACCCATGCCTGTTGTGCATGGCCAGGTCCAAACTGGTCAGCACCTGCCACCCACTTCTGTGAACTCCGCACATTCTCATATTGACTGAACACTCCCTACAGGGGGTATTTGATTTGGCTGCACACTCTAGTATTACTTTGTAGCAACAAAATGATTGCTAGTAACATGAGAAGAGCCAGCAATGTAATTACGTTAGTGAGGAGAAAGGTCTTTAATAAATAAATAAATAAATAAATAAATAAATAAAAAGGACCAAGTGCCATCTTTTTGGCTTCTACACTTAGTGGATTATTGGCAGCAAAGGGTAAAGCTTAGGCTGGTTCCTTTGTCTACCTGGTAACAGTTGCTTTGCCTTCCCTCGTTTCCTGAAGATCAGTAAGGAACATGAACTAATCATTACTCTAGCCTATGCTACCTACGTAAAATGGAATTCAAAAATTTAGATCTGTCATTCACAAATCCATAATATACTCCCAGACCATACAGTCATTCTGTTAGCCTGAAATCTAAAGGGAAAATAAAAGAGTCTGTGACACGAGTTTGTGTTAAGGTGTGCAGTTCTAGGCGGGCACGAGTAAGGGATGCGGGAGTGAGAAGTGAGGAAAGGAGAGCCAAGAGTAGGAGTCATCTGTCCTCACCTGCAACTGACTGCTTGATCTCTGGGGACTGTTTTCCAAGAAGCCACATGAGCTGGCCTCAGGAGAGTCAGTCTCAGAGGGGAAAAGAAGTAAAAGAATCTGTCCACCAGTATACATCTCTCGATGGTCAACAGTTCAGCCTATGTGGCATTAACTCCCCGGTATCACCACGTTGTAGGCACTGGGGCCCCGAGAGACCATGTGGCATCCCGGGCCTTAGCATCAACCTGGGAGCATCAAGAAAAGAGACCAGAGGCCCACGATACAGATCTTAGCCAAGCCATTCAAGGCAGCACCTAGATGAAGCCAAAGGAAGTCCACTCACAGCAAATTACCAACAGGGCTGGGACAGATGCAGGTGAAGCTGGGGGCGACTAAGGTGGCCCACAACAGGTGGCTAACACAGCCGCGCATATTCTAACTGCACTGACAAACAAGCACTTCTCTTGAAAGCTCTACTGCTGTTAAGCCTGTAGGTAATGGGAAGGTGCCTTCCATTCACTGTGTTCTTGCACTGCTCTAGAGACAGAAATCAGTCCTGGGGCAGAGCCTATTTCTCTTAATTCAGCAGATCTCAGCTAGCAAGCCCTGAACCCTGCTACTTCTTGTTATTGAGATGGCACTGGAGAAACAAAGGGAAAACACGGGAATTTGAAAATACAGAATAAGATGGCAGGAACAAGCCAAATATATCAGGAATCACAATTAATGTGAATTGGAGTTAATGACAATTTTCAGTCTGGAGTTTAAAATCTAACTATATGCTGCCAATCAAACAGATACCTAAAATAAAACAATACCAGGAGGATACAATAAAGGGATATAAAAAGATTTGCCAGGTAAATGCTAACACAAAGAAACTGGCAAAGCCATCTTAATATCAGATAAAATAGAATTCTGACCAAAAGCGTTACAAGAGACAAAGAAAGATATATGAATAAGGGAGATTGTATAGGAGAATAAAGAAAATATGGGCCACTAAACTGCTTATCATTGTCAACACATAGTGTTTTTGGCATTTAGCTCACTTCAGTTCAGTTCAGTTCAGTCACTCAGTCGTGTCTGACTCTTTGCAACCCCATGAACTGCAGCACGCCAGGCCTCCCTGTCCATCACCAACTCCCGGAGTTCACTCAGACTCATGTCCATCGAGTCGGTAATGCCATCCAGCCATCTCATCCTCTGTCATCCCCTTCTCCTCCTGCCCCCAATCCCTCCCAGCATCAGAGTCTTTTCCTATGAGTCAACTCTTCGCATGAGGTGTCCAGAGTACTGGAGCTTCAGCTTTAGCATCATTCCTTCCAAAGAAATCCCAGGGCTGATCTTCAGAATGGACTAGTTGGATCTCCTTGCAGTCCAAGCGACTCTCAAGAGTCTTCTCCAACACCACATTTCAAAAGCATCAATTCTTCGGCACTCAGCCTTCTTCACAGTCCAACTCTCACAGCCATACATGACCACAGGAAAAACCATAGCCTTGACTAGATGGACCTTTGTTGGAAAAGTAATGTCTCTGCTTTTGAATATGCTATCTAGGTTGGTCATAATTTTCTCCCAAGGAGTAAGCGTCTTTTAATTTCATGGCTGCAGTCACCATCTGCAGTGATTTTGGAGCCCCCCCAAAATAAAGTCTGACACTGTTTGCACTGTTTCCCCATCTATTTCCCATGAAGTGATGGGACCAGATGCCATGATCTTAGTTTTCTGAAAGTTGAGCTTTAAGCCAACTTTTTCACTCTCCACTTTCACGTTCATCAAGAGGCTTTTCAGTTCCTCTTCACTTTCTGCCATAAGGGTGGTGTCATCTGTATATCTGAGATTATTGATATTTCTCCCGGCAATCTTGATTCCAACTTGTGCTTCTTCCAGCCCAGCGTTTCTCATGATGTACTCTGCATATAACATCAATAAGCAGGGTGACATATACAGCCTTGACATACTCCTTTTCCTATTTGGAACCAGTCTGTTGTTCCATGTCCAGTTCTAACTGTTGCTTGCTGACCTGCATACAGGTTTCTCAAGAGGCAGGTCAGGTAGTCTAGTATTCTCATCTCTTTCAGAATTTTCCACAGTTTATTGTGATCCATACAGTCAAAGGCTTTGGCATAGTCAATAAAGCAGAAATAGATGTTTTTCTGGAACTCTCTTGCTTTTTCCATGATCCAGCGGATGTTGGCAATTTAATCCTGGTTCCTCTGCCTTTTCTAAAACCAGCTTGACCATCTGGAAGTTCACGGTTCATGTATTGCTGAAGCCTGGCTTGGAGAATTTTGAGCATTACTTTACTAGAGTGTGAGATGAGTGCAATTGTGCGGTAGTTTGAGCATTCTTTGGCATTGCCTTTCTTTGGGATTGGAATGAAAACTGACCTTTTCCAGTCCTGTGGCCACTGCTGAGTTTTCCAAATTTGCTGGCATATTGACTGCAGCACTTTCACAGCATCATCTTTCAGGATTTGAAATAGCTCAACTGAAATTCCATCATCTCCACTAGCTTTGTTTGTAGTGATGCTTTCTAAGGCCTACTTTACTTCACATTCCAGGATGTCTGGCTCTAGTTGAGTGATCACACCATTGTGATTATCTGGGTCATGAAGATCTTTTTTGTACAGTCCTTCTGTGTATTCTTGACACCTCTTCTTAATATCTTCTGCTTCTGTGAGTCCATGCCATTTCTGTCCTTTATCGAGCCCATCTTTGCATGAAATGTTCCCTTGGTATCTCTAATTTTCTTGAAGAGATCTCTAGTCTTTCCCATTCTGTTGTTTTCCTCTATCTCTTTGCATTGATCACTGAGGAAGGCTTTCTCATCTCTTCTTGCTATTCTTTGGAACTCTGCATTCAGATGCTTATATCTTTCCTTTTATCCTTTGCTTTTTGCTTCTCTTAAAGGACCTTATTTCATTCTCCTGTGTTGATGCATATCCACCAGGGCCAGCTTCAAGTTTGCTTTGAAAAACTGGATTATATCAATGGTGCATGCATGCATGCTAAGTCACTTCAGTTGTGTCTGACCCTGTGCGACCCCATAGATAGCAGCCTACCAGGCTCCTTTGTCCCTGGGATTCTCCAGGCAAGAATACTGGAATGGGTTACCATTTCCTTCTCCAATGCATGCATGCATGCATGCTAAGTCGCTTCAGTCATGTCCGACTCTGTGCGACCCTATGGACAGCAGCTCATCAGGCTCCTCTATCCAGAGGATTCTCCAGGCAAGAATACTGGAGTGAGTTGCCATTTCCTTCTCCTATATTAACAGTAGGCACTTGTATTCAGCAAAATATACTATTTAGGGTGAAAAGGTAAGTCACAGAGTGGGAGAAGGTATCAACAATGCATATATCCAGCAACTAGAACTCTCATATGCTGATGGTGAGAATCTAAACTTGTATAATTATCTTAGAAAACTATTTGGCAATATCTACTAACCCTGAACATATGGTCCAATCATTGCACTCATGAGTACAGATCCAGTAAATCTGCACACATATGTTACCAAAAGATATGTACAAAAATGTTCATTACAGCATTAAACATAAGAGCCAAAAACTCGAAACTCAACTCAAATATTCATCCACAGTAAAATGGTGAACAGAGGTAGTAATATTTATACAATGGAATGTGTTACACAGCATGTAGATGAACTATGGCTATAAAAAACAACATGGATGAAGCTCACAGACAAAATTTTAACTGAGAAACACAGAAGAGTACACAATGGGAGCTTCTCCTTAGATAAAGTTCATGAACAGGTGAAACTAATTCTTTGTTAGAAGTCAGGGTATGGTAAATTTGGGAAGGAGGAAGTAGTGACCAGAAGGGGGAATTAGGAGAGCTTCTGGGCTGTTGATAATGTCCTCTGTACTGATCTGTTTACTGTTTAAACAAGTGAAGTCACCTTGTGAAAACTCATACCAAAGTTCTGGGTACTTTCTGGAATCTGTTATACTTTAATAAGCAGCTTTTTTTCACTGCAGTCTATGATTTTGTGAAAATAGCATATCTACACCTTCAGTTTTATACCAAATCACATATATTGCTGCCACCATTTTTATGCCATACTAAGAATTTTATCTTTTTTCCCCCGCTACTCTTAGCTCAAGGCTCACAAACTTCTCTCCACGAATGCTCCCAGCTTATATTTGACCTTGGCCAGAGTTAGTGGTTTCATGTACTTTTTAGAATTGTATGTTACTTGATGTTATTGCTGTGGATTTTGCTTTCTTTCAGATGCAACATGCAGCATTAAGAATGGCAGATGCAAGCAGTTTTGTAAAAGGGACACAGATAACAAGGTGGTTTGTTCCTGTACTGCCGGATACCGACTTGCAAAAGACCAAAAGTCCTGCGAACCAGCAGGTCAAAATCTAAGTTATTTCTTTTTTTTTTTTAGTTTGGCAGATATGTTTTCCAAATCCATATTTGAACTTTTAGCACCCTACATAATTTCATTCCTTGTTTTTACTTCTTTTTGAAATCACAGAAAAGACTAGTAGCATGGGCAAATTAATTTTTCAAATTGCACCATCATTTTGAATAGAAATTCTGTAATTGTCTTCCATCTTCTTTTCTGTACCCAATTTTCTCCTTTGACCTTTATATCATGAAGCAATTGATTTGTGTGATTTCTGTATGTATATCTATAATTCATGAAGTCAAATTAATGTAGTAATCCTGTAATAAAAAAATAAAAGATACATACGTGGTTGACTGATAGGCTTCTAGTACAAGGCTGGTGAATTTTAAGCACGATCTGTCCGAGCATGGTTGGTTTACACAGAGAAAGTTATTTTCTATCCTTCATTCTCAGCCTGAGTTTACATGCTTGGCATCAGAATAGTTCTGACAACTGTCTGTTATGAGTTGTGTCAAGCTGATCAGCACAGTCAATCTATACAGCAGTGGACAAAGCAATGTTTCCCAGTTATGTCAACCATGCCACCATATTCACAGCTGACTGGTGTGTGAAGATCATCTCCACTTTTCACGCTGCTCTTCTCTGGAAATGAAGGCAGCAGAAACTTGGAATTTTTTTTTTTTAATGTAGGCTCCACAGGATCAATTATATTTGATAAATGAGGGGCCTTTTTGAAGCAAACTGGATATAATTTCTTTTGCATTTCCAAAGCTTATTAAATTGATACATTAAATCACACACCATTCCTCTGTGAAAGTGAAAGTGAAGTTGCTCAGTCGTGTCCAACTCTTTGCAACCCCGTGGACTGTAGCCTACCAGGCTTCTCCATTCCTCTGTAACTGGGTTCAATACCTATCTTAGCAATGAACCTGGCAGAGGAAATTAAAGAAAGAACCAGAAGACAAGAGTATATAGACTGCACTAAAATGAAGAGTCTAATGCTTCAAGGACCTGCCTGCCTCCCATCCTTCTACCTGGTTCTTGACATACACAGCTTCAAACTAGCCTACCTAGGGAGAAGTATGTGTGTATCTGTTTTTACCTTTGACACCTAACTTCCAGTGTAGACAGACAGCATAGTAGCTAAATCGTTATAAGTCCTTTTCTGTTATAAGAAAGAGAAAAAACAGAGAACCACCTCCAACTATTAAGTGTTATTCTGAATATAGTCTTAGTTTTAGCAGAATAAATAAGCTAAACCTAAAATAAACTTTTCCGCCTTTCAATAGTAATGGTCCCTTTTCTTGAGCCAATGTTGATGATTTATATTTATACATAAGTATTTTGAACTAATTTCCTGTTTTCCCAACCACATGCTGTCTTCATGATACTTTGCCACAGCTGGTTGCTATAGAAATGTCTGTTATAAGGAATGTGGATAGAAGGAAAGTGAGAAATGAAATGTGAAGTGACTTTGCTTGACTACAAATTTCCATTCTGCTTGTCCCCAGTGTATCAGTAGATGACTTCTTTTCTTTAGGAAATAAACCAACCCAAGGTAAAAGGTAGGCAGTGCCCAGGTAGATGTGGTGGTTATAATCATATTAATAATTTATTTAGTTAATACTCAACAGCCAGGTAATTAAATCACAATGACCTCTCCCCAATGTATACCTAAATTCCACCTTGGAATCTTGAAGGCATTTTGGTCTACAAAAGAAGTCCTGGAAATTCCCTGGCGGTCCAGTGCTCAGGACTCTGCATTCTCACTGCCAGAGGCCTGGATTTGATCCCTGGTTAGGAAACTAAAATCCCAAAAGCCATGCAGTGTGGCCTCAAAAAAGAAAAAATGAAATCTCGTTAACAATAAGGAGCAGACATCCCATTTACCTAATTCTAAAATCAAGGTTATATGGCACCAATGCCCAGACTTCCATTCAAGGACAGTACCTGGAAATAACACTTTTTTGTAAAGAAACAGGAAGTCATTGGACTTCATATAAGTGAAAGTGAAGTCGCTCAGTCATGTCTGATTCTTTGTGACCCCACAGACTGTAGCCTACCAGGCTCCTCCATCCATGGGATTTTCCAGGCAAGAATACTGGAGTGGGTTGCCATTTCCTTCTCTAGGACATCTTCCCAACACAGGGATTGAACCCAGGTCTCCTGCATTGTAGGCAGACACTTTACTGTCTGAGCCACCAGGGAAGATAAAGTCTTAGGAAATTTGATTTGGGAACACCTCTTCTGTTTCTGTAAAGATGACAGATTCCTAAGCCAAATGTCCTTTTCATGAAGCATTTGAAAACTTTCCATGGAAATAATGCAATTAACCTCTTAGTTTGAGACTATATTCATTGATTCAATTTTTAAAAAAAATATCGATGGGCTTGCTTCTCAGACATGACAGGATGGGCCTCACTCTGGACTTTTGTCTGCTAGCCAATGAGAAATACCAGAATACTAATTTTTTTTTCCATTTGTCTAGTGCCATTTCCCTGTGGACGAGTCTCTGCCTTACAAACTTCTAAGACGCTCACCCGTGCTGAGACTATTTTTTCCAATATGAACTATGAAAATTCTTCTGAAGCTGGAATAATTTGGGATAACGTCACTCAAAGCAATCAATCATTCAATGACTTCAATCGTGTGGTTGGTGGCGAGGATGCTGCAAGAGGTCAATTCCCTTGGCAGGTACTCAGTGTTGATGGTGTGTCAAAACTGGAACCCAGTGGAAAAGGGACAGGCCAGGTGGGAGGCTGAGACTAGACATCAGTCAGACCTACTGGGATGAGGGAAATGTTTAGGTAGGCACGTTTCAGCATAAAGTAGGATGAGGAAATCCCCATAGGTGAGGAGGTGCTGAGAGAAATCCAGGGACAGCTACCACACAAGGCCAAGGAGAGTTTGGCATCAAGGACATGGCATAACAGGATTTCCAACAAGCAACAAGGATGTCTGGAAGCGAGGTCACCAGTACTGGGGCTCTGGGTACTACTTCAGCTTCAGCCCCTGGGAGAACTGGACAGAGTCAGAAAGTCTCTAGGTCCAGAGAAACTGGAGTATTTCGAAGGCATTTTTAAAAGAACTCAGGAAGGATTAAGGCAAGAACTGGGGTACTGGACCTAGGCAGGGCATAGGAGGTAGGGGCTTGGTCCAAGGCTGTAGTTCTCAAGGTGTAATAGCATCAGATTCACCTGGGAACTTGTTGGGACTGTACATTTTCATGCTGTGCCCCAGACCTACAGGAGTCAGCAACTCGGGGTAGAGCCCAGCAATCTGAGCACAAACAAGCCCTTCAGGTTATTCTGACCCACTGTACAATTAGAAACTCACTGGTCCAAAGGAAACAAACTTGTTATAGCAGCTAGGGTGTGTGTGTGTTAGTGGCTCAGTCGTGCCCGACTCTTTGCATCCCCGTGGACATTAGCCCACCAGGCTCCTCTGTCCATGGGATTTCCCAGGCAAGAATACTGGAGTGGGTACCCATTCCCTTCTCCAGGGGATCTTCCTGACCCAGGGATCAAACCCAGGTCTCCTGCATTTCAAGCAGATTCTTTACCGTCTGAGCCACCAGGGAAGCCCAGCAGCTAGGGTCCAAAACACCAAATAGTGGACTCATGGTACCTAGTCCCACATTTCTCCAGGTGTGATCTGCAGACAACACACATGAGAATCACCTGTCCCTGTTTTTGAGGTAACCAAGGGCTAGATTTGAGACCCATCATTATATATCTTTTCATGTCTTCCTTGAGTGAGTGAAGTCGCTCAGTCGTGTCTGACTCTTTGCGACCCCATGGACTGTAGCCTACCAGGCTCCTCTGTCCATGGGGTTTTCCAGGCAATAGTACTGGAGTGGATTGTCATTTCCTTCTCCAGGGGATCTTCCCAACCCAGGGAATGAACCCGGGTCTCCCGCATTGTAGACAGATGCTTTACCATCTGAGCCACCAGGGAAGTCTTCCTTGCTGCACACTTAATAGTGAGTGTACCTGTTGTCTCCTTCCTATCAGCCTAGGTAGGGTCATCTGCAGTGTTCAAGATCACTCATCCCCACACACATTTACTTGCTATTTCATCCTTATGAAGTAAGATTACTGACTGCAGAGGTACCAAGCACCAGGTTTCAGTCTTGTCTTTTCCAAATGTAAAGAGCCATGCTACTCTCTAGGATACTCCAGAAAGACCCTGTCACACTTTCACACTGATTCCTTCCTCACCAGAGAAACTCTCTCTCCACACCCACTGTACCCAATTTCTCACAAAAGGTGACTGGGTTTCAAAAGCAGGAGATAAACTGAATATACAAGTCACTTTTAGGGACATCCCTGGTGGTCCAATGATTAAGAACTCACAGTCCCAATACAGGGGGCCCAGGTTCAATCCCTGATCAGGAAACTAGATCCCACATGACTCAGCTGAAGATTCTGTATGCTGCAACTAAGACCCAGCACAGCCAAATGGAAATTAAAAAAAAAAAAAGTTTAAATTCACTTTTAGACACAACAAAACAGGAAAAAAAAAAAAAACGGAATCTCTCCCCATTTATGGATGAGCCAACTGCCACCATTTCACAGTTAATCTGCAAGGTAGAAATACCTGATTTGATTGCAGACCTGACTGCAACACCCCTGCTGAAGGCCAAGCATCAAGAGAAAGTGAGCAACTGCTGTAGTTGCAACACCACCTAGAAAAGATTCAAAATGCTGCTGTGTCAGTAAAAGGGGAAGGGGAATCACACGACCATGTGGGTGAAGCAATCTGGCAAAGAGGCCCAGATGGAGTTCAGTTTCCTATAGAGTAACGAATAATTTGAACAAACTGGAAACGTCTAACCTGTTCAAGAAAAGGGTTCGGTGAGCTATTGGCTGGCGAGAGCTGAAGGCCACAAGTGCAAGGGGACGATGACTTTTTCTTGGAGGATTTATGGATGAAAGTTCCAGGCAGGCAGGTGGACCCTGTTGCCGGTGGAGAAAGGCCATTCCGGCCACTTGGGTCAGTCACGGGAGCTGGGCAGCTTGGGGAGCAGATCCAGTCAAGCAGATGCTTGTGGAATTGTTGACTTGAGGCACTGCTCTGTCCTGAGAACCGCAGTAGCAGGACAAGGCCATCCCAGACCATTGAGGGTCCGGGCTCACCTGGTGGGAGATGAGACGGGGCAGGCTAGGGACCGTGGCCACCGCGCCCTGCTCTGAGACCCTAAGAAGCGAGCTCACCTTTTGCGTGGCTGTCAGCAGCTGCGTGCATGCTTACCTTATTCTAGGGCTTTCGGTTCAACTTCCCCGCTGGAGGCAAAGCCGCCGCAGCCGTAGTGGGTTGGCCACAGGTGCATCCCAGAACCCCCTGCATTTCCGGCTGCTCCGACCTCTGACCCCCAAGGTCAAAGGCGCAGGCAGACTTGACCAATCTCTGACTTCTAATCCCGCATCACGGTAACAGAGGGCCTGAGAGAGAAGTGGAGGCCAGTTACCTGCATTTTCCTTCCAGATGCCCAGCTCTGGGTTCAGAGCCCCTGAAGAACTCGGGTACTCTGCAGAGCCACTCAGGAGCCGAGAGAGGAAGCTAGAGGGTTGACTAGAGTCAGTATATCCTTGGCGGGATGAGCGACTAAAACAGAACTCAAATCTCATACAGCTACAAAGGGAAGCGATGAAATATGTGAACATTAGAGAAAACAGGGAAATCGCAACACCTATATTATTAGACTATCTTCATCAACAGCTTAAAAGTCAGAAATTGGAGGAAGCAGCACTGAGTTTCAGCTTTCTAAACCTCTCACTTGCTTTTGGTCCTATTCGCTTGACCCTGCCAGCCAACAATTCTGAGCATGTGCGAACCTGCCCGCAAGAGCTCCACCCTCCTCTTCTGCTTTGAGTTAGGATCTGTCTGGCCCTGGATGGGATGTGCCTGGTCTTTCTCTTTGGGTTTATCATGGGCCTCAGGTTCCGTATTAGCCATAAGTATTGTATGTTTAATCTGAGCTACATGGCTCAGATGGTAAAGAATGTGCCTGCAATGCAGGAGACCTGTTTTCGATCTCTGGGTGGGGAAGATTCCCTGGAGAAGGGAATGGCTACCCACTCCAGTATTCTTGTGTGGAGAATCCCATGGACAGAGGAGCCCGGCAGGCTACAGTCCATGGGGTCTCAAAGAGTTAGACACAACTGAGAAACTCACACTTTCACTTTTCATTGTACATTTAATCGTTTGAAGATCATTCTACGAGATTGAGAAAGCCAGAATACAATGGAAACCCAGTGGTTCAGTTTAGTTTAGTTCAGTTCAGTTCAGTTCAGTTCAGCTGCTCAGTCGTGTCCGACTCTTTGTGACCGCATGAATCACAGCACGCCAGGCCTCCCTGTCCATCACCAACTCCCAGAGTTCACCCAAACTCTTGTCCATCGAGTCAGTGATGCCATCCAGCCATCTCATCCTCTGTCATCCCCTTCTCCTCCTGCCCCCAATCCCTCCCAGCATCAGAGTCTTTTCCTATGAGTCATCTCTTTGCATGAGGCGGCCAAAGTATTGGAGTTTCAGCTTTAGCATCAGTCCTTCCAAAGAACACCCAGGACTGATCTCCTTTAGAATGGACTGGTTGGATCTCCTTGCAGTCCAAGGGACTCTCAAGAGTCTTCTCCAGCACCACAGTTCAAAAGCATCAATTCTTCGGAGCTCAGCTTTCTTCACAAGTGGTTAAGCTTTCTTTAATCCTTTATATTGTTTTTGTTTAGTTACTCAATTGTGTCCAACTCTCACGACCCCGTGGACTGTAACTCGCCAGGATCCTCTGTCCATGGGATTCTCCAGGCAAGAATACTGGAGTGGGTTGTGCCTACACAGACCCAATTCTTTCCATTTGATTAGGACACACCCCCATGGCAGACAACAAGTAGTTACCATCTGTATACACTGGAACTTTCTCTTTCTTCTGATGGGTGGGTGAGTGGGGGTGGATATTGGGAGGAAAATAAGATATTACATGAACTTCCTAAGACTATAGATATATCTTCACTTGAAAAAATAATCTTCTATTTTTCTTAGCTCAGATTATACAGTTCCAATTAGCACAAATGAAAACATGACATATGTAATCTCATCTGGCCCCACAAAACTATTTTGGACAGAACATTTAGAGAATTATTCTCTAGGATGGTTTGATGAAGTCTATTTCAATGACTGGGTTTCCCTGGTGGCTCAGATGGTAAAGCATCTGCCTGCAATGCAGATGTCAATACTAGTCTAGTTAACCATTAAAAGCTAAAAGTGATCCTCCCCTCTGTGCTCAGAAAAATGAACTAGGGCCAAGGGCTGGGTGAATCACATCTGTAGGCTTAATAAGCCATACATCATGTAGAAATGATTTGGCTCTTTATACATAAGAGAACAAGTATGCAAAGAAAAATTGTTAGGAGGTGGCTAGGTAGGGAGAGTAAGAGTTTACTGAAACGACAGAGAAAGGTCAAGTTTGAGTTAAAAGGTTAAAAAAGGAACAACAGGGGAGCAGCTATTACTCTAGGCTGGCATTGTCAGTGAAGAACATCAAAATAGATATGTGAATGTGTATTTTGCAGATGTATGTGGGTGTGTTTGGTGTGTATCTGTGTGTGTGTGAAAGAGAAAATACGCTCCTGTTAGGATATGACAAACATTAAAATGTTTGACAGATCAGCACTCAGACACCTTTTTCAGAATATATGCTTTCCCATTTTTCTGATCGTTCTCCAAAGTGATATACAAGAACCTGTCCTTGGCCATGAACATCCCCAAACAGCTAAAATTTAGATAGCTGTGATCCTGAAGTAGTCAAGTAAACATTCCAAAACCAAGTCACTTGAAATATTTTTAAATGCAAATGTATTTTATGGCTTTTTCTTGGCAAAGATGTCTACCAAAATTTCTAATACTAATCAGGAATGGGCAAAAAGAACCACCACTCTTCAGGCTTGAAAGGACACAACTGTATTTCTCAGCCATCCACCAGAACAGCATAGGAGCTCCAGGCAGCAAGTCTTTGGCAGGAATTAGACTAGCTACAACACAGTCTCTGTGCCCGAGGCTGTGGCTGTAATTCACTCTGGCCTAACTAGCCCATTAAGCTGAGAGATGTCCAAGTTACCTCTCATATAGAGGGTAAGCACCATTATATCATTGTATATGAATGTTTAACTTCTGTTACTTGAGCAGATGTATTCAGTTGTAGTCATGAGGCCCAGTAAGGAACAGTGTTGTACAAATTCGCCTGGTGAGGATACTCACCTGAGGTCTGGCCCAGTTTCAAGAACTGGTGACCAGTGCAGTTGCAGGGCCCTGTCTTCCAAATGGTCCCGCATTTGTAGTTCAGTGCTTTGCATTTGTGTGTTTTTTTTTTTTTAATTTTTATTTTACTTTACAATACTGTATTGGTTTTGCCATACATTGACATGAATCTGCCAGGGGGGTATATGAGTTCCCAATCCTGAACCCCCCTCCCACCTCTCTCCCCATATCATCTCTCTGGGTCATCCCAGTGCACCAGCTCCAAGCATCCTGTATCCTGTATCAAACCTAGACTGGCGATTTGTTTCTTACATGATAGTATACATGTTTCAATGCCATTCTTCAACATCATCCCACCCTCTCCCTTTCCCTCAGAGTCCAAAAGTCTGTTCTATACATCTGTGTCTCTTTTACTGTCTCACATACAGGGTTATCATTACCAGCTTTCTAAATTCCATATATATGTGTTAGTATACTGTATTGGTGTTTTTCTTTCTGGCTTACTTCACTCTATATAATCGGCTCCAGTTTCATCCACCTCATTGGAACGGATTCAAATGTATTCTTTTTGCATTTGTGTTTTATAACTCATGTTCAATGAGACAATGGAGCATGTGTGCGCTGGTAACCTGGAACCTCAAGTCACCTTGAGGTTCACCTCAGGTTCACCTCTCAGTACCACGCAGGGGTGGATTCTTGATCTCCCTCTCCCCTGTCCCCTGGTGCCTTGGCTAGCTCTCTCTCCCCTTTCCCCAGCCGCCCAACCCTTGGCACACTGGCATATGCCCCCTCCTCACTGCCAACAGCTACTGTTGTCATCCTCCTCCAGCATAGGCACACAGAGACTTGAAGCTGGGTACCCAGACTCTATGCCATTTGAGGAAGGGGCATGGCCACATGGCATCTCACATGGTCAGAAATGCGTCCTAGCACATTTGGAGGGGGAGTAATGGGGGCAAACCTCTTGCCTCCCTTCATTCCAGGAACTGAACATATCCTGACATGCAAGGTGAAATCCCCTGGGAGTCACCATTGGCTGTTGATTGCTTCAGTGGACCAGTGGGAAGGGAAGATGGCACCAGGGTACCAGCACAGGGCTGGTGGGAGAGGGGACCTGGCAACTGAGAGCTGCATTTGTGAGTGCCTGTTCTGTGCCCCCTGGGCACCTGTGAGTGCCTGCGCTCACCCAGTGGCTATGCCCCACACATGAGGGAGCCCAACTTTAAACAGTAAATTCACAACACCATGATAGGTTGTGAGAGACCACAGAAAAAAAGCAAAACTGTTTTATTTTAGTATCTTCCATGACAATTTTTCCTAGCTTGAACAAGGGGACCTGCATTTTCATTTTGCAACAAGCCCTGCCAATTATGTAGCCAGCTCCTCCTGGAGCAATCACTTTTAAAACATAAAGGTCACCAAGCCGTGGAAATTCTGAAACAGAATTTCTCGAATTTAATTATGCATAAAGATATTCTGGAGATCTGCATTTTCTCCCATCCCATGCAGCAAATATTCTAATGAAATCTTAGTGGGCTCCCAAAGCTGCATTTTATAAACCCCCCAGATGCAATTGGTCCACCAGGCACACTAGGAGAAATACTGGGTGCTTAGAAGCCTCACCACTAACTAATCTTAACTAACTGCATATCTAAACCTCTGTTTGCTCATCTGTATGGATGTGCCACTCTACAAAGTGTTGTGAGTATTAAATGTATGTGAAACACTTAGTACAATGATTTGTCCACAGTGAGCAATACAGATTCAAAAAAAAAATTAAGATCATTGTTGAGTATGGACGGTGGGTGAACTGGTGTTTCTTATGTTGTGTGAGTTTTCCTTTTTTTTTTTTTTTTCAACATGAAAATGACAGCTAGAATCAGAGGGAAACCTGTGTTTAGAAAAGAGGGTCAGAGGCTTGCAGTGAGTCAGCCCCATAGGTCTCCATGTGGGAGGCTAGTGCTTTAGTGTCTAGGATTAGCCAGGGTCCAGTAAATAGAATTCAGGACAAAAAGAATCTTCACTAGAATATGCCCCCAAGGACCTTCTCAGACTCACACCAGAAAGGAGTGACCACCCCCTTTTCCTAGTTTATTATGAATGGGCTTATGCCTGAGGCTGTACGTGCTTCAGTAAAAGGGCAGCAGTGCCCACAAAGGGTTTACCAAATGTTGAGTGTGCCCTCTAGTGTTCACACTTCCCAGCTTTCTTCCTGAACAGGTGGACCAAGGCCCTTGCATACACAGGAAGTGAAAATTCTCCAAGTTGATCTAGACATTGAGGTGGTAAAAATATCCCTAGTCCACTCTTGTTATATGATGAATGTATAGATGAAAGAATGGATTTGCCTCTTATCTAATCACAGCCAGGCTCAAGGTAGTGCTCAAACATCTCTGTCCCCAAATCAAACATAGCTTAGTAGATCTTTTAGGACAGGGCAGCTTACAGATCCAGTGAGGGGAGGTGGAGATGGTAGGGGGGAGACCGGAAGGAGTGCACAAGTTTGGCTGTTGCTCCCTGCCTGAATGGGCATAGCACAGCCATTAAGTCTCATTTCATATCATTCTTGTTGAGAAAGGGCTTGAAAAGATCTCCTGGAAAAGTCAGTAGTTTTTCTTTCAAATGTTCTATGGCAAGCAGATTTCTTCGTGCATGGACAGGAAACTCAGTAATCACTTGATCTCCAGGAGTCAAGTCAGTGTGTTTCTGAATATACCAGCCATATTCCCAAGAAGCAATTTATGCTATCAGAGAACCTGACTTGCCTGGAAAAGAAATCCAAGGACCCCACATCATACAAAGAAGCTATTTCCTCCTAGTTGCCTCATCTAGCACTCCCCCTGGCTATCACTGCTCATTCTCTTCAAGACAGCTTCAGAAATGGCTTTTTTGATTGTGCTCCAGGAACACTAAGACATCTTCAAAACTGACACTTGCCAGAACCACTCCACTTCAGCCAGCACCTAGAAGCCAACTTTTTGCTCACTCCTCTAAACAGCACACGTGGTTTTTTTTTTTTGTTGTTGTTGTTGTTGTAGATCAAATATATTATGTAGTAAGATTTATCATTTTGTTTCCACAGGTCCTTTTGCATGGTGAAATTGCTGCGTTCTGTGGAGGTTCCATCGTTAATGAAAAATGGGTTGTAACTGCAGCCCACTGCATCAAGCCTGGTGTTAAAATTACTGTTGTTGCAGGTAAATAAACCAGGGATGGTAATTGTTTGCAACAGCCTAGATCTTCTATATGACTGCTATATCATTTGGGTATTGGTTTAGTCGCTAAGTCAGGTCCAACTCTTGCGACCCATGGACTGTAGCCTGCCAGGCTCCTCTGTCCACGGAATTTCCCAGGCAAGAATACTGGAGTGGGTTGCCATTTCCTTCTCTAGGGGATCTTCCTGACCCAGGGATTAAACCCCCATCTCCGGCATTGCAGGCAGATTCTTTACTGACTAAGCCACCAGGGAAGCCCATATCATATTTTACTAGAGTCTATTAAGATCATTGCTAAATAAGTGGAACTAGTGGTAGAGAGGCCATCTTTTCAAAATCCAACTTATTCCATTATTTTTTATTATTGTTTTTTGGCCACATCACACAGCATGTGGGATCTTAGTTCCCCAGTTCAGTTCAGTTCAGTTCAGTCACTCAGTCATGTCCGACTCTTTGCGACCCCATGAATCCCAGCATGCCAGGCCTCCCTGTCCATCACCAACTCCCGGAGTTCACTCAAACTCATGTCCATCGAGTCGGTGATGTCATCCAGCCATCTCATCCTCTGTCATCCCCTTCTCCTCCTGCCCCCAATCCCTCCCAGCATCAGGGTCTTTTCCAATGAGTCAACTCTTCGCCTGAGGTGGCCAAAGTATTGGAGTTTCAGCTTCAGCACCAGTCCTTCCAGTGAACACCCAGGACTGATCTCCTTTAGGATGGACTGGTTGGATCTCCTTGCAGTCCAAGGGACTCTCAAGAGTCTTCTCCAACACCACATATGCAGATGACAGCACCCTTATGGCAGAAAGTGAAGAGGAACTAAAAAGCCTCTGATGAAAGTGAAAGAGGAGAGTGAAAAAGTTGGCTTAAATCTCAACATTCAGAAAACTAAGATCATGGCATCTGGTCCCATCACTTCATGGGAAATAGATGAGGAAACAGTGTCAGACTTTATTTTGGGGGGCTCCAAAATCACTGTAGATGGTGATTGCAGCCATGAAATTAAAAGATGCTTACTCCTTGGAAGGAAAGTTATGACCAGCCTAGATAGTTCCCCAACCAGGCATCAAACTTGAGCCCCCTGCATTGGAAGGTGGACTCTTGACCACTGGACCACCAGGGAAATCCCTCTGCATCATTCTTTTGGGAGACCTTTACTAGCACTCATCTCAGTGCAAATATACTTATCTATTGATGTGTCCATTTCCCCACCAGACTGAGCCTTTGCAAAAGCCATGTCGTATCACTGATGCTTGTATCCTTACCCCTGGCACAAGCTGTAACCTGCCCTCAATTGACATTTGAATGAATGACCAAATGAATGTATTATCTGTACTCAAAAAAAGCGGTCAAAATCCTTGAAATTGGGAATGAGTTTGAGCAGCTCCAGGAGTTGGTGATGGACAGGAAAGCCTGATGTGCTGCAGTCCATGGGGTCACAAACAGTCGGACATGACTGAGTGACTGAACTGAACAGAACTGAGGATAATTCATAACAAGTCAATTCATTATCACCTGTGAACAGGATGAGACTCGTAAACAGCATGGGTGAACAGATCCATCTATCTGATGGTCCTGAATGACTTTTTGCTCTGAAAAGTATTCATTGGCCCTCAACTAAGTTTTACCAAAATCGTAACAATACAAGAATAAGATATTTGACATTTGATTGGCAGGTAATTCAATGGTGCCAAGTAGACACTTGGAGAATCTGCTTCTTTATGTAAAAGGTGATATGTGACTGAAGAGAAATTTATTTTCAGTGGGTGAATATAAGCTGCCAGCTAAGGATAGGGGCTTCCCTGGTGGTTCAGTCAGTAAAGAATCCACCTGCAATGCAGGAGACTGCCTGTAGTTCAGGAGACTGGGGTTCGATCCCTGGGTCAGGAAGATCCCCTGACACAGGAAGGAAATGGCAACCCATTACAGTATTCTTGCCTGGGAAGTCCCATGTACAGAGGAGCCTGGTGGTCTCTAGCCCATGGGGTCACAAGAGTCAGACACAACTGAGCGACTAAACCACCACAAGGAAATGATGCTAGATGGACACTTGGAAAATGTGTTTCTTTGTGGGAGAGACTGTGGCTCAAAAAGACATTTCTTTTCTATAGGTGAGCATAACACCGAGAAGCCAGAACATACAGAGCAAAAGCGAAATGTGATCCGTGCTATTCCTTACCATGGCTACAATGCATCTATTAATAAGTACAGCCACGACATTGCCCTCCTGGAGCTGGATGAACCCTTAGAGCTAAATAGCTATGTAACCCCTATTTGCATTGCTGACAGGGACTACACGAACATCTTCCTCAAATTTGGTTATGGTTATGTGAGTGGCTGGGGCAAAGTCTTCAACAGAGGGAGGTCAGCCTCAATTCTTCAGTACCTGAAAGTTCCACTTGTTGACCGAGCTACGTGCCTTCGATCCACAAAGTTCACCATCAACAGTCACATGTTCTGTGCTGGCTACCATGAGGGAGGTAAAGATTCATGCCAAGGAGACAGTGGGGGACCCCATGTTACTGAAGTGGAAGGTACCAGTTTTTTAACTGGAATTATTAGCTGGGGTGAAGAGTGTGCAATGAAAGGAAAATATGGCATATATACCAAGGTGTCCCGGTATGTCAACTGGATTAAGGAAAAAACAAAGCTCACATAAAAAAAATGTATTTCCAAGGCTGACATATTTGGAATTGAACATGGACAAGGTCCTTTACTAACTAATCACTTTCCCATTTCTTTAGATTTGAGTGTATACCTTCTATGAATATTCCTTTTTCTCTTTTTGGGGAGAAGTCTAGCTAGACTTCATATTTTACTAGAATAAGTAGATAAGAAAATGTAATCACTAGAGAAATATACTGTGGTGGGAAATTGTGGCCATGCCTTCAGGTCCAGCCCTTGGCCAAATTGTGAAGTTAAGTTCTTCATCCTGCCCATCAGGCGTTGTAGTTCTCCACCGGAGCAACTCACTGCTTCTCTGTCCTTAGCAGCATTCCACATGCCAGATCTTTCTTACATCCCCGCACCAAGTTAAAATTTATTGGATCTGTATCCAGGATATTTGGTCTAGTCCATCATAAGGCCAGCCCCACATTCATCCAGGAAGAACATAGGAGCAGCTGAGAGATTAAAAGTCATGGGAAACACTAGTTCTTTTTCAATATCCTTATTTCTGCATCCTTTATCCTTTCCACCTCCTAATGCCCAAATCACCTTTTCTCTTTCTCTCCCCTTTTCCCTACATAGGCATTAAAGGAGGGAAAGGAAGCATTGTACTGTTTTACTGCTGTGCACAGTTTACTGCTGTGCACCTATCAAACCCAGACTTGCTCTCAGTTTGGTCTTGGGCCACCTTTTCATCACACAGAGATAAAGTAAGGTGCCTGATCTTGGAGGAAAAGTTCCTCTCAGACAGTCATATTATTAAAATAATACATAATGAAAGGAATGACCCATAAGAGTAGTTTCCTATGGACTTGTAATTGTGTTGTTATGGAGGTTTGACTAGACATGGTTCCATGAAGGCAAACGGGCATGTCATTATAACCAAGAAAACTGACACATAGCCAGGTGAGTTGACAGTTTGCAAGTAGAGCGAATAGTGTCTTCAAGAAAACTCATTGGTGTGTCTCCAGTGTTGTTCGTGGCTAAGGAAGAAATTGCTCAGATGAGAAAACATGAGCATCATGCCTCTTCAACTGGCATATCGCTACAGTGGAGAGGGCTGCACCAGGCTTACAGACATGTATCGTTCCCATGAGCCAGCAAATTCCCTTTTGCTGGTTCCATGCTCACCAGACCACTTTTTTTTTATTATAATTAGGCCTTCTATATTATATTCTCTAGAGGGTTATTGACCAACCAATATATCAATCAATCACATCAATATTGTGATCTATTAGACTATTTCCCTTTGTGAATTAAACTGATGTTCTGATTCACACCTTGGCTTTTCATTAATTTGGTCGATGTGAATAATTTACCCTGCATGTGATCACATGTGGAACTGACAACACCATGTTTTGGAGGACTTTGACCCAACAAAGCTGCTGCTGCCCCTGTCCTCATGTTACCCCCCTTCCAGGCCTCACACTCGCTCATTTCTTTCAACTTACTTTCATTAATCCCTTTTTTCCTTGAGTTTTTCAAATACAAGTATCAATAAATGTAGTTTTCAATTCCTCAAAAAGTGTTTTTTGTTGAATCATTCAAAGAGAGGGCTCCCAAATACTACATTTTGCAGGACACTCAAAAGAATGCATCCAAATATCATATGACACAGCAGAGATTTGATGCTCTGTTGTCATGCAGCTTTCATGGGAGACAGTGTGTGCTGTGTCCTGTTGAGGACAGTGGTCTGGATCCACACAGAACAGAATTGAGTCTAAATATTTGTGAATATGGCTTTGGATAAGTCACTCCACATTTTAAAAAGAGATTTTTATTTACTTGGCTGTGCCAGGTCTTAGTTGCAGCATGTGAAGTCTTACTCCCTGACCAGGGATCAAACCCGGGTCTCCTGCATTGGGAGCACAGAGTCTTAGCCACTAGGCCACCAGGGAAGTCCTAGTCACTCTACATTTTGTGCCTTGACTTCTGCATTGTATAATGATAGAGTTTGACAGGATGCTCTCCAAGGGCCCTTTTTGACATTGTGATAGTCAGTGAGTTCACGTTCTTCCATTCTTTTATGCAACAAATATTCAAGGAGTGATTATTGTATGCCAACCTCCAATAGTGTTTATTACATTTGAGTGCACATTTGTATAGTTTGTGAGTTAACTAAAATAATGTATGTGAATTGCCTTGTTGTCGCCTACTATGCTACTACACAATAGTTGCTCAGTAAATGTTAGCTAAATTTGAATCCATGTTTATCCCACAAAGGAATTACTCTTGTATTGAGTTATCAGGAGAAGAGGCCAAACTTAAATAAAAACAATGCCTAGCATTGAGGTTTCATGAACAAACAAAAGAAATCAATTTGGCTATTGTTGGCTAAAGGCGAGAGGAGACACTGTGATTATCCACCTTAGGTTTGAGTAGGACACTGATTCATGTATGGAAACCCGTTACTTCACATTTGAATGATGCAAGGTCTGCAGCCCCAGCGCTCTGCGATTGGTAAAAGGGAGCCGGCCTTGTTGCCATGGAGACCACCCTTTACAAAGAGAGCAATAGGGGCGTGGTCTTACACTTCCTGTGATTGGTCTTCCCTGTGGCAGAGGGAGGAGCTCCTGGGCCCACCAGTCTCGAGCCACAGTCTTTTACCCCATGAGTTCAAAAATGACTGCATTCTTTAAGAGCCACCTGCGGCATGTTGCCGCCAGTAAACATTTGGGGCCTTTAAGCCCACCTAAGAGTCGACTCATTGGAAAAAACTCTGATGCTGGGAGGGATTGGGGGCAGAAGGAGAAGAGGACGACCGAGGATGAGATGGCTGGATGGCATCACGGACTCGATGGACGTGAGTCTGAGTGAACTCCTGAAGATGGTGATGAACAGGGAGGCCTGGCGTGTTGCGATTCATGGGGTCGCAAAGAGTCGGACACGACTGAGCGACTGAACTGAACTGAAGAGCTTCGGAGCCAGGCCCTCGCTAGATTCTACCTAGAGCATTTACAGTCGCCATATAAGAATCATTAATGCTTTCAAAATCGCTGTAGCTGCTTAGTCTAAATGGGCTGAAACATGCTGCTGCAATATTGGAAGTGACAGGTTAAAATAAAACTCTTGCTGAGTGGAGAAAAGTGTGTCAATGTAGTGCAGTCATTTCAAGTATGATTGTTTTGGGTTCTTTTGAATATTAGTTGCTAAATGGTGACAGGAACAAAATGCCCAATTTTCTCTGCCAAGGGAGAAAGTTTTTCTCCCCTACTTTCCTGAACTGTGACAGACCAGTTCACAAAATTGCTTAATTATAATTCTTAAACCGCTTCTGAAAGCTGACAGACCAATCTAAGAAAGTCAGAGCTGCAAGGGCCCTTAGACACAATCCAAATCACTCTGTCCATTTAACAGATGAGGAAATTGAGGCCAAGATAAGGCTAAACCCAGGTCTCCCACTTCACATGTGGAAGTACAGTGCTTTCAATTAGAGCTTTGTCTGTGTTTTTAGGGCAGCGGAGGGCATTCTGCATTGGTGGAAATCCTTTCAGCAAACCTGGGACTGAACACTGCCTGAAATTCTTCTTGCTGCTGCTGCTAAGTCGCTTCAGTTGTGTCCGACTCTATGCGACCCCAGAGACGGCAGCCCACCAGGCTCCCCTGTCCCTGGGATTCTCCAGGCAAGAACACTGGAGTGGGTTGCCATTTCCTTCTCCAGTGCATAAAACTGAAAAGTGAAAGTGAAGTCGCTCAGTTGTGTCCGACTCTTCGCGACCCGCTGGACTGCAACCTACCAGGCTGCTCTGTCCATGGGATTTTCAAGGCAAGAGTACTGGAGTGGGGGTGCCATTGAAATTCTTATTAATGATGCTCTAATTGACAAACAAGTGACCAAATCAACAAGACCATCGGGTAGCAGGGAAGGCAGAGTGGCCGTCCAATAACAAACTGGAACCGCAGTCCTGGACTCAGGGCAGCACCTGTGGAGTGAACCTGCAGTGCTGGTGTCTGGCTTTTCGCCAAGCTGAGAGAACTGGGCCTACCAGGTGTGACATTTGACTTCTAGAGCAAGTTGATCACTGCTATCTGGCACACAGTCATCCCGGAAACATTTCAGCTCGATTGATTGCAACCGCGTGGGGCAAAACATAGGCAGCACACCAAGACAGCAGGCTACTGCAGAAGTTGTTGTTTGAAAGTTGAAGGAAGGCTTCAAAAGCCAGCCGAAGCTGGGGTGCTAACAATGCCCTACAGTCCTGGGTGACAAGGGAAACAGGCTTCCGCAGCTGACAGGCCTGTCTGAGCAAAGCACTCAGTGCTCTTTTTGAATCTGAGGCTGATGCCATTTAGAAATCTCAGGATTAAAAAAAGAATGTTAGGGTCAGTGGATTAATACAAAATAAAAACTGGGGGTGGGGGTGGGGGAATTTCATGGTTAAAGCCACAAAAATCATGTTCTGGAAACTATGGAGACTGCTGAAGTTACAGCAGGCAAAAAACTTGGCCTGGGACCCCTGTCCTTTCCAACCAAGCCAGGTATCCCGATTACTCATTTTCTCAAAGAGTACTTTCAAGGCAGACCGTTTCCACTGTGTCTGTGGGGTTATGGCTTGCATAGAGATTTCCAGTTAATTTCAGCCTCTAGTAGGGATAAGGTTATCCGAAGGGAAAAACAGCAGGCAGAAACTTTCTTAAAGAGGCAATGGCTTCTAGAACAGAGCTGAGGACCTGTCACAGAATGAGAGTAATATTTTGAACTCCTGGCCAGATCATTTCACCCTGGTAGGAGACTGACCTCCTTTTTCCCCCCATCGTCACCCCTACCCTGTCCCAGAGAGTTACCTCTTGATTGGAGAAGGATGGAAATAGGCACAGGGATATTCCTGATTCCGAGGACTCTTTTCAAAAGGTTGCTTCTTTGCAATGTTAAATATGAGATCCTAATCTATAAAAACTTGCTGATGCTTCCGGCATGCTGTCGTAGATAGCTTCTGCAAATCAATAATCATGTAGTGGCTCAGGTGTTGACCTCATAAAGCTAAAAGGGTCCCAGGCTTTACACATGACATACTTTAGTGAAGATCTGTATATAAAAATCTGTTTTCCTCTTGGAATATATGACAAAAATAAGCATGCATTTTCATGATATTAAAACTCAGCTCAAAAGTAAGTAGCCAAATTAAGAATACACCAGGTCTCTGAGAAACAGTGCATGCATGTGTGCTGTCACTTCAGTCATGTCCAACTCTGCAACCCTATGGATTTTAGCCTGCCAGACTCCTCTGTCCATAGGGATTCTCCAGGCAAGAATACTGGAGTGGGTTGCCATGCCCTCCTCCAGAGGATCTTCCTGACCCAGGGAACGAAGCCCCATCTCATTAAGTCTCCTGCATTGGCAGGCGATTTCTTGACCACTAGCGCCACCTGGGAAGCCCTGAGAAACTCAGTGCAAGCTTGTTAAATGAATGAACCAATGGATAAATGAAATGGAAGGAAAACAACCTATTACTGACCACATCAGAGCAAAACAGTCATCTAAGTTAAGAATGAGAAATTCACCCTGAACACAGGAAATATGCCATAGAAAAAGGGACAGATATATAGAATGCCTACATTCATGTCCTTCCAAGGATTATGAGAGGAGTTATCATTACTTTCTAGGAAATGTAAAACAGATTAGCCTTAAGACCGTGGTTATAGTCTTGAGCTCCTTGAGCACATGTGTCAGTGTTTCCCAGGGGTAGATACTTCAGAGTGGAATTGCTAAGCTATTTACTTCAACTTTATTTGGTATTAGCAAATTGTTCATCAAAGGGTTGTACCAACTTATGTGCCAGCAACATCATGTAAGAGTTCTTGTTTCACATCCTTTCCAACACTTGGTATTTTGAGGAACACAAGCAGATTTTAAAGCTACAAATTCTCATATGTAAAATGGCTGTTATTGAATTCAGGTATTTTGAAACTAGCTCTAAATGTATAAGTGTAGCTTTGTGTCTTCCCCAAGGTCAGTAAAGAGACCACTTTGCCTTCTAATATTAGATTCCAAAACATCCACTAGGATTTTTCCATTTTAAGTCATTTTTGTTATGGTTGAGAAGTTAAAGTTCACTTATTTTATTTGTTCTTTTAGCTTGCCATGTAAAAGAGCACATTCACTATCAAACTGAGATTTAAAAAAATATTCACTAAGATAATTCTCAGCACATCACGTTCTTTTCATGCTTCAGATCTTTCTGACTTTCACTCTACCCCGGTCCTCTGCTCTATTATGATGTTTTAATTTATTCCTCAGCCTGGGTTTTGTTTGTTTGGTTATATTGGGAGTAACTGAGTTAGTGAGTCTATCTCATGAAAACTTAGATGAAACGTATCTTTGAAATAGTTTACATTTTATTTGCTTTGGGCTTAAGGAAAGTTTCATTTACCTTTTTCACAAAGTCCAGCTTCATGGGCTGTTCTCAATACACATTATTAGTCCTATTTTGTATACACTTGCTTCAGAATTTAATGGTGAATTCGCATATGTGAAATGAGGTGATCAATGATTATAAGGTAGCTTCTCATCAAGTACAAGGGAAAACATTTTAAATTTTTAATTAATTTTTACTGGAGTATACTTACCTTACAATGTTGTTAGTACGCAAAGTGAATCAGTTATACATATACATATATACCCTCTTTTTAAGATTCTATTCCCATATAGCTCATATAGGCCATTAAAGAGTATTGAGTAGAGTTCCTTGTGCTAACAGCAGGTTCTTATTAGTTACCTATTTTATACATAATTAGTATATATATGTGTGTGTGTGTGTCAATCTCTATCTCCCAGTTTATCCCATTCTCCCTTTTACCCTTGGTAACCCTAAGTTTGTTCTCTACATCTGTGACTCTATTAAGGGAAAACTTTAGACTTGAGTTATGTCTTGAGCTTTAATATAGAAAATACATTTTGAACTAAAGAGAAATTTTTTTAAAAAAAAAGCCAGTTGTCACTTCTATTAATTTCCTTTTGAATGATATAAAGGGTTTAGTTTTGTCTGTAACATTGGTTGGTTGGTTTGCTTGCTGTCCTTGAGCAGACCCCATAAGACCAACTACAAACTGATCATCCTAAATCAACAAAGGGGAAGTGTACTGAAATGTAATAAAAATGACTTGTTTTGACAATTAATTGCTTGAGACTTGATTCACTGAGCACTCTGGAGTCTACTGCTCCTAAGGGAAGACCATTCCTGTGTTCTAATACCTACTAGTAACAAGCATTTTTCTCAGAGAAAGTCTGTTAAGTGAAACTGGATTGATTTCTGACTAAACCTCAAACAAAATCACTGACCTAATTTCTCTTCAAGTGGAGCATTTCTCATACTCTCTCATACTTTCAAAAATATACTCTGAAACTTTCTCTCTTCTTAAGAGAATACCATAGCCTAGAAGTTGGGAAGTCTTTTATAACAACTACATACTGTATATTGTGAGATTCATATGTAACTGTGGAAATGTCAACAATAATATTGGGTTGGCCATAAAGTTCATTCAAGTTTTTCCATAAGTTCTTACAGAAAAATTTGAACAAACTTTCTGGTCAGCCCAATATTTATTCCTCAGCCAATGCATAAATAAAAACTTGAATACACATTTTAATTTTCAGGGAGTTCTTGAAGATGAATTAAATGTTTGATTAAGCAGTTCACTGCTGGTGCTTCCTCAAAAAAGCTAAAAATAAATTTAAAGGCCAAAAGAAATAGCTGAATCTGTGATGGGATAGTCATTAAAACAACTAAAACAACCCAACCACACCAATGTGATAGGTTTTGATTCTCTTTCTATATTAAGGCATAAGTTCTAACTCCCTAATGGGCTGTGGAAAAGATTAAGTCTAGCAAACCCAGCTAAGAGCTCTCTGCAAAATCAACAGTTCAGAAAACAACTGTGGGTATCTAGATGCTTTCCAGCTTTCCTTGGGCTTCATCAAATGGAAGCAGATTTTTTTCAGTGTGTGGAAATACCCTCTCACAACTATGGCTATCTAACCCCTGAAACCTCATGTACTGCCATCCTACAGATTTGGGTAAAGAAACTTTTGAGCAAAATATTTTACCCTAGTTCTGGTCAGATGTCTCTGTGTCTCTGTCTCTCTCAGAGAAGCAAGGCTACAAGTAAACATGTTTTTACAACTTTCCTAGCACTATGTATTAAACTGTCTCTCATTTCCCAACATGCAATGCTACATCCATCAATACAGCAAATTACATATATATAAGACTCTGTTTCTGGGTTTTCTTTGTTCTATGGTATTTTATCTATCATTGAGCTCATTTTCTTTGTTTTATTTATTACAACTTTATGACAAAAGTGAAGGTAAGCAAGTAACTCAAAACAATTATGGTGTCTTTAGTGTATCACTAATAAATGAAAAGAAAGGAGTTTTCTATTTTCTGACAAATCATACCAATGTTTTCTTAGGTCACTCCCTCCAGGCAATAGAAATTAAAAAAATAAATAAACAAATGGGACCTATCAAACTTACCAGCTTTTGTGAAGCAAAGAAAACCCATAAACAAAATGATGACAGCCTATAGAATGGGAGAAGATATTTGCAAATGATGCAACAGACAAGGGCTTAATTTCCAGCATATACAAACAACTCACACAACTCAACAATAACAACAACAACAAAAAAAACTCAATTCAAAAATGGGCAGAAGACTCAAATAGACATTTCTCCAAAGAAGAAATATAGATGGCCAACAGGCACATAAAAAGATGCTCAACATCACTAATTATTAGACAAATGCAAATCAAAACTACAGTGAGGTACCACCAGTCAGAAGGGCAATCATTGAAAGTCTATAAATAACAAATGCTGGGGAGGGTGTGGAGAAAAAGAAATCCTCCTATACTGTAGGTGGGAACATAAGTTGGCACAGCCACTGTGAAAAACAGTATGGAGGTTCCTCAGAAAACTAAAAATAGGCTAGTATATGACCCAGAAATCCCACTCCTGGGCACATGTCAGGACAAAACCATAATCCAAAAACATACATGCATCTCTATGTTCATAGCAGCACTATTCACAATAGCCAAGACGTGGAAACAACCTAAATGTCCATCGACAGATGACTGGATAAAGAAGATGTGGTACATATAGGCAATGGAATATTACTTAGCAATTAAAAAGAGTGAAATAATGCCATTTGCAGCAACATGGATGCAACTAGAGATTATCACACTAAGTGAAGTCAGAAAGAAAAAGACAAATACCATGTGACATCACTTGTATGTTGAATCTAAAATATGACACAAATGAACCTATCTATGAAACAGAAACAGAATAATGGATTAGAGAAGAGACGGAGTTGCCAAGCAGGGAAGGACTTAGGGGAGGGATGGAGTGCAAGGTTGGGGCTAGCAGATGTAAGCTTTTATATATAGAATGGATAAACAAGGTTCTGCTGTATAGCACAGAGAACTGTATTCAATATCTTAAGATAAACCATAATGGAAAAGAATATATATGTGTGTTGTATATAACTGAATTACTTTGTTGTACAGCAGTAATTAACATAATACTGTAAGTCAACTATACTTCAATTTAAAAAAAAAGAAAGGAAAGTTTTTTCAATGATACTAAACCAAAAAATATATACAAGTGAGTTTAAGGTTGGATATTTTTAATGTGGAATTAATGCAAGTACATTTACATTTTTAGTGCATTTATAATGTAATTAAAATTTGAAGACTTAAAGGGAAATTGCTGCTATGTTTCATAGTAACACACATTTGTAAGTCCAATAAAATCAATACAGTGCAGTTACATATACAAATACATGTACAAATATAGCATTCATTGTCCAGTGATTAAAACATTAAAAGACTATATGTTTGAATCTATAGAACTCAGTATTTTCTTAAATGATTAAAATCCTTAGTTTAATACCATGAAAATTAAATGTTTTGTGCAGAGGGGCACCATTATTCAAAGGTTTTAACTCCTAACTCTATCTTCTAGCCACAAGATCAGCAAACAAAATAAGTGTATTTTAATATTTTGTTGTTGTTTCAGGAGCATTAATCAAGTGAAATATCAAACATATGGACAGTTTCATGAGTTAGTTATAAATCAGCCATCACAAATTCTAGCAATTGGACATTAGAAGATTTATAATTTACAGGTGCCTTTGAATAAAATACAATTGGTTTGTCATATAAATGGTTACATCAAATGATACCATTGAAATAAACTATGATTTGACATAATACACAAAACTACTTTAAAAGATAAATAATTTGTGTATTATATAGTTGTGTTGTTTTTTGTAAAACAAGTCATCAAAAACCATGCACCTAATATGCCAACTTGATAGTAAAACTCATGATCCATGATTCAAAAGGCAGCAATTTCAAGCCACTGACTTCAGTGGCACATAATACAAAATACTCCAAGCCTAAGTTCAACACTACATGCAACAACTGAGCCTGTGCTTTAAAACAAGAGATCTTACCGTTTACATATTTAAAAGAAGGACATCCATATATATACATATATTATTAAAGAAAGGGCACACAAAGAAATACAATATAACTTATGAAACCCTGCACTAAAATAGATTTTTCTAGAAAATTCAAAAGCAAGTAAAGACACTGAAAAGCAGAGCTTTGTTACAGGAACACCTCTGGTGCAAATACTAATATTTAACTTAAAGCTGTGATGTATCTAAATTTCAATGCATAAAATGTAAACTTCTGCATCCTAACTGCAGGATTTTTAGCTTTGGGCCTTTCAAAGACAGCTCTGACAACCCTAAATACCAGTCTAAGTGCAAAAGAGGTCCTTCAGAACATATCCCTTTGGTATAGTAAAGTCACAAAGATAACAAAATTAAATAATAAAATAAACTATCAATTACCAAAGGGGTTTAAAATCTCTGATTATCTCTCATCTCTTTTTGGATTTTTGTTTTGTTTTGTTACTGAAAAGTTACCCCCCAAATTTTTGCCTGTAAATGTTCAGAATAATTGATAATATGGTTTTCAGATGGACTCTGAATGCATGCCATGAAAAACCCTACTTGGAAACAAAATAACACTGCACTTTTCACCTGAGGGGATGGAGGGTGTGAAGATGGCTTCTTGCAAGAATGACACAAACTGTGAATGACGAAGTCCACCTCAGTCCCGAGGAAATTCTGTGAATGTCATTGGCAGCATAGGATCATCTGACTCTTGTACTGTTTATCTGTCACACTGAACTAGAGCTATAATCTAGTTCACACCTCCAAAGGAAACCTTATTTTTTAAAGTCTATTCATTCTCCTTTAATTCAAGGGGAACTTAG
The DNA here is from genome assembly GCF_014754425.2 of Oryx dammah. Lineage (NCBI taxonomy): Eukaryota > Metazoa > Chordata > Mammalia > Artiodactyla > Bovidae > Oryx > Oryx dammah. The sequence goes on from NW_024070207.1 coordinate 43,444,223, forward strand.
TTTCCTTGTTACTCAGAGCAGCATCTACAAAATAATGAAAATGATGTTAATACTCCAGTGACTTTTAAGGGCAAAAATGTTGTCCATGCTACAACTTCTAACACTAAATGTGAGGAATCAAAAGGTCCATCCTAATTTCAAAGGTGATGTCTTTTGAATGTTTATTTTAATATGAAAGTTGCTATTCTGTTACATAGTGGCTTATAAAAAGCATCTACTTTACAAACAGCATAACTTCACTGGAAGCAAAATAAATACAATTCACATCACATACAACCAGATTTCACAAATGTTGTATGAATTATGCTGTGTACATACAGATGAAACATGTTAAGCACATAATTCACAGAGATACCTTTACATTCCATTTACCAGAATATATATTCAAATAAAATACTCATATATATTTTGAAACCTAAGTGCTGTTGACAGTTGCATATGTGGTCAATTTTCATTTCCTAATCCATTAACTGACACACAATACAATCTATTTTTGTAGGCCACGCTATACTATTTTGTCCTATGCAATGTAATATGAGGATAGATCTCAATCAGGACCACATGATATTATAGCATTCAACCAAAATCTACCAATAAGTATTAATTTTTGTTAATTCGACCTGTCATAAATACATGTTACTTGAAAGAAATGTATATTTTTAAAACACCTAAAGTCAGAACTTGCTAGAGAACAGGGACTTATGGAACCATGTCACCTTATCTAGTAGCATGTCACACTGAGAGAGTAATACATGCTTTAAATGCTGATGATATACCAATCCATTACATGTAACTCTCCCAATGACATTGCAAGAAAGAAAAGGATAGTGAAAAGTGTATTGATGGTAGAAAGTAGAAAATACAAATGGAAAGAATATTGTGATTTTTTTCCCCAAATAAAGTGTACGTACGTCAACAAATGTACGGTAAGCCCTTTATTGCCTGAAAAATAAGCACAGGCTTGAAGTAGATTTAAGTTGTTTTGTCATGTACTTTTCAAAGAATGGTAATATGCCCTAAATCTACTGTGATTAGTTACAGTAATGGAATCATTTCAAATTAAAACTAATCAAATATGTAATTTTACATGTCCTGCATTACAGTTAGCTAAAATTGAATGTAATTAACTTTGTCTTGAATTAAGTATGAGGACATCTGGCTCTATATTTAAATGATGATGATAAAAGTTATGGAAAATCTACTGAGTGTTCCTAATGTTTAATAGAAATGCTAATATTATATGGAAGTTAGATGAATGCACTTGGTGTTTTCAAGTTTGAATTTTGGAGACCTGAGTACAAGAAAGGCCATTATTTTCTAGTATATACACTGCACTTTTATTTCATAGCTTTATTGGCTTTTAAAATATGCTTTATTAAAAATGATTTATATATGTTAATTTACACAGTTCTTTGAGCATGTATTTTAAGTAACTCATGTGTTTCTTTTCTCTCTGTCTCTCATTACTGACTTAAATAAGCATAAAGCAGTAGACAGAAAGATGGTCTTATTTATTTTCAAACTTAACTCTTTAATGTGTAAGATGGAATCAGTTAATTTGGGGGGAAAATATGATTCATTACAACTATTTGGCTTTTGAAAGTGTTCAAAATGTCACTATCTCGGATTTTACCTTCTTTCAATACATACACATTTTTAAAAGGGTAAAGTGCTCAATTCAGCATGTGCAATGTTTCTTTGTCTGATACTGTTCCTTTATTTTTAGCACTGTATCTGCCCTGTATAATACAAGAAAGAAATGGTTAACTGCTCACAGGCATGAAGATACTATCTTGTGCTTAGAAGCTTTATGTTTCTAGCTTTTATGTTTAGGTCTATGATGCCCACTCAAATTAATTTTTGTGTGTGGAGTGAGGTGTAGGGATGGAGCTTCATTTTTTTCATGTGGATACCCTGCACCATTTGCTAAAACAACCTTCCTCTCCCCATTCAGCTGACACTTTCATTAAACACTGCATGTGTGCTCAGTTCCTCAGTTGTGTCCGACTCTTTTGTGACCCCATGGACTGGAGCCTGCCAGGCTCCTCTGTCCATGGAATTTTCCAGGCAAGAATACTGGAGTGGGTTGCCATACCCTTCTCCAGGGGATCTTCCCAACCCAGGGATCAAACCTGTGTTTTCTCCATTGGCAGGCAGATTCTTTACCACTGCATCACATGGGAAGCCCATTAATCAGTTATATATTAACATGTGTGGGATTATTTCTGAACTCCATTTTTTGATACATAAGCCAATATCCACCGGAGAAGGCAATGGCACCCCACTCCAGTACTCTTGCCTGGAAAATCCCATGGATGGAGGAGCCCGGTGGGCTGCAGTCCATGGGGTCGCTAGGAGTCGGACATGACTGAGCGACTTCACTTTCACTTTTCACTTTCATGCATTGGAGAAGGAAATGGCAACCCACTCCAGTGTTCTTGCCTGGAGAATCCTAGGGACAGGGGAGCTTGGTGGGCTGCCATCCAGAGGGTCACCACTCCAGTACTCTTGCCTGGAAAATCCCATGGACGGAGGAGCCTGGTAGGATGCAGTGCATGGGGTCGCTGAGAGTTGGACACGACTCGGTGACTTTACTTTCACTTTTCACTTTCATGCATTGGAGAAAGAAATGGCAGCCCACACCCAGTGTTCTTGCCTGCAGAATCCCAACGATGGCAGAGCCTGGTGGGCTGCTGTCTCTGGTGTTGCACAGAGTCAGACACGACTGAAGCGACTTAGCAGCAGAAGCAACTTAGCAGCAGCAGCAAGCCAATACCCACTGTATTCACTACTGTAGCCTTTTGGTAGGTCTTGAAATCAGATATGTAAATCCTCAAGATTTTTGAGATTCTTCTGTTCTAGGTTTTTTTTTGCCATCCATTTTATAATAAACCTGTCTTATTTTTTTATTCCAAAGGGGCTTGCTAAAATTTTGATTGAATTATCTGTCAATTTGGGGACAGTGAATTTCTTAACAATAAAATTTCCAATCTTCCAACATGGTATATCTCTCCTTCTAGTAGGTCATCTTAAATATATCCCAGCAATTATCTGTTCCTCTGAGTATAGAAGCCTTGGACATTTGTTAGATTTATTCCTGTTTATTTTATGCTTTATATTACTAATGGTATTTTTGTTTCTTTTTTTCAATTCTTTGTTACTAGGCTATAGAATTATAATTTACTTTTATATAATGGTTTTATATACCATTGCCTTATAAAATTCACTTATTACTTCTAGTAGAGTCATTTTGTGTATAGATTTCCAATGGTTTTTGGACATAACAAGATCTGTTAAGCATGAGAACGTTGTCTCTTTTCTTTTGTTTCTTATCTCTTTAGCTTGAATTATGGCACTGACTAACACTTCCAATATAAGGTTAAATAGAAATGGTAAGAATGAATATCCTTGGCTTATTCCCAATCTTAAGGGGAAAAGCTTCTAATATTTTATCATTAAGTATGAGGTTAACTTTGGTTTTTCACAAGCACACATTTTTCCCTTTATTCCTATCACAGTCAGAGTTGTTATCATGAATGTGTATGGAGTTTTGTCAAGTGCTTTTCTGTATCTACTGAAATGATTACATAATTTCCCCCTTTATTATGTTAATACGGCAAATTATACTGACTTTTTAAGTGTGTAATACAAGTACTTAAACCTATACAATTCCCTACATTTCCCTCCTCTTGAGCTGCATCCCCGAATTTCGATATGTCACATTTCATTTTCATTCAATTTTAAATAATTATAATTACTGTTGTTATTTCCTCTTTGTCCCATGTGTTGTTTACATGTGTATTATTTAATATCCAAATATTTAGGGATTATCTATTTCTAGCATATCTTTTGAGACTGTATGATTCTGATCTTCTGAAATTTATTGAGATTTCTTTTGTGTTCTAATGTATGATCTATCTTGGTGAATGTTCCATGTATACTTAAAAATAATGGCATATTCTGCAGTTGTTGGGAATAGATTTTGAATAAATGCTAGTTGGGTCAGGTTGTTGGTCTAGCAACTTCTTCTGATTACTAATTATCTATATAATTCAGCAATTCAATAATTATCAAAAAATTTTTGAAAGATGGCCCAGATTTAGAGAACCAAAAACAAACAAAAAAATAAGGAGAGATTCCATTTTGGGGATTCCCATGTGACCCAATATTTATAGTGAATCCTATCACACTTAGGTTTTGTTTCATGCCATAAATGAAATTTGGAATCAAATAAGTTACTCCTGGCCTGTTAGATTCATTTAAACACAATATCACCTAGAATTCAAATACAAGTCCAAAACTAGGAATTCAAAGAAATATGTACATATAATAATAATCTTGTTCACAAACAAGTCTGGGTTTTTTGTGCTGCCTTTGTATAAATAGCTCAGTATCAGGTGAAAATGTTATAAGAATATTGGTTTGTATACAGAAATTTCAAGTGCGAATGGTTGTTAACCAATGGTTTTTAACCATTAACTAATGGTTAATAGAAAGGAACATTCTCATTGCTTCATAGTATCTTCACACATTAAGTTGGGCACAGAACAGAGTGTGTTTGTGTATGTGTGTTCATGAACACACAAGTGCAGTAGAAACCTACCATAAGGAAAGAATATGCTCTTAGAACTGAGTAAAAACACACTGCTAAAGCATTCTTGGATAGTAAGGCTGGATCCTTAAAAGTATATCATCAATATTTAGTTCTGAAGGATCTCTTACGAGGCAGCACTATATATGAACTTTCCTTTCAAACCTATCAATTTTGTACGGAAAAGTTCGACATGTTTAAAACATCTCTATTCATTAATTTAAAACTATTAAAAGAAAAAATTATCAATAAATCAACTTGCAGCTTATTTCAAAGCACAGAGAGGTTCTTATCCTATGCCAATTATACTTGGTGGAGCTGTAACATTTTTAGGCTTTAAACAAATAGCATACAATCCAGTTCATATTATACCTGTACCTTTGGCATTCCGAAACCTATAGTCACCGATTAAAATCTGCAAACTGTTCCCTGGAATCAGACCTTCTTTTCTTCTGTTTAGATTTTTCACCAACCTAAATAATAAGTGAATTAGTAGCCAATAATGGTAGTAGAAGGTAATAAAATTGACATACAATGCATTGAAGCTCAAATTTTCACAAAACTATTGCATGTAATCAAAGAACTTCGTGACACTATGCTTGAGTCCTTTGAGTAATCTACATAGGACTTAGATTACTAACAAAAAAGGCTATTACATTATTGATCCATCATTAATTCACTCTCATGTGTACACTCTTCCACCTTTAGGGTCAGAGTACACAGTTAATGTAGCATTTCAGTTAAAGTTATTGATACAATGAAGGCAAAATTATTTTATATAAAATTTCCAAAAGCTTTATGGAAGTTTCATTCAGTCCTCTCCCAAACAATATTTCCTTCCTGCTTTGGGTTCTCTGTAATTAAACAGGATATTTGGCAGAAGCATCTTTGCAATGAGTGCTATATAAAGTCAGATGCATGAGGACAGAATGATAAGACTAAAAAGTCAGTATTTGAACTAATAAAGCAAAGTGCAGCTATGCTGTAGAATAGTGAACATGGTCCCTGGCACATAGTGGGCATTTAAACATGTGATGAATTAATGAATGACTTGACCTAATGTAATGTGATTTGTAGCCCAATATATCAGCTGAAACATCTGAGTCAAAGGTAAACCACAAAAGAGCATGCAGACTCAAAGCATTTCATTCTTTCAAAGCATTCTTCACTCACCAAAGGTTAACATTCCTTTCAGTGAGCTATATAGGCATGGCTGAAGCAATGAAATTGAAACACTGATAAGAAATGTGATATTTCTGCTTCTTGAGACTGTATAACAAAGATACAAGTAAAGCAGAACATCTGATTAGATATCTCTGTGCCCCAGGGGGGAGGTTAACATAGCCATGGAGAATGCACCTACCATCGACCCTCAGCATCCTCATGGAGAAGCTGAATGACATCTCCATTTCTAATCAGGAGGTCTTCTGAGCCTCTCTTTCTGCAATCTGCTAGGGCTTTATATTTGCCTGGAGACTGTAAGGTTGTTTTGAAAAATGACATTACAAATTTGAATGCAAAACTACTTGTATAACTGCATGTTCTGTGACATAAAGACTTTGCTCTTTTCCTCAATGGCAAATGTGGTTAGCTGCAGCAGCTTTGTAGGAACAAACAAACATCGAACAGTTTGTGATGGCAAAAAAAAAAAAAAAAACAGCAGAACATGTGTTTATTTAACCTGAAGAATTCATTTTTATTTGTGAGAACAGAATTACAGTGTGAACCACACAGAAAATAACAGAGCCCGACTGATTTAAGTTACATGAATAATAAACATAAATCCAGAAAAAAGCATGAAAATAATATTTAAATACTGTTATTTGTAAATTACTCTCATAAAAAACAATTATCTTGGCACATAAAAAAGGCAATGGCCCCAAACAAAGATTTACAAATGTTCCCAAAAGGATTTCTGTGCTTCATATCATTTTGCACAAGTAAAAATCATGGGCGCAAAAGCTTAGTCCAATAAAAGCATATTAAACCATAATGCTGTGCTTTACTTGGCCTTAATCATTTTGCAGCTAGAATTTTAACTTGATTCATTAATAAGCTAAATAATCCAAGGCACACAGATTGAATTTGGTTACAAGGTAGACAGAGAAGAAATAATAATCAAGTCCAAATGTATTCTGAGATGTGAGTTTTTCCAGCACAGTATCTTAGACATTGGATATATGATTTTATAGAAAAAGAGTACCATAATTAAAAATGCTTTTTTAATATAAAAGGAAAGTTGTCTATATATGGCAGAAACCATTCACAATACTGTAATTATCCTCCAATTAAATATAAGATACAATTTCAAAGATTTAAAAAAAAGGAAAGAAAGAATTATGTGGTATCGAGCCTTTGCACATCCAAAAGAATTAACCTGAAAGTATTATCCACATCACTTGGGCTGAATGTCTTTTGAGCAGTAATTTTATCATATGGGCTGAGAAGCAGGCAGGAAAGAGTTCCTTGCCATTCAAGAGAGTAGCTTCATTAAAACAGGACAGCCATCTCTGACTCAGGCTTCTCCAAGGGAAGCAGCACCCATTATTTCTTGGTTTTGACTTAATAAAGTGAGGCTAAAAGATAGCTCATTCCTACTTGCTTTTCTGTTTAGTTTGGGGGTTATTTTATTGAGGGGTGTGGAATGTGCCATATTATCTTTGTATCTCTTTTCCTTAGTAGCACAAGTCAGGGAATTCATGGGAGAAAGGAGAAGAGCTATTAGGTTTTTCTCCATTCCCGTCCCCTAAGATGAAAGCATTCTTTAATTTTGCATATTTGCTTTATTTTCTGACATGATAGCTGGAAAAATGCTTAGTAAAAGCTTTCCCAGTTCTTGACTATCCCTTTGTAGAGCATCATTTACAGCAAGCACTGAAACCCCACCCAGCTTCCCCTGACTTGTTGCTCGCATCTGAACAATGACCCCTCCTGTCCTCAGATAATGTTACTTCAGGAAATGAAAGTTCTTTTCAGTGATTCTCAAGGCTGGGGGGTTCCCAGGGCCTGCAAGAGTAAAAGTTCTATTATTTGCCTTTTTCATTCTCATCCTCTCACAAGTCTACTAAGGCATTTTCAAGAGGTCACCAAATGTGTGATAGCACAACAGACTGAATGTAAATGCCAGTACGAGAATCCAGCTGTCTTTTCTGAAGTCAGATGTTAAATAGATTTGCAAAAAAAATTTTTTTTGGTTGCACCATGCAGCTTGAGGGACCTTAGTTCCCTAACCAAGGATCATAACTGTGCTGCTGCAGTGGAAGCACAAAGTCCTAGCCCCTGGACCATCAGGTAAGTCCTTTATGTCTTCATTTTCTTTGGTTGCAAAAATATTTCACATGCCCCCCTTCTCACTACATTTTTTTTGTTTGAAAAATGCAAATTCACTAAAAAGTTTGAGCACTACTGGTCTAGACAACGAACGCTGGACAAATCTCTTACCAGCTCTGGGCCTCGGTCTCCTCCTCTGTCAGTTGGAGGGAATAAAGCTGGCCCTTTTTCTCACTAAGACTATGAATATTCAGTGTGAAATCATTTTGTCAACTGTAAACGACCATACAAATATGAATTATGGTCATTATATTATTGATGAAAAAAATATTCTGGTGCTTTTTAAAGAAAGCATTCCAGCATCAATGTTATGGAGCTTTGAGACCAGAACTGCCCAACTGAATGTATTCCTCTGAAAAGCACCAAGGAACAAAAGCAATATTCCCACCCTCCACACTGGTGACTTCAGAAAACTGGAGATTTATCCTAAACAGTCCTAACTCCTTGGGATAAGCCACTAGGAGCCTAATAACACCAAAAACTAATTCTTCTAGAAAACATTTACTTTTACCCTAAAGCAGCCTTTATTTTTATGGGGTGTTCCCCTGCTCGGGTATGCTAAGATTCATAGCATTAGCATGTTTTCTGACAGCCTACTAAAATATATTCCCCAGATGAAATTAAATAGTTTTTAAATGTGTCATTTTATTTCCTATATCTAATCTGGAATCTATTCTAAGTATATCTGAACTTCCTGTTGTGCTCTGATTTTATCTCACATGCCCAGATTGAAAATAAAATAAAACTGAAGATAAAATTGGTTATGATATAAGACTTGGAATGATTGACTATCTCATTAACTTCAGTAGGGGCTCAATGTATGGCTCAAACAAGTTCTTACAGAGAGAAGTGCTTACTGAATGTTCACAGTAAGACTTATTTCAAGCTTTTTGGCCTTGGAACACCTCTAATAACCTCAAGGATACTGACAAAAGACTGCCCCTATGTGCCTAATCTATTTCATCAATAAAACTGCTTGAAGAGTTTTTATTTATTTATCTTAATATGTCATTACTAACCATTAGAGGTCTTTCTTCTTCATGGCCATCATAAGAGGAGTAGAAATAGTTACTGGACCATTTCTCAGGTTCATCAGAGACTTTTGCAGGTGATGACATCTCAGTCCAAACTGTAAGAAAATCATGCAGGATGGCAATTACTGGTACACCACAAGGAGAGAAGTACAATGAACTGTAATAATCATGGCTATATACTTCAATGGTCCAAGAATAATATCTTTTGTAATAAAACCTCTAATTGGGTTATACTAGTTTAGAATTTCTGATATTTCAGAAATATCTACACTTCTTTAACTTTTTAAGATGGTTTCATGTTGGAGTTGGTACAAGTTATTATACTCCTTATTACAGAAAAGTCATCTCTTTCAAAAATTCTTTCTATAGCATTCTTCCTGGTCCCACTTTAATAACACTTATAACATTCTACCTGGTAATATGGTTATTTTGGACTTATCTCTTTTATTATGCAAGGACCATGTGTTACACACTGTGTGTCTCATAAGAATCTGCCTGTAAGAGATGCTTAATTATTAAAATAATTAATAGCATGCATTGAACTCATATGAATGAAGCACTTGGATGGGGTAAAGAAGTAACAGAATGTCATCTTGGCCACACTAAACTATGAATGTAACCTTGAGCAAGCCATGTCAACTTTCTCTGACTTGATTTCCTCATCTGTCAAATGAAAGCAGTGATACTAGTCTCTCTCCTGACGGTTCAGGGGGCCACAGTATAGATGACCTGAGGGAAGTGACCTGTAAATGGAGCTGAAGCTGAGCAAGGTGGTTGTTCCTGTTTCTCCTCAGCTAGTAGAGAAGTCTTCTAGATTGAGGATCATCATGTTTAAGCACTGAGAATCAGGCACTCTGTTGGCCATTTCTTCAGAGAAGTCTATTCTGTTGATCCCGGAGTTGTTAATGTGACCCTCTTGGATGTCTCTGAAGCACCGTTTACTTCCCTGTTATCACACTATCAAGTTGGATTTTCATTGCTTGTTGCATTATCTTTCTACAGTCCTAGCTTTATTGGGATGGCAGCTGAGTGTATCTCAATTAGACTGTATGCCCAGAGTACTGTAAGATTCCTGGCAATCAGGCTATTATGTTCGTTGAAGTAAACAAATTATTTTAAATCCCTTTAGATGACCAAATTTGCAAAAGAAAAGAAAATATTCATTTGTAAATAACTCTTCTCTATTCACTAAACCTATAGTGAGTCACAAGTGCATCCCTTGATGCAGTATATGTGTTCTATTCACCTTGTATCCTGTGTAGGAGGGGCTTCCAAACTTAAGCAGGTGCCAGAAAGAATCACATGGAGAATTTGTGACATTACAGCTGGCTGGGTCTCACTCCTAGAGTTTCTGATTCAGAAGGTCCAGGATGGAGCCAAAGTACCTGCCTTCCTGACAAGGTGATGCTGGTGCTACTAGTCCACGGACCACACTGGTCCACAGACCATACACAGACCGCTCGGCAGTGCCCACCAGAGAATCTTGCATGTATATACAAGACAGAAGAGCTTTCTAAAAATGGGTTAACTCTGTTTTCTTCAGTATAAAGTGAATAGATGGAAAGATTTCTCAAAATAACAATGAGAGAAAACAATTTGCACAACCATGAATCCTCCCTTCGGATAACCATTACACATACCTGTATTTGCTTCTGCCTGAATTGATGTGATGGACTCACCGACCTTCACCATAGTGCTGATATATTCCAACTCAGGTTCCTCAGCACCTATAAAAGCTCCCTGTTGCCCTCTGAAATAGTAAATATGTAAAAAGTGAGCTTTCTTACAGTCTCAGAGTAATAAGAAATTTAAAATGGTATTTCTTCCATTGATACCATGTGATAAGAACATAATCTAGGGGCTTCCCTAGTGGCTCAGTGGTAAAGAATCCATCTGCCAATGGAGGCGACTTGGGTTTGATCCCTGGTCTGGGAAGATCCCACATGCCTCAGACCAACTAAGCCTGTGCACCACAACTACTGAACTTGTTGTGCTTTACAGCCTGGGAGCCCATGTGCTGCAACTACTGAAGTCTGCATGCCCTAGAGCCCGTACTCCACAACAAGAGAAGCCACCACAATGAGAAACCTGTGCACCGCAACTAGAGAGTAGCCCTTACTCGCTGCAGCTAGAGAAGAGCCTGCATAGCAACAAAGACCCAGCAGAGTCAAAAATAAATAAATTGTAAAAAAAAAAAAAGAATATAATCTAAGAATCCATTCAAGCAGAGCTGACTTTCCCCTGTATTTAAGTCTGTGTGATAATAGCTCATAATATACAGAAGCTTAAATCCTAGGATCCAAGCCAGCATGGAAAAAAATGATTCCCTTCTGAACCCAAGGCAGGTATATTACATAAAATTCCTGTTGTATATTATATTGTATACCCAAAATTTGCTAGGAGGTATATCCTAAATGTTCTCACTACAGACACAGGAAAGGATAACTATGTAAGGTGATGGATATGTTAATCAGTTTGACTGTGGTGATTATTTCACTATATATATATATATATATATATATACACACACACACACACACACATATACATATATATATTGGAGAAGGAAATGGCAACCCACTCCAGTGTTCTTGCCTGGAGAATCCCAGGGACGGGGAGCCTGGTGGGCTGCCGTCTGTGGGGTCGGACAGAGTAGGACACGACTGAAGTGACTTAGCAGCAGCAGCATACATATATATACACACACATGTACACACACACACACATATATATAAATAAAATCATAGGCTTCCCAGGTGGCACTAGTGGAAAAGAATCCACATGCCAAAGGGGAAGACCCAGGAGACACAGGTTTAATCTGTGGGCTGGGAAGATGCTCTGCAGGAGGAAATGGCAACCCACTCCAGTACTCTTGCCTAGAGAATTCAATGGACAGAGAAGCCTGGTGGGCTATAGTCCATGGGATTGCAAAGAGTTGGACACAACTGAGCATGCATGCAATCAACACAATATCAAATCATCTAATTGTATTCTTTAAATGTATACAATTTTAACTGTCAACCATTTAACTCTGTAAGTTGGAAAAATATAAAAGAGAACAAAAAATCACTATTGTTCTATGAACTTTTAACTTTAATGAATTAGGTATATATATATACACACACACATACATTATATGTATATATACATATATATGTACATATATATGTATATATATATTGGAGTATATATATGTATATGGAGTATATATGTATATTGGAGTATATAAGGTATATATGAATGATGATTAAAACCTTAATCTGATTAATACTGTTGAGGTGAATCAGCTACTATTGAGTCAGTACTGTCTGATATCTAAAGACTTCCAGAATATATGACAAAATATTGAGTACTGTGAACCCTGGAAAATAAAGACTTCCACTGTGATTTTAAAATGATTCTCTTAAATGCAAATCAAAACCACAATGAGGTACCATCTCATGCCAGTCAGAATGGCTGCTATCCAAAAGTCTACAAACAATAAATGCAGGAGAGGGTGTGGAGAAAAGGGAGCCCTCTTACGCTGTTGCTGGAAATGCAAACTAGTACAGCCACTATGGAGAACAGTGTGGAGATTCCTCAAAAAAATGGAATTAGAACTGCCATATGACCCAGCAATCCCACTGATGGGCATACACACCAAGGAAACCAGAATGGAAAGAGACACGTGTACCCCAATGTTCATCACAGCACTGTTTATAATAGCCAGGATATCGAAGCAACCTAGATGTCCATCAGCAGACAAATGGATAAGAAAGCTGTGGTACATATACACAATGGAATATTACTCAGCCATTAGAAAGAATAACACATTTGAATCAGTTCTAATGAGGTGGATGAAACTGGAGCCTACTATATAGAGTGAAGTAAGCCAGAAAGAAAAACACCAATACAGTATACTAATGCATATATATGGAATTTAGAAAGGTGGTGATGATAACTCTATATGTGAGATAGCAAAAGAGACACAGATGTATAGAACAGTCTTCTGGACTCTGTGGGAGAAGGCGAGGGTGGGATGATCTGAAAGAATAGCATTGAAACATGTATATCATCATATGTGAAACAGATCTCCGGTCCAGGTTCGATGCATGAGACAGGGTGCTCAGGGCTGGTGCACTGGGATGACCCAGAGGGATGGTATGGGGAGGGAGGTGGGAGGGGAGTTCAGGATGGGGAATACATGTACATCCATGGCTGATTCATGTCAATGTATGGCAAAAACCACTACAATATTGTAGAGTAATTAGCCTCCAATTAAAATAAATAAGTTTTAAAAAAATGGTTCTCCTAAAGCCTCAGATAAATCAACATACTTGATTTATCACCTGATCATAGCTACCTGTGAAAGATGATGTGCAACAAAGAGAAAAAGAGCATTTTTTAAAATTTTCTTACTGAAGTATAGTTGATTTACAATGTGTTACTTTCTGCTGTACAGCATAGTGAATCAGACATATATATATATATAAATATTCACTCTTTTTTAGACTCTTTTCCCATATCGGTCATTACTTACTATTGACCTATGCTATACAGTAAGTCCTTATTAGTTATCTATTTTATATATAGTATGTGTAAATGTCAATTCCAATCTCCCAATTTATCCTTCCTTTCTTTCCCCCTGGTAAACAAGATTGTTTTCTACATCTCTAACTCTATTTCCACTTTGTAAATAAGTTCATTTGTACCATTAAAAAGGATTTTTAATAAGTCTTTCAATGATCCCTACATCACGCAGATGCTGCATGGTGAATTTCTGCGCCAAGGCTTTGAAATAAGTGTGGGGATTCTTTCGGCATATATGCAAATGTTCCATGGAAACTCCAACTTCTAGGATTCCTAGAGGCAGGATACAAGGCCAAATATCTAAACCAGCAGCAAAGCTATCATTTAGAACTGCTACCTTCCTCAAAGACTTTGTGACTGTGTCCAGGCACAATCCCCCCTACCCGTCCCTGCCACCCAGGAGCCATACCTCCTCTCTAACTATGCAGAGAGGCCAAGTCACCAGCATGTGGTCTCTGTCAAGGGACCACAAAGCTGTGGGCTGGTATCAGCTGCCAGTACTTCATCATTCTTACATCCCTCTTTCTCCAATCAGATTGAAGGTGTCCAGAAAATTTTTAAAGAGAAAGCCATGAGCATAACTGCTTTTGCTAGCAGCCTACATGTAACTCCCCCCAGAAGAACAAAGCATTTATAATTTTATTTTTAAAATTAGCCCAAACTATTATTTTCTTTAACATCAGAGAAACAGTGGGATAACTATTAAGGATTATCAGGCTCCATGCCCAAGGACAGAACTTAGAAAATGATGTGTTTATAGAATTTAATGAGATATTGCTAAAAGGGCAAGTAATTTCTGTATGATAGTTTAATTACATTGTTTCATGTTACACACAGAAAACAGAAGATTGCAAGAGTGATATTTCTTAAAGAAGAATCACTTACTCGTCATTCTGCTGAGAAGAAAAATGAGTCTTCTCTGTTAACTGATTATGCTGTTCCCGTTCCTTAACTGTGAAATAAAACAAAGCTTACATTTAGAAGCCATGCCTCTTACTTCCTTGAGGACCAATAACCTTCACATGTGCATATACACACAACTCAATCCCATTCTAGTTCACCTTCACAGACTTGAAACAGCCAGAGGGAAGGCCAGTTTGAAACAGCCAGAGGGAAGGCCAGTCTGAATTTGGAATATAGAAAAGGATCAAACCATGCTGTATTTTATTCAAGACATTCAAGTTTATAACTAGCACCCCTCTTAGGCCAACATTACTAGGCACTGATTACTGAGTTCCCACACAGAGCTGCCTCATGGGAAGAACTTAGAATTAACACATTCAGATTGCTTTATCACTGCAAAACTGCTTTCCAGGCATTAGAGCTCATCTTTTACTGCAAAATTCATTTTCTGAAACAATTCAAACAGCTCCCTGAATCTTGATCTCCTACTAATGAGTTTAATTATAAATAGTAGAAAGTAAATATTCCTTGTAAAAATTATCACAAATCTGAGACACTGAACTGTTCTTATACTTCCCGTTCTAGAGAATGCATGCTTGAATTTACCTGTCAAAAGTTCCTGTTGCTTCAACAAAATATTTCTGATTTCTTTTAACCACATCATCTTCATATCTATATTCGAAGCCTAAAGATTTAAAAAGTGAGGGAGGAGAAGACATGTTTTCTTTTTAAAAGGATGCTTTATAATAAAACAAAGGTCATTATTATATTAAACATAATCTATATCCTGAACTATCATATTCTTACCCTAACATTTTGATTCTTAAACTTCCAAGAAGCAAATAAACAGCCATCAGATTAGATGAAATAATAGTCAAGACTAACTTGAAACTGCCCTTCAATAATACTGCTTAGTGAAAAGTGAAAGTCACTCAGCCGTGTCTGAATCTTTACAACCCCATGGACTATACAGTCCATGGAATTCTCCAGGCAATACTGGAGTGGGTAGCAATTCCCTTCTCCAGGGGATCTTCCCAACCCAGGGATCGAACCCAGGTCTCCTGCATTGCAGGTGGACTCTTTACCAGCTGAGCTATCAGGGAAGCCCAATGCTTAGAGAAATGTGAAATATAAATCTCACTTATTCTTTTTTTTTGCGTAGCAGGGTTTTTAAAATATATAAACGTTTTCATGTTTAATTTTAGTAAAACAAAACAAACATTGTTTCTGAAAAGACAATCTATTGCACAGAATTCCCTGGTGGACTATTGGGTTAGGACTCGGTGCTCTCACTGCTAAGGTCCTGGGTTTGATCTCTGGTTCAGAAACTAAGATTTGACATACCACACTGTAGTGCAGCCAAAAAAATTAAAGACAATCGCTTGCATAGTTATCTTCATAACTGATGACAGCCTGAAAGCTTCCTTAAATATCCTCCCATTACTTACAAGATAAGTTTGTTAATAGATAAGAAAAATCTTACATCTAAATCAAGCCAAGAGCATATATTTTTATGAATTATCTGTATATTGCCACCCTGCTTATTTAACTTATATGCAGAGTACATCATGAGAAACTCTGGGCTGGAAGAAGCACAAGCTGGAATCAAGACTGCCAGGAGAAATATCAATAACCTCAGATATGCAGATAACACCACCCTTATGGCAGAGAGTGAAGAGGAACTAAAAAGCCTCTTGATGAAAGTGAAAGAGGAGAGTGAAAAAGTTGGCTTAAAGCTCAACATTTGGAAAACTAAGATCATGGCATCCGGTCCCATCATTTCATGGGAAATAGATGGGGAAACAGTGGAAACACTGTCAGACTTTATTTTTGGGGGGCTCCAAAATTACTGCAGATGGTGATTGCAGCAATGAAATTAAAAGACGCTTACTCCTTGGAAGGAAAGTTATGACCAACCTAGATAGCATATTGAAAAGCAGAGATATTACTTTACCAACAAAGGTCCGTCTAGTCAAGGCTATGGTTTTTTCAGTGGTCATGTATGGATGTGAGAGTTGGACTGTGAAGAAAGCTGAGCACGGAAGAATTGATACTTTTGAACTGTGGTGTTGGAGAAGACTCTTGAGAGTCCCATGGACTGCAAGGAGATCCAACCAGTCCATCCTAAAGGAGATCGATCCTGGGTGTCCATTGGAAGGACTGATGCTAAAGCTGAAACTCCAATACTTTGACCACCTCATGCGAAGTGTTGACTCATTGGAAAAGACTCTGATGCTGGGAGGGATTGGGGGCAGGAGGAGAAGGGGACAACAGAGGATGAGATGGCTGGATGGCATCACCGACTTGATGGACATGAGTTTGAATGAACTCTGGGAGTTGGTGATAGACAGGGAAGCCTGGCGTGCTGCAATTCATGGGGTCGCAGAGTTGGACACGACTGAGCGACTGAACTGAACTGAACTGACTGAAGACAGAGTTAAAACAAAGAAAAAACACCAAGCATTGTCAACAGGTAACAAGTCATGATACAAATACTTTTTGAAATGGCTCTTAAAATGTTCTAATTTCTCTCTTCTTCCCTGAAACAGGTTGAACATTATAGCATGTGTGGCCAGGGCTTTAACCACATTCTTTAGAAACAGCGACCTGATCTGAACCATCATATCACCTTGTCTCATAATCAGGTCCTCTCTGAATGCTGAGCACAAGAGGAACTCAGCACTGTTATCAATCTGTGACTCTAGAAATTTGATGGGGACAGAAAAGCACAAGCCAAGCTCTTGGCTTCCAGCTCTTATTCATAAGTCTCCTGATGTAGCAGTGAAAACTTAAAGCCATAGAAAGCACCACAGACACATCTCAAGTTAAAGAAAACTTTTGCCAACAGAAGTAACCTAAGTGTGCATCAACAGATCAATGGATTTAAAAGGCAGTATATATATATACACACACAGAGACAATGGAATACTACTCAGTCATAAAGAGGAATGAAATTTTGCCATTTTCAACAATAGGATGGACTTGGAGGGTATTATATTAAGTGAAATAAGTCAGAGAAAGACAAATATGATAGATATCATGTGTATGATATCACTTGTATATGGAATCCAAAAAATAAACTAGTGAATATAACAAAAAAGAAGCAGATTCACAGATACAGAGAACAAACTAGTGGTTACCAGTTGGGAGAAGGAAGTGTAGAGGGGCAATGTGGGTGTAGGGAATTAAGAGATACAAACTATTAGGTATAAAATAAACTACAAAGATTTATTGAATCACCTGGGGACTATATCCAATATTTTATAATAACTATAAATAGAAAATAATCTTTAAAAATTATGAATCACTATATTGTATACCTATAACATATAATATTGTACACCAACTATACTTAAATAAAAGAATCAAAGAAAATTTGCTAACTGATAACATGTTTAACTATATCACAAAGAATGATTATCAAATAATATTTAGGTGACCTACAGGAAAGGACTGGGAATTTCTGTAATGTAACCAAAATTATTTTTGTTTGCAAATTCAGACTTTTGTATCTTAAGGCAGGTAGAGTTTCTAGAACAATTCTTAAATGACCAACCTGGACAATATAAACTTCTTCCTTTCCAGCATTCCAGATTTCAAACTTGCGGTTGTCTCCTTTTACGTATTCAGTGATTCCAAGTTCATCCATCTACAATATATGTCATGATTTTTATGAGCATTTTATTCTGAAAATGAAATTACATTAAACCTACTCCCATCACACCCATCATATTCTAAACAAAACAGAATTTCTCATTTCTGCAAAATATACTTTTACATTCAAAAAATATGATGAATATAATCACAGACCTGAGTATTTGTATGTTTTCACTGAACTATGCACTTATAGTACAGACTACACGCTCCATTCCAGTGACTGAAACAAATGTTATAAATTTGAACATACAAGTAGTCCATCTAAGATTGAATTCTGTTATAAATTAACAGTATACTATAAAAATGAATTTTGTCAAACACAGAAGTAAAAGTAGTTAAATATCAGTGAACAAAGTCATCCAAAACTAATTTAAATGGTTTATTTTTAATAATCATAGGCCAGATAAGTTAATCTCATAAATTATTACTTATGTCTATAGAAGTCCTACATGTATAGACATCCAATTTACAGGTCAGGCAGGAACCAATCAGCTACACAAAAATCCCCTCTATTCCCACCAAACTCTCAGCCTCTCTGGAAAATAATCTGTCATGGGAGAGTGATGTCTTCTTGTAGCCAGTGAAA
Source organism: Oryx dammah (assembly GCF_014754425.2). Classification (NCBI taxonomy): domain Eukaryota; kingdom Metazoa; phylum Chordata; class Mammalia; order Artiodactyla; family Bovidae; genus Oryx; species Oryx dammah. The sequence continues at coordinate 43,462,893 of NW_024070207.1, forward strand.
CTTTGACATGCAATAGTCCTTCCTTACCATAGTTTTTCTTCTCTTTCACATGATTGTGCAAAGCACAAACTTTTCCATTTTCTTTTATCCTGTGCTGCTAGTAGCTTGGTTAATTCCATTTTGAACAATTTCACTCCCTTGTACACATTCTCTTTTAGTCTCCTTCTGCCTTCTTTTCTTTCAATTCTTGCCTAATTATCTAAAGGAATATCTCACGCTCTGTTCCATTTACATGTGTCCCAAATGATCCTAATTAGAGCTGATAAGCATTAAGAGTAGTTCTTAGTGAGATCCCCATATCAAGAAAAAGAAAAGGGATTATACTTAGAAATGAAAAGCCTGTGACATCTACCCTGAATGTACTCAGAAGTTACTTTCAGAATGTCCAAAAGTCATCTTTATATTCCTACTCAACCACTCTAACTAAACTACTTTTGTTCAAACATCAGGTTTTAAGATAAATAATAATCTCATATTCAAGCTCTATTTAAACTTATTTTGTTTCAATACACGGTTTTGTCCTAACAGCATAAGATGGAAAGCCCATGAGCTAGCTAAGTGTCTGGGTGCAAGTTGCCTAATCTTTCTGAACTTCTGTTGACTATAAAATAGGAAGAGTACCTATGTCATAGAGTTGATAGAAGGATTATATAGCATGAATTAAAGGCTTAGATAACAAGATGAGTTTTTTAAAGTATGAGTTTGCTTTCTCAGCTTTTCCTTATTTGAATAGCAACAGTTTTGCTATTTTTCACTGCCTACATAGAGCACAGCATTACAGATTAAATAAATCTTTTGAGTTACTCTGGAAATTTAACAATTATCTCTATCAAACTATATTGTTCTTGCTGTTGTTGTTTAGTAGATAAGTTGTGCCCAACTCTTTTGTGACCCTATGGACTGTAGCATGCCAGGCTCCTCTGTCCATGGCATTTCCCAGGCAAGAATACTGGAATGGGCTGACATTTCCTTCTCCAATATTGTTCTTAGTTCTAAACAATTCACTACAAATGATCCACTGTAATACAATCTATTTGTAATTCATGGATTGTACATATTTTCTCAAATAATAAAATATAAAGATTTTATTCAAAGGTTTTTAAGAATAGAGGCAGAGTTAAAGTTCTATCAGTCATATGATATACTATGTAATAAATAATATATATATAAAACAAAAGGACAAAGCTGATTCTATAGTTATACCATAACTGTGATCTCTGCCTCATCTTTCACATTTTCATTGATGATTTCTGACAGCTGTGAATTTATTTTCTTTACTTCAAAGCATTTTATCTGAAGACATCTTGCTGCATCAAGTACTCAGGGCCCAAACTTTTAAACTAATTTTCTGTCTTCAGGGCAGTACAATGATGTCAACTACTTTGTTAAAGTCTCCCAGTGGGTCAAGAACTCTGGGATTATAACCAATAATTACCTATTTTAAGACTTTTATTTATGTATCTGGGATACATAATAGTTACCTCTTGAGTTAGTATTATTTAAAAATTTATCTTCATATTAACAAAACAAAAAATGCAGCAAGGCTGAACTGCCGTGAGACAATTACAAACAAGGTATTGGGTATAAAACAGTTTCTGGGATCAAAAAAGAAAGAAAATGAGGATCATATCAGAATACAATTTATAAAAATTGGCAATAAATGCTGGAGAAAGTGTGGAGAAAAGGGAACCCTCTTACACTGTTGGTGGGAACGCAAATTAGTACAGCCAGTATGAAGAACAGTGTGGAGATTCCTTAAAACACTGGAAATAGAACTGTCATACGACCCAGCAATCCCACTGCTGGGCAGACACACAGAGGAAACCAGAATTGAAAGAGACACGTGTACCCCAATGTTCATCGCAGCACTGTTTATAATAGCCAGGGCATGGAGGCAACCTAGATGTCCATCAGCAGACGAATGGATAAGAAAGCTCTGCTACATATACACAATGGAGTATTACTCAGCCGCTTAAAAGAATACATTTGAATCCATTCTAATGAGGTGGATGAAACTGGAACCTATTATACAGAGTGAAGTAAGCCAGAAAGAAAAACACCAATACAGTATACTAATGCATATATACGGAATTTAGAAAGATGGCAATGATAACCCTGTATGCGAGACAGCAAAAGAGACACAGATGTATAGAACAGTCTTTTGGACTCTGTGGGAGGGGCAAGGGTGGGATGATTTGGGAGAATGGCATTGAAACATGTATAATATCATATGTGAAATGAATCGCCAGTCCAGGTTCGATACATGATACAGGATGCTCGGGGCTGGTGCACTGGGATGACCCAGAGGGATGGTACGGGGAGGGAGGTGGGAGGGGGGTTCAGAATGGGGAATACGTGTACACCCGTGGCGGATTCATGTTGATGTATGGCAAAACCAATACAATAAAGTAACTAGCCTCCAATTAAAATAAATAAATTTATATTTAAAAAAACTAAATGAGCACAGAACATTAGTATGTATTTAAAAAGAACACACAAACTGAAGGATGTACATCAAATAAATCAGAATGGTTGCTACAGGGGGAGAGAGGAGATCAAGTGCAGAGGATAGAGATAAAAAAGAATGAATGAATGAAATAAACAAGCAAGAACAAGACCTGCCAGCATGGCGCAGGGGTTATGATCATGGAGTTTGAGGCCATCTGCCTGGGTGTGAATCTATGCCCTTGGATGAATCATTCACTTCTCTGGAACTTGGCTTGCCTATCCTCAAATGGGGTTGATAATAATTTCTACTTCATATAAAGTTGCTATGTAGATTAAATGAATTAACATTGATAACATTTAAACAGCTCCTAGCACAATAGCATGACACATATATTTGTTAAACTTAAAAACATAGATGAAAATAATAAACGCATGAACTGAGGAATCTGAAGAACTCGAATGTCTCCATTTGACTAACTGTGACTTTAGGGCCTTTCCTTTGCACAGGAGCTGTCAACTTAAAATATAGCACACAGTCATCATATAGCTGTCAGGCCATGAAATTCCAGCTTGATATGATGAAGTCAAGGCAACAGTTCCTTGAAAGTGCTTCCACATTGATCCTCTACCAAGGGGAAGAGTCTGAAACTAGGAATCCAAACTATTAAGTAACATACCGACTAGTCCTACCAGCAATTATTTAATCCCAGAATCTCATGTAAGCAAGAGGAAGTAAGCAGAGTGAGGCTTATAAGAAATAGCTTAATTTTGATCTTTCTCTGTGAGCAACATCACCATTTTCCTAATAATACTGATCTCAATCCTTGCAGGCATCAGTGACTAATGTCTTTTATTAAGGACACTAGGCCTTACTGTGGAATCAAAGAAAAAACAGGCTGATTTTTTCCTTCCAATGTCAGGTATTATTTATTTTCTGTATCCAGTAAATCAACAAGCCTGCCTGTTTACCTGCCATGGAAATGTTTCTTGCATCTATCCCACCCTCTGTTTCCATGGTAACCACTGTTGTTTGCATTCTCATGAATTGGTTACCACATACCAATCCATCCTCACTCTGATGTACTTTAGAAATACTAAACTACTCTGTTAGTGTTTCCAATTTGTGATAAATTAAAAGTAAAAAAGAGAGAGAGAAAAAAGTAAAAAAAGAAAAATCAATACAAGCCAGAAATAGTCCATTAGGTAGTAACTAGGTCACTCTACAAATAAAAAGTGAATCAAATGGATTTGGGTCCAACTAGTCTATGAAGATAAAGTACGTTCCCTGGGAATAGATATACAGATAGCAGGAAACCTGAACCCTGTTTGATGTCGATTACAAACTCTTGATTGTAAACCAAAGTTTATTAGAAACATAAAAGACCCTTGGAGATTTTAGGGGCTTGGAGATGGGTGGCTAATATCAAAAGAGCAACAGGGCATTTGTTATGAAAACAGTGAGAGTTTTGAAGAGCCATTGCTGTGGGTTCAGCAGGCAAAGTAGACCATAGAGAAAGGTCAGAGACCTAACTGTGGTTAGGAATCCCATCAGGAACAGCATAGGGTTGTTGGCATCTGGGAAGAATCAAAAGCAGGGCCTGCTTCTCAGGGGGCCTCCTGACACAAAGCCCTCATGCCTGCTCAGGACATATGGCCCATCCTCTTTATTACCACTACTGAATATCTCATCAATTCTCAACTTGCTAACAACCAAGAAACAACAGGCTCATGAGAAATAACCAAAATGATAGTGGCTGGAAAGTTGAGGGTAATAATTTTCTCCATTTTCCAAATTTTCTTTCCTTTTCTTTTTTTCGGTCATGCTGCACAGCATGCAGTATCTTCCTTGACCAGGGATCGAACCTCTGCCCCTCCCAGTAGGAGCTCAGAGTCTTAACCACTGCACCATCATGGAAGTCCCCAAATTTTCTTTAACAAATGCTATATTGCTTTTACAATGTAGAGCTTGAAAGATAAAATTAATTAGGTGTGAATAAAATCAAATTTGCCAATTATAGACTCCTGTGGTTTGGAAGTTCCTCTTCTCAAATGTCAAAACCATCTGGGAATGGCACTGAATTGCCAGTAACTTCCTCACACAATACTGCTCTCATTTGAATACCAAACTAACTGTAGGACAGAATGGTGGTTTGGGTTATGGGAGAGAAGAAAGCAATTTCTAAGGATCAGACAGGACAGGTGTGGGCAAGATTCAGCAATAGGTGGCTTTGGAAAACCCAGGAAGAGAGGGGATGGAGGACGGATATGATGGGAATACGCTAGACATGAAAGTGACCTGGTGGTCCAGTGGTTAAGACTCTGTGCTTCCAGTGCAAGGGGGCCACAGATTCAATCCCTGGTTGGGGAACTAAGCTGAGTGGCGAGGCCAAGAAAAGCAACAACAACAAAAAATGGTGATCCATTTTTTAATTACACTGATAAAAAGGAAAAAATCTCTTTCCTCTTTGACTCTCCTATATGATAAAAAGTCCTTGCTACCAAGACCAAGAACTCCACCTGGTGTCATTGGTAAGACAGGGCAAATGGGGGAGCCTGGGTCTCTTCCTGTAATTTCAAACAGCACCAGACAGGACACTAGGGCGCCCCCTTGAGGAATGCCTGGGACTGAAGTGAGCGAGGAAAAGATTACATTCTGCCCTTTCTGGCTCTCACTTCAGGCAGACAAGTTCTGCTTCACCTGACATCTCTATATGACTCCTACTCAAGTTTTCATGCGTGAGAGCTTGAGAAATGAGTAGAGAATGGGGTCAAAGGGTACAAACTTCCAGTTGTAAAATAAATAAACCCCAGGGATGTAATGTATAGCATGGTAACTATGGTGACCATGATTAATAATACTGTACTTCATATTCGAAACTTGCTAAGAGAGTACATCTTAAAAATTATCACAAGAAAAAAATGTTTTTAACTGTGTGGTGATGGATGTTATTTGTGGCAATCATTTCACAATATGTACAAATATTGACTCATTACACTATATACCTGAAACAAATATAATGTTATAGGCTAATTATACTTCAGTTTAGAACAAAAGATTTTGTTTAGAAAAAAATATACCAGTGTGTGTGACTAAAGTATAAAACTCAGTCATCTGAACTAAAAAAGTACACAAATATGAATACAGTATATGCATACACGAGAAACTATTACATTATACAATTCAAAAGGTCTTACTTTCAAACAGTGCTTAAAACTGTATGATGGGTATCGATCACCACTTTCTCCACTTTCAACACGCCTTTTACAAAATATGATGGCTTTTTCGTACAGGAAAAGGTGCCGCTGCATTGGTTTGAATCTAGCAAAATCCTTCATCTTTGTAGTACATTTCTTGTGTCCAATCCAAACACTGAACGCACCCTGCATTATCATCTTACCCAGCTCATTTAAGTTTCCCTGGAACAGAAAACCTCAGCTCATTAGTACAGGGCAGAAGGGCATTCAGAGCTCTGACAGCATCATTACAGTGTTTAGCTTGAGCTACTAAAACCCTGAAGCATAATTTATAGTTTTAAAAGTTTCATTCATCATAACTTTTCACATGAAAACATACCATGTGTCAGCCAGTTACAAAATGACTGTGGGACTGGGAGATAGAAGAAATCTTCTTTTTCCTGGCTTCATGTCTCCATGTGGAGGTATTTCAGCTGGGCCAACTCTCCACATGGCTTCCTCAGTCCTGCTTGGTGAGTAAGCTCTTCTAGTCCAAGTTTTCCCACGGGGTGGAGCTAACTCCTAAAGATTTGATCTCTTTCTTCCATCTCTCTATCTTGGACCTGGGCAAAGAGCACTTCTGAGACCATATGTCTCCTTAGAATAGACCCAAACATCCCATCATGTGGGATCTCCCAAGGTCTGCACTTGGGGGTAGGCCTTGTTAGGGACAAGGGGAATATCATAAATCCATCTGGCTGCTGATCTGAAGCCAATTTTCCACTTAGCATCATAAGTAATAATGCTGACATTTAGATCCTTCATTTGTCTGCCTCTTACGTCTTATTTCTCAGTTGTTCAGGAGAGGAAGAGATGTTAACATGCTTACCCTGTAAAACTGCAACAATCATGAAGATCTACTTACGATATAGCCATTTATTGCAGTCTGATGCATTAAGTCATTAACTGACTTCAGTAAATCCAGCATTGTGTCAAGTGCCTCCTTTAATTCTGCAGATCCGACACAGTCTTTGCTATATTTTAATAGCTCCTGTAATTAGAAGTCAAGAGTTAAACTTAATATTAGGCAGATATTAATAGCTGGAGAAAATGAATATATTTTTCGCTAACATGCTTTCAAGGAGGAATCCAAAGATAATGGCACTTTTTTGAGTACTTTCTTTCACATGCTATTTGTCACATTAATATTATATTTAATAACAATGTCAAAACTGGGGAAGAAATGGAATAGTGACTAAACAGTAGAAAGTAAAGAACATTTAATACTTCTGGGGCTGGCAAACAATAGCTATTGGGATACACTAGAGATTCAATTTTAAAACAATTACACATCTTTTTGGTCCTCCATGTAGAGCAATTAATTTTATTTACCATGTTTATACCATAGAACATTGTGAAAAGACATTTTAAAACAATGTTGTATTTATACCTAACATGACATTTTAGGAATCCTTTCACATTACTCAGGGATATGCTATCTTTATTTTTCACTGAGAAGGCTCATAGGAAATACAGTCTCAAAACTGTAAGAAGTATTTGTTTAGTTCCACTTAACAACAGTAAACGTTCTGCAGTCAATCTTGTCCATATATCAATGTAACTTGTATGGACACTTAAACAGCTAAAAGCATAGATTCTACTGCTATATCTAGCCCTGCCAGTCAGGGAGCCTACCTATTTCTAGTGCTTCCTTTTTAATGGTTTTGCTACATCTGACCCAAAAAAGTAAGTAAAGAAAGAAAGAAATGCTTCATGTAATTACCTTCAATAGTAACTGGTATTTAGTGATACGTTGCACTGGTTTCAGTAAATAGGAATCTAGAGCAAGTCTGTGTTTTAATTTTCTTTGACATTCCTGTCATTAAAACAGAATTATTAATAAGTTTAAATTAAGACATTTGCCTATGAAAATGCCAAATGTTCACTGATTAGACCCAATACATGAATGTTTCTTACATCTCAAGGAAAATTTACCAGAAAAATCGCTGTCCTATATGGTATGGAAACTTTAAGAGGCAGTATATCTGGAAAACTACAGTGAACATTATTTCAAGGATTGGAGAAGAAAAAATCCCCAAATTTCAAAGACAAAAAAAATTATGTATAAATTCACAATCATGTGGAATGCTTAAAAAGTCAGAAAGCAATGAATGATCCTATGTTAACATGACCAGAAAGTTCTTTAGAGTATCCAAGAAAATTAACAAAAGGCTCAGTTCCACAGGACAAGACCCAGAAAAGAAATAGGTTACACTGAATATAAATCAGACTGGGTATGAGAAGAGTTTCCTAAATGTCACAAGAAAAATATAGCCCTTATCAACTAGTGCTATATTTCATCTGATTACTGGCTTGCTGCCACTATAAATATAGAAGACATGACTCTGGGTCCTGGGAACATTGTAGAGTCCATATTTAGGGCAAAATGAAGCTATTTAGGATGAAATGTGCATATAGGAAGTGCAGAACACAAAGGGAACGGGAGAGGATATACCTACATAAGATTCAGGACCCTCCTCTATATATGGGTAAAATTCAATACATCTAATTCAATTATCAATTTATGGTTAAAAATGGTGAACTGATACATGTATTTGGCTCTTCTCACTCATGAAATACAACTAACATGATGGAAACACTTTTACAAGGCAAAACCTAAAGTTACAAGCTGAGAGAGGGGAAAACATCTACAAAATTTGGAAACTGGAAAAGGGCAAACCCAAGGAATAACTCAATTTATGTTCAAGAACATCTTTCTGCCTCCTCCAAGAATGCCTTCCTCTTCCTCTTCTGAAAGTTGGAGATTAAGGTGGGGTTTAAAAAAAAGATGGTTGTATAAGAAGTAATTTTAAATGCTTGTTTAAGGGGTAGTCCTAAGATGGCAGAGGAATAGGATGGGGAGACCACTTTCTCCAACACAAATTCATCAAAAAAAAAAAAAATTGAACGCTGAGCAAATTCCACAAAACAACTTCTGAATGCTGGCAGAGGACATCAGGTACCCAGAAAAGCAGCCAATGTCTTCGAAAGGAGGTAGGACAAAATATAAAAGATAAAAAGAGAGACAAAAGAGGTAGGGATGGAGATCCATCCTAGGAAGGGAATCTTTAAAAAGAAAGAAGTTTCCAAACACCAGGAAACACTCTCACTGGCGGATCTATGGCGAGTCTTGGAATCTCAGAGGGCAACATAACGGGGAGGAAAATAATCAAAACCCACAGACTACATGGCTAACAGCAACTCCCAGCAGAGGAGCAGCCCAGATGCTCACATCTGCCACTAGCAAGCAGGGGCTGGACAGGGAGGCACGGGCTGCACTGCTTAGGGTAAGGACTGGGCCTGAATGCCCTGAGGGCAATCTGAGGGAACTAATTTGAGATAGCAACCCACACTGTGGGATAGCTATCCCACGAAAAGCCCCAACCTAAGACACTGCCAGGCCCACTCACAGAACAAAGGACTGAGCACAGCTAGCCAGCTGCAGACCAGCCTATCCCCCGCCGGAGACAGGCAAATGAGGGCAGCCAGAACTGGAAGGGGGCAATCGTGGCCTGGGAGAGGCATCCTCTACCAAACTGCAAGCAAGCTTTGTTGCTAACCAAGACTCCTTGGGATTCTGGACAATTGACATCCGCCAGGAGGGTCGCAGCCAGAGATCAGCTCCCCAGAAGAGACACACGGCACACCTGAGAAGGCACACCCATTATACACCCAGAAAACTGAGTGGAGGGACAGGGGAGGCAATAAGATGCACCCTCCAACTGGGGGTGACTGCACTCGGCAAGCACCTGATCACCTAAGCTGCTCGGACCAGGGAAGGGCACAGAACACAGGCCCAACCGAGTCTGTACCTTTGTGGAGTACCCAAGAACCTGAACCTGAGCGGCTTAGACGTGGGAAGTGCATGCAACCCAGGGCCCATGTCAGAGAGTTCCCGGCAGAGCAACCTAAAGCCTGAGAAGTGTAGACTGGGAAAGCCCACACGCTGTGAGTGGGGGCAAAGCCAGTGCTGCTGAAACACTGTGAGCACTCCCCACATACTCCAGTGATATTTGTTTGCAGTGTTCCTCCCTCCCCACAGTAAGACTGAACAAGTGACCCTAAAAAAGTGACCACCACCGCCCCCTTGTGTCAGGGTGGAAATTACACACTTGAAAAGACCAGCAAACAGAAGAAGCTAAAATAAACAGAGGGAACCACTTTGGAAGTGACAGGTACAATAGATTAAAATCCTGTAGTTAGCAATGACTACATAAGGAGGGGTCTATACATCTTGAGAGTATAACCCAGATCAAGGAACTATCAGAAACTGTACTGACCCCACACTGTCCACAACACCACCAGAGAAAGTCCTAGATATATTTTTATTATTATAATTTTCTTGGGGCTGGTGCACTGGGATGACCCAGAGAGATGGTATGGGGAGGGAGATGGGAGGGGGGTTCAGGATTGGGAACACGTGTACACTCATGCCAGATTCATGCTGATGTATGGCAAAACCAATACAATATTGTAAAGTAAAAAAAACAAAAAAAATTAAAAAATATTTTTTTACTTTAACGTCCTCTATTACTCCTTTTAATTTTCATTTTTATAACCTACCATTACTTTGCAAAAAAAAGACCCTATTCTTAAAGCAAAGTGAAGTGAAGTCACTCAGTCGTGTCAGACTTTTTGTGACCCCAAGGACTGTAGCCTACCAAGCTCCTCAGTCCATGGAATTTTTCAGACAAGAGTACTGGAGTGGGTTGCAATTTCCTTCTCCAGGGGATCTTCCCAACCCAGGGATCGAACCCGCGCCTCCAGCACTGCAGGCAGACGCTTTACCATCTGTGCCACCAGGGAAGCAAACTTCTTATATACATTTTAAAATGTTTGTGAATTTGTTTTGTTTTGTTTAATATTGTATTTTTGAGACTATAACCTCTACTCTAGATTTTTAATCTTTCCTTTTTGGTATTTGTTATCGTTTTTGTACCTTTAAGAACCCAGTCTTCAGTACCCATTTTTACTTGGGACTGAGATTACTGGCTTGATTGCTCTCTCCACCTTTTAACTCTCCTTTTTCTCAACAAGGTTGCCTCTAATTCCTCCTTCCCCTTTCTCTTCTCTACCCAACTCTGTGAATCTCTTTGTGTGTTCCAGGCTGTGGAGAACACTTAGGGAACTGAACACTGGCTGGATAGGTCTCTCTCCTTTTGATTCCCCCTTTTATCCTCCTGGCCACCTCTGTCTCCTTCCTCCCTCTTCTCTTCTCTATGTAACTCCGTGAACATCTCTGAGGGGTCCAGACTGTGGAGAGCACATAGAGAAGTGATTACTGGCTAGCTTGCTCTCACCCCTTTTGATTCCTTCACTTCTCCTCCTGGTCACCTCTATCTCCCTCTTTCCTCTTCTCTTCTCCATGTAACTGTGTACCTCTCCAGGTGTCCCTCATTGTGGAGAAACTTTTCATTATTAACCTAGATGTTTTATCATCAGTGCTGTATAGATGGAGAACTCTTGAGGCTACTGTAAGAATAAGACTGAAAACCAGAAGCGGGAGGCTTAAGTCCAAATCCTGAGAACACCAGAGAACTCCTGACTCCAGGGAACATTAATCGACAGTAACTCATCAAACGCCTCCATACTGACACTGAAACCAAGCAGCATCCAAGGGCCAACAAGTTCCAGAGCAAGACATACCATGCAAATTCTCTAGCAACACAGAACACAGCCCTGAGCTTCAATATACAACCTGCCCAAAGTCACTCCAAACCCATTGATATCTCAAAACTCATTACTGGACACTTCATCGCACTCCAGAGAGAAGAAATCCAGCTCCACCCACCAGAACACTGACATAAGCTTCCCTAACCAGGAAACCTTGACAAACCATCCATACAACCCCACCCACAGTGAGGAAACTCCACAATAAAGAGGAACCACAAACTGCCAGAATACAGAAAGGCCATCCCAAACACAGCAATATAAACAAGAGTAAAAGGCAGAGAAATACTCAGCAGGCAAAAGAACAGGATAAATACCCATCAAACCAAACAGAAGAGGAACAGACAGGGAATCTACCTGATAAAGAATTCCAAATAATGATAGTGAAAATGATCCAAATTCTTGAAATCAAAATGGAGTTACAGATAAATAGCCTGGAGACAAGGATTGAGAAGATGCAAGAAACGTTTAACAAGGACCTAGAAGAAATAAAAATGAGTCAATATATAATGAATAATTCAATAAATGAGATCAAAAACACTCTGGAGGGAACCAACAGTAGAATAATGGAGGTAGAAGATAGGATTAGTGAGGTAGAAGATAAAATGGTAGAAATAAATGAAGCAGAGAGGGAAAAATAAAAAAAAAAAAAAGAAATGAGGACAACCTCAGAGACCTCTGGGACAATGTTAAATGCCCTGACATTTGAATGATAGGAATCCCAGAAGAAGAAGACAAAAAGAAACACCATGAGAAAATACTTGAGGAGATAATAGTTGAAAACTTCCCTAAAATGGGGAAGGAAATAATCACCCAATTCCAAGAAACCCAAAGAGTCTCAAACAGGATAAATGCAAGAAACACCCCCAAGACACATATGAATTAAATTAACAAAGATTAAACAAAAAGAACAAATATTAAAAGCAGCAAGGGAAAAACAACAAATAACACACAAGGGGATTCCCATAAGGATAACAGCCGATCTTTCAATAGAAACTCTTCAGGCCAGAAGAGAATGGTAAGACATACTTAAACTGATGAAAGAGAAAAACCTACAACCCAGACTACTGTAGCCAGCAAGGATCTCATTCGAATATGAAGGAGAAATAAAAAGCTTTACAGACAAGCAAAAGCTGAGAGAATTCAGCACCACCAAACCAGCTCTCCAACAAATGCTAAAGGATTTTCCCTAGACAGGAAACACAGAAAGGGTGTATAAACTTGAACCCAAAACAACAAAGTAAATGGCAACGGGATCATACTTATCAATAATTACCTTAAATATAAACGGGTTGAATGTCCCAACCAAAAGACAAAGACTGGCTGAATGGATACAAAAACAAGACCCCTATATATGTTGTCTACAAGAGATCCACCTCAAAGCCAGGGACACATACAGATTGAAAGTGAAGGGTTAGAAAAAGATATTCCATGCAAATAGAGACCAAAAGAAAGCAGGAGTAGCAATACTCATATCAGATAAAATAGACTTTAAAACAAAGACTGTGAAAAGAGACAAAGAAGGAAACTACATAGTGATCAAAGGATCAGTCCAAGAAGAAGATAGAACAATTATAAAAACATATGCACCCAAAATAGGAACACCATAATATATAAGGCAAATGCTAACAAGTATGAAAGAGGAAATTAACACTAACACAATAATAGTGGGAGACTTTAATACCCCACTCACACCTATAGATAGATCAACTAAACAGAAAATTAACAAGGAAACACAAACTTTAAATGATACAATAGACCAGTTAGACCTAATTGATATCTATAGGACATTTCACCCCTAAACAATGAATTTCACCTTTTTCTCAAGCACACATGGAACCTTCTCCAGGATAGATCACATCCTGGGCCATAAATCTAGCCTTGAAAAATTCAAAAAAATTGAAATCATTCCAAGCATCTTTTCTGACCACAATGCAGTAAGATTAGATGTCAATTAAAGGAGAAAAACTATTAAAAATTCCAACATATGGAGGGTGAACAACACGTGGCTGAATAACCAATAAATCACAGAAGAAATCAAAAAAGAAATCAAAATATGCATAGAAACGAATGAAAATGAAAACACAACAACCCAAAACCTATGGGACACTGTAAAAGCAGTGCTAAAGGGGAAGGTTCATAGCAATACAGGCTTACCTCAAGAAACAAGAAAAAAGTCAAATAAATAACCTAACTCTAAACCTAAAGCAACTAGAAAAGGAACAAATGAAGAACCCCCGGGTTAGCAGAAGGAAAGAAATCACAAAAATTAGGGCAGAAATAAATGCAAAAGAAACAAAAGAGACCATAGCAAAAGTCAACAAAGCCAAAAGCTGGTTCTTTGAGAAGATAAATAAAAGTGACAAACCATTAGCCAGACTCATCAAGAAACAAAGGGAGAAGAATCAAATCAACAAAGTTAGAAATGAAAATGGAGAAATCACAACAGACAACATAGAAATACAAAGATCATAAGAAACTACTATGAACAACTATATGCCAATAAAATGGACAACCTGGAAGAAATGGACAAATTCTTAGAAAAGTAAAACTTTCCAAAACTGAACCAGGAAGAAATAGAAAATCTTAACAGACCCATCACAAGCATGGAAATTGAAACTGTAATCAGAAATCTTCCAGCAAACAAAAGCCCAGGTCCAGACGGCTTCAAGCTGAATTCTACCAAAAATTTAGAGAAGAGCTAACACCTATCCTACTCAAACTTTCAGAAAATTGCAGAGGAAGATAAACTTCCAAACTCATTCTATGAGGCCACCATCACCCTAATACCAAAACCTGACAAAGATGCCACAAAAAAAGAAAACTACAGGCCAATATCACTAATGAACATAGATGCAAAAATCCTTAAGAAAATTCTAGCAAACAGAATCCAACAACATATTAAAAAGATCATACATCATGACCAAGTGGGCTTTATCCCAGGGATGCAAGGTTTCTTCAATATCCACAAATCAATCAATGTAATATACCACATTAACAAACTGAAAGATAAAAACCATATGATTATCTCAATAGATGCAGAGAAAGCCTTTGACAAAATTTAACATCCATTTATGATAAAAAAAAAACCCTCCAGAAAGCAGGAATAGAAGGAACATATCTCAACATAATAAAAGCTATGTATGATAAACCCACAGCAAACATTATCCTCAATGGCGAAAAATTGAGAGCATTTCCCCTAAAGTCAGGAACAAGACAAGGGTGCCCACTCTCACCACTATTCAACATAGTTTTGGAAGTTTTGGCCACAGCAATCAGAGCAGAAAAGGAAATAAAAGGAATCCAAATTGGAAAAGAAGAAGTAAACTCTCATTTTTTGCAGATGACATGATCCTCTACAGAGAAAAGCCTAAAGGCTCCACCAGAAAATTACCAGAGCTAATCAATGAATATAGTCAAGTTGCAGAATATAAAATTAACACACAACAATTCCTTGCATTCCTATACACTAACAATAAGAAAACAGAAAGAGAAATTAAGGAAACAATTCCATTCACCATTGCAATGAAAAGAATAAAATACTTAGGAATATATCTACCTAAAGAAACAAAACACCTATATATAGAAAACTATACAACACTGGTGAAAGAAGTCAAAGAGGACACAAATAGATGGAGAAATATACCATATTCATGGATTCAAAGAATCAATATAGTGAAAATGAGTATATGACCCAAAGCAATCTATAGATTCAATGCAATCCCTATCAAGCTACCAATGGTATTTTTCACAGAACTAGAACAAATAATTTCACAATTTCTGTGCAAATACAAAAAAATCTTGAATAGCCAAAGCAATCTTGAGAAAGAAGAATGGAACTGGAGGAATCAACCTGCCTGACTTCAGGCTCTACTACAAAGCCACAGTCATCAAGACAGTATGGTACTGGCACAAAGACAAAAATATAGATCAATGGAACAAAATAGAAAGCCCAGAGATAAATCCACGCACCTATGGACACCTTATCTTTGACAAAGGAGACAAGAATATACAAGGAGAAAAGACAATCTCTCTAACAACTGGTGTTGGGAAACCTGGAGAGCCACTTATAAAAGGATGAAACTAGAACACATTCTAACACCATACACAAAAATAAACTCAAAATGGATTAAAGACCTAAACATTAGACCAGAAACTATAACACTCCTAGAGGAAAACATAGGCAAAACTCTCTCCGACATAAACCACAGCAGGATCCTCTATGACCCACCTCCCAGAATATTGGAAATAAAAGTAAAAATAAACAAATGAGACCTAATTAAAATTAGAAGCTTCTGCACAACAAAGGAAACTATAAGCAAGGTGAAAAGACAGCCTTCAGAATGGGAGAAAATAATAGCAAATGAAGCAATGGAATATACAAGCAACTCCTGCAGCTCAATTCCAGAAAAATAAACGATCCAATCAAAAATTGGGCCAAAGAACTAAAGAGATATTTCTCCAAAGAAGACATACAGATGGCTAACAATCACATGAAAAGATGCTCAACATCACTCATTATCAGAGAAATGCAAATCAAAACCACAATGAGGTACCATTTCATGCCAGTCAGAATGGCTGCTATCCAAAACTCTACAAGCAATAAATGCTGGAGAGGGTGTGGAGAAAAGGGAACCCTCTTACACTGTTGGTGGAAATGCAAACTGGTACAGCCAGTATGGAGAACAGTGTGGAGATTCCTTTAAAAACTGGAAATAGAACTGCCATACGACCCAGCAATCCCACTGCTGGGCATACACACTGAGGAAACCAGAATTGAAAGAGACACATGTACCCCAATGTTCATCACAGCACTGTTTACAATAGCTAGGACATGGAAGCAACCTAGATGTACATCAGCAGATGAATGGATAAGAAAGCTGTGCTACATATACACAATGGAGTATCACTCAGCCATTAAAAAGAATGCATTTGAATCAGTTCTAATGAGGTGGATGAAACTGGAGCCTATTATACAGAGTGAAGTAAGCCAGAAAGAAAAACACCAATACAGTATACTAATACATATATATGGAATTTAGAAAGATGGTAACGATGACACTATATGCGAGATAGCAAAAGAGACACAGATGCATAGAACAGTCTTTTGGACTCTGTGGGAGAGGGCGAGGGTGGAATGATTTGGGAGAATGACATTGAAACGTGTATATTATCATATGTGAAACAGATCGCCAGTCCAGGTTCAATGCATGATACAGGGTGTTCAGGGCTGGTGCACTGGGATGACCCAGAGAGATAGGATGGGGAGGGGCGTGGGAAGGGGTTTCAGGATAGGGAACACATGTACACTCGTGGCGGATTCATGTCAGTGTATGGCAAAACCACTACAATATTGTAAAGTGATTAGCCTCCAATTAAAATAAATAAATTTATAGTAAAAAAAAATAAAAAATACAAATACAAATATAAGAACATAAAAAAAATAAATGCTTGTTTAAGAAGTAATTAGATACAAACAAGTGTTAGTGGGGATGTGGGGTAATTAGGTCCCTCATTCACTCTCACAGGAATATAAAATGGTGCAGCAACTTTGGAAAACAATCTAACGGTTCTTCAAAAAGTTAAACACAATTGACCTAGCAATTTCATACCCAAGTTTATGGAAAAGAGAAAAGAAAATAATGTTCACACAAAAGCTTGTACACAAAAGGTGAAGTGAAGTGAAAGTTGCTCAGTCGTGTTTGACTCTTTGTGACCCCATGGACTATACAGTCCAAGGAATTCTCCAGGCCAGAATACTGGATTGGGTAGCCTTTCCCTTCTCCAGGGGATCTTCCCAACCCAGGGATCAAACCCAGGTCTCCTGCATTGCAGGTGGCTTCTTTACCAGCTGAGCCACAAGGAAAGCCCACACAAAAGATAGAGACAACTCAAATGTCTATCAGATGATGAATGGGTAAATAAAATGTGGAATATCCATACTATGGAATATTAGGCCATAACCAATGTGAAAACAACAGAAATTCTGCAGGGAGGCAAGAACAATGAAAGAAAGCTAAATTCTCATTTTCTATCATGGGAAGCAGCAATATAAGTATGATATTTGGAGATATGGAGGTAAATAATGAAAAAAATATCTAAAAAAGCAGAAAGTAGTTGCCTCTAGGGAGTGGCAAATATGTTGGTATACATATATGTGTATTTTGGGGAGGGTCAAACCGCACTTTTATATATACATATAAAAGGCTTCCTCAGATGGTAAAGAATCTGCCTGCAATGCAGGAGATCCAGGTTTGATCCCTTGGTCAGGAAGATCCCCTGGAGAAGGGAATGGCTACCCACTCCAGTATTCTTGCCTGGAGAATCCCATGGACAGAGGAGTCTGCTGCGCTACAGTTTATAAGGTTGCACAGAGTCAGACATGACTGAGCAACTAACATACACACACACAGACACACACACATGTACATATATATATATATATATAAAACTTATTGAAAGCAGAAAATGAATTTATAAATAAGAAATATCCCAGTATCTTCCACAGAGACTTTATCCGATACTTGAACAATTACTATACCTGGAAAAAGGCACATTCTGAATACTTCTTCCAAATTGCCTCTGACCTGGGCTTATTCTGACAGTACTTCGCATACATTTGAAAATCATCTTTCTGTGATAAAAAGAAAATGCAAATGTATTAGTGATTTGTGAATGTGTCCTTTTCTTATCAAGAAAGGCTGAGCAAGAGTGAGTGTGGCCAAGCATCACAGGGAATGTGGCTTAAAGGGCCAGGTCAGAAGCCTTCTTTATATTCCACGACCAGCATGCCCAGAAAACCAGGGAGACGGACACATACTTATCCAAGCAATTTCATAACTTCCACTTAGCAAGTTTGAGAGTTAGAGGGAAAAAAGCCTTCTCTGAATGAACTATGAAAACAGACTACTTTTTTGATTACTACGAGCTAACTGGGTACCAAGAGATACACTCTTTCTTTGCTCTCAGTTACTCCATTCCCTAGTGAATGAACTTATAGTAACTCCCAAGGTCCTTGGGTCCTCATTGGACCATCATCATTGTACCAGAACCCTGTGCAGTATCTGCTCACCCTCTTCTCTCTCCCTGTTCATCTGACCCTCATCTAATGGGCTACCTACTACTCAGTCATTAACACTCATCTCATGAGTCATCTCTTCTATACAGCCATCATTTATACCTCCAGTCAATATCAGATGCACTTCTTCTTGGCTCCTATAATACCCTTTGTACAACTTTAATAGAGCACAACTGACACTGTACATAGTGGAATCCCTCCTTTCCTATGTGAATAGTCTTGGTATTCCACATTGCCTAGTTCAGTGCTTGGCTCAAACTAGGTACTGAACAGTTGATGACTGCTGAATGAATGAACAGATCCATAGGCATTTATTAAACTACTGGTTGCCAAGAACTCTGCTGACCTTACTCGAGATACAAAAATATACAGGATATGGACCCTGCCTCAATCAGTTTTCCATCTAGTTGGAGAAAGAATTCATGAAATTCATGTATAAACATGCATAGTACATGTAAATTTCCCAATAAGTAGCACAGACATTAAGTACCATATAAGTTCAAAGGCAAGAGGAGCTGCTGTTGCTTAAGTATTAGGGAAGAATCTGGCCATGGTTTCAGTTCAGTTCAGTTCAGTCGCTCAGTCGTGTCTGACTCTTTGCAACCCCATTAACTGCAGCACACCAGGCCTCCCTGTCCATCACCAACTCCCGGAGTTTACTCAAACTCATGTCCATTGAGTTGGTGATGCCATCCAACCATCTCATCCTCTGTCATCCTCTTCTCCTCCCACCGTCAATCTTTCCCAGCATCAGGGTCTTTTCAAGTGAGTCAGCTCTTTGCATCAGGTGACCGTGGTTTAAATACCTTTAAATGTTAGGATATGTTCATTGGAGAAGGAAATGGCAAGCTACTCCAGTGTTCTTGCCTGGAGAATCCCAGGGACAGGGGAGCCTGGTGGGAAAGGTTCTGCCTTATCCTTACTATCTTCTCACTCCATAAACATTTCCTAAGATAAGATATCTCCTTGGACGCTTTCAGTGATCACCTCTATCAAACTGACTTTCAAGTCAAAACAAAACTGATCTTTCAGGAAATAGAGGAACTAGATAAGCAGAGAACATTGTGAGAGAAAACTCTATTGGAGGAGAATGTGATTACAGTGCCTGGGAAGTCAATTACACTAAGCACACCTGTGGGACAAAGAGACATGAGCCTCCTTGAAAGATATTGTAGAATAAAAAGAACACACAGCTCCCTGTTCTGCAAAGTTCCTGTGATAGATGCCTTGGTTTCTGAAAGCCAGACTATATTTGATTTGAAGATTTCACATATATTAGAGGGGACTATCAGGGCATCTCTCAGGCTAGAAATTAACCAAGCCAAGAATGGTGTGCCAAGATGATTCCAATTCTTGCATCTTCATAGTCAGGATGGTCCTTGGACTCTTAGGATCACCCAGGGGTCAGAGGTCACAAGCTGAGCCACTGTAGCATTTGATGCCACAGAATACAATAGTCATTTGTATGCTCCAGTACCCCATTCCTGTAACAAAACTTGATTTAGCATTAAATACTTGCTGGAGTGATGTGTCGCCAGCAAAAATAAAAGGATATCAAAAATAATGCCTACCTTGTCTCCAAATATAGAAAATGACATGCTATGTTGGTGGCCTATATATTTATATAATCATTGAACTAACCCTTTCCAGGAAACAAGGTCCCACTCTTTCTGGAGCATCAACACAATTTTCCAGACTGCTCATGAAAATGCTGTAAAAATTTCAAAGAAAAAAAATACGATTTTATGTGAAATATGCTGCATTGGTCAACAACCATTTAAATAATAATCACAAAAAAGAAAATTCAATACAGCAATTACATACTTGTTATGGAATTCATATATTTCTGCCATGTTTCCAAAGAGAACATCCCTTTTACTTCTCAGGAGAGGTGGCATAAGAACAAACATCTCTGGATTGTCCATCTCTGCTCTATAGCCCTACCCAAAATAAATAAATTTATTCATTTAAAAAATAGTCACATAAACATTCGATTGGGCCACCAAAGATACAAGTACAGCAGAATGTATATGGGATTAGAGGGTAAAGTTGTTTGTAATTTTATTATTCATATCTTCTAGTTCCCCAAAGTTATCAACTATTATTATTATTTTAAATAGCAGGACAAGGAAGTTCAGGTTTTCTACTCAATGGGTAGAAGAAAGGGACAACTTTTTGCCCTTCAGGTAGCTAACAGGAAAGAAAATAGAAACCAGGTATGAAAGATGATATTACAGGTCATTAACTTCTCCTTAAAGATGGAATAAGTGTTTGAGTTTTGCCAGACCAAATTAATATTACTAATATGACATTTGTAACAAGTGAATGCTTTTCTCCCATACTTGGGGCTTTATATCATGATCTCTAAATAGCACCCTGGGAATAATTATAACAATCCACTGTATTCCTAACAGAACAGCTTATCTCTTCTGTAATGAATTCTGAAGCCACAATCCTCACTGCAGAGGGAGAACCTGAATGAACACATTTAACAAACAATCAAGGAAGGAGACAAAAAGGGAAGTTTGCACTTCCTAATGAATTTCAGAAAAAGAATGCATTTGAATCAGTTCTAATGAGGTAGATGAAATTGGAGCCTATTATACAGAGTGAAGTAAGCCAGAAAGAAAAACACCAATACAGTATGTTAACGCATATATATGGAATTTAGAAAGATGGTAACAATGACACTATATGCGAGACAGCAAAAGAGACACAGATGTAAAGAACTGCCTTTTGGACTCTGTGGGAGAAGGCAAGGGTGGGATGATTTGAGGGAATGGCATTGAAACATGTATATTATCATGTGTGAAACAGATCGCCAGTCCAGGTTCAATGCATGAGACAGGCTGCTCAGGGCCAGTGCACTGGGATGACCTTGAGGGATGGGATGGGGAGGGAAGTGGGAGGGGGGTTCAGGATGGGGAACACATGTACACCCATGGCTGATTCATGTCAATGTATGGCAAAAACCACTACAGTATTGTAAAGTAATTAGCCTCCAATTAAAATAATCATATTATTTTTTTTAAAAGATAGGAAAATACAATCTGAGTCACTTACCAACAAAACAGTAAACAGTTCCCTAACATATGCCCTCTCGGTCTGTATCAGCTCATTTAGGACGTGGCTAAAATGAAAGGACCGTATTTGTCAGTTATTTTATGGCTTTAGAATTGTATTACAACATTTCATTTATTATCATGATAAATTGTCTAAAATGAAAATTAGCACTGCAGAAGAAGAACTACCCATGGTTTGGTTTTATCATCAAATATAAAATTAATTCTATGGTTTCTAGAATAAGTACTACCTACAAGACTCTTTGCTGCTGCTGCAGCTGCTAAGTCGCTTCAGTCGTGTCCGACTCTGTGCGACCCTATAGACGGCAGCCTACCAGGCTCCTCCGTCCCTGGGATTCTCCAGGCAAGAATACTGGAGTGGGTTGCCATTTCCTTCTCCAATGAATGAAAGTGAAAACGGAAAGTGAAGTCGCTCAGTCGTGCCCAACTCTCAGCGACCCCATGGACTACAGCCCGCCAGGCTCCTCTGTCCATGGGATTTTCCAGGCAAGAGTACTGGAGTGGGGTGCCATTGCCTTCTCCTCTTTAAAATGTATTTAAAAAAAAAAAAAGAGGAGTGGGGCTCAGTAGTCATTTTTAAATGAGGAAAAAAAACTAATTTTATTTCCAACTCACTAAGCTTAAGAATCATTTGCTAAAAACTCACAAAATCTATTCCTAAAAACCTAGGGAATACTTTCTTAGACAGCACAATTTCTGTGCTATTGTTCTCCCTCTCTCTCTCTCAGAAAAAAATCATATAAGCATTTTAGACACAATTTTTCCTTTTTCCTTGGTAATGTTCTGAAGTTTTCCAAGACATGATATAAATTTATAATACTGGTTTTCCCAAATATAGATCATACTTAACTTTCTGTAGTAACTTTGTTTACTATCTCTTTAAAATAAAATAAAATACATTTTCCTTCCAATGTGATTTCCAATTGACATTGTATTTAAAATTTATTTCCTCACTCCCCAATGTTATCCATTTAATGTAACTTCTTTTTCTTTGTTTTTTTTTTTTTTATGTTTTAGCAGCACCACACAGCATGCAGGATCTTCATTCCCTGACTAGGGATTGAAGCCGTACCTGCTGCAGTGAAAGCTTAGAATCTTAACTTCTGGACCACCAGTGAAGTCCCTAATTTAACTTTTATCCTTGGCCTCTGTTTAATTTAATTGTTACACTTTTATAAATTTAACTAACATTTAACAATCTTTGCATATAACTATGTTTCAAATTATTTGTTACTTGCTCCAAACTACTGGTTACTTACTCAAAACTCTGTGATATAAAATTTAAAAGGTGACTATTCATATCTGTGGAATGTTAACGTAATAATATAAAAGTGAATGAAATGATTTTTATTAGTATCTATAAAATCACATTGTATATCTACATAATCTTCTGTAGTTTTTGAAATATTGACCCATTCACTCTCACCTCTTTCATAAAAGAGGAGACTATGAATCTGAAAAGATCTAGTTAATTTTCAAGTCACATAAAGAGAGTATAGGTTGGCCAGAACTTCTGAAACCTTCTCTAGTGCACATTTGATCAAACCTAGCAGAACCGTATTCTGGGAACTCAAAATTCTAAGTACATTTGCTCCGAACACTGAATCAGAGCCTCCTACTGGTAGATGTGTATATGGGTGTATGTTAATAAATAAAAGATACTTCTTTAAAATATCCAAGCTATTGTCATTGTCCAAATTGGAGGACTGAACAGAACTTCTCTTCTCTTGACAATCATACACTGCTTCAGTCTGAAATGAAAAGAAAAGTGAAATTAGCATCTATGTAGGTATAGTTCTTCAAGGAAATGTAGCCCAAATTAAGTTTTCTTCTTTCTACGTTCTAACTATATAGAAAAACTAAAAAGTATTATGATTTTTCTCAGAAATAACTTTGATATATACTAGTTAAAAATTATTTTAGTTGCCTAAGAGGACAGATTTAAGATATTCATTACAATTTACTTTATACATTAAGTAATGTTTCATTTTTGTAGCACTTTGAGGAAATGAGGTTAATTCCTAAAAAGTTGATTGTCCTGGGACTTCCCTGATGGGTCAGCTGTTAAGACTCTGCACTTCCACTGCAGGGGGCATGGGTTCCATTCCTGGTTGGGAACTAAGATCTGGACTCAAAGGGGAAAAAAAAAGTTGACTGTCCAGGAAGGGGAAAACTAAGTTTCAGAGAGCTTTCACAAAGGGCCAAGGTCACCTAGTAAGTGATAAAACTGCCAAACCCATGGTCAGCCACCATTATTACATTCCCTCTTTTTTTGGATTTGTGTGTGTGTGAACCATTTTTTAAGGTCTTTCCTGAATTTGTTACAATATTGCTTCTGTCTTATGCTTTGGTTTTTTTTTTTTTCTGGCTGCGAGGCATGTGGGATCCTAGATCCGAACCAGGGATCAAACCCACACTCCCTGCACTGGAAGCATAGTCTTAACCACTAGACCACCAGGGAAGTCCCTCATATTCCCTCTTTAAAAGTATACTTTGATTTCTGTATGCTCCATGTACCAAGTGTTATCATTTTAACTACTATAATTAAGACTGAAAATACTGCATACTGCACTTCCCAGATAGGTATGTGCCATCCACTCCTAACAGGGTTCTGAAATACAAGGCTGAAAAGTTTTGAACCATCAAATTTTAAATGCCTATGGATTATGCAAATTGACTTGACTTGGAAGTATATGTGCATTTGGGAACTGGATTGACTAGCTAGATATCTCACCAAGGAAATGTACAGAATCACAGCCTTCTATTTTTACCCTGGGGATATGCAAATGAATAAATCCACATAGCTACTAAGGCGGGCATGACTTGAAACCAGAACCAAAAGACATGGCAGACTAAGGACTTTGGCACTCAGGCTGTTTCCTTCGTGAAACCAGAAACTCTGGCTGTAGAACATGATAACCAGACATGGTGTGTCAGTGTGGGTCATTTGCTAGCCTGCTAACAACTACATAAAACACTCAGAGCATTACCATGCACCACACAATACTCAAAGTACTTCATAAATACTAGATTATTTGATCAGAGTTATACTAACTCCATAATGAGGGTGTTTGCTCATTACCTCCATTCTATAGATAAGGAAACTGACTTCCAGAGAACTCGCCCAAGGTTATGCAGCCAGTAAGTGATGGAGCTGGGCTGAAGTCAGGCATTCTAGCCACACAATCTGTATCACATGCTATCCTGCCTCTGGGAGATACAGTCTTGGCCTTATTTACCATCAAGAACATACAAAGAAAACGTAAGATGCTGCAGTTATGAGGCGGCTACTCTCTGCAGATACCAGATTGTCATGAATAACTCAGAAGGAAACTTGAATCTACCAAGAAAAGAATAGGTGTGTTTTTTGAGCCTAGCAGATGGTCCATTAGAACCTGTCCTTTGTCCAAGCTTTCTACTTGCAGGGCTGGAATCACTTATGAAAGGAATTTCCTTTTGTAAAAAGGTGCAGCACTTATTCAGCTGAATTGAGGTGCAGGCAGGAAAGAGAAACTAGAACTTATATGAGATGTTCTATAGCATTTATTCTGAACTGGAGCCAAGACTTGAGAAACTGCTCATACAACTGGGGCTAGGCTAGTACTGTAATTAGACACAACACAGCAGCAGCTTTTTCTTCTAGATATAATAGGCTTCCAAATGCACATTATTGGTTCAGTGAATGAAAGATACGGTTTTAGCCCCATCCCGCTCTGCAACTATAGCAATAAAGCCAATTTTGAATTAATTAATGATATTTACTTCTGTGTTGCTCTCATTTTGTCTCCAAGTCTTCTTCCCTGATAGAGAAATATGAGAGAAGAATTTCAAACAAGAATTAAAATCAATACTTTCATAAAAATATGTGCATGTATATTAAAAAGAGAGAGATTAATGTGCCAACATGTTTATATTAGTATTTTAAAATTACACTATATATAACAGATGATTGGTTAGACTTATCTACATGATTTCAACTTCTCATAGAGCATGATTTTGCCATGTATTCACCCATTCTCTCATTCATTGAACATTCACTGGATTGCTGAGCAAGCATGAAGCTAGGTGTTAGTACCCATGATTCTTTGCAGATTTAGTGATCATTCTAAGACATAAGCATTTAATCAGATTGTAGCTCACTGATTAACTGAATCAAAAAGAGTTTCAGAATAAAATCTCAATTTGACTAATAATTAGAGCATCTGACATTTATTTGGCACTTACTATATGCTGGACACTATTCTAAGCCCTATATGTGCACTTGCTTTTTTACCTCTCAAGTTGACCCTTGAAGATAAGTACTACTTCCCCATGTTATAGGTTAAGCATAAGATGTCCAAGAAGCAGAAGTGGTACACAAATCTGAATAATCTACTGTCAGAATTCATGTTTCTAACCACTCTATATAAAACATTTCTGAAGTACATTAAAATGCTAAAACAAAACCAAATAAAACAAAAAAATCCAACTTTATCAAAATTCCAAGCTTCCATCTTTCTGTTCTTCCTGTGTAATCCTTCTTTTTATTTCTGTTTAATCTTTCTGTTTCATTTACAAAGGCTGAGCCCCTGTATTACCAAGCAAGAAGTCCAGATGCTCCTCCAGAGCCCAGGACATTGTCCAGTCAAAGACTAGGCCATTTAAGTTTCTAAGTCTCAGGGCTGCTGAAAAGAACTCTCCCCACACGGGCTGTGTGCATCACTTCTCACCATGGAAGGAACAGATTTCTTGTCCTTTCTGCCTCTACTGGGAGCCATTGCAAGGCCCACTCAGGGAAAGACTCTGTTAATGAGTTCTCTAAACTTTATCCTTCTCTCCATTTACTTAAAATATATTCTATACAGGAATTTTTACCTTTATATAATATATATGTAAATGGATAAATATAAATTAGACTTAGTGGCAATTACCATATAAAATTAGTTTCTCAATAAATATTGATGTCTATCACTTTAAAGAAACTTGATATCCAGAGATCCAAAGTTACTTATAAAGCAAACTTATGGAGCTTTACAAACTAGCTTTTACTAATTAATTCTTTGCAAATACATTAAGAGATGAAAAAGGAATGCATACAAAATTCATGAGAAGTGTATCTTTTTCGAAAAGCAAGGTATTGGGTTGGCCAAAAAGTTTGTTCAGGTGTTTCTGTACAGAAACCTTTTTGGCCAACCCAATAGATGTCTCCATTCTTTTAATAATGTGACTATGCTGCTGCTGCTGCTAAGTCGCTTCAGTCGTGTCTGACTCTGTGCGACCCCATAGACGGCAGCCCACCAGGCTCCGCCGTCCCTGGGATTCTCCAGGCAAGAACACTGGAGTGGGTTGCCATTGCCTTCTCCAGAACTGAGCTTACATTCTAGCAAAAGAAACAGAAAACAGGCAATTGTGCTAAAGTTAGGAAGATATGAAGAGGGGCTTGTTATCCCATAGTATAACACCTGACCAAACTGGTGTGCAGGAGAGGAGGAGAGGCAGGAAGGAAGAACTTACCTTAAGGAAGAGAAGAGAACACTAGGTGTAAAGTCCAAAGGGCAAGACAACTAGGGGCATTTAAGAAGGGAAAGTGGGAAACAAGGATACTGCTTCAGTTGTCAAGGCAACAGATGGGTGTTAGCTTGGATTAGGGAGGTGGCAGTGAGGGCTAGCAGGGCAGATTAGAAGTGGATTTTTGGACTGATTAGAGGTGGGGTGAGTGAGAAAGAGGAGCAGAAAAAATGGCATCCTTTTGGGGTATGCTGAGACTGAGCTGCCAATAGGAAATTCAAGGAGGCAAATTGTCAATACAGACTCTGAAGTTTAGGAGAAAGATCTAGACTAGAGCTACAGGTTTAGGAGCTCAAACCATTTTATCTCTCACACACAATGTTCTTCCATAACTTCCCTCTATATGAAATATTAATTCAGCAAAATATTTATTACATCTTTCTAGGTGCCAGACACGGTGCTAGATACAAGATTCTACCTGATGCAAATTAATAAAGATAAACAACAATAACAACAACAACAACAAAAACAGTTTGACTTTTTTTTTGGTTTAGTATGGTTGACTTATTTTATTAAAAAAAAATTAACACTTCTGTGTTGATTTGACCAAATCTCATATTTTTTTTTTTTTTACCAAATCTTATATATTTGACTTAGCAATTAAAAGTCTTGAAGTATTATTTGGACCTGACTGTTATAATTTCCATTACTCACAGACCAAGTAGGTAAAATGAACAGTGTTTGTAGCATAAATGATGCTCTGATTTAATCTAGGAACCATGATGGATAACTGATATAATCATTTATCCATCCCTGTCATTTATTCAGTAAGCTGCCATCTTCCTCATAAATACCTTAGGCAAATTCAAGCTACTCCCAACAAATAGGCTTACTGTGGGTGACACAGTCTCTAAAATAAAAGCAAATTTATTTTAACATATTTAAGTTAAAAGCCAATTGTTTTCCTTGTTTTTATCTTTCAAGTGGTCATCTGATAAAAGAGAATAATCCACTTTTTATATAGTTATTTTCCAATATAAGTTTAATACTGACAGACTAATGGATGCTTATTATGAAAAAAATGAGAAAGTTAACCTTAAGCAGAATGTGAGAAGGAACTGCTGCTGGTTTTAGGTGCCAAACTGATTTTTCACATGTACACAAACTCAGAAAATGTACTGACGAAAAGTAATAAAGATGGGTACCTTTTGAAAAAAGTTTACATGCTTGAAAGAAAGAATATCCAATTCCCACTGCAGAAAGAAAGTGTAATGCCATTAAATAAGAATATCAGAAAGAAAAAAAAATGAAACAACACAAAACAAAATTTATTTTTACTGACTAAGGCCTTGAATGGGTCTTGGGCAGTCTTTTCAGAGCTCTGTTCCTCAACCCTTCAGAGGAGTTGAGCTTTTAGAGAACCATAAAGCAAGAGGCCTTCATCAGAGGGAAGGAATAGTCTAGTTTATTGAGTATTTTTAAATATCCTACAATTTTTTAACTTTGTCTTCAGTAGCTATTTCACTTTGAAATCAATAGGCATTATTATTCCTAATTTATAGATAAACAAAACAAGGCAAAATCAACAAAAGAGGTTAAGTGAACTGTCCCCGGTCACACACCCCATGAATGGAGCCAGAAATACAACTGAGCTCTGTCTTCTGCTTAGGAATATCAACCTATTCTATTTTTATTCTCATAGCTGTTGGTTTTGATCCCCTATTGGTTTTTGTTCTTCTTATTCTTTTTTCCTAGTATCTTCTTAATATTATTCATTTATGGCAATGCTTATAGTTTTATTTGTGAGTATATTTTTATATTTAATATCCATTAAGTATATGACTTTTATCATCTTAGTTACCTGCTTTCATCACTTGGTTTTAATCTGATCTCTGCTGGAGCTGAGCTGGACTTTTACATTCATTATGCCTGGCTCAGGCTTTCTCTGATTTTCAAAGCAGTTCCCATATATTAATGAAGTCTCTGATTCTCTCAGATCAAAGAGATGGAATTTAGGCCCACCTTCACAAACTTAACTAACTTAGGGCCCCAAAGACCAAACTACTTTCCCCTAAGGGGCCCTAGAGGCAGCTGAAGGAAAACCTTGGGGCAATAGTCATCTTATTTCCAGAGTAGCTCAACACCACAGACAGCATAATTATTTTATCCCACAGAACTTAGAAAATAGAAATAAATATTACATGTTTAAAATCATCTACAAAGATTTTAATCATTTAAAGTTCATTTACAAGTAAATAAACTAACAGTCAATTACTAGCAAAATTATTTGATTTACCTATACCTGTTTAGAAAAGGCAATCTATTTGATTATCTAAGTCATTCACTTATTAGAAGCCTATAAGAACCAAATAATAGTTTATCCCTATAAGTGGTAAATGCATGTATGTATATACTATTTTCATATGCTTCCTTGCACGTGCTGAAGAAAGGGGTAAATTGTTTGTGAGTTTGATGCTAGTATAAAGTTCATATTCACTGCAAAATTGGGAAATTCAGCCCAGATTTTCATCATCCTGTACTATACTATATTACTACTATGTTTAATTATTGTAAAATAATCTCTATCATGACTCCTGCCTTCTGCAATACAATTTGCACATGACCAAGGATGCTTAAAAAAAACAATTCCTATTTCTCAGGATGGAAGAATGAGTTCAGTATTTACATTAAAAGTAACAAAGTAAACAACAGCAGGAAGAAAAGAGAGAGAAAAGGGGAATCTAAGATACTCTACCTTGTGTAGGTGAAAAAAATGGTGCTCTAGATCTGACCAAATTGTCAGAAGCAGGTACTACAAATGGAATCGGCCTCACGTGTTTATCTGTCAGGTTTCTGAAACCGGCCTGTTGGTTCTGAAATATACTTCGGATGTTTTCAAGCTTGAGTTGGATGGTCTGCATTTGAACCTGCAGGTTACATAAGAAATCTATGAAATATTTTCTGAAATGGGGGTCATTACAAATCCTATTACATTTCTCAGTCTCAAACAGTTACAAAATTAATTTAGACTTTAATATAGAACTAGAAATAGATGGGGAAACAGTGGAAACAGTGTCAGACTTTATTTTTTGGGCTCCAAAATCACTGCAGATGGTGACTGCAGCCATGAAATTAAAAGACGCTTACTCCTTGGAAGGAAAGTTATGACCAACCTAGATAGCATATTGAAAAGCAGAGACATTACTTTGCCAAAAAAGGTCCGTCTAGTCAAGGCTATGGTTTTTCCAATGGTCATGTATGGATGTGAGAGTTGGACTGTGAAGAAAGCTGAGTGCCAAAGAATTGATGCTTTTGAACTGTGGTGTTGGAGAAGACTCTTGAGAGTCCCTTGGACTGCAAGGAGATCCAACCAGTCCATTGTGAAGGAGATCAGCCCTGGGATTTCTTTGGAGGGAATGATGCTGAAGCTGCAACTCCAGTACTTTGGCCACCTCATGCAAAGAGCTGACTCATTGGAAAAGACTCTGATGCTGGGAGGGATTGGGGGAAGGAGGAGAAGCGGACGACAGGATGAGATGGCTGGATGGCATCAATGACTTGATGGATGCAAGTCTGAGCAAACTCGAGGAGTTGGTGATGGACAGGGAGGCCTGGCGTGCTGCAATTTATGGGGTTGCAAAGAGTCGGACACGACTGAGTGACTGAACTGAACTGAACTGAGAAGAAATTTAGGAAAGTAATGGCGAACAGATTAAGGCATTATTTTACATGGTTACAAAACCAGAAGGTCTCAATCAAAACAACTTGCAGAAGAAATTTATCAAGCAATCATCAAATAAGTCAGTCACTGAATAGGTGATTTACCCTTCATTGGCTGAAAGGGGATAATAGCTAGAAAAGAGGGCGTATTGAGCACAAGAAAGTTACCAAGTGAAGCGCTGTCACAGTAGTTTTTTATGTTTTAACCTGCAGGACATTCTATAGTTCACCATGTTATACTGGGTTTGTCAAAAAGTTTGTTTGGGTTTTTCTGTAAGACGGTATGGAAAAACTGGAATGAACTTTTTGTCTAACTCAGTAAAAGGCTCCTCAGAGGCACTGATGGATAATGTACTCTTCTGGCCCTCCTACATGATTTGAGGCAGCAAGAGTTAGGCTTCGTTGCTTCTAGAGTCACTTGGTTATCACCAAGGCCATGTTTCTGATCTTCTGCGGCATGCCCCTAAGATCTGAAGCTAAACATGGATTTAGATACTATTCTAAACTTTAGAGTCAATGAGATGCTTTAACAGCAAATAACATCACAGATGCTCTTATCTATCATGTGGAGAGAGAGCTTGATGGCAGCTGCAAGGGGGTGGTACTGAACTAACCTAAGCTCTCTACCCTGCCAACACAAGCTTCTACTCCTCCCCATTCCCCAGGTAGACCCACATGCTTCCTTTATCACTTTATCCTCAAACTGAGTGGGAAAGCCGGATTTGTGTCTACAGAGCATCTTCTGGTGGTCACTGCAGCAGGAAGGAAAGATGTTTGGCACAGACTGTTCTTGATATGGGCCCAATATCCTATGACAGCTTTGGACGTTTCTCAAAGCATGCACAAGAAAATATATGTGAAAGCTGCTAGTAAGTGAAAAGAGTTTAAAAGTAATGCAGTCATGGGACTTCCCTGGTATTCCAGTGGTTAAGATTCTGCACTCCCAATGCAGGGTGCATAGGTTCAATCCCCGGTGGAAGAACTAAGATGCCACATGCCATTCAGCCAAAAAAAAAAAAAAAGTTTTTAATTAAAAATAATTCAAAGCTCAAAAAGGAAATTCAGTTCAGTTTGGTTCAGTCGTTCAGTCGTGTCTGCCTCTTTGCGACCTCATGGACTACAGCATGCCAGGCTTCTCTGTCCATCACCAACTCCTAGAGCTTGCTCAAACTCATGTCCATTGAGTTGGTGATGCCATCCAACCATCTCATCCTCTGTCATCTCTTTCTCCTCTGTCTTCAATCTTTCCCAGCATCAGGGTCTTTTCCAATGAGTCAGCTCTTCACATTACGTGGCTGAAGTATTGGAGCCTCAGCTTCAATATCAATCCTTCCAATGAACATTCAGGACTGATTTCCTTTAGGACTGACTGGTTTGATCTCCTTGCAGTCCAAGGGACTCTCAAGAGTCTTCTCCAACACCACAGTTCAAAAGCATCAATTCTTCAGTGCTCAACTTTCTTTATGGTCCAACTCTGACATCCATACATCACTACTGGAAAAACCATACCTTTGCCAAGACAGACCTTTGAGGGTAAAGGGTTGTCTCTGCTTTTTAATATGCTGTCTAGGTTTGTCATAAATTTTCTCCTAAGGAGCAAGCGTCTTTTAATTTCATGGCTGCAGTCACCATCTGCAGTGATTTTGAAGAACAAGAAAATAGTCTGTCACTGTTTCCATTGTTTCCCCATATATTTATCATGAAGTGATGGGACTGGATGCCATGATCTTCATTTTTGGCATGTTGAGTTTTAAGCCAGCTTTTTCACTATCCTCTTTCACTTTCATCAAAAGGCTCTTTAGTTCTTCTTTGCTTTCCGCCATAAGGGTGGTGTCATCTGCATCTGAGGCTATTGATATTTTTGCCTGCAATCTTGATTCCAGCTTGTGCTTCATCTAGTCCAGTATTTCACATGATGTACTCTACATATAAGTTAAATAAGCAAGATGACAATATATAGCCTTGATGTACTCCTTTCCCAATTTGGAATCAGGCCATTGTTCCATGTCTGGTTCTAACTGTTGCCTCTTGACCTGCATACAGATTTCTCAGGAGTCAGGTAAGGTGGCCTGGTATTCCCATCTCTTTAAGAATTTTCCAGTTTGTTGTGATCCACAGAGTCAAAGGCTTTAGCATAGTCAATGAAGCAGAAGTAGATGGTTTTTCTGGAATTCTCTTGCTTTTTCTATGATCCAGCAATGTTAGCAATTTGATCTCTGGTTCCTCTGCCTTTTCTAAATCCAGCTTGAACATCTGGAAATTCTCGGTTTATATACTGTTGAAGTCCAGCTTGGAGAATTTTGAACATTACTTTGCTAGTGTGTGAGATGAGTGAGATCATGCAGTAGTTTGAACATTCTTTGGCACTGTATTTCTTTGGGATTGGAATGAAAACCGACCTTTTCCAGTCCCATGGCCACTGCTGAGTTTTCCAAATTTGCTGGCATATTGAGTGCAGCACTTTCACAGCATCCTAGGATTTGAAATAGCTCAACTGGAATTCCATCACCTCCACTAGCTTTGTTTGTAGTGATGCTTCCCAAGGCCCATTTGACTTCACATTCCAGGATGTCTGGCTCTAGATGAGTGACCATACAATCATGGTTATCTGGGTCATGAAGATCTTTTTTGTACAGTTCTTCTGTGTATTCTCACCACCTCTTCTTAATATCTTCTGCTTCTGTTAGGTCCATACCATTTCTGTCCTTTATTGTGCCTATCTTTGCATGAAATGTTCCCTTGGTGTCTCTAATTTTCTTGAAGAGATCTCTAGTCTTTCCCATTCTCTTGTTTTCCTTTCTTTGCATTGATCACTTAGGAAGGCTTTCTTATCTCTCCTTCTAATCTCTAAACTCTGCATTCAGATGGATATATCTTTCCTTTTCTCCCTTGCCTTTCACTTCGCTTCTTTTCTCAGCTATCTGTAAGGCCTCCTCAGACAACCATTTTGCCTTTTTGCATTTCTTCTTCTTGGGGATAGTTTTGAACCCCACCTCCTGTACAATGTCATGAACCTCTGTCCATAGTTCTTCAGGCACTCTATTTATCAGATCTAATCCCTTGAATCTATTTCTCACTTCCACTGTATAATAGTAAGAGATTTGATTTAGATCATACCTGAATGGTGTAGTGGTTTTCCCTACTTTCTTCAATTTAAGTCTGAATTTTGCAATAAGGAGTTCATGATCTGAGCCACAGTTAGCTCCTGGTCTTGTTTTTGCTGACTATATAGAGCTTCTCCATCTTCGGCTGTAAAGAATGTAATCAATCTGATTTCAGTGTTGACCATATGGTGATGTCCTTGTGTAGAGTCTTCTCTTGTGTTATTGGAAGAGGTTGTTTGGTATGACCAGTGCATTCTCTTGGCAAACTCTGTTAGCCTTTGCCCTGCTTCATTTTGTACTCCAAGGCCAATCTTGCCTATTATTCCAGGTATCTCTTGACTTCCTACTTTTGCATTCCAATCCCCTATGATGATAAGGACATCTTTCATTTCATGTTAGTTCTTAAAGGTCTTATAGGTCATCATAGATCTGATCAATTTCAGCTTCTACAGCATCAGTGGTTGGGGCATAGACTTGGATTACTGTGATGTTGAATGATTTGCCTTGGAAATGAACTGAGATCATTCTGTCATTTTTGAGACTGCACCCAAGTACTGCATTTTGGACCCTTTCATTGACCACAAAGGCTACACTATTTCTTCCAAGGGATCCTTGCCCACAGTAGTAGGTATAATAGTCATCTGAATTAAATTCACCCATTCCAGTCCATTTTAGTTAACTGATTACTAAAATGTCAATGTTCATTCTTGCTATCTCCTGTTTGGGCACTTCCAATTTACCTTGATTCATGGACCTGACATTCCAGGTAGGAAATTACTCTTCATTATAAGGCAAATATAAATATTAGGATTCTTTGACACCTAACAGTGGCTCTGATATAACCCCAATCGTTAAGAGAACTCTGTAATTGCAATGTGATGTAAAGTTACTTGTGAAGCAGTAAAACTCTTATCAACACTAACACAATTATAGCTTTTAAAAATTTGTTTCCGTGCCCCCCCAAAGCCTCTTACCTTGAGTTCAGGAGATAGAATTATACCAAATTCATACTGTAGGGTTTCAGGATCATAATTTATAAAGGGTAGAGCCATTTCAAGAAAATTTTCAATGTCTTGGAGAGCTTTCTGAGCATCTTCTTTAGACTGAAACTTGTCTATTTCTTGATTAGCCAGAAGGCACTCTCCTTCATCACAGCACTGGCGAGCCTGGTAAGCAAATCCCACACACACACAAACCATGAATGAATAAACGAGAAATCTGTTTGTCCCTTAGGAGAGTGTTTATCAGCCCTGGCTGCTATGAATCAGAGTTGTTTTCAGAGCTGTTAAAAAGGAAAAAAATAAATCTACTCCCAGAAATTCTGATTCAGTAGCTCTGGGCTATAAGCCAGGCTCCACAGGTATTTCTTTTTTTTGAAATATAGCTGATTTACAATGTTGTACTAATTTCTGCTGCACAGCAAAGTGATTCAAGTGATTCAGTTATATATATACATATATATTCTTTTTCATATCCTTTTCCTTTACGGTTTATCACAGGATATTGAATAGAGTTCCCTGTGGTATAGAGTAGAACTTTGTTGTTTATCCATCCTGTATGCAATAGTTTGCATCTGCTTACCCCAATCTCCTACTCCATCCCTCCCTGACCAACCTCCCCCTTGGCAACCAGAAATCTCTTCTCTATATCTCCACAGGTACTTCAGAGGCACAGCCAAGGTTGAGAAGCCCTGCACTCATTTCATAACAAGGAATTCATTCTGAAGCAGGAGTCTGACCATTCCCTCAACACCAGCTGCACGTTCTTTCCCAAAAATCAATAACTGAAATATGAAATTCTTTGCAAAATCAAAGTCTAATAAAAATGCATGATGATTGCCTAGCACAAAGAAACATTTTCCTTGCCACAGAAGATGTACAGATTAGAATGCTCATGTTCAGATCCAATGCCTATATGTGATACCCCTATTTTACATTCCACTGCCATGATCAAAACTTCTCTTCACCACCTAATCATCAAAGGGGTCAGACTCTATTCCATGGAGGAACAGTTTATAATCACTGTTTGTTGTTAGAACAGTTTCTAATCACTGTTGTTCATAGTTACATTGCTGTAACTATGAAATGTGGAATGAGAGTCAGGCTTGAGCAAAATGCCCCCCATGGTTTTTCAAAGTGTTCTAATTGCAAACTATCACCAGAGTAGAGGCTTAAGAGATGAACCTAAAATAGAGGAAGCCATCACCACCACCATGCTCATATTCAGAACAGGGCCAAAATCCTTACAATCCTGGACCAGCTGTGAATACTGCAAAGTGGACGAATGAAATAGGTATAATCAAACTCAGTTCTTCAGACTTCTTACAAATCTAATTCCAAAGCTATGCCAGACCCTGGCCCTATAGCCTCTGAGAAGGACTCAGGTAGAAAAAAATACATAATTTCTCTTTCAGAAATGCAGCATGTCCTGTGACGTTACCTGCTGTAGGAGTTTATGCATTTTAAAGGTCCTGTTGAGCTGTATCCGTTTGTTTCTAATCTCATTTACCAAAATATCAGAAAGGTAACGTAGTTCATTGCACCTCTGACAGATCAAATCCAGGGCATAATGGTGACTTGCTGCGAGCCTGTGTCCATGTATTATTATGAACCGGGCCTTTGCTAACAGGTCCTGATTATAAGAAAGAAGGAAAATAATAACTGCAAGATCTCCATCTGAATAGAGAGGGAGAAAACATAATTAAAAAGGAAATTGGTTGAGCCAGAGAGAGATATTGCCAAGTATATGGTTTGATGTCATACTTCTGCCAGCTACAAAAAAGCTTCCAGCTATAGTCATTAGCTATACCTGCATGTGCATGCTAAGTTGCTTCAGTTGTGTCCGACTCTTTGTGAGCCATTGGACTGTAGCCCACCAGGCTCCTCTATCCATGGGATTCTCCAGGCAAGAATACTGGAGTGAGTTGCCATGCCCTCCTCCAGGGGATCTTCCCAACCCAGGGATTGAACCTGCATCTCTTATGTCTCCTGCGTTAGCAGGCAGGTCATTTACCATTAGCGCTACCTGAAAAGCCTAATGTCATTAGCTATGGCAGCGGTGTTATCAGAAGCTCACGCACTTCTGGTCACAGAAACAGAAAATTAACCAGCTCACCCAGAAGGTGGATGAGATTTGCTCCTCCTGGGAGGTACAGATTTAGAACATAACAAAATATAATCAATGAGATGCAAACCAGCCAAGTGAAAGCTAAGGGATTTCATATCACCTCAGCCATGGAAATCCTGTTAGATCTAGTTGGCATCTACTTGAGGACTTGACGGCTCAGATGGTGAAGCGTCTGCCTGCAATGAGGGAGACCCGGGTTCAATCCCTGGGTCGGGAAGATCCCCTGGAGAAGGAAATGGCAACCCACTCCAGTACTCTTCCCTGGAAAATCCCATGGATGGAGCCTGGTAGGCTACAGTCCATGGGGTCGCAAAGAGTCAGACACGACTGAGTGACTTCACTTCGCTTCACTTTTTTGAGGACTTGACACATTTGAAGAGACCGCCACAGGGTTTCCCTGTCAAAAAGGAACTCAAAGCTTAGTCTCCATTCTAACTACTGACTGCCTCAACCCAGTGTTGTGACTGAAACATAAAATTTATCATCTTATCCATTTTGAAGTGTACAATTAAGCAGTGTTGAGTGTATTCACATTGTTTTGCAAGATGAAAAAGATCTGGAGATATGTTACATAATAATGCAGATACACTCAATACTGTTGAACCATACACTTCAAAATGGTTAAGATGGTGAATTATATTTTGAGTGTCTTACCACAGTTAAAACTAAAAATTATTCAAAACAAAACACAACAAAATGAAAACAAAACAAAAACAGACAAACAATTCAAAGCTATGAAGCCAGTTTGCCTTCTCTTTTTCTCCAAACCAAAGAGATCTAGAAGTTGCCCCATGATCACAAAGATATACAAGTATAATTCCAGAACTGGGCACCACAACCACTGCCTCTCAATTTTGTTTAAAGATGCTTATGGTACCGAGAAATCAATTTATTTCTTGAGAATACACCTTAAAAGGGCTTCCCTGGTGGCTCAGCTGGTAAAGAATCTGCCTGTCATGCAGGAAACCTGGGTTTGATCCCTTGGTTGGGAGGTCCCCTAGAGAAGGGAAAGGCTACCCACTCCAGTATTCTGGCCTGGAGAATTCCATGGACTGTATAGTCCATGGGGTCACAGAGAGTTGGACACGACTGAGCTACTTTTACTCTTTTACCTTAAAAACAACCGCTTCACTCTCACATACAAGACAGGAGAGCAAAGCTAGAATGTGTTGAGTGTTAAAGCCTTGAGTTCAAGCTTTAAGACCAGCAGAATAAATGACAGCTGGCTCTTGTGAATATTTATGCTTTATGTCCATATATCCTAGGTATTGTGCTAAGTGTTTTATCCACAGCCTCCAAATAATTCCCAATAATCACTCTGCAAAGTAGGTCATCACACCCCCAATTTATAGATAAGGACACAGAGGTTTAGAAAACTTAATCAGTTTACCCAAGGCCACACAGCTGGTAAGGCTAAATAGACCTATCTATATGAATCTGTGTTTGATTCAGTTGCGTATATCAAATGATAGTTATTTAAGGAATTATATTTTTAAGGTTTCCATCGTTTCCAAATACCAAATAGCATTCTTGATAGACATTTTTCTAGCTTCTTCAAAATGATGTATGTTCTTGTTCCTACGGATGGGCCCGAAACAGTTACAACTATATGAGATGTCTACAAGGTCATCTCAGGCCCACACTGAACAGAATAGACAAATATTGTTGAGCCAATTATAAAGACTGTTGTTACAAGAGACTAGTCATAATACGGGTGTCAAAAGACATCAAAATGTTACTATTATACTCATTAGATACACTGCATATCTAAAATATAATCTTACCTGAGAATTTTCATCCAAGTTTTCCAACTTTTTAATTTTTTGTTTCACTTGAGCTATAGTTCCTGTTACATCTGCCAACTCTGCTTGTTGGTTTAGTATAAGTTCAGCTTCACTCACGAGCTAAAAGTAGGGGAGGAGAAAAAGTCTTCAAACCATGCAAATTATTAAGCCTTTTCACCTAATAATCAAGCTTTGTAGTAAATGCTATTAATTAAGAACCTCAACATGGAAAAATCACATATATGGAAAATGTTTTCAGCTATCTTATTCACAGAAATCAATATAATCTGTTAAAATTTAACCTGCTAGACATCAGTGTGCACTGATGATTTATAAAAGATCACTATGTACATGTGAAGGCATTTGTATGCGGACATGTATTGAGGTATGCATATGTGCATATACATGCACATATATTCCCTAGCTGTATGGTGAATGGCTCTAGAAACAAAGACCCTTCAGTAGCAATGAGCATATCTAATACCCAGACCTTGGTTTTGAATATCAGTTTCCAGAAAAAGAAATTGGGGCTTCA
The DNA here is from genome assembly GCF_014754425.2 of Oryx dammah. Lineage (NCBI taxonomy): Eukaryota > Metazoa > Chordata > Mammalia > Artiodactyla > Bovidae > Oryx > Oryx dammah. The sequence goes on from NW_024070207.1 coordinate 43,502,162, forward strand.
TAGGAAATTGGCTGATTCCAGGGCTGAGGCAGAACAGGAATAAGATGAGCTTGGAACATCTCATTATGCCAGAAAGTAAAGAACTGATAAAAATGTTTGGGCATGTCACAAGGACACAACAGCCAGGTGGAAACAACAGAATAGTCAAGAACATTAATGAATTAAAAGCTAGGAAGCCCTAAGCCCAATAAGTAGATAAATATTGTACTAAAGGGCATTCTTGACAGACATTTTTCTAGCATCTTCAAAATGACTTGTGCTCTTGCTCCTATTGGTGGGCCTGAAACAGCTACAACCTCATGACATATCTACACAAAAAATCAGCATTTCACAACTATCATAGTAAAGATTGGTTGGAGCAAGAATCATCAACTGATGATACACTGATGAAGAATTTTTGATGAGGAGCAAGATAATTGCATGGCCTTAAATTTTCTCCCCACATATTGGGTTGGCTGAAAAGTTCATTCGGGTTTTTCTATAACATCTTCCAGGAAAGCCTGAATGAACCTTTGGCCAACCCAATATTTCCGACCAGTTGCAAGGGCAAGCGGGAGTTGGAGGGGGGGAAGTAAGTGTAGTATGGAGAAATTCAACAGCACCCTGACAGGGTGACCAAAACCCTCCAAAGGAGACATCACATATGTGGTATTCTTGCTGGTTATACGCAGGTTAATCCAATCATGAGACAATGTCAGACATACACAAAATGGTGAACATTTTATTCTAAAAACGACTGTATTTTTCCAAAATGTCAGTGTCATAAAAGACAAAGAAAGGCTATGAAAACGTTAGAGATTAAAGGAGACTAAAGACACATGACAACTCAATGTAATACCTGACCCTCTAGACTGGATCCTGTGCTGAGGCAGGAAAATGATATGAAGGACATGATTGAGTCAATTGAGAAAATTGGAATATTGATTGCAGATAATAGAAAAGTATCACATTATTCGGAAACGTACAAAATATGACCACTGTACTGTGATTATGCAAGAAAATATTCCTATTCTGTGTGTTCAGGAGGATCTCAAGTTTGAGAATATACAAGTTTTTTCTTGCAAGTTTAAATTCCCATGTAAGCTTTATATTTAGTTAAATGCCTAAATATTCAGAACCTATCTGCTATGAACCTATCAGAGCCTATGTCATTATGAGAGACAGATTGCATCAGTGAGATTCGGACCCATGACAAACAATAATAGTGATCAGAGGCAACAATGACTTCACAGAACAGACTATAACCACAGGATGACAATGTAACCTGGAGGCAAATTAACATATAAGTATAGGCACAATTGGTTTGTTCAGGAAAAGTAATGTTGCTGCATGTGTTTGGTTGGAGAGGAGGGACAGACATCAATATCTGGAAGGCTCTAGAGCAATCTGACCTACTCTTTCATTTTTTTAATATAAATTTATTTATTTTAATTGGAGGCTAATTACTTTACAATATTGTATTGGTTTTGCCATACATCAACCTGAATCTGCCACAGGTGTACATGTGTTCCCCATCCTGACCCCCCCTCCTGCCTCCCTCCCCATACCATCCCTCTGGGTCATCCCAGTGCACCAGCCCCGAGCATCCTGTATCATGCATCGAACCTGGACTGGCAATTCGTTTCACATATGATATTATACGTTTCAATGCCATTCTCCTATATCACCCCACCATCACCCTCTCCCACAGAGTCCAAAAGACTGTTCTATACCTATTCTTTCTTTAAGAAAAGTTTTACCGAGAGCCTGACACTTCAAAATCTGAATCACCAGAGGGAAAGGGCTGGTAATAACTGTGCCCTGTGTCCCCTCCCCCAACTGATTTGGCTAGAACAAATGGAATACTAGGCAAGTCAGCCACTCATGGGCAGAAACAGGCTGACCACATGTAAGAGAGTGAAGTGACTTTTCCTTGGATCCCTGGAAAAATACTACGACAGAGACTGGTAGAATGGAGGCCGACTATAAAGGGAAAGAAAAATGAAGCTACGTCTCTTGACCATATAGGATGGATTTTCCAGAAGGACAGAACTAGAATATACTTATAACCTTTTAAATAATGTATAATTAAACATAATTTAATCTCATCCATCAGGCTTTTTTATAGAAATAAGTCATTGAATCAGAAAAAAATAATGTTTTGTTAGATCATATTAAATATGGTCAGCATAGGTAGATGGTAGTTTAAAAATCATGAAGGAAGTTAGTATTATTCACTTGGTAGATTTCCCATAGTCTGAAAGTATTTTACATCTAAAATACATTTGAATATCAAACATCAATGTAGACAGCAACTTTACCCCTGTCATCTACATTAGCCCCTTAAGTGCTTTCCCATAAGAAATGAGCCTGAGCCAGAGAAGTATAAGTGTTGGCATTTTCGTAGCTGTTTTCTTCATTCTAAGTCAAAGTGCACTCACACTTGCCTCCTTTTCACCTCTCTGGGGGTATACATGGGCATCCTGCATCTTGTACGACTGTGTTTCTGATGATCAAGGAGTAAGAACCTCCAGCATAACGAAAGAAACTGTACCCAAGAAAAGTTTTAACTGACCTCTTGAAAATCCTGCTCAAACTTCCAGAGTTGCAAATACTGCTCCATTTTTAGCTGGTGTTTTTCCCAAAATCCATCAAAAGCTATTTCCATATCATGTACTTGAGTCAGCAATCTTAACAAAGCAAAATCATCATTAAACCAATGATTTTATTGCAGGTAGGTAGATAACCCTGATTTGGATGTTAAGAATTATAGGCAAAGTCACAGCCCATGACATTTGGTCCAGGTAGAGACTATCAATGTCCACAGAATCTCCCCTATGAGCAAACTAATATCTGTGGGTCAACACGGGGAGGAGTTCTCAGCTTGATTGTCAGAGGTCCAGGAATACTTTTGCAGGTTAACAGGTAGCCACAAAAATATATAATTCCCTTTCAAAAGTATAAGATGCTGCTGCTGCTGCTGCTGCTGCTGCTGCTGCTAAGTTGCTTCAGTTGTGTCCGACTCTGTGCGACCCCATAGATGGCAGCCCACCAGGCTCCCCCGACCCTGGGATTCTCCAGGCAAGAATACTGAAGTGGGTTGCCATTTCCTTCTCCAATGCATGAAAGTGAAAAGTTTAAGTGAAGTTGCTCAGTCGTGTCCAACTCTTAGCAACCCCATGGACTACAGCCTACCAGGCTCCTCCGTCCATGGGATTTTCCAGGCAAGAATACTGGAGTGGGTGCCATTGCCTTCTCCGTTCAAAGTATAAGATAAGTAACTCTAAACCCCAAAGACTACTACTTACTTATTAATAGTTTGCCAGTCACCACTAGTCTGCTGATGATTTTCAAGTCTTGAACTCACAGTACCCTCAGCATCAGGCACTTCCAGATTTGTTAGCAGAATTTTTCCTTCTTTGGTTACAGCTGTGATATCCTTCTGTATAAAGGCAAAATAGGAAGTGTCAGCCTTCTGGGCAACTATTCTGAATGAGCTGGGTAGAAGGCAGCGTACAGCAACAGATGCAGAATAGAATAGTTCTAGCACAGCCTTTGCTTTCATCACTGAAAAATCAAGAACTACCTCAGTACCACGGAATCCAAAAGCTATGAGGATCTCCAAGAAGCCTCTGTCTATTGAGAAAGATTTACAGTCCCCAATTTTATAGGCACAAGTACCCCAAGGCTCAGTTTGTAGCTTCCTCTCACTGGTAGAAAGTTCTAATTTAATATGGAAGCAACCTAAGCATCCAACAACAGATGACTGGATAAAGAAGATATGGTATACATACATATATATACAATGGAATACTACTCGGCCATTAAGAAAGAATAGAATCTTGCCATTTGCAACAACATGGATGGACTGGGAGGCTATTATGCTAAGTGAAATAAGTCAGACAGAGAAAGACAAATACCATATGATGTCACTTATATGTGGAATCTAAAAAGTAAAACAAACTAGTGAAAAAAGAAACAGAGAACTAGTCATTACGGATGGGGAGAGGGAAGGGGGAGGGGTACCATTTCAAAAAAAGGGCCACTTAAATTCAACATATCCAGGAAATCCTCCTCTTGTACTCTTTTTTTAATATTATGCTTTACACCATATAAATATCTCTTTTTGTCTCCTTACCCAGCAATCTGTGAAATAGACACACTCAGCACCTCTCTATCAAAAGAAAGACCATGGAAAATTTTGGTTTGTCTCCCCTATCAGACATACCTTTAACAGGTGGTACCTTTCAGCATGAATTGCAAGAATTTCTTCTATTCCAGGAATGTCACCTGGTAGTTCTGTCTCAGCCAGTTCAGTTCCAAAGGACTGTAACATCTGAGCCGTATCTTTCACTGTGAGGGCAAAATTTTCTATAGCCTGCAAAGAGCCCGTGCATGATTCTCTTAATTCTGTGGTAACTTGGCCAGCATGTCAAAACCTAAACCAAAAACTATATTAACTTTCATTTAGATATGACAGCAAAGATATATACTATGACCTCTCCTCTGCAAGGAAAGTTGGCTTTGGCCTTGACAATGAACCATAACTTTGCATCTAAGCCCCTGAGAAACTTAGTGAGGTGAAGAGACTTCTTGAATATCTAAACATCTGTACTTATTTCTCAAACAATGATGAAAACCATTTCTTAAATATGCCATGTACTGAGTACTTTGTTTTATTATCTGGCAAAACATTGTATTTTCCTTATTCTATTTAATTTTGGAATTGCACAATTGTTTTATAATAACTACTTCTGAAGAGACATGAGAACATCAAAGCTACTTTATCATCATTTATGAACAAATGTTAGCATTTGATGGACTAAGATGACAGAGGAACATTAGTCACAATAATTCATTTCAAGTTCTGGAGAAGATTTGAAATTATGACCCCAAAGGCTCTGCTGCCCCAAAATGTCAAGTAAGGTTTGGTTGTTCATTTTGTTTCCAAAATCAGTGACTTAGAGAAAGAAGGACAACATTTAGAGACTATATAAACCCTCTGTTTACCACGTAACTCAAGGCATCTGCTCTTTTATTTTTAGCTTTCTAGGTTATTAAAGGCAAGCTACTGCTTATTTTGACAACTCACTTTCATACGAATCAACAGGACTGCTGAATGAAAATAAAGATGAGGAAAATAAAGTCCTGATTTAAGTAAATATCATTATTTCCTTCAGAAGGGTTCCCATACCTCTGGAATTAGAAGACCCTTATATGACAAATTCACTCTAGTGAGGCACAGAGCCCTTGCCTATCCATACATTTCTAGAACAGAAGGCATTTTTGCTACAAATTTAACTGCCCCCAGGAGAATCACTAGACTGATGAGATTAATAAGATGACTCTCATTTTTTGAGAGCAAGCCATAGGCCAGGCACCATGTCAAACATGGTATATCTGTAATCTCATTTAATCTTCTCAATAACCCAATGAGGTAAAGTCTTATTCTTCCCACTGTATAGTTGGAAAAACTGAAGCTGAGAAAACTTTTACAACTTGCACAAAGTTATATCGATAAAAATCAGCAGTGCTAGGATTTGAACCCAAACGCTTGGTTTCTTCAAGTTACTACATGGCCACAGGAGAGGGTGGGCAGAGTAGGGTCTCCTTATTCCCTAGGCGTCTCATTTAAATGCCATCCTCAGTGACTCTTCATCATTTCTAGATATTTCCTAAGCAAGAAAATCAAGATGTTGAATTATATATTTTTGAAAAACAGGAACCCCAGAAATCTGTTTTTCCCAAGGAAGAAAAAAAAAATTCTAGAACTAGATTTCAAAGCTAACATGAACTACAGTCTCTACAGTAAGGGCAAAAGAAACATACATTTCTGAAGGTGATCCATTCACTGTGGCTGTACTGCAAGGTGCCGCCTAACTCAGTGGTTAACTGCTTGTCATCAATGTATGTCAGCAAATCACTAACTGAGCTCAGCATAACAACCTATACAAATAAGCGAGAAAGATACCATTAACTGCCCTCCTCAGCACTCCTCCACACAGCCAACTGTACAATGAACTTTAGCGTTCGTTTAGCAGAAATTTATCTTTTATAAATGGTTCTAACAATTCTCTCCTGTACATCCCCACACACATGGATATGCTACCTTCCCTCAGGGAATAACAGTTTTCATTTACAAAACATTTCTCTGTAAAATGAAAGTAATCTCCATAGAAACCCAAACACCTGATTCTCTCTGACCTAAAAATTTTGCACTGTCTGTGGTCAACCCTCTGAAAGAATGTTAAGCCCATGACAAAGGAAGGGCTTTCTGTAGTAAATTATAATTTATCATGAGGGACTGATCTTTGCAAAAGTAGCAAAATTTATGAGCACTCTTATTCCCAACACTAATAGTGTATAAAAATATCTTCTGGGAAAAAAAAGAAAAGCTACTCTGAACTGCTCAGGATGTAAGTTCATGGGAGGTCAAATACATAAAACACACATTCATTTTACTCTCTAAAAATAAAATGTCCTGATTTTATACACACAAACAAATACATACATACATATACACACACACACACACACACACACATATAACATATGGGATTTACATCTTTTTTCAAAATGAACTGCTTTGTTACAAATTGACTAATCTTTTCCTTTATTTTAACAGTAGGGGCAGAAGACTTTAAGGCATTTTGAATTTACATTTTTGGAAGACAAATTCTAAATTTTTTTTCTTTTACATGCACTTGTGACCACATGTAAAATAACAACAACATGATACAAATTCTTCATGAGAAAGGGTCAAAACACTTAAATAATATATTCTTACCGGTAATTTGAGCATGAAATCTTCCTGACTAAATCGAAATCCAATGTCTGTGAAAGTTCGTTGGAGAAAACTGGTGGGACGAAGGACCAAAACCAAGTGCAATTTCCCAGGGAATGAAGACTATAGGAAAAAACAGCACAGGAAAAAAAGAAAAAAATTGTCAAAACATGCACTCAAGTGAGCACATGGCAAAAGATATATAATCAAAGAAAATAAATTCTAAAGTCATAAAAACCACTGAAAAGATAAAACTTTAAAAATGGATGTTGATAACATCTTAAAACACGAAAATAGAAATGAAATGAATGTAAGGTCATCAGGTCAGTTCCTTGCAGTGCTTGTGGCCTGAAATTTTCTCACACTGAAGTCAATCCCATGTTATGAAGAATTATACTCTTAAGCTTCATTTTAAACGTGATTGTTTTTGTACTCAAATTGTTTTTAATCCTTGCAAAACAGAATCAAGAGGCAGGTTTCTAGGATAGCCCTAAAAGCCTAAAGGGAGCTGAAATACTGAATACCTGCAGTAAACAATGGAAGAAAACTATTTTGTGGACTTGTATTTTTAGTTCATCCAAGAGACATTCACCAAATATCTTCTACGTGTTTCCTCCACGTATTTAAGTGAATGATTATCAGGCACTGTTAGCATTCAGTGTACAGCAATTAATAACATACAGTCCCTACCCAGCTTGCAAGAAAATGACAGTCTAGAGTCTATTAGCATCATTTACTCTATAGCATGATAAGTTGATAAATGAAACAAGGGAATTAGAATAATATACAACAGGAAGGTGTAGCACAGAGCATCCTAGACCTAGGAATGTCAAAAAGGACTTGCCTAAAGAGGAATAAAGTGGATCAGGCTGCTTTTCTGGTGTATCCATGTTTCCCAACTTCTTAGAATACTGGCATATAGTAGGCGGTCAAGAAGTAACTGTTAAATGAAAGAATGCAAAAGACAAGGAGGACCCTATGCAAAATTCACAAGGGCTGGAATAATATGGCCTGATATAAGTAATAAAGTACCACATTCAAATGCTTACTGTATGCCAAGTATTTTGCTAACATTATCACAGTTCCTCTTCATAACAATCCTCTGAAGCAGTTAGGCAATCTGCTTTTACCAATAAAGAAAGTGAGGCTCAGAGAGTTTAAGTATAACTTGGCTCAACTGGTGAAGTCTGAATTGGTACCCAAGTCTGTATTACATCAAGAGGTCCCAGTCAGGAAAGCTAGAGGAAGATGCTGCCGGGGGGTGGAGAGATGTAGTCATGGGAGATGCTAGAAAGATGAGCAGGATCCAGACCAGGAAAGACCTTGGGTCTTTTCCTGGATGCAAGGGGAGACTCTTAAGGGTTTTTAAGTAGCAGAGCAACACTTTGGCTTTGGGAATGAACTGGATATGGACAAGAATGGAAGCAAACAGATGAGTTTGCATGTTGGAACAGTCATCCACGAGAGGGATGATGAGTTTCTGAACTACAGCAACAACAGGGATAATGATAGAATTTAGGAGGTATAATGTGCAAAGTGTGATAACTGGATATGTCTGATGAGAAAAGAATGACTGTAACAGTCAATTTCCAGATTTTTGGCTTGAGTAATTAACTGGGTGAATGGTATAACCCTCATTGACATGGGAACACAAGAGAAGCAGGCTTTCAGGAGGGGGATAAGATACTGATTCTTATTCCTAGACCTATTGGGTTGGAAGGGTCAGCAGGACAACCAGATGATGTCCATCAGACAAATGGATGTACAAGGGAGGAGGGAAAGAAGCCTAGACTGGGAATATAGAGTTGGGAGTCATCAGCCTCAAAAGAGCAGACTGAAGCATAATAAAGCAAAATATGCTCAAAATGCTTTAAATCTTTCAGGAATGCTGAAATATTAATAATTGAGCAAAACTATAAAAGAAAAATTAATAAGATACTGTGGGGGCAGGTATATATGGAAAGTCTGTACTTTCTACTGTGAACCTAAATCTGCACTAAACAATACAGTCTATTTTTTTTTAAAAAAGAGTAACTTTCATAGAGGGAAGACCTAGGCTCTGAAATGACATTCAAAAGTGGAAATTTTTTAAATTTAATTTGAGATGGTGATAAAAACATAAACAAGTGGTAATGACAACAAAAGTGAGGGAAAGAGAACTGAGTGCGACACAAATAGGGAAAAGAAAGGAGCACAAGCTTAAATCAGTAAATTAAACAATGATTATAAACAGACACAATTGGGATGGCTATCCAACTGATCACTCCCCAAGGGGGCCATGTCTGCACTACCCTCTCCTCCCATGAGATTCTACATCCTCTCCCCACCAAATTCCTATGTTGAATCTTAAGCCACAATGTGAAGTTATTTGGTGGTGAGGTGTTCAGGAGATGACGAGGTCATGAGGGTGGAGCCCTCATGAGTGGGATTAGTGCCCTTAAGAAAGAGACCCCAGAGAGCTCCTTCACCCCTTCAGCCATGTGAGGACACAGAAAAGACAACCATCTATGAGGCAGGAAGTGAGCTCTCACCAGATACATAATTTGCCAGCAACCTGACCTTGGACTTCAGACTCTAGAACTGTGAGAAGTAAAGTCTGTTGTTTATAAGTCACACAGTCTATGGTATTCTGTTATAGCAGCCCATAAAGACTAAGACAGTCTCTTATTAATCTTAATATTGGTTCCTAATGAGAACTGTTATCTTTCTACATGACCTTGCCCTCCTAAGACACAATGATTTGTCATGGGATGAAAATTTGATGTAAGCAGAATCCAAGTCTCCCACTAGCATTTTTTGAACTAGCACTAAGGGAAGGAAACTTAGAGGGTGCAGTTTCAGGGCCACTGGTAGCCATGACCCCTACAGCCAGAGGAAGCTTATTTCAAAGAACAAAGCAAACAAGTATAGAGAACTGGAAATAGAAACAGAGAGTCCCAATGATACTGTATATCCTACTGTCTATTATGTTGTTTTTCAGTTGGCAATGGCACTCTACTCCAGTACTCTTGCCTGGAAAATCCCATGGACGGAGGAGCCTGGTAGGCTGCAATCCATGGGGTTGCTAAGAGTCGGGCACGACTGAGTGACTTCGCTTTCACTTTTCATTTTCATGCGTTGGAGAAGGAAATGGCTACCCATTCCAGTATTCTTGGCCTGGAGAATCCCAGGGATGGGGAGCCTGACGGGCTGCCATCTATGGGGTCGCACAGAGTCGGACACGACTGAAGCGACTTGGCAGCAGCAGCAGCAGCAAGTCATGTCTAACTCTGTGACCTCATGGACTGCAGTACACCAGCCTTCCCTGTTCTTCACTGTCTATTATGTACAAATGTCTACTTTAGTTTATGCTAAGAATGGTACAATACTTCCCATAGTTGTTATAAAAATTAAAAGAAATAATACATATAAAGCTACTTTGTCAACCCTAAAAAAAACTAATAAGATAGGTTTTTTTTAAATTTACCTGGGGTTCTTGGACCTAAGCACAAGTAGACTTAGACAAAAGGTTTTTCAGGCTGTGGATAAAGGCTTGCTTAAGGGGAAACTAGGACAGGGACTTGTGAGAACTTTGGACCTATTTCTAGACTGAGAGCACTAATTCTATTTCTACCCTGAAATATTCAGTTTAGGAGTTAAGTCTTTCCTTCTTCACATGGGCAAATTACCAGTATTAGTATTATACTTAACTGCCTTGACTCAGCTTACTTTTTCACTTTTAAATGGAATCAAGGGCCTATCCTAGTGGCTCAGTGGTGAAGAATCTGTCTGCCAATACAGGAGACACGAATTCAATCCCTGGTCCAGGAAGATCCCACATGTCATGTACCACAACTGTTGAGCCTGTGCTCTAGAACCTGGGAGGCACAACTACTGAACTCACATGTTGCAACTACTGAAGCCCATGGCTGTGCTCCGCTGTGAAGCACCTAGAGCTTGTGCTCTGCAACAAGAGATGCTCCTGCAATGAGAAGCCCATATACCTCAGTGAAGAGTAGGCCTCACTCACTGCAACTAGAGAGTAGCCCGAGCAGCAATAAAGACCCAGTGCAACCAAAAATAAATAAATAAATGGAATGGAAAGCATCCTACTTTTGCCAACACTTAAAGCACTTAAAGTACTCTTATTTTTATTCTTTCATGGACTCTAGGTTGATATGGTTTCATTGTCTTTTTCTGACTTTCCTTAATGTCATATTTTCTGGTATTGCATTAGAAATCCCTAGATGTGAGACCCCAGGGATGACAAACTTAAAGCCTGGAATACTCACCCCCCTCCAAAACTGGGGGTGGGAGTAGGGAAGGATACTACAGGAACAAAGAAAACCATGTGGTAACTCTCTGCCCGAGGTCAGGCCCTGGTCTCTACCCTGCCACTCCTAGGAGAACAAGGCTATCCCAGCAGTCAGGCCCCTGATCACACAACAGGGGACAAAGCAGAAAAGAGAGAGACACAGAATCACTGTACACAGAATCCATGGGGAAGAGAGTTCAGGCAGGGTTTGGGGGTGTTCAGCTGCTCCTAAGTCAGGGATTTCATGTTGGTTGATTTGTTAAATCAGTTATTTTGTCTATTTGATAAAATAGTTATAAACATTGAAAGCTGAATAAAATGCTTCTAAAAATATTTCTACATTCTAATCAGATCATTCTTAAGTAAAACTTCCTGATTATTTTATCATACCTTCTCCTCCCTTAATTCCTTCAAAATGTTCAGTGATTCGCTTATCACAAAAAGCCTACCAAATTTGCATTTCTAAAGAAAAAGCACTATCAAGGATGAACACTTCATTTATTGCCGGTATAATCACATTTGCAATGTTGTTCATTATAGGATAATTTTAGAATCTTTATTGAGCTGCCGTGCAAATCTTCCTAGAATACACAGATCCATTAAACTGATAGCTACTCTCAAATCTAAGCCATTTGAAGGAACAAATAACTTGTAGGCAACAGCTATTATTTAGTAGGCAAAACTACTAAACAACTGGGTGGCACTCAAACAATTCATTTGATTTGTCAGAGTTATATTTTTTAGAAAACTAAATTATACAGTTCAGACCAAGTATATTGTTTCTATCCCTCATGTCCATTAGATCCCATGTATGAATCAGATACACTTGACTTTTTAATCCCAGTCCCACTCACTTATCCCAGATTTAAATATGTGACTGCCAAACTAATTGCTGTAAATCCACAACTTCATATGAATAACTTTTTATAGCTTCTCTCCAGCAAACACACACACACACACACACACACACACACACATATATATACACACACATGTACATACATTTATATGTCTTCAGGGGCTCTCAAAGCCTTAAGGTAGGGACAGGAGATTGGCTCAATGGCCATGGGTTGGAGTGTTACTTTTTATTGAGTGACTACTATGAGAATTTTCCTCATTGTGAGCATTACTATGACATTATGCTAAGTATTTTATCTGCAGTAGATTCTGTTTTTACCCTCATTTCACAACTGGAGGAATTGAGTGTAGTAGGCAGAATAAAGGTTCCCCAAAGATGTCCACATCCTAAACCCTGGAACCTGTGAATATGTTACAAGGCAAAAGGGACTCCGTAAATGTGATTAAGAATCTTCAGAGCTTCCCTGGTGATTCAAGTGGTAAAGAAACTGCCGGTAATGCGGGAGACCCAGTTTTGATCCCTGGGTTGGGAAGATCCCCTGGAGAAGGGCATGGCAACCCACTCCAGTATTCTTGCCTGGAGAACTCCATGGATAGAGGAGCCTAGAGGGCTACAGTCCATGGGGTCACAAAGAGTTGGACATGACTGAGCGACTAACACCTCACCTCATCTTCTGATGGGGAAATGATCCTGGATTATTGGGGTGGGAACAATGCAATCACAAGTAAAGTTATTAAACAGAGGGAGGCACGAGAATCAGAGAAGATATAACAACAGGAGAGGTCAGAGTGATACAAGGCCATGAGCTAAGAAATGTGGGCAGCTTCTAGAAACTAGAATGTCAAGGAAATTGATTATCCTCTAAAGCCTCAGAAGCCCTGTTGATATCTTAGTCTTAGCCCAGTGAGACTCAGCTGGACTTCTGACCTCCAGAACTGTAACAACACATTTGGGTTATTTTGAGCTACTAAGTTTGTAGTTAGTTACAGCAGCAACAGGGAACGAATACGCTAAGCTTTTGTGATGCTAAGTAATTCTTCAAGAAATTCTAGCTTACAGCAAATACAGCTCCAGACCTTTCAGCTTTCCATTAGGTTTGGGGAAATGATGTTCCTACATTTTCCAGCATGCTGCCTTACAGACCCCTAATCTGGTTGGTTATATAAACATGAAAAGGCACAGTTTCTATTTTAGCCCAAATAAACCCTAGATTTTAAAACTATAAATCGTTTCGAGAGCTTGTCAAAAAAGCAAAAGGATGTGAGCAAGGGTCAGCCTTGTTTTCTTTTATTGCTTTTTTCTTTACAGAAAAAAAAAGCATGCAGCATGAGAGAGGAAACGACACTGGTTTTAGGCACTGGTTGCAGGCGATTTTTTTTTTCTTTTTTGTAGTTCCAACATGTGATTGCTTAAAGGCACCTCGGTAAAAATGAACATGTTGCCCATCTTTGCAGGGCTCAGAGCCGTTTCCCCATCTCTGAGCCCGGCCCCACCCCAGCCCTGGGGAGCAGCTCCTACTGGTTCTTCAAATTCAGGGGCAGATAATTCGCTTTCTCTCCTCTTCCCCTCCCAGAGAAGACACTGAATCCCTTTTCCTCACGCCTGCCTTCAGATCACCCGACTATATGGCCTCACGACAGTTAGCAAAGCAATAACAACGACCAAAGGCATCACTTGATACATTTCACTGCTGAAGCCTGGAAATTAACCTTGTTTAATGTTATTTTATGCAGCATCTAAAAGAGGCAATCCACACACCCTCTGCCCCCTTTTCAGTTATCCTAGCTACTTCTTTAAAAACTTTAACAAGTGGCGGATACCACATAAAAGTTTGATTATTTTACTATAAAAACAATTTATACTCCTAGAGCTTTTTCTTTTCATCTTTAGGGCAAAGAAATGGGGCCACAATAAGAAGGGAACTCTTTACTGAAAGCCTAGGACATACACTCCAGGCTTGTTATATATATTATCCTCTGTAGCCTTTGTAACATTGCAGTGAAGTAGGTATTATGGCCTTTCCACAGATGGGCAAACTGAAGCACACTACAGCTACCTGCTAAGGAGCAGGAGCACACAGGCCAATCTGAATCCTAAAGCCAAGCTCTTTCCAGGACACTTAACCCTTTTTAGACATTTCCTTCACTGCACACTCTGAATGCATGCTCAGACTGCCTGCCTTACCTTTAGGAATAACTTGACCTTGACGCCTACAAAATGGGACAAAAACTAACAGTCAAAACAAATGCTTGAAACAATTTAGCATCACGGAGCCTACTGAACAAAACCATTACAATTTCATATCATTACAGAGTATTAATACTGAGTTGCTAGCATGTGATTGACCTCAGTAAGGTGGGAACTATCACTTTAGAATATGCTGAGAAAAATCTTATGACCTCAAACTATAGAGAAGAGTTTCCAATGTTGTGAGCTACTTCTGCACTCATTCTTCCCACACTGAAAGAGTACAGAAAGGAAGAGTTACTCCACAGATCACCAAATCCCTTGCCAAGTGACCTCAGGCGTAGGACACTCCCCAACACTGCTCTTTCCTTGTGGCTTACCCTTCTTGTCCCATATCCATTCTCAACAACCCCCCTCACTTGTTCACAGTCATTGCAATTTCCATCAAGTAGCCAGCTGAAGCCTATCCGTGAGCTCTAAGGCCACTTTACCATCCTTCCAGGTGCCACCTATCATAGCCTCCAGAATCAGCCCAACACCAGAGATTCTTCCAAGTCAAACCATGGTGTCACCAGCTGAGTTGCAAATTTTTCACTCTGGTTAAGCCGTATCCATGCAAGCAGAACAAATCTGTCTTCCACTATAGTTCTAGGCTTTAGACTTAATCCAATCAATTTCATTTCAAGCTAGCTGTTCCTACGGACAACTTCAAGTAATTAATTTGAGACAAAAAGAGAGGAAAGACACCAAGAAAGATAACAGACACATATGCTATTCCTTGGAGAAGGCCATGGCACCCCACTCCAGTGCCCTTGCTGACAAAACCCATGGACGGAGGAGTCTGGTAGGCTGCAGTCCATGGGGTCACTAAGAGTCAGGCACAACTGAGCGACTTCACTTTCACTTTTCACTTTCATGAGTTGGAGAAGGAAATGGCAACCCACTCCAGTGTTCTTGCCTGGAGAATCCCAGGGACGGGGGAGCCTGGTGGGCTGCTGTCTATGGGGTCGCATAGAGTTGGACACGACTGAAGCGACTTAGCAGCAGCAGCAGCAGCATGCTATTCCTTAAGGTCCAAACAAATGTCATCTTCTTCGTGAGGACTTCCTCACCAGCTAGAAGTTCTTTCATAATAGTTATTTAATAATTATTTATGAACATGTCCTACCTTCTCTACTAGATTGAGAGCTCTTTCAGCTCTGTAGCCATTCCATGTTTACCTGTGTAACCCATATTGTCTGTAGCACAATACTACATATACCTACTCATTAAGTACTTGTGTGTTGTATTAATTTCTGTGTATATTAAGTAAGTAAGTCACTCAGTCGTGTCCGACTCTTTGCGACCCCATGGACTGTAGCCCATCAGGCTCCTCCGTCCATGGGATTCTCCAGGCAAGAATACTGGAGTGGGTTGCCATTTCCTTCTCCAGGGGATCTTCCCGACCCAGGGATTGAACCTAGGTCTCCCACATTAGAGGCAGATGCTTTAACCTCTGAGCCACCAGGGAAGCCATGTGTATAAACAGAAAGGGCTTCCCAGGTGGCACTAGTGGTAAAGAGCCTGCCTGACAATGTGGGAGACACACGAGATGCAGGTTCAATCCCTGGGTCCGGAAAATCCCCTAGAGAGGATATGGTAACTCACTCTAGTATTCTTGCCTAGAGAATCCCATAGACAGAGGAGCCTGGCAGGCTACAACCCATGGGGTCACAAACAGTCAGACATGACTGAAGTGACTGAGCATGCATGCATGCATATACAGAAAACGAAAAAACTGGAAATAGAACTGCCTTATGACCCAGCAATCCCACTGCTGGGCATACACACCGAGGAAACCAGAATTGAAAGAGACACATGTACCTCAATGTTCATCACAGCACTGTTTATAATAGCCAGCACATGGAAGCAACCTAGATGTCCATCAGCAGATGAATGGATAAGAAAGCTGTGGTACATATACACAATGGAGTATTACTCAGCCATTAAAAAGAATGCATTTGAATCAGTTCTAATGAGGTGGATGAAACTGGAGCCAATTATACAGAGTGAAGTAAGCCAGAAAGAAAAACACCAATACAGTATACTAACGTATATATATGGAATTTAGAAAGATGGTAATGATAACCCTGTATGCGAGACAGCAAAAGAGACACAGATGTATAGAACAGTCTTTTGGACTCTGTGGGAGAGGGCGAGGGTGGGATGATTTGGGAGAATGGCATTGAAACATGTATAATATCATATATGAAACGAATAGCCAGTCCAGGTTCAATGCATGATACTGGATGCTTGGGGCTGGTGCACTGGGATGACCCAGAGGGATGGTTCGGGAAGGGAGGAGGGAGGGGCGTTCAGGATGGGGTACACGTGTATACCTGTGGCAGATTCATGTTGAATTTACAATACAATATTGTAAAGTAATTAACCTCCAATTAAAATAAATAAATTTATTTTAAAAAAAGAAGAACTGAGAAAACATCTATGCATATAAAGGAATTAGAAATCTTCTTAACACTTAAGCAATTACTTTTGATAACAAAAGTACTAATGTCAGTTGCACCCAATATTGTAAAGTACATACACAGGCATCTCTTGTGCACCATAAATTGTCTATTAAAAATCTTAAGCTATTATTCCCATAACATAAAATCATGTGTAGAGCTGGAGATATAATTTTGTCAAAATAAAAAGATTCATATCCTAAACTGTAATTTAAAAAATACTATCTTGTGCTAAGAGCTTTAATAGAAAATAAACCAGTTACTCACCCATGAATGTTCACTGTCATTCAACAAGAATAAAATTCTTACTGGTTTATTTCCCTGATCTTATTTTTTATTCCAAGTGTCATTCTGTTCTATGACTGATTGTCACTCTCTCATTTTTTGTGTGTTGTCTTGATTATTTAAACAAGCGGGTATTCTATTTTAAATCATAGCATCAATAATGTTATCTTAAGTTTTGAAAGAAAAAGAGCAGCACCAAAAACTGGACTGATGACCAGTTAATTATTAAATTAGCTAGTGGTTATTTCACATTTCTCCAAATGACATCTAAATAGCCCTTCTGAAATTTGCTGGGAATTTGGTATATAAGTGAACCAATGACGGGAAAAATTGAAAATGTATCTGAAAGAAGAGATTTCTAAATTCTAGCTTATAAATAATGGTGAGTCACTCTTTTTTTCCTTTAAAAAAAGGTAGTCAACAGGCTAGAATTCTGCATCTTTAACATTTGAATTTGGGGAAATAATTTTTTTTTAATTTGAGGAAAACCTGAAATCAGAAAGAATTCAAATCATCAGACTTAATATTTTTTCACTTGTCCAGTAACACGTAGCCTTTTTAAACACTAATAAAGTCATCTGCAGATCTGTCCATGATACCATAATCACTTGTCCATGGTGAAAAGAAGGATGAATCCTTTTGTTCAATATTATTTAATTGATAACTAGTGACTTTAAGCTACTCTGCCAAATGAGTCAATATTGTTCATACACTCTTAAATAAATACCATGACAAAGGATGCTTCCTCATAAATTTGATCACATTTAGATCTTGATGCCTTAACATTGCCCTATGTCCATATCACAGTAATCACATCAATGCAATCCACGCAAATCCAAGTCTCCATTCTCACCCTCCGTCCTGAAAAGCCCCATTCAGCAGTTTGTGCTATAGCACCATGCTGCAGCATTCCTGCACTTGAACTTGGGAACAGGCTTTCCAGGACTGCAGGCAGAGCCCTTACCGCATTCCTTCTGAACCTCATCTTGCCTCTCGGGGGAGTTGCTTCTGCCATCTCGCCTATACACAATAACACGCTTCTTTTCCAATTGTCAATGCAACATTGATGAAATATGAGCTGCGTCTTAGGTAGTATTTAAAAGCGGCAGCCAATAATCTCTATCAAACAAAGCTACCGTGGCTGCTTCCATTACCACCCTGGCAGCGCTGCAAAAAAAAAAAAACACAACCCACTATCTCTGATTAGTCAGCTGACAGATCCTTTCCTACTGCTCATTGTAATTCAGAGTCCACACATTCCCCCAATTACTTAGCCTGATTGAACCTCATGGATTAGCTGGTGCTGGATTGCTCAGGAAGATCAGGCTTTTCCTAAGAGTGGAGGAAGAAAAAAAAAAAAAAAAACCTCTCCTCCTAGGGGCTAGATGGGGTTGGCTTTCTCTGCACAAGTTGATTTTTAAGGTGGAATGCTAAGAATCTTTTTGAAGGTAGTATTAACTGATATCTTTATTCTTGCCCTACCCCGCTATGTAACTTGAAATTCAATCATGTACACCCGTGGTGGATTCATGTCAATGTATGGCAAAACCAATACAGAATTGTAAAGTAAAATTAAAAAAAATAAATAAATAAAAACATTTCTTATAAAGTTGATTTAGTGGTGCTTAACTCTTAACTTTCTCTTGTCTATAAAATCTCAGTAAAAAAAAAAAAAAAGGTGGAATGCTAAGAATCTTTTTGAAGGTAGTATTAACTGATATCTTTATTCTTGCCCTACCCCGCTATATAACTTGAAATTCAATCCTGTTTTTTATTATTATTATTAAATTCTATTCTGGGTTTAAGCCTGGGAAAGGTTAATAGTTTGTGGGATTTTGTCCTGATGATAATCTAAAAAGAACAGAACATACAAACTTTCTGACATGGGTAGGAGTCTCTCCCAAAGGAACATTTCCCCAAAACGTGTAACTAAAAAAAAATATATATATATATATATAGTCTCCTATCATTATGAAGTATAGCCTAACTGCATAGTTTCTTTAAAAATCTAGAAATTAAGGTTTTCAAACCAGATTATATAATTACTTCACAGACACTAGTTTAAAATAATATACGAAGACAGTTAGACTTATCTATACAATGGCTGTTTTAACCAGAAATTTTTTCTGAATGTTGACTTTTGCTCTTGAAATTAGCTTGTATTCAATATTTACCTCTATTGCAAACAGTGTCCAACGGGCTATTAATGGTTGAGATATAATTGATGTGCTTTTGAGTATGGGTATAGAGACTATACCATAAGCAGAAACATTTAAAATATTTAAATGAAACAACACTGAAACTAATCTATAGCCAGTCAGATGTCCTCATCACCTGCACCCCCACTCCTGCCTGGCAATCATGCAAATAAAGGGACCTTGGATGCAGAGCTCTTTGCTGGGCAGACTTCCCAATTCCCCACTGAGAGAGCATCCCTAGGAAACAGAAAGGGGAGCATCACCTCCCAAGAAACAAGTCATTATTCCCTTACTGACCCCAAATCAGTAGTGCTATGCTGTGCTTAGTCGCTCAGTTGTGGCCGACTCTTTGTGACTCTATGCACTGTAGCCTGCTAGGCTCCTCTGTCCATGGGGATTCTCCAGGCAAGAATACTGGAGTGAGTAGCCATTCCCTTCTCCAGGGGATCCTCCCAACCCAGGGATCGAACCCAGGTCTCTCACATTGCAGGCAGATTCTTTACCATCTGAGCCACCAGTGAAGCAGTATCAAGACCCAATTTCCAAAACTGATGCCATATGCCAACCAGTCACTCAATGAAAATTAATTTCATCAAACATAGTTTTGGCTAAAAAAAAAAAAAAAGCTGGACTGGGTGATTTTTAAAATGCTTTATTATAACAAGTGCTATATTTAGTGTTAAATATTTGATTCTTATCATGAACTAAAGTTTGTTCCATAAGCCCAAGGAGTGATCCTAATGGCCAGGGCATGATAAATACCTGGATAAGTATCATTCAGCCCCACTGATAGGAGTCTGCAGCACATGGAGGGCAGATGTATTCTCTCCAAAGGAATTTTACCTTTTTCTAAAAAAAAATTATTAATGTATTTGTCTATCCACAAGTCCTTTGGAAGATGACAGGAAGCAGCAAGTGGAAAGGTCACCAACTGGAATTCATGAAAATTCAATTCTTGCTCCCACTCTTTTGGTTACCTAGCTATCTGACCTTGGATTCATCATATAACCTTTCCAAAATGAATATCATATATCAATATAATTCCCTCATCTATAGGACAATTTATAAAGACATCCATCCACAGGACTTAATCAGGAAACAGAGAGAATCAACATTACCTAATAAGTGTGAAAGTGTTTGAAAAAGCAAAAATATATTATATTAAAGTTGACATTTTACTAGTTTATTTTGGTGATTTTCATGAAGCTGGTATTAATTCTTCTCTCCATTGCTTATGATTAAACACCTCTGTTTTAAGAAATAGACAAAAAAACTACCATACTGACTTGCCCAAGATGAGGAATAATTCATAATGGGTATGAAAATAATAATGATCTCATTCATGATACCGTGTGTCAGTGTATTTGTTATACTCGTCAGCAAGTTAGTAGAACAAAAAAAGAACACTGGTTCAGATGTCCAACAACTTAGATTTCTGTCTTGCCTTCACAACTAAACCAACTGCCTCTGGTGGGTGTGGCCTCCATGTCGGTTGTGAAATGAAGGAAGAATTTCATTGGTTGATGATATTGAACTCTCAAAGAAAAACATGGATTGATTCCCAGCTTCTCTGGTCTGATAGAGCAAGTTGACCACATGGCACTTCCACAGACAGCCCTACTCTTACCAGCTCAGGAATAGCCTATGGGTTCCTCACCTCCCTCTTTTCTATGTAAGAACTATCAGACAATATTCAGATGAGCCTAATAATGTAAAAAGATCATCCCAGCTGTGGGCAAGACCGCATCTCTCATACTGTCTCCTTTAGAGACTCTCTGGGTCTTGGGGAGCTGGGGACTAGACTCTTAGGAAGATATGTCATTTTGCAGGTGACTCCCTACCCTCTCTATCCCAGGGGAAAGAAAAATCTAGAAAGATACACACCAAAATGTTAAAAAGTGCTTATTTCTGGATGGTTGGATTATTAACTATTGTTTTAAACCTCCTTCAATATACAATGTGTATACAACATGGCTATTGCTGTTTTATAAAAAGTTCCCATAAAAAACTGCCTTGCTTTGAAAGGCATAGGAGACCATGAATCTGTTCTCACTCAACTTGAACCATTAACTATTCATTCTTTCCTATAAGGTTTTCTATTGAGTAGAGTTGTTCAGCTCAATCTCCTTTACCAATTCTTCTCTCTAGTTTTCCACCTCTCTGTTCCATCTATTTTTTTAGCCTCCATCAGAACAAAAATAATCTATATCCCCACAAACAGAAAGTATAATGCAAAACAAAAATAAGAAGTTACTGTAGAATAAATTGGTACTTACTGAGATTTTTTGGAGAGATATTTTGAGAGAAGACCAGGTATCCAATCTTCGATCAAGAATAATGGTAAACTGGGAGTCAGATCCATTTTGCCTAGAAGATAAGAGGAAATAATATGTTTTTCTTAATAGTAATTCAACTTTGCTAAATATGTCCTTACTTCTGCTTTACATTTACATGTGATGTCTGGACCAAAGACAGATTTGGGAAGTTATCACAAGGTGCTACAATGGAAAATCAATTTAATTCCATCAGTCCAGTTCAGTTGAGTTCAGTCACTCAGTCTGACTCTTTGCGACCCCATGAATCGCAGCACGCCAGGCCTCCCTGTCCATCACCAACTCCCGGACATCACACAAACTCATGTCCATCGAGTCAGTGATGCTATCCAGCCATCTCATCCTCGGTCATCCCCTTCTCCTCCTGCCCCTAATCCCTCCCAACATCAGGGTCTTTTCCAATGAGTCAACTCTTCACATGAGGTGGCCAAAGTATTGGAGTTTCAGCTTTAGCATCAGTCCTTTCAATGAACACCCAGGGCTGATCTCCTTCAGAATGGACTGGTTGGATCTCCTTGCAGTCCAAGGGACTCTCAAGAGTCTTCTCCAACACCACAGTTCAAACGCATCAATTCTTCGGTGCTCAGCTTTCTTCACGGTCCAACTCTCACATCCATACATGACCACGGGAAAAACCATAGCCTTGACTAGACAGACCTTTGTTGGCAAAGTAATGTCTCTGCTTTTGAATATGCTATCTAGGTTGGTCATAACTTCTTCCAAGGAGTAAGCGTCTTTTAATTTCATGGCTGCAATCACCATCTGCAGTGATTTTGGAGCCCCCCAAAATAAAGTCTGACACTGTTTCCACTGTTTCCCCATCTATTTCCCATGAAGTGATGGGACTAGATGCCATGATCTTCGTTTTCTGAATGTTGAGCTTTAAGCCAACTTTTTCACTCTCCTCTTTCACTTTCATCAAGAGGTTTTTTAGTTCTTTTTCACTTTCTGCCATAAGGGTGGTTTCATCTGCATATCTGAGGTTATTGATATGATTGATATATTGATATGATTAATTCCATATTCTACCACAATTTAAAATTTCTTTTTGCCACTTATGTCAATCTTTTAAACAGGCAAATGCCCCTAAAATGGATTTGGAATACTGTGATTTGGGGCATGGGAAAACATTGTAGACAGCTCTGCTTCATGACATCAGATTTAACTTCACGGCAATCCATCATAAGTCAATGATCCATTAATTCATTCAGAAAAACACTGTTAAATCTCTTGCCTGTTCCTTGAGGGAAGGCAGTGTAATGGATAATAAAACTTTTATTTGCCCTAGAGAGACCACTTTCAAACTTTAAGAGGTACAGTGTAAATTTTGTTTTCTGGGATTTGATTTTTGTTCATGCCTGCTTAGTCACCAGTCGTGTCTGACTCTCTGTGACCCCGTGGACCATGGCCCACCAGGCTCCTCTGTCAATGGGATCCTCCAGGCAAGAATACTGGGTGGGTTACCATTTCCTTCTCCAGTGATAAAGTATGAAGTGAGTGAAGGAACGTTGCTCAGTTGTGTCTGACTCTTTGCGACTCCATGGACTGTAGCCTACCAGGCTCCTCTGTCCATGGGATTTTCCAGGCAAGAGTACTGGAGTGGGTTGCCATTTCCTTCTCCATTTTGTTCATGAGACTCTTCATAATATTACCATTTTAGGTTAATGCCTTCTTAGTCTTCAGGATTAATAACCAGAAAACATTTCCTTTAAAAAACTTATTTGCAAACTAAATAAAATCTTTAAGGAAGCTTCTGAAACTTTCCCCTTAAAGCATTCTCATCTCAAATGATTCTCATCTCTCTTCTCTAATATCAAGAAGTTACTCCTAATCCATTTCAATATCACTTTTAAGTCTATTTAACTTTGTCTTCTTATTTTATCCTTGGAAGAAATGAAGAATAGCTGTCTAGCTATTGGCTAGTGACAGTTTCTTTTAGACTTTAAAGTATGATCATCATTTTCAACCTATGTTCTTCTGCATGGGGAGAAATACTTCTTGGCCCCCAATTTTGTTTTCATAGATCCTCAGTATAATTTTTATAGCAATTTAAGTAGTGGTCAGCTTCTGCTTCCAAGTTATTTCTTATTTATTCTGAAAGTGAATCTTACAAATCATTTACAATAATAATAGCCACACTAAAACATCATTTTCTTGTTATTAAATTCAAATAGGTATCCAAAAAAGAAACCAAATTGAAGAAAACAATGTAATGAAATGCTGTACCTTGCAATAGATGTCAAGTAAGTCAATACTTTTGCTATAACTTCTTCTGGTATGCATTTGAAATTACAATTTTCTGGAAACGTAATGATCCAAGCATCATTCTTTCCCCGGCCACCTAAAACAGTATCAAAAACCACGTTAACATTTATGTCATAACAATGTAAAAAAGAGGATTTTAGATTTGAGAAAGGTGATAAAGAAATCAGGTTGGGGCCAATGCAACTTTTATAAGGATGATGACCTCCACAGAAACCAAAATGGCACCATGTTCCTGCTTAAGTACAAAAAGTGGCAGGGTTGGGTACTTACCCTGGGGGCCAATGATTAAGACTCCACACTTCTGAGGCAGGGTGAGAGTTCAATCTCTGGTTGGGGAACTAATATCCCACATGCCACGTGGCATGGCCAAAACATCTTTTAAAAAACCAATACATTATTGTAAAGTAAAATAAAGTAAAAATAAAAATTAAAAAAAATGCAACAGGGTGGTCTTGAAATTGAAAAGAAAAAAGAAAGAAAAAGAGAGAGGGGGGAAAGACAAAAGAAAGAAAGGAAGAGGGGAAGGAGGAAGGAATAAGAGACAGCAAAATGAGGAAAAAATGTCACAGAATGTGTGTAATAAACATAGTTGAAAATATCACTGATCCCTCATATTGGACAACCATGGGTATTGGGAAATAACTGTTTCTATACCAATACTATGAGTTTAAATTCAAAATGAGTCACTGACAGCTTGATAACAAGTGGAAACGTTGAAAAAATTGACCACTTAGAATCTACAGGTAATAAATAATGTTCTAACAGATTGGTGGAAGAAACAACATAAGGAATAATAGCGACAATGGTATAGGAATCTTACTAATGCAAAGAAAGAAAGACCACAAAGTATAAAAGTCAGTGTTCATCCCCCTCCAAAGCCATCTACATAGCCTGGAGGATTGAGAATGAAAGCCACCTAAGTGCAGGGGTGAACCTTTCATGTGCCTAAGGTCCCATTCTATAGTCAGCCTAACACCTGGGCACAGAGTAGGTGCTCAATATATATTTAGTGTTAAATGGAGGTTGAAGGATTATTTTAGGAGGCAAGTTGCCAGGTGGCCTTTGAATCTGGCTTGCTAAAAGAAAATTTTTGTGAGATTTTGTTGTAATTCTTATTTGGCTGAATTTAAGTGAATAGAGATATAAGATATAAGAAAATTCAATATGCAATAAAACTATGACAAAGGCAAAGGAGATAAAGTAGAATGATAAAACAACTAATTCTAAAAGAAAGCAAAAATGGAAGGAGAAAACAAAGAACTAACAGGACAAATAGAAAACAAATAGTAAAATGATAGAGTTAAACCAAGCCATATGCATAATCACATTAAATGTAAACGATTTTGACACTTCAATTAAAAGTTAGAGATAGTCTAATTGGATAAAACAATCAAGACCCAACTATATACTGTCTACGAGAAACAGACTTTAAATATAAAGGCACAAAGCATTAAAAGGAAAAAGATGAAAAAAGATATATCATGCTAATTAGTTCAAAGGAGACTGTCTAATATCAGACCAAATAGATTTGTCAAAATTTGAAGATCATTTGATAATCAAACAGTGGTAAATTCATCAAGAGGACATAACATTCCTAAGTGCTTATGTATCTGATAACAGAGCTTCAAAATACAAGAAAGAGGGATGGTACGGGGAGGGAGGTGGGAGGGGGGTTCAGGATGGGGAACACGTGTATATCTGTGGCAGATTCATGCTGATGTATGGCAAA
This sequence comes from Oryx dammah, assembly GCF_014754425.2. Lineage (NCBI taxonomy): Eukaryota > Metazoa > Chordata > Mammalia > Artiodactyla > Bovidae > Oryx > Oryx dammah. The sequence goes on from NW_024070207.1 coordinate 43,527,579, forward strand.
ACCAATGCAATATTTTAAAGTAATTAGCCTCCAATTAAAATAAATAAATTTATATTTTTAAAAAAGAAACAAAATGTATAGAGCTCCAAGGAGAAATGAACAAATTCACAATCTTAGTTAGAAATTTCACCACCCCTCTGCATTACTGATAGAAGAAGTAGCTGGGAAATTCACTAGGAAACAGTATACCTGAACAACAATTTCACCACAGTGACTTAAGTGATGTTTCTAGAATACTCTATCCAACAAAAGCAGAACACACATTCTCCACTAGAGTACTTGGGAAAAGGTCAAATTCATTCCTTGCCTTAATCTTTCTCAACAGAAACTTAAGGGAGGGTCCCCATTCCCATAGTACTTTTTTAATCAGACTAGGCCAAAGTAATGAATCAAACTAGACCAAAATAATAAATCAAATGATGATAAATCTTTATAACATTCTAGATGTAAAGAGCAAGATGAAGAAAGATAATCATGGAAAATGATGGCATCCACCCAAGATTTTAAAGGAACTCAAAGGAGAAACTGTATAACTCTGAACCAAGAGATTTAGCCAAGCATGAAACAAGGGGCCTCTATAGAGTATGGTGTAGAACTAGGAATATAAACAATATATAACATATATATATATAAGTTAGACTTGCCGAGCAGTATTTAGGCAAAGATCCCCTGGAGAAGGAAATGGCAATCCACTACAGTACTCTTGCCTGGAAAATCCCATGGACAGAGGAGCCTGGTAGACTACAGTCTATGGGGTTGCAAAGAGTCAGACACGACTGAGCGACTTTACTTTCACTTTCACTGTCATACCTATCAAAGGAAAGAATGTTGGTTCTTATAAGGGTAGATTCTCATCAACTAATCAATAAACTGTTATCACCACTAAGTACACACAAGTGTTGCTGTTTTGTTGTTTAGTTGCTAAGTCATGTCCTACTCTTTGTGACCCCATAGACCACAGCCCACCAGGCTCCTCTGTCCATAGGATTTCCCAGGTGAGAATGCTGGAGTGGGTTGCCATTTCCTCCTCCAGGGGGTCTTCCCAGATCAGGGATCGAACCCACATCTCCTGCATTGGCAGGCAGGTTCTTTACCACTGAGCCACCAGGGGAAGCACAAGTGCTGTATGTACTAGGTAGTAAACATGTGAGAAAAGAAAGGAGATATTGATATTCTAAATAGGGAGGTTTTTGTTATTTTTAACATTGGGAACCCTTTCTTCAAAAGAAATGAGAGGCAAGACGTATTTTGAAAACTACAAAGATCAGATAAGAAAGGAAATTATGGAGAGGGATCTAGATCGGGAAACAGGTCCCAAGGGTGTTTCTATTTGAACACAATTTTAAAAACACTGAGGAGCTTCAGTAAAATCCCTTAATCTCAGTAGTAACATCCCTTAATTTCAATAGTGAAAGCCTATCGCACATTTATACCACTTATAAAATAAAAACATAAAACCTCATTAAGTCACCACTAATTCACAATTACTGCTAATTCTAATCATTAAAGTAGCTGCCAGACTGAAGTGTCCAATTAAGATCATCTATAAAGTAAATGCTCATTTGGTAAACCAAGCATGTAGGTATCATTTTAGGAGAAATAATTTAACTACTTAAAAAGAATAAGATGGTCTCTTGTACTCTCAACACCTAAGAAGGATCTTCATACAAACAACACATATACTTGTAAACTGTTCTTACCCATTTAATACAATAAATATAATGTTTAATGGCATAGTTCAAGTTACTCTAACACCTGAAAGGAATTTGCTTGTCTTTAAGCAAAGTTTCCCCTAGATATCTGACCAGATTAAAATAAGAGGGGTGGTTTCCTATTGCTGTATCTCTAAAAATATGTAATACTATTGAGCAGCTTTATTCACAAGAGCCAAAAGGTGCAAGCAACCCAAATGTCCACCAATGGATGAATGGATAAACAAATTAACTCATCATACAATGGCATATTCTTCAGCCTTAAAAAAGGAAGGAAATTCTGATATATGCTACAACATAGAAAGACCTGGAGGACATTATGCGAAATAAAAAAAGCTAGTCACAAAAAGACAAATATAGCATGAGTCCACTCATATGAGGCACCAAGAATAGCCAAATATGAAGATACAGAAAGTATCAATATAATGGTAATTGCCAGGTGTTAAAGGGAGAGGGGAAAGAAAGGTTATTTTTTAACCAGTAGAGAGTTTCAATTTTACAAGACAAGAAGAGTTCTGGAAATGGATGGTGGATGGATGGCTGTATAACAATGTGAATGTATTTAATACCACTGAACTATACACTTAAAAATAGCTGAGAAGGTAAATTTTATGTTATATGTATTTCATAATACATTATTCACAATTTTTAGAAATAATATACAAATGCATATACATTTTAGAAAAGTCAACTTTTTATCATGTGTATGCTGCTTAATTAGGGTGACTCACAGCATTTTTAATGAACATTTAACTCATCAGAGCTATGGTGGTAGGGAAAACTTCAGAGAAGTCTGTGGCTGACCTCTCACTCAGCCTGCACCCACCTAGGAGATGGATCCTGAATGTCCAGGGTACAAGGCTGGTAAGCCTGGTTTTAATCACATATCTAAACATATTTAAAACCTCTAGTTATTCTCTAAATGTCCATTTCTTTAGCAACTACATGCACAATGCATGTAGTTTACTGAAATATAAAAATTATATAGCCACCTATAAGAAGGACCAAATTAACTTTGCTAATGGATTCAAACATTTATCTGATCTTAATATATGAAAATGTCTGCTTACCAGACAGGAAGGCGATGTCTTGCATTAAGAAGTGGCTGACGTCCTTTATACAGAGAAGCACTTTGTCTTCCGTGACAAACGAGAAAGGGAGAGAAACAATAGGCACATTAGAGAACAGCCGGAAACACACAGGGGATTTCTTAGCATGCAGCAAAGAACTCTGGGGGTCCCGAAGATCTGCGTCTGCAGATGCAAGGCTGACCTTCTTCTCTTTACTCCTCTAAGCCACCTAAGAAGGAAATCACACTCTGGACAGTGTCACTGTATAAATAAGACCAGTTGTCCTCATTCTCAGAATCTAGGCCTGGGACATAAACTACTCTCAGTGACCAAAAAGCCAGGGGCAAAAGTCCAAACTCTAGGACATCCAAAGAGACACTGTAGCATAGTGTCTTCCTCTTCTCTCTGCAAAGCTTTATTAGTGATTACAAAGCATTTTTTGGGTCCTTTATTGCATTGGATCCTTAAAAAACCCTGGCGAAAGCTATTATTATCCTATCTTACAGGTCAGGAAAAATGTCAGAGATCGAGTATAAAGCAGTGGTTAAACATACAGCTTTTAAGTCCAAGAGACCTGAATTCCAATCCCAGCTTGCTGCATATACTGGCTATAAAAACATATACAAGTTACTTAGCCTCTCAGAGTCTCAAGTTTCCTTACCTGTAAACTGGCCATAATAACATATACCTCACAGGGTGCCGTGCCAACCAAATGCAAAATAACTGGCATAAGAGTCAATGTTTCTTGAATAGCACCCTATTAACTCATCTTTGACCATTAGAAGGGGACACATCCATGTGATCTTCAATATATTTTAGTTGTCCCAGATCTTAAGTGCTAATTTGTAATGTTAAATTCTAGTGAACTCCACAGGGGCCCCAGATCAAAGTCCACTACCTACCTCTGGTCCATGAGCCAGGATAACTTTTTCAAAGAAAACGGGCCATCAAACTCAGCTATTCTGGATCATTGGTTTTAATGCCTGTGGTTCCACATTTCTCAGAGAAGCCCTGTTTTCCCCCTTGCCCACTGATACAGAGGGCCTTCAAAGACCTGGTCTCCAGTGGTGTCAGACTGATGACACATTCCCCTTCTTGATGCTCTTCAGATCATAGCATATGGAGGGCTTGTATCCAGGCCCATCCTGCTCAAGGGCATTGCACGCACAAATTCTCAAATGACCCACACTAGAAAATGGAACAAGGGCTCTGTTACAGAGCCACACACACACATACAAAATTTGAAACATAAAGAAATGCATTGACTAATTTATTTTCATAAGATCAGTTCAGTTGCTCAGTCATGTCTGAATCTTTGCGACCCCATGGACTGCAGCACGCCAGGCTTCCCTGTCCACCACCAAGTCCCGGAGCTTGCTCAAACTCATGTCCATCGAGTCGGTGATGCCATCCAACCATCTCATCCTCTGTCATCCTTTCTCCTCCTGCCTTCAATCTTTCCCAGCATCAGGGTCTTTCCCAAGGAGTCAGTTCTTCACATCAGGTGGCCAAAGTATTGGAGCTTCAGCTTCAGCATCAGTCCTTCCAATGAAGGATGAGATGGGAGATAGTGCAAGAGGACTAGAACTTTCTCTGCTCTCAGAGGCCTGCACAAGTGGCAATGTTCTATCATTTAGATGAGAGTTGACTCATTGGAAAAGACTCTGATGCTGGGAGGGATTGGGGGCAGGAGGAGAAGGGGACGACAGACGATGAGATGGCTGGATGGCATCACCGACTCGATGGACATGGGTTTGGGTGAACTCTGGGAGTTGGTGATGGACAGGGAGGCCTGGCGTGCTGCTATTCATGGGGTCGTAAAGAGTCGGACACGACTGAGAGACTGAACTGAACTGAACTGATTAGGCATTAAAATATTCCTACATAATAAGACCCAATTTCCTCCCTGCTCTGATCAGTAGAAATAACTATCAAGATAAATGGATAAATTTGATGTCAGGTGGCAGATCTGGAAACACTAATATCTGCAACCTGATTCCTCCCATACCATTCAGGCTGTCAGATAGTTACAGAAACTATGTCTATTTATTCTACATTTTTAAAAAATCCATTCATGTAGTAAGAGAAGCATCAGGGCATAAAATAAAAGGCTGAGGGCTGGGAGTGGGAGGACTGGACCTGATGCTGGCTTGGCCACTGAGTGGCTCTAGGGTCTGGGGCAAGTCACCTCCACTCCTCACTCATTAGCCACCACAGGAAATACAACAAGTGCTCCAAGGCCCCAGACATCCTGAGATCCAACAAGTAAAATCCAGAGACAAAAGGAAAACACCCTGATGTTTCTATCATAAAATGTCTTCCACAACTGTGCTGACAAAATCACATTTCAAGACCAACACAAAAGAACAAAATAATGGTTAAAAGAAACAGACTCACAGGGATAGAGAACAAACTAGTTGTTACCAGTGGGGAGGAGGAAGGTGGAGGGGCAACACAGGGGGAGGGGATTACGAGGTAAAAACCAGTATGTGTATAATAAATAATCAGCACAGGAAATGCAGCCAATATTCTATAATAACTTTAAATGCAGTATAACCTTTAAAATTTGTGAATCACTATATTTTTCACCTGAAACTTGTATTATTAATCAACTACACGTCAATAAAAAAAATGGTTAAAAGAGAAGATGGTACTATTGGGTTGGTCAAAAAGTTTGTTTGGGTTTTTCCATGGCATCTTACAGAAAAACCCAAAGAGATTTTTGGCCAAACCCAACATTTTAGGGAATGATCACATTCTCAGTTGAAAACAGGGTGAAGGGAGAGGAGATAGAAGGAAAAGGAAACAGAAGCCACGGGGTTATCACTGAGCAGCCACAAAAGACACGGTGGTCTTGTTGCTAAGAACAAAGAAACAGAGTTCAGAGAAAGCCGACACTGAGTTAAACCCAACTTTGTATCTAACCTCTTGAAATTCCACACAGATTTCCCTCAGAAATGTAAAAATGAGAACAGATATGGTTTAGGATGTTCTTGATGACCCTTTAAACTCTTTTACTCCAGAGCATGAGAAATAAAAAGCCTAAGTCACTAAAGCTGGATCAGATCCACATCACAGCGTGTTCCTTGTTGACCAGATTTATATTTGATATAAAACTTACAGAGCTGCCCCATGTGGAAAATTCAATTGCTCAAAAATGAAAGGCGTGCGTTCTCCTTACTTTGGACTAATTGTGAAACCCCAAAAGGACTGGTTGGGAAAACAAAACAAAAAAGCACTAACGCAATAAACTGGGAGATTGGGATTGACGTATACACACTGCTGCTGCTGCTGCTGCTAAGTCGCTTCAGTCGTGTCCGACTCTGTGCGACCCCATAGACGGCAGCCCACCAGGCTCCTTCATCCATGGGATTTTCTAGGCAAGAGTACTGGAGTGGAGTGCCATTGCCTTCTCCAATATATATACTACTATGTATAAAATCCTGGAGGCGGGCATGGCAACCCACTCCAGTATTCTTGCCTGGAGAATGCCATGGACAAAGGAGCCTGGAGGGCTACAGTCCATGGGGTCGCAAAGAGTCAGACACAACCGAAGCTACTTAGCACAGCAGCACGTGTATAAAAAAGATAATTAATGAGAACCTACTATATAGCTCAGGGAACTCTACTCAATGCTCTGTGGTGACCTAAGTGGGAAGGAAATCTAAAATAGAGGGGATGTATATTTACTTATAGCAGATTCACTTTGCTGTATAGTAGAAACCAACACAACATTGCAAAGCAACTACACTACAATAAAAAAAACTTTTTTTTAAAGGGCACTAACTCAACAGGCTTCCCTGGTGGCTCAGACAGTAAAGCGTCTGCCTGCAATGCAGGAGACCTGGGTTCAATCCCTGGGTCGGGAAGATCCCCTGGAGAAGGAAATGGCAACCAACTCCAGTACTCTTGCCTGGAAAATTCCATGGACGGAGGAGCCTGGTAGGCTACAGTCCATGGGGTGTCAAAGAGTCGGACACGACTGGGCGACTTCACTTCACTTTAACTCAACAGGTAATTTGACGAACACCCTCAAAAACACCCTGATGGAACACTCTTCACTGACAAGCTCTGCTGAAGAACCATGTAACTGCACAATCAAACACATCAAGGACATATTGAAGACAAGACAAAGAGAGTGCTTGTCAACTCGTTCATTCCATACATTTGATCAGGAAGCAAAAGGAGAAAGCTTTTATTGCCTTGGCTATCAAATGCAAACTCAATCTCTAATATTTCTTTTATAATATAAAAGGGAGTTGTGCAAATGAGAATACAAGCTCAGAATTCAAATATGAAGAATTTTAGAAGTCCTAAAAGGTGTGGAAATAAATAATATATTTAGGACGGTTTGCAGAGGAGGAAGGTAAACCCATCCAATTAGTTGATTCATTTCGGTGGTGTCACTTGCAGGAAAAAAAAAAAAAAAAACACTTGTCACCTTAATACAGGGTGCCCTTTATAGTTTTTAAAGACTTATTTTGGATCCATTTGTTTTTTAAAAACAAATATTTCTTGAGCACCTACTAAGTGCCAGATTCTATTCTAAACTGTGGATAGATGTTCTGGGTAACAGTAAAGATTTACAATCAAAAAATTTTGTGAACTACTGGGGTTTAAGCATACTGTAACATTCCCCAGGAAACACAGACACACTGCATGCAACTCCTCCTTGGGTATGGGGTATGTATGCAGTGTTTCCCAAACCTATTCGTTCAGGTACTTCTTTGGTTGGTTGGTTGGATAGTTGGTTGGTTGATCGGTTAGTTGGTTAGTTTTTTCCCTTCAGAGTGAAAGAGAAGACAAATAGAAAGCAACAGAGAGCTACACCGACTCCATGTAAAGAAGCACTTGTTTTAAAAGTCAGAACACTCTATAGATGAAATGACTGCCATGGTAACTAGAGAAGCCCTTTCCCATCACTAAGGGCATTGAAACAAAGGCCAAGCAACTCTGTAGAAAGGAGACTAGAGAGAACAGTGGAGCATGTAAGTGGATTTGAGTAAATGATCTTTCGTGTTCTACTTCTCCAAGAGTCTATGCCTCCATGAACTGAATATGTGCTGCTATTCCAAGGCATTTAAATTCTACTGAGTTTATTAATGACTCTTATAGGAAAAATAATGGTTTATTTGATATCTACAAGCATTCTCATTTGATAGAAAGCGTTTTTACTCCAGATTCTGGTGTATAACAGCAATAATTCCAGCTGTTGAGCTTTACTTCCTAGTGACATGCTCTCATGTACATTTATATTTATCCCTTCCCTGGGGGTTCTGTCGGAGAAGGCAATGGCACCCCATTCCAGTACTCTTGCCTGGAAAATCCCATGGATGGAGGAGCCTGGTGGGCTGCAGTCCATGGGGTTGCTAAGAGTCGGACAGGACTGAGCGATGTCACTTTCACTTTTCACTTCCATGCATTGGAGAAAGAAATGGCAACTCACTCCAGTGTTCTTGCCTGGAGAATCCCAGGGACGGGGGACCCTGGTGGGCTGCCATCTATGGGGTTGCACAGAGTCAGACACGACTGAAGCGACTTAGCAGCAGCAGCAGGGTTTCTGTTCCTATCCCATAGAATATGAGTTCTGAACCATGCTGCATAATATGCCATTCTGTCCAAGCACCAGAGAACCAGGGCAAATATTAACTGCTTAAAACAGCAAATAGCTCTGCTTTCATCTTTTCTGAAAAATAAGATCCCAAAGAGAGGGCATATATGTCTAGTAGTCATGTATGGATGTGAAAGTTGGACTATAAAGAAAGCTGAGTGCCAAAGAATTGATGCTTTTGAATTGTGGTGCTGGAGAAGACTCTTGAGAGTCCATAGGATTGCAAGTAGATCAAACCAGTCAATCCTAAAGGAAATCAGTCATGAATGTTCATTGGAAGGACTGATACTGAAGCTGAAACCCCAATACTTTGGCCACCTGATGCGAAGAACCGACTCATTTGAAAAGACCCTGATGCTGGGAAAGATTGAAGGCTGGAGGAGAAGGGGATGACAGAAGATGAGATGGTTGGATGGCATCACCAATTCAATAGACATAAGTTTGAGCAACCGCTGGGAGTTGGTGATGGACAGGGAAGCCTGGAGTGCTGCAGTCCATGGGGTCACAAAGAATTGAACACGACTGAGTGACTGAACTGACTGATAGCTGATTTACTTTGCTGTATAGCGGAAAGTAACATAACATTGTAAAGCAAATATACTTCAATAAAAAATGTTTTAAAATGGGAAACAAATTAAAATAGAAAAGGAAATAAAGGAAATGTCAACCAGAAAGTTATAATCTCTTTGCCACCACCAATATGAAAACAGAGGGGAAAAGTGCTGTGAATGATTAAAAATAGCTATTTACTGAGCACCTAGTAATTGCCAGGTTTCATGAGATTTCTCAGGCAAGAATACTGGAATGGCTTGCTATTTCCTTCTCCAGAGGATCTTCCCAATCCAGGGATCAAAGCCACGTCTCCTGCTTGACAGGCAGATTCTTTATCATCTGAGACACCAGGAACCACATGGACAGAGAAAATCTGACAGATAACAGTCAATAGGGTCGCAAAGCACCTAACACGACTGAGGGACTAATACACAGTACTTGCCAAGTATGCATAAAGTACTTTGTATGCATTTTCTCTGATCTTACAACAATCCTCCAAGATGGATATTAAAACCCTGACCTTACAGATGAAGTAACAGGCTCAGAGAGGCTCCCATTCATGCACTTATTTATTTAAGAAATTCACACAGAACAATTGCGAGGCACAGGCACTGTTCAGACCCTAGTAGAAGACGCAGAAGTTTTCACAGTGTCATCCATTTTGTTCCCTAAACTTCAGACAGGCAGAAGAATACAATCAGCTCGAATGCAAATTACTAACTAGATATGGTTTATTAACCTCATCTTTTCTTCCAGGAAGAGTTTCATCCCAAACCGTATCAAGAATGTTTATAACACAATCTTTTGCCAGAAATGCCATTATTCTTACAGACTGAAATTCTTTTTGAAGGTTCACTATTGCTGATGTTCACGACTCAAATAAAACTTGGTTTTGTTTTGAGTCCTAAATTCCATTGCAAGGCAGATGGGAGTCTATGTGTGTAATTCTTCCCTTTCAATATGAACATCAGATATACTATACCACCTGTAACAGTAATGACTTTGAACATGCAACAAATTCAAGTGCTCTCTTGACAAGTGTTATGCTTTAAAAGGTGGAACAAATAAAAGGGTAATTCTGAAGCCATCACAAAATGAATTCCCATTAGACTATAGTAGAACAAACTATGCAGTACTTTGTTCTGTTATAAAGGTACAGTATAAAAGACTCACATAATCCTGCACTAACAAAGGAAAACCAAGATTCTTGCTAAACCCCTCTGCTCACAACATCCTCCAATCTATTTTATTCAACTCACCAAACATCTATTGGGCTTTCATTTGTTCCTCCTGCTAGGTGCTGTGGCCCACTGGAATATGAGTGTCTCACCACAAGCTTAAAAATTAACAGAAGATACATTTAAACAACTGGCCATAATATGTAGTACAGTATGTGCTATAATAGATATGCACAATATAGAGTAAAGGAAGGGGAGAAATTATTGCATTGAGATTGAGAGATTAAGAAAAAGGAAGGAAAAAAAAGGAAAAGGAGGATTTCATAGATGAGGTGACATCTGAGCTGAGCCTGGAAAACTGGGTGGGATTCAAATACACAGACAGGGGAATAAAAAATGACATAGAAATGAGGCACCAACGCAGGAGTAGGTGAAGGCATCAGGGACTATATATGTCTTGATATGGGTTGAGTTCAGAGAATGGGATAATCTTAACTAAAGCCAGACAGCAAGACTGGAAATAAAAAGTGGAGAACTTTTCCAAGCCTCCAGTGGAGAGCAAGCTTCTGGAATGCCTCTGATCCAAGATCTCTGCCTTAGCACAAAGGTATTTTCCAAGCAGGCAACACCTACAACACAGTGGTGGGGCTGGAGAAACTGGCAGAGTCTAGAGTCAACTACCAACTCTGGATATAACCTCAAGATGCCCCAAGCCTCAGGTTGTTGATAAGCGCTTGTGCAACAAAACGTGCAGGAAGGAAAAGGGAAAGGGAAGTCCAAGACTCTCTCTCCTGTAGTATAAACTCCAAAGAAAACTTGCTCTGAGTACTAAGATGCCCATTTTTTTTTCCCAAAAGTTAACATTTTGAAATCTCACATTTGACTCTTTTTCATTCTTCTACCCCAAACCCAATTGTAAGGACCTTAGAACAAATCAATTAAAGTCATAAAAAGAAAAACAAGAAATTTAAAAAATTAATTCCCAGACTTCCCTGGTGGTGCAGTGGATAAGAATCCACCTGCCGATGGAAGGGACATGGCTTTGATCTCCGGAAGATTCCACATGCTGTGAGGCAAGTGGACCACAACTATTGAGCCTGTGCTCTAGAGCCTGTGTTCTACAAGAGAAGCCACCACAATGAGAAGCCCGCGCATGGCAACTAAAGAGAATAGACCCCCTCACCCCACCTAGAAAAAGCCCATGCAAAGCAACAAAGACCCAGCACAGCCAAAAATAAATAAATAATAAAATGAAGAAATAAAATTTTAAAAATTAATTCCAAAACTCTTTGTAGCTGCTATAGACATGTATACATCGTTAGATTTCACAATTGTCATTTTAGATGTCATAGAGTCCAAGATGGGCTTCCCAGGTGGTGCTAGAGGTAAAGAACCTGCCTACAAATCCAGGAGACAAAAGAGACGCAGGTTCAATCCCTGGATCAGGAAGATCCCCTGGAGGAAGGCATGGCAACCCATTCCAGTATTTCTGCCTAGAGAATACCATGGACAGAGGAGTCTGGTGGGCTACAGTCCATAGAGTCACACAGAGTCAGACATGACTGAAGTGACTTAGCATGTATGCACACAGGGTGTATAATGTCATATGCAGGATGTGATGTTGCAAGATATATATATATATATATATATATATACACACACATATATAAATACACACACATGATGGAATATTACTCAGCCACAAAAAAGAATGAAATCATGCCATTTGCAGCAATATGGATGGACCTAGAGATTATCATACTGAATGAGGTTTGCCAGACAGAGAAAGACATGTATCATATGTTGTCACTTATATGTGTAATCTAAAAAAAAAAAAATACAAATGAACTTATTTATAAAACAGGAACAGACTTGTGGTTGCCAAGGGGGATGGGGGAGGGCTGGATTTGGAGTTTGGACACAAACTACTATATATAAAATAGATTTTAAAAAACAAGGTGGGCGGCTTCCCTGGTGGTCCAGTGGTTAAGAATCTGCCTGCCAATGCAGGAGACATGACTTTGACTTGGTCTGAGAAGATCTCACATGCTGCAGGGCAACTAAGCCTGTTCACGTGACTACTGAGCCCATGCACCTAGAGAACGTGCTCTGCAACCAGTGAAGCCACCAAAATGAGAAGCCTACATACGGCCAACTAGAGAATAGCCCCCACTGGACGAGATTAGAGAAAGCTCACACACAGTAATGAAAATGAAGTACAGCCAAAAAATAAATAATTAATTAATCAATTTTTTTAAAAGAATCTATAAAAAAATATAAAAACAAGGACCCACTGTATAGTACAGGGAACTACATTTAATATCTTGTGATAACTACAATAGAAGAGAATATGAAAAAGAGTATGTATATATTTGTATATCTGAATCACTTTGCCTTACACCAGAAACTAACAGAACATTGTAAATCAACAATACTGCAATTTTTAACAAAACTGTTTATCCAGTATGATGTCAAATATATAATTAACAACAAAAAAAAATCTAAAAAAACTTCAATGTTAACAGGGCTTTTCCTCTGGGCCATAAAAATTTTTTTAGTATATTTTTCACTTTTTTGGGGTAATGATCATGTTCACTTTTTTAAGAGCAGTTTTAAGGTTAACAGCATAATTGAATTGTAAGTACAGCAATCTCCTATATACGCCCTGCCCCTACATATGCATAGTCCCGTAATCAACATCACTCATCAGAAAAGTACATTTATTACAACTGATGAACATTCACTGACACATCATTGTCACCCAAAGTCCATAGTTTACATTAGGGTTCACTTTTGGTGATGTAAATTCTATAGGTTTGGACAAAAGTATAATGACATGTATCCATCATTATGGTATCATGTAGAGTATTTTCACTGCCCTAAAATTCCTCTGTGTTCCACCTATTCATCTTTCCCACACACAACCCATGGTAATCACTGGGTTTTTTAAATTGTCTACATAGTTTTGCCTTTTACAGAATGTCTTATTGATGGAATCATACAGTATGTAGCCCTTTCAGATTGGTTTCTTTCACTTAGCAATATGCATTTTAGGTTCCTCTATGTCTTTTCATGGCTTGCTAGCTAATTTCTTTTTAGCACTGAATAATATTCCATTCCCTGGCTGTACTACTTTTTATTTGTCCATTCTATTTTCCTTTTTTGATAAGTTGTGTTTTCATTTTCATTTAATTCAAAGTATTTTTCTAAAATTGCTTTGAAATTTCTTCATTGACCCATGTGTTATTTAGAGGTATGTTGCTTAATATCCATGTATTTTAGAATTTTCCAGTTATCTTTCTGATATTGGTTTCTAGTTTAATTCCACTGTGGTGTAAGAACAGCCATCGTTTGATTTACACTCTTTTAAATGTGTTAAGGTGGTACATCATGCTCAATATTCCCTATGAGCCTGAAAAGAATCACTTTAATTATATATTTATTTATATTTATTGAACTATAATTCACATATCAAAAATTCATCCTTTTAAAGTGTACAATTTGGTATATTTTAGTATATTTAAAAAAATTTGAAACCATCACTGCTATTTTTTTTTTAATTGGAGAATAATTGCTTTAAAATGCTGTGATGGTTTCTGCTGTACAACAACATGAATCACTTATAAGTATACATATATCACTTCCCTCTTGAGCCTCCCTGCTAGCCCACCCACTTCCCACCCCTCTATGTCATCACAGAGCACCAAGCTGAGCTCCCTGTGCTGTATAGCAGCTTCCCACTAGCTATCTGTTTTACACACGGTAGTGTATATATGTCAATGCTACTCTCTCAGTTCATCCCATGCTCGCTTTCCCCCATTGTGTCATCACCTCTATTTAACTCCAGAACATTTTCATAATTTCAAAATGGAATCCTGTAAAATGCAAAACAAAACCACAATGAGATACCACCTACACCTGTCAAAATGGCCATAATCAAAAAGAACACAAATAACAAATGTTAGTGAGGATGTGGAAAAATGGGAACCCTCGTGCACTGTTGGTAAGAAGGTAAATTGGTGCAGCCACTGTGGAAAACTGTATGGAGGTTTCTCAAAACTTGAAATTTTTTTAAAAAAGGACTACCATGTGACCCAGCAATTCCACTCCAAGGTATATATCCAAAAGAAACTAAAACACTAATTAGAAAACATACATGTACCCCAATGTCCATGTGTATGTGTTAAGTCACTTCAGTTGTGCCTGATTCTTTGTGACCCTATGGACCATAGTCTACTAGGCTCCTCTGTCCATGGAATTCTCCAGGAAGAATACTGAAGTGGGTTGCCATTTCCTCCTCCAGGGGATCTTCCCGATCCAGGGATAGAACCCAAGTCTCTTATGTTTCCTGTACTGGCAGGTGGGTTCTTTACCACTAGTGCCACCTTGGAAGCCCCAAAGATCATAGCAGCCTTATTTACAATTGCCAAGGTATGGAAGGAACCTAAATGTCCATCAACAGATGAATGGATAAAGATGCGATCTGTGTGTGTGTGTGTGTATATGTATGTATGTATGTATGTGTATATATATATATATTGGAGAAGGCAATGGCACCCCACTCCAGTGTTCTTGCCTGGAAAATCCCATGGACGGAGGAGCCTGGTAGGCTGCAGTTCATGGGGTCTCAAAGAGTCAGACACGACTGAGCGACTTCCCTTTCACTTTTCACTTTCATGCATTGGAGAAGGAAATGGCAACCCACTCCAGTGTTCTTGCCTGGAGAATCCCAGGGACGGGGGAGCCTGGTGGGCTGCCGTCTATGGGGTCGCACAGAGTCGGACATGACTGAAGTGACTTAGCAGCATATATATATATATATATAAAATGAAATATTACTCATCCATTAAAAAATGAGATTTTTGCCATTTACAGCAACATGGATAGACTTGGGGGTTAATGCTAAGTGAAATAAGTGAGACAAAGACATATGTTATATGATATCACTTATATGTGGAATCTAGAAAATACAAGAAAAAATTAAAAATTAAAAAATACAATGAAGTAGTGTCTAAAACAAAAAAGAAGCAGAAATACAGACTTTGAGAAGAAACTAGTGGCTATGGGGAAGAGGGGCAATACAGGGGTGGGAAAGTTGGAGGTACAAACTATTGGGTGTAGGATAGGCTCAAGGACATACTGTACAACATGGAGAATATATCCAGTATTTTGTAATAGATGTAAATAGAAAAATTATATTAATTTTTTAAAACTTTCTGGGGAAAAAAGAATCCCTATAGCATTAGAAGTCAGTACAGAAAGAGTTAACATAGCAGGCCCCCACTGCTTATCCTTAGAAAGGCCGAATTGCAAAGTAAGCCTTTGTCTGGAATCTGGGAACTTTGACTCAGGAAGTAAACAATGCGGATTATGCTAAACACCTGCTTCCCTTTAGGGAGCAAGGAAACCTTGGTATCTGCTAGTGATAGAGTCTCCAGTACTCTTGCCTGGAAAATCCCATGGACAGAGGAGCCTGGAAGGCTGCAGTCCATGGGGTCGCTGAGGGTCGGACATGACTGAGCGACTTCACTTTCACTTTTCACTTTCATGCATTGGAGAAGGAAATGGCAACCCACTCCAGTGTTCTTGCCCGGAGAATCCCAGGGACGGGGGAGCCTGGTAGGCTGTCGTCTATGGGGTCGCACAGAATCGGACATGACTGAAGCGACTTAGCAGCCAACAGCAGCAGCAGCAGTGATAGAGTGCCTATGTGACTACCCACCACTATCAACCCTGCAAGAAGCCTCTAAGAGTCCCTGATTGGCAACATTTCATATGTGTCACAACTTGTTGCTGGGGGAACTATTTAAGCACATTCTTTGTGACTCCACTTGGAAGAGAACCCTTGAAAGCTTGTGCCTGGTTTTCTCTAGACTTTATATTGTGTGCCTTTCCTCTTGCTTATTTTGCTTTGTATCTGTTTGTTGTAATAAACACCAGCTATGAGCACAACAATAAGCTTGAGTCCTGTGATTCTGCCTAGAAAGTGATTAAACCTGGAGTGGTCTTGGTGATACCCAACACACAGTCACTTCCCCAAAGGAAAAAGTAAAACTATTTCTATTTGCAAATGACTTGAATGTAGAAAATAATAAGGAATTCACACACAGAGACACAAAAACAATAAAGCATTTTAGTATTAATAAGCAAGTTCAGCAAGAGTATAGTATATTATTATAGTATATTCCAGCTGAGCTACTTAAAATCCAAAAAGATGATGCTGTTAAAGTGCTGCACTCAATATGCCAACAAATTTGGAAAACTCAGCAATGGCCACAGGACTGGGAAAAGATCAGTTTTCCTTCCAATCCCAAAAAAGGGGAATGCCAAAGAATGTTCAAATTACTGTACAACTGCACTCATTTCACATGCTAGCAAGGTAATGCTCAAAATCCTTCAAGCTAGGCTTCAACAGTATGTGAACTGAAAAGTTCCAGATGTCCAAGCTAGATTTAGAAAAGGCAAAGGAACCAGAGATCAAACTGCCAACATCCGTTGGATCATAGAAAAAGCAAGGGAATTCCAGAAAAATATCTACTTCTGCTTCACTGATTACACTAAAGCCTTTGACTGTGTGGACCACAACAAACTGAAAATTCTGAAAGAGATGGGGATACCAGGCCAAATTACCTGCCTCCTGAGAAATCTGTATGCAGGTCAAGAAGCAACAGTTAGAACTGGACAGGGAAAAATGGACTGGTTCAAAATTGGGGAAGGAGTACATCAAGGCTGTATATTATTTAACATCAATGCAGACTACATTATGTGAAATGCCAGGCTGGACGAATCACAAGCTGGAATCAAGACTGCCAGGAGAAATATCAACAACCTCAGATTTGCATATGAAACCACCCTAGTAACAGAAAGCAAAGAGGAACTAAAGAGCCTATTGATGAAGGTGAAAGAGAAGAATGAAAAAGCTGGCTTAAAATTCAACATTCAAAAAACTAAGACCAAGGCATCTGGTCCCATCACTTCACGGCAGATAGAGAAAAAGAGGAAGCGTGACAGATTTTACTTTCTTGGGCTCCAAAATGACTGCAGCCATGAAATTAAAAGACGCTTGTCCTTGGAAGAAAAGCTATGACAAACCTAGACAGTACATTAAAAAGCAGAGATATCACTTTGCTGACAAAAGTCCATCTAGTCAAAGCTTTGGTTTTTCTAGTAGCCACGTATGGATGTGAGAGTTGAACCGTAAAGAAGGCTGAGTGATGAAGAATTGATGCTTTTGAATTGTGGTGCTGAAGAAGACTCTTGAGAGTCCCTTGGACAGCAAGGAGATCAAACCAGTCAATCCTAAAGGAAATCAACCCTGAATATTCACTGGAAGGACCGATGCTGAAGCTAAAGCTCTAATAATTTGGTCACCTTATAATAAGAGCCGACTCATTGGAAAAGACCCTGATGCTGGGAAAGATTGAGGGCAGGAGGAGAGGGGAGTGACAGAGGATGAGATGGTTGGATGGGATCAATGACTCAATGGACATGAATTTCAGCAAACTCCAAGAGATAGTGAAGGACAGGGAAGCCTGGCATTCTACAGTCCATGGGGTTGCAGAGTTGGATATGACTTAGTGACTGAACAACAACAAAGAGCCTGTAGACCTCAGGACTGGGTTGCCTCAGGCCAAACAACTAACAGGAGGGAGCACAGCCCCACCCATTAGTAGAAAAATGGGCAGAAGATGTATTGAGCCTGGCCCTGCCCAACAAAGCAAGACCCAGTTTTCCCCACAGCCAGTCCCTCCCATCAGGAAGCTTGCACAAGCCTCTTACCCTTACCCACCAGCAGGCAGACAGAAGAGGCAAGAACTACAATCTCACAGCCTCCAGAACAAACACCACAATCACAGAAAGCTAACCATAAAGAACATTTAGTAATCAATAATAAAAAGGCAAATACAATTAAAAGTGGGCAAAGTGGATTTGAATAGACACATCTTCAAAGTAGGTATAAAACTGACCAATAAGCACATGCAAAGATGCTCAACATCATTTATTCATTATGGAAATACATATCAAGACTACAATTAGATAACACTTCACTTCCACGGGAATGGCAATAATGAAAAAAGATGGACAATAACAAGTATTAGCAAGTAAAAGTCACTCAGTAGGGTCTGACTCTTTGCAACCCCATGGACTATACAGTCCATGGAATTCTCCAGGCCAGAACACTGGAGTGGGTAGCTGTTCCCTTCTCCAGGGGATCTTCCCAACCCAGGGATCGAACCCAGGTCTCCCACATTGCAGGCAGATTCTTTACCAGCTCAGCCACCAGGGAAGCCCAAGAACACTGGAGTGGGTAGCCTATCACTTCTCTAGCAGATCTTCCTGACCCAGGATCGAACCAGAGTCTCCTACAATGCAGGAGGATTCTTTACCAGCTAGGCTACCAGGGAAGCCCAGTTAGCAAGTATGTGGACAAATCAGAAACCCTATATAGTGTTCAAGAGAATGTAAAATGGTTCAGCCACTGTGCAAAACAGTTGAGCAATTTCTCAAAAAGTTAAACCATATGACCTAGCAATTTTACTTCCAAGTACGTACCTGAAAGAAATGAAAACACACATCTACACAAAACATGTAAGAAATCTCAATAGCATTATTCATAATAACCAAAAGTAGAAACAGAAATGTCTATCAACTGAAAAATGGGTAAACAAATGTGGTATATCCGTGTGATGGAATATTATTCAGCAATAAAGAGTAGTAAAGGATTGATACATGCTACAACATGGATGGATCTTGAAAACATTTTGCTAAGTGAAAGAAGCCACAAATTATAAGATTTCATTTTATGAAATATCCTGAATAGGCATAGAGAGAGAAATAGTAAGTAGACTAGTGCTTGCTTCAGTTCAGTTCAGTTCAGTTCAGTCGCTCAGTCATGTCTGACTCTTTGTGACCCCATGAACCGCAGCACGCCAGGCCTCCCTGTCCATCACCAACACCCAGAGTTCACCCAAACCCATGTCCATTGAGTTGGTGACGCCATCCAACCATCTCATCCTCTGTCGTCCCCTTCTCCTCCTGCCCTCAATCTTTCCCAGCACTAGGGTCTTCTCAAATGAGTCAGCTCTTCGTATCATGTGGCCTAAGTATTGGAGTTTCAGCTTCAACATTAGTCCCTCCAATGAACACCCAGGACTGTTCTCCTTTAGGATGGACTGGTTGGATCTCTTTGCAGTCCAAGGGACTCTCAAGAGTCTTCTCCAACACCACAGTTCAAAAGCATCAATTCTTAGGTGCTCAGTTTTCTTTATAGTCCAATTCTCACATCCATACATGACCACTGGAAAAACCATAGCCTTGACTAGATGGACCTTTGTTGACAAAGTAATGTCTCTGGTTTACAATATGCTGTCTGCTGCTGCTGCTGTTGTTGCTAAGTCACTTCAGTCATGTCCAACTCTGTGCGACCCCATAGAGGGCAGCCACCAGGCTCCGCCATCCCTGGGATTCTCCAGACAAGAACACTGGAGTGGGTTGCAATTGCCTTCTCCGAATATGCTGTCTAGGTTGGTCATAACTTTCCTTCCAAGGAGTAAGCGTCTTTTAATCACATGGCTGCAATCACCATCTGCAGTGATTTTGAAGCCCAAAAAAATAAAGTCAGCCACTGTTTCCACTGTTTCCCCATCTATTTGCCATGAAGTGATGGGACCAGATGCCATGATCTTAGTTTTCTGAATGTTGAGTTTTAAGCCAACTTTCCCACTCTCCTCTTTCACTTTCATCAAGAGGTTTTTTAGTTCTTTTTCACTTTCTGCCAGAAGGGTGGTGTCATCTGCATATCTGAGGTTTCTGATATTTCTCCTGGCAATCTTGATTCCAGCTTGTGCTTCTTCCAGCCCAGGTTTCTCATGATGTACTCTGAATATAAGTTAAATAAGCAGGGTGACAATATACAGCCTTGACGTGCTCCTTTTCCTATTTGGAACCAGTCTGTTGTTCCATGTCCAGTTCTAACTGTTGCTTCCTGACCTGCATACAGATTTCTCAAGAGGCAGGTCAGGTGGTCTGGTATTCCCATTTCTTTCAGAATTTTCCACAGTTTACTGTGATCCACACTGTCAAAGGCTTTGGCAAAGTCAATAAAGCAGAAATAGATGTTTTTCTGGAACTCTCTTGCTTTTTCCATGATCCAGCGGATGTTGGCATTTTGATCTCTGGTTCCTCTGTCTTTTCTAAAACCAGCTTGAACATCTGGATTCATGGTTCACATATTGCTGAAGCCTGGCTTGGAGAATTTTAAGCATTATTTTATTAGCATGTGAGATGAGTGCAATTGTGCAGTAGTTTGAGCATTCTTTGGCATTGCCTTTCTTTGGGATTGGAATGAAAACTGACCTTTTCCAGTCCTGTGGCCACTGCTGAGTTTTCCAAATATGCTGGCATATTGAGTGCAGCACTTTCACAGCATCATCTTTCAAGATTTGAAATCCTGGTTTCTTAAAGTGCTTGCTTAGGGCTGGGGAATGTGTTTTTAGCACATTCAGATTTGTGTCACTATCACTGAAACCAATGCTGGGGCATTTCATTATTGTTAAAAGAAACCCTATACCCTTTGGCTAGGATCCTCCCAGATTCTTTACCAGCTGAGCCACCAGGGAAGCCCATGGTATGTTAAGTGTATGTAATAAAGTTGTTACAAAATAATAAATCAAGGAAAGACTCATTGTTTGTAAGAAAAATGTTCATCTGAATTATCTGAGTAAAGAATGCCTGTTTTCTACCTCTCCTTCTAAAGGAATTTGAACATGGAAAAACAAATAGAAGTGCATTCAACTTTTGAAAATGTGTTTTAAGGAAAAAAGATGAAGGTTGTGGGGCCTCCCTGGTGGCTTAGATGGTAAAGAATCCGCCTGCAGTGCAGGAGACCTGGGTTCGATCCCTGGGTGGGGAGGATCCCCTGGAGAAGGAAGTGGCAACCCACTCCAGTATTCTTGCCTGGAGAATTTCATGGACAGAAGAGACTGGAGGGCTACAGTCCACGGGATCGCAGAGAGTCAGATACCACTAAGCAACTAAACAAAATAATAATAACAATAAAGGGATTTTTTTTACAAAAGTTAAAGGTTGTGCATAAAGGTAAACCACAATGACATCACACAGTCAGTAAGTTCACACATTCAGTAATTTCACACAGTGCTTATATTTCATTAACTTGGGTGATGTAGAAATATAAAATTCTGATATTTTCATACACACAAATATTCTTATAGAGTTAATATAGCACAGTACTTTTGACTGCATGCTTCAAAGGCAGACTGTCTATATTCCAATTCCAGCTCTACCACTTACAAGCTGTATCACCAAGGACAAGCTGCTTATACTCTCAGTGTCTCAATTTCCTTTATTGGTAAAATGGAGAAAAATGACAGTAGCTATTTCATTGTGTTATTGTAATAAGTAAGCAAATATTTAATATGCAAAGACTTGGAATAGTGTCTAATATATGGTAATTACTCAATACATGCTGGCCATTGTAATAAGATTACAATTGAAAAGGTTTACTGTACAAGTGAGCATTCAGGCAATGGCAGATAATAACTGGGTTAGCATTATGGTTCTGCAAAGAGTTTCATTCCCACCCCTCCCCAAATAGCCACAGCTGTTCCTGGCCAGAATTCCACTTCCATCTTTCAGTTCATCTGCAAATAGGGGAGTAGGTCACGGTTCTTTATCCATATCTAGGGTTTTGTATACAAGGAAAACTCTGAGATGGTATCATCTTTGAATATAAAAATGGAACTTTCAAGTTTGAAAAATGGGGAGGAGTTTTCCCTTATTGGTCTCATGGGGGACTAAAAATCCTAAAAAAATCTTCCTGCTACAAAACATAAAAACATAGTGGAAAAAACAAAATTAAATTATTCCTAATTTATTTTTCTGCTCAGTTGGCAGGAAAGACAAGGAAATCTTCAAAGGCCAAAACCATTAACGAGGGCAAATATCCTGAGAGAAGCCAACAGAGAATAGTAGTTGCCCCAGGGCAGCTGCCAAATCACAGGTGACTTAAAACCTGGTTTTAATGGTCATGCATTGATGGAGATTCAAAGCCAACAGCATCGGGAATCAGATCAGAGAAAATGTGTATAATCTGTGGGTAGGATAGAGGTTTCTAAACAGGACACAAGAAGCACAAAGCTCAAAGAAAAAGACTGATAATTTAGGCTATACTAAAGGTAAATTTTTCTTTCATCAAAAGACATCACAAAGAAAGTGATGACAAGACAAATTAGAAGACACTGCAATACATATGTGACAAGTAATATCAAGGATATATAAAAGATTGTAAGCCAATTTTAAAAAAGAGACAAACAACGTGACAGAAAAATGGAAAACAAAATAACAGGAACAAGCATTTCACAGAAAAGGAAATAGGAATGGTCAATAAACATTTGAAAAGATCTTCCAAGACATTTGTAAAGTGTGAAATGCAAATTTCAAAGACAGTAAAATAATCTTTTATACCCAATGCTTAAACAAAAATTTTATTTTAGCACAAAGTATAAAGGGGCTTTTTAATTATATGTAACATAGGCAAAATCATTTAAGTCATGGCAAAACCAATACAGTATTGTAAAGTAAAATAAAGTAAAATTTAAAAAATAAAATAAAAATATTCACAGAAAAAAAAACTTTTAAGGAATTGCACATGTTCTCATTCTTTCCATTGCCAATCACCTTAATTCCTCCAATGTCAAAAACAAGATAAGACAGTCCTTTCAGAAAGAAGTTTTGCTCAGTCCACAGCTGTCATGCCAGTTAGTCCACAATTCTTTTAGTTGGGCTTCTCTGATCTCCAATGGAAATGGACATACTTCAAAATTCCCCACCTATAATCTTTGGGATCCAATTTCCTCAAGCAATTCATTTTAGGACCACATTTAGGGTCAGGAGATGGGTCTGTCTGGTTCTGAATTTGACACCCTGTAAAAAGGCATTAAGTTCAAATCATATTCACTCCTAAGCTATCACATCCAGAAAAGTACAGATCATTGGGTTATACCAACCCCTAGTAGCACGAAGTAGATTTCTAAGGGAAGCCAGGAAAGGGAAGGAAGAAATGAGAGGCTGGAAGGAGAAAACGGGGATACAAATGAGGAATCCACATTGCAAAACCACTTAAGTGTCTTCTTATTTAGGCACCAGCCACTTTCATCATCTGTGTATTTCTTCTTTCAACAAACTTTTGTTAGACTCCCATCTGTTGCCAGGCCCTGTGCAGCGATGGGGGACACACAAAAATCAGTGACTCCCTGGCCCTGCCTCAGGAGCTTGTCATCTGGGAGAATGCAGTGACAGCTCAGAGTACTAAGTGTTACAATAGTGTTGAGCCCAGGACAGCATGAGCACACAGAGAAACGACATGGAATACTAAACTGATGAAATAGATCATTTCTAAAAAATGGGAGAAAAAAAAACCAAAACACTCTGTGGCCTAACCTTTGCTGAATATATCTCCTGGTATTCATTTTCAGCATGTTCAGTTTGCAGTCATGACTCAACATTATACCAAGGTCGATGGTCTCTGACCTGCTTCCAAGGAGGGGAGTAAGTGGTGGCGAGCTCCCTTATCCTGTCATGGATGAGATAAATGAAGGGGAGCCATTCATTTCTGTAACTTTTGTCAACATCAACGTTTACATGTTTCTGCACATGCATCTAGTCCAGAGAACTGGAAATAGTAAGTATGCAATTAAAATGACTGATTTTGAAAGTTCATTCTAGCATCTTTCAAATAACTTGTAGGGAGGGAGGCTCAAGAGCGAGGGGAATGTGTGTGTGTGTGTGTGTGTGTGTGTGTGTGTGTATCTTATTCACTTTGTTGTATAGCAGAAACTAACACAACATTGTAAAGCAATTATACTCCAATTTTTAAAAAAAATCACTTGTAAAGTTGATAGGCAATATGAAGAGGCTCACACTAATAAGAAAATGTTAAAAACTGCAGGGTAGAGCCTTTATTTACTCTTCTCCACTGTGAAAGCTCTTTTATGACTTGATCATGTGCCTTTTAAAATTTATACTCCATAAAAATTGAAAAGATCTTTGCTAAATGTCAGAACTCTGGTAAAGGGCTCTTTAAATTGGCCATGAGTATATATATTATATACATTTTTCATATATGTTTTATACAATTCTACATCATCTTCAAAACTATACATTACCTGTCATGGAAATAAATGTCTTTGAGAATTAGCTTCCATGAGTACTTCGGAAAGCACAGGTTTAAAAAAAAACCTCTTCATCACACAATTTTGAATGTTCCAGATTATTTCTTAGCAAGAGAAATTTTGGGGGAAAAAAGCATGTAAATCAAAGGGCCATCACTTTATTCATCTAAATCATACTCATTCAAGTACCCACAGTGCAAATGATCAGGGACAGGTTGGAACATGAGCTTAAAACATTCAAGTACCCACAATGCAAATGATCAGGGACAGGTTGGAACATGAGCTTAAAATCAAATCACAGTCCCCAACCACCACAGTCACCGCCACCACTAGATAATTCTAAACACAGTGACTTAGTAACAGGTAAATATTAACATTAGCCTCTTTTTAAAATTTTTATTATAACACAGGCCTTTCAAAAGCAGCTATTTAAAGTACAAGCTATAAAATAAGACAAGACGACCCACTAATGTCAGAACTCACAATATCCATGTAGGCATATGACTAAGTGCCAGATCTCCTATTCCATGGCTATTCATCTCTTTTTAGGTTCAGAAAATCTAATTTTGAAACACATAGCATCTGCAATGGTAAATCCAATTACGATGACTTACTTTAGCTTATAAGGCATGCAAAAGAACACATAACATCTGTCAATGGTCCTTGGAAAGTGTTAACGGAAGGAAGCAAAACTGACCCTCTTTTGGAAACTGACAAGTACAAAATGGCAAAGAAAACCAGGGCAGCTGCTTTTTGCGCTATCACTAATCAGGTGATCAGGCTGGCACGTACAAACACAAAGATGTCCTGCAAATACACACATTACTTTTCAGTCTCATCAAAGACTCTAAGAATACATAATCACACCATTTCAGTTTAAGTAGGGGAAATATTATTTAAAATAATTTCCTATGGTTTTTCTTGTTTTCAGGCTGCATATTGAGCAGCTAATTCTTCAACTTCACTGACAGTGGCACAGGAGTGCAAGTGAAGGTTTGATGAACAGAGAACCCAGTGCCTTGAATGTGTAGAAGCCTGTCTTATATGAAAGGAAAAGAAATAACAACATGATTTTATATATCTTATATTTCCTGTACTCCTGTGTGTATCACACATTTTATAATGAAATCACTTTTAAGTAAACCCATTCAAACGAAAGTCACAGTTTAACATAAGGAGGAAGATTACAATTTGGTAAAATGCTGAGATATACATGGATTCTATTTTTTTTTTAAGGTAGCTCTTTACAAAAAAAAAACACAACTATTTACATATTTATTTGGCTGAACGAAGTCTTGGTTGCGGCATGTGAGATCTTTTTTTAGTTGCAGCAAGGGAGGGATCTAGTTCCCTGATTAGGGATCGAACCCAAGCCCCTGAATTGAGAGCAGAGTCTTTTAGCCACTGGACTACCAGGGAATACCATACATGGATTCTTTGTTTTCCTCACCATTTATTTAGAAATAAGCTCCTTGTTGGCAGGGATTTTCATGTTTTGTTCACTGAAATACCCCAACAGTATCTAGCACACAGAAGGTGATCTACACATGTTGAATTTATGTATCTATATCCATAAAAAATGTCCACACATCCAAACTGACTGCTTATAAATAACTTAAAAACCAAAGACAATTTCTCTTATTTCACTTAGCATAATATCCTCCAGGTCCATCCACTTTGCTGCAAATAGCAAAATTTCATTCACTTTTTATGACTGAGTAATACTCCAGTGTGTGTGTGTGTCTGTGTGTGTGTATCACATATTCTTTATCTATTCATCTGTTGACACTTAGGTTACTTCCATGTCTTGGCTATTGTAAATAATGCTGCTATGAACACTGAGGGTGCATGTATGTTTTCTAATCAGTATTTTTGTTTCCTTTGGATATACACCCAGGGGTTGAATTGCTAGGTCATATGGTAATTCTTTTTTTTTTTAATTTTTAGTTTTTCAAGAAACCTCCATACTGTTTTCCACAGTACTCCACATCCTCACTAACATTTGTTATTCATGGTCTTTTTGACAATAGCCACTTCGACAGGAGTGACGTGATACTTCATTGTTGTTTTGATTTGTATTTCTGTAATGATTAGCAATGTTGAGCATGTTTATGTTCCTGTCGTCCATCTGCACATCCTCTTTTTAAAAATGTCTATTCGAATCTTCTGCTCACTTTTTAATCAGGTTGTTCACTTTTTTATTATTTATTTTTAACTGGAAGATAACTGCTTTACAATATTGTGTTGGTTTCTGCTATACATTAACATGAATCAGTCATAGGTATACATATGTCCCCTCCCTCTTGAACCTCCCTCCCATCTCCCTCCCCACCCCACTTCTCCAGGTTGTTACAGAGCCCCAGTTTGAGCTCCCTGAGTCACACAGCAAATTTCCACTGGCTATCTAATTTTACACATGGTAAAGTATATGTTTCCATGCTACTCTCTCCACTCGTCCCACCCCCTCCACCCCCACTGTGTCAAGTCTGTTCTCTATGTCTGCGTCTCCACTGCTGCCCTGCAGACAGGCTCATCAGCACCATCCTTCTAGATTCCATATATATGCATTCATATATGATATTTGTCTTTCTCTTTCTGACTTACTTCACTCTGTATAGTAGGCTCTAGGTTCATCCACCTCATTAGAACAGACTCAAATGCATTCCTTTTTATAGCTCAGTAATATTCCATTGTGCATATATACCACAACTTCTTTATCTATTCATCTCTTGATAGACATCTAAGTTGTTTCCATGTCCTAGCTATTGTAAATAGTGCTACAATGAACACTGGGTACATGCGTCTTTCTCAATTATGGCTTCCTCAGGGTATATGCCCAGTAATGGGATTGTTGGGTTGTTCGTTTTTCTTGATGTTGAGTTGTATGAGCTATTTACATTAGGTTGGCAAAAAGGTTCATTTCGGTTTTCCCATAAGATGCTATTGAAAAACTCAAATGAACCTTTTGACCAACTCAATATATTTTGGATAGTAACCCCTTATTGGTTATATGATTTGCAAATGTTTTCTCCCATCTGTAGGTTGCCTTCTTGTTTTGCTATGCAAAAGCTTTTAAGTTTAATTAGGTCCCGTTTCTTTATTTTTGCTTTTATTTCCTTTACTTTAGGAGATATCCAAAGAAATATTGCTATGATTTATGTCAGAGTGTTCTGCATATGTTTTCCTCTAGGAGTTTTATGGTTTTTCCTCTTACATTTAGGTCTTTAATCCATTTTGAGTTTATTTTTTTATATAGTGTTAGAGAATATTCTGATTTCTTTCTTTTATAGGTAGCTGTCCAGTTTCTTAGCACCACTTATCTAAGAGACTGTCTTTTCTCCATTGTATATTCTTGTCTCCATTGTTGTAGATTCATTGATCATAGGTGCATGAGCTTATTTCTGGGCTCTGAATTCTGTTCCATTGATCTATGTGTCTTTTTTTGTGTCAGTACCATACTGTATACAGCCTAGATGTACTCCTTTTCCTATTTGGAACCAGTCTGTTGTTCCATGTCCAGTTCTAACTGTTGCTTCCTGACCTGCATACAGATTTCTCAAGAGGCAGGTTAGGTGGTCTGGTATTCCCATCTCTTTCAGAATTTTCCACAGTTTGTTGTGATCCACACAGTCAAAGGCTTTGGCATAGTCAATGAAGCAGAAATAGATGTTTTTCTGGAACTCTCTTGCTTTTTCCATGATCCAGCGGATGTTGGCAATTTGATCTCTGGTTCCTCTGCCTTTTCTAAAACCAGGTTGGACATCAGGGAGTTCACAGTTCACGTATTGCTGAAGCCTGGCTTGGAGAATTTTGAGCATTACTTTACTAGTGTGTGAGATGAGTGCAACTGTGCGGTAGTTTGAGCATACTTTGGCATTGCCTTTCTTTGGAATTGGAATGAAAACTGACTTTTTCCAGTCCTGTGGCCACTGCTGAGTTTTCCAAACTTGCTGGCATATTGAGTGCAGCACTTTCACAGCATCATCTTTCAGGATTTGAAATAGCTGCACTGAAATTCCACCACCTCCACTAGCTTTGTTCGTAGTGATGCTTTCTAAGGCCCACTTGACTTCACATTCCAAGATGTCTGGCTCTAGATTAGTGATCACATCATCATGATTATCTGGGTTGTAAAGATCTTTTTTGTACAGTTCTTCTGTGTATTCTTGCCACCTCTTCTTAATATCTTCTGCTTCTGTTGGGCCCAGACCATTTCTGTCCTTTATCGAGCCCATCTTTGCGTGAAATGTTCCCTTGATATCTCTAATTTTCTTGAAGAGCTCTCTAGTCTTTCCCATTCTGTTGTTTTCCTCTGTTTCTTTGCATTGATCACTGATGAAGGCTTTCTTATCTCTTCTTGCTATTCTTTGGAACTCTGCATTCAGATGCTTATATCTTTCCTTTTCTCCTTTGCTTTTCTCCTCTCTTCTTTTCACAGCTATTTGTAAGGCCTCCCCAGACAGCCATTTTGCTTTTTTGCATTTCTTTTCCATGGGGATGGTCTTGATCCCTGTCTCCTGTACAATGTCATGAACCTCATTCCATAGTTCATCAGGCACTCTATCTATCAGATCCAGACCCTTAAATCTATTTCTCACTTCCACTGTATAATCATAAGGGATTTGATTTAGGTCATACCTGAATGGTCTAGTGGTTTTCCCTACTTTCTTCAATTTTAGTCTGAATTTGGCAATAAGGAGTTCATGATCTGAGCCACAGTCAGCTCCCAGTCTTGTTTTTGTTGCCTGTATAGAGCTTCTCCATCGTTGGCTGCAAAGAATATAATCAATCTAATTTCGGTGTTGACCATCTGGTGATGTCCATGTGTTGTTGGAAGAGGGTGTTTGCTATGACCAGTGTATTTTCTTGGCAAAACTCTATTAGTCTTTGCCCTGCTTCATTCCGCAATCCAAGGCCAAATTTGCCTGTTACTCCAGGTGTTTCTTGACTTCCTACTTTTGCATTCCAGTCCCCTATAATGAAAAGGACATCTTTTTTGGGTGTTAGTTCTAAAAGATCTTGTAAGTCTTCATAAAACCGTTCAACTTCAGTTTCTTCAGCGTTACTGGTTGGGGCATAGACTTGGAAAACTGTGATATTGAACGGTTTGCCTTGGAGACGAACAGAGATCATTCTGTCGTTTTTGAGATTGCATCCAAGTACTGCATTTCGGACTCTTTTTGTTAACCATGATGGCTACTCCATTTCTTCTGAGGGATTCCTGCCCACAGTAGTAGATGTAATGGTCATCTGAGTTAAACTCACCCATTCCAGTCCATTTTAGTTTGCTGATTCCTAGAATGTCGATGTTCACCCTTGCCATCTCTTGTTTGACCACTTTCAATTTGCCTTGATTCATGGACCTGACATTCCAGGTTCCTATGCAATACTGCTCTTTACAGCATCGGATCTTGCTTCTGTCACCAGTCACATCCACAGCTGGGTATTGTTTTTGCTTTGGCTCCATCTATTCATTCTTTCTGGAGTTATTTCTCCATTGATCTCCAGTAGCATATTGGGCACCTAATGACCTGGGGAGTTCCTCTTTTGGTATCCTATCATTTTGCCTTTTCCTACTGTTCATGGGGTTCTCAAGGCAAGAATACTGAAGTGGCTTGCCATTCCCTTCTCCAGTGGACCACATTCTGTCAGCTGGAATCAAGATTGCCAGGAGAAATATCAATAACCTCAGATATGCAGATGATACCACCCTTATGGCAGAAAGTGAAGAGGAGCTAAAAAGCCTCTTGATGAAAGTGAAAGAGGAGAGTGAAAAAGTTGGCTTAAAGCTCAACATTCAGAAAACGAAGATCATGGCATCTGGTGCCATCACTTCATGAGAAATAGATGGGGAAACAGTAGAGACAGTGTCAGACTTTATTTGGGGGGGCTCCAAAATCACTGCGGATGGTGACTGCAGCCATGAAATTAAAAGACACTTACTCCTTGGAAGAAAAGTTTTGACCAATCTAGATAGCATATTGATTAGCAGAGACATTTCTTTGCCAACAAAGGTCCGTCTAGTCAAGGCTATGGTTTTTCCAGGGGTCATGTATGGATGTGAGAGTTGGACTGTGAAGAAGGCTGAGCGCCGAAGAATTGATGCTTTTGAACTGTGGTGTTGGAGAAGACTCTTGAGAGTCCCTTGGACTGCAAGGAGATCCAACCAGTCCATTCTGAAGGAGATCAACCCTGGGAATTCTTTGGAGGGAATGATGCTAAAGCTGAAGCTCCAGTACTTTGGCCACCTCATGCAAAGAGTTGACTCATTGGAAAAGACTCTGATGCTGGGAGGGATTGGGGACAGGAGGAGAAGGGGATGACCTAGGATGAGATGGCTGGATGGCATCACTGACTCGATGGACATGAGTCTGAGTGAACTCCGGGAGATGGTGATGGACAGGGAGGCCTGGCCTGCTGCGATTCACGGGGTCGCAAAGAGTCGGACACGACTGAGCGACTGAACTGAACCATACTGTATGGTATCACTTATAGGTAGAATCTAAAAAATACACAAACTAGTAAATATAATAAAAGAAACACACCCACAGATATAGAGAACCAGCTAATGGTTACCAGTGGGGAGAGAGAAAGGTGGAGGGGCAATATAGGCTTGGGGGATCAAGAGGAACAAACTATTACAGATAAGATACGCAAGAAGGATATATCGTACAACACAGGGAATAGAGTCAGTATTCTATAATAACTTTTATTTTAAAATATTTTAAAAAATTGTGAATCACTATATTATATAAATATAACTTATAATTCTTGTTCTTATAATTTTATTTATTTATTTTGCTGTGTCTTCATTGCTGGGTAGGCTCACCCCTGTGGTAAGCAGGGGTTACTCTCTAGTTACAGTGCCCAGGCTTCTCATTGCAATGGCTTCTCTTGTTTCAGAGCACAGGCTCTAGGGTGTGCCAACTTCAGTAGTTGTGGCACATGGGCTGAGTAGTTGAGGCTCCCAGGCTCTAGAGCACAAGCTCAATAGTTATGGTACTCGGGCTTAGTTGCTCCACAGTATGTGGGATCTTCCCAGATCGGGGATTGAACCCATGTCTCCTGCATTGGCAGGCAGATTCTTTACCACAGAGCCACCAGGAAAGCCCAACTGTACCTTATATAATGATGTACATCAATTATACTTCAACTAAAAAATAATAATAATATAAATCAGATTAACGTGCTAAAGTAAATTGAAACTTTGACAACAGAGACTGCACATTTTCCTAGTACAACAGCTGGAGCTGTGATTGTCTTGGGAACCTGCCTAAGGATCAAGGCCTAGTCAATTCATTACTTGGGAACCCAATACCTATAGGTAAATTTTGAGAGGGACTGAATCTTACCATAAAGAGAACTAGATCTGTGGTGATTTACTCTATGTAAAAATCTGGATAAGTAAATGTTTTTCCAGCTTAAAACATCAGCAAATCCATGGCAGAGTTGGCCCAAGCTTAACTGTCCAGCCACTGAAATCTATTTTCCTAAAAGATACCTGCTGCCAAGGGAAGTGAATTATACATTTGATTGACAAATGGTATTGTCCAGCATGAGAAGGTCTTTTGCAGATTCCTGGTCAATATGGTATAAAAACACATGCTTCTCATTTTCCCTATGTTAACCCACTCCAGTCACACACAAACTCACACATCAAATGCTGAATCACAAACACTAAGGCAATTGAGTTTGTGATTATATTTTGTTGCTGCTTTTGTTTTCATTGTGATTTTTTTTTCTGCATGCGAACTCTTGTATATATTTACATTTTTTTCTTTTTTAGCTCCTTAAACTGTTAGCAATGTCTCTAGAATTACTGTAATAAGAATGAATTAATATATCATATTAAGAATCATTAATATATCATAACTCTAACTAAATTCTTGAAAATCTACACATGAATAACCATCTAATGTGAGCACTGATGGGCCAGAAAAGCATTAGAGTACATAATTATCAATTATCTTAAGAATGAATGCACTATATTGGGGGAAAACCTCAATTTGCACAACACAAAAATGAGATTCAGACATTCCCTAAATGGATCTACAGAGTCAATGCAATCCCTAATAAAATCCTAGCTAGTTTTTTTATGCAGAAAATAGCAAGCTAATCTTAAAATTAACATGGAAATGTAAGTGTCCCAGGATAGCAAAAACAATCTTGAAAAAGAACAAAGTGGGAAAACTCAGTTTCTGATTTCAAAATTGAGTACACAGTTACAATAATCAAGACAGTATGATACAAATATAATGACAGACTTACAGATAGATCGGTGGAATGGAATTGTCCAGAAATAAACCCTTACATCTATGGTCAACTGATTTTAAACCAAGGTACTGACATTTTAGTGGGGAAAGAATGTTCTTTTCAATAAATGGTGCTAGGAACACCTGTATATGGGCACATGGTTAAAAGGATGAAATTGAATCCATAGCTCACACCATATACAAAAATCAACTAAAAAATCTATCAAAGACCAAAATGTAAGACCTAGAACTATAAAACTCAGATGAAAATATAAGTGGAGTTCTTTGTGACCTAGGATTAGGTGGGGCTTCCCGGGTGGTTCAGACGATAAAGAATCTGCCTACAATGCAGGAGACCTGGGTTCAATCCCTGGGTTGGAAAGATCCCCTGGCAACCCACTCCAGTATTCTTCCCTGAAGAATCCCATGGACAGAGGAGCCTGGGGTCACAAAGAGTCAGACACAACTGACCAACTAACACAGCACAATGATTAGGTAATACTATATATGACACCAAAAGCACAGGAGACAAGAGAAAAAACAAGTCAACAGGTACATACAAGAAAAGATGCTGAACATCACTAGTCACAAGGGAATGTAAATCAAAACCACAGTGAGATATAACCTCACACCTTGTAAGAATAGCTATTATCAAAAAGAGAAGAAATAACAAATGTTGGAGAGGATGAGGAGAAAAAGGAACCCTTGTGTTAATGTAAATTGGTGCAGTCACTATTGAAAACAAGATGGATGTTCCTCAAAAAATTAAGAATGAAGACTTCCCTGGTGGTACAGTGGATAGAAATCCATGTGCCAATGTAGGGGATATAGGTTTGATCTCTGGTAGAGGAAGATTCCACATGCTGAGGAGCAACTAAACCCATACACCACAACTATAGAGTAACCCCCACTCTCTACAAATAGAGAAAGACTTCTTGCAGCAATGAAGATCCAGTGCAACCAAAAATTTTTTTTTAATTAATTGAAAATGAAATTGCCATATGATCCAGCAATTCCACTTCTGGGTATTTATCCAAAGAAAATGAAAACAACAACTCAAAAAGATATATGCACCCTCATGTTCATTGCAACATTATTTACAAATAGCCAAGGCAGAAAAAACCTAAGTGTACATCAATGGATAAACAGATAAAGAAGCTATGGTATATATGTACAATGGAATATTATTCAGCCATAGAAAAGAAGGAAATCTTGCCATTTGAGACAACATAGATGGATTTGAGGGTATTATGCTAAGTGAAGTAAGTTAGACAGAGAAAGACAAATATCATATAATGATTCCACTTATATGTGGAATCTTTAAAAAAAAAGGCGAACAGACTGATGGTTGCCAGAGGTGGGAGATCGAATGGGGGTGGGAGACATGGGTGAAGGAAGTAAAAAGGTGCAAACTGTAAGTTATGAAATAAATAAGTCATGGGGAGGTAATGTACAGCAGAGTAACTATAGTTAAAAACATTTTACTGCACATTTGAAGGTTGCTAAAAGAGCAAATCAAAGTGTAGTGATGGATGTTAATTAGGCTTATTTCCAAATATACAACTATTGAATCATTATATCGTATACCTGAAACTAATATCTCAATTATATCTCAATTTTAAAAGAGAATTGAAAACAGAAACTCAAAAAAGAGAAATAGGTAAATTTGACTCCAAAGTTAAAAAGGCTTGTGCTTCAAATGAAACCATCAGTTAAATGAAAGATAATTCACAGGAGAAAATAGTTGCAAATTAATATTTTGTATGGATCCTTGAATCCAGACTACATAAAGAACTCTTACAACTAAACAGTAAAAAGAGACATAGCCCAATTTAAAAATGGGCCAAGAATCTGCACATTTATCCAAAAAAGATACAGCATACAAGTGGCCAATAAGCACATGAAAATGTCCTCAGTTTCACTAGCCATTCGGGAAATGCAAATCAAAACCACAATGTGAAACCACTTCACACCCACTAGAATGGCTGGAATCAAACAAGTCCTCAGAAGGATGTGGAGAAAATGGAACCCCCCTACAATGATGATAGGAATGAAATGTTACAGCTGCTTTGGAAGTCAGGGAGTTCCTCAGTGATTAAACTCAACAGTGACCCTATGACCTAGCAAATCCACTCCTCCATATATACTCAAGAGAAGTGAAAACATGTCCACACAGAAACTTGTATAAAAATATTCATAGTAACATTATTCATAATAGATAAAGATGGAAATAATTCAAATGTCCATCAACTGAAGAACCGATAATTAAAATATGCAGTCAGATAGAAGAATGAATACTGGCACATGCTACAATATGGATGAAACTTGAGAACATTATGTTAAGTGAAAGAAGCCAGACACAAAAGATCATATATTCTATTTATCTGAAATGTCCAGAATAGGCACATCTTTAAAGATAGAAAGGATATGAGTGGCTGCCAGGGGCTGGTGGGAAGAGCCAGTGGGAGGAAATGAGGGGTCATGGCTAATGGGCATGAAGGTTTCTTTTGGGGGTGATGGGAATGTTCTAAACTTGTGGTAATGAATGTACGACTGTGATTATACTAAAACCTACTAAAATGTGTACTTTAAGTGGGTTAATTGTATGGCATGTGGGCTTCCCACATAGTTCAGTTGGTAAAGCATCTGCCTGCAATAAGGGAGACCTAGGTTCATTTCCTGGGTTGGTAAGTTCTCCTGGAGAAGGAAATGGCAACCCACTCCAGTATTCTTGCCTGGAGAATCCCATGGACAGAGGAGCCTGGCAGGCTACAGCTCATGGGATCACAAGAGTTGGACACAACTTAGCGCTATCTTTCTTAAAGCTGTTTTTAAAAAAAAAAAAAAAACTAGAAGGGATCCTATTTTTTTTCCATCTGCCTTCTTGCTAACAAAACTTTTTCCACCTTCCCTTTTCAGATTAATGCAAAAATTATCTGAAAACAGAGCAGACAAATCTCCGTCAAGTTACTGGCTCATAATTTTCCAGAGATGAATACACAAATGTAAATTATAAGTGCTGTTAATAAGTCTGGTTTCCCAGCATCTGTGGGGTGAACCAGACAACTTAACTTCTTCTTGGCAAAGGCAGCAATACCACTGGTAAATATTTGAAAGTCAGAAAGGAGATAATTACCTTTCGAAGTAAATTTCAGCATATTAAAATGTCACTATATTTGCTAATTCAACTATTTTATAAAGCCCCAAACTTTATTATAAGTATAAACTGTTCCTTCTTTCCAATATGCCATCAGCTTTTAATTTTTTTCATTAACACGTACATGTACATGTGCTTAGTCACCCAATAGTGTTCGATTCCTTTCAACCCAATAGACTGCAGCCCGCCAGGCTCCTCTATCCATGCGATTCTCCAGGCAAGAATACTGGAGTGAGTTGCCACGCATGCCCTACTCCACGGGATCTTCCCAAACCAGGGATTGAACCCAGGTCTCCTGCATTGCATGTGGATACTTTACCATCTGAGCTAACAGGGGAGCCCTTCCATTAACATATGATTGTTTTTTAAAAAATTATACCATGAATTGAAAATGGTAGAAGGTAACTGATAAAGGTCTTCTCAATTGGAAAGCAATAGTGGCTGCTTAGTATTTCTACTGAAGAAAGAATAATATGGGAAGGAATTCATCTGCCGCAGGAATTTAAGTCGTGAATGACTAAACTGAAGATTTCTTATGCCCATAAAGATTAAGGCTCGTTTAGCACTGAAGTTGTAGTTTGTCTCTTTGTAGAGCTCTCCTAGACCTCTTCTTTGTTGTCAAGTCACTAAGTCATGTCCGACTCTTAGGACTATAAGAGTTGCGATCCCATGGACTGTAGCATGCCAGGCTCTTCTGTCCTCCACTGTCTCCCAAAGTTTGCTCAAATTCATGTCCATTGAGTTGGTGATGCTATCTAACTATCTCATCCTCTGTTGCCCCCTTCTCCTTTTGCCTTCAATCAGACTTCTTCTTTACCTCCAGGAATAGATTATTTTGGTTCCAGACTCTGACCAAAGGAACATGAGTCAAAGTGACCTGTGGGCAAATGGGACAGTGCAAACATTTGAACAACAAACCACAGAAATGATTTGTCTCTTTGGAGCGTGGCTTCCACTTGTGCTCTATTAAATAAGATCTGGGGAAAAGGTTATCCCCAAGTCTTTATTGAGGGAAACAAACAACTGTCCCTTCTCACTGATCTCTTCTCTAGACTCATTCATCCAGGCTTTAAATACCACCTACGAGGCTGATGACTCCCAAGT
This sequence comes from Oryx dammah, assembly GCF_014754425.2. NCBI lineage: Eukaryota > Metazoa > Chordata > Mammalia > Artiodactyla > Bovidae > Oryx > Oryx dammah. The sequence continues at coordinate 43,564,404 of NW_024070207.1, forward strand.
TGATATCCCCAAGCCAGATCCCTTCCCTGAAGACCAGAAACAACTCATTTGCCAACTTAACAACTCTGCATGGACATCAAATAGACACCTCAAAGTTATTAGGTCCTAAACCAAACTTTTTTGGGCTGTGCCACATGGCTCATGGGACCTCAGTTCTCAGACCAGGGATTGAACCTGGACCTATAGCAATGAAAGCATTGAGTCCTAACCACTGGACCACCAGGGAATTCCCCCTCAAAGCAAACTTCCAATCATGATTTCACCACACCCTGCTCCACCTGCAGGCATCTCCATCAATGACAATTCCTTCCATCCGCTTGCTCAGGCCCAAATTTTTAGTCATCCTTGATGCAACTCTTGCTCTCAGGGCCCACATCCAAACCATGAGCAAATAATTTTGGGTCTACTTTCAAAATATACCCAGACTCTCACCACCTCCATCATTACCTCTCTGGTTCAAGTCACCATCATCAATCTTTGCAGCCTTCTAAATGGTGAACATGTTCTGGATGCAAGGTAAGTCTTTCCTTTGCTTAGAACCTGCCTATGGCTCCTCATGTGACTCAGAGTAAAACCCAAGGTCCTTACCATGCCCTTTATGATCCAGACCCATTACTTCTCTGGCTTCATCTCTGTCTGTCTCTGTCTCTCTCACATACACATACATACACACACACATAACTTCTGCCACACTGGTTCTCTTCCCATTCCTTGAATTTGTCAGTATTTTGCCATCTCAAGGCTTTTATGTTGATTGTCCCCTCTGCCTAGAACACTCCCTCAGACCCCTCTGGTGACACCCTAACCTCTGTTAGGTCTTTGTTCACTGTCACCTTGCCAGTGCTGAAATGAACAAGAAGCCAGTCAAAGCCTTACATTCGCCATGCATACACAGTAAGGGGTGGGCTTGGGTGAAAAAGAAACGAGAGGATGGCAGCTTGCTGGGTTCAGAATAAGACCTGGATCAGACAGGAGGTCTCTCTCTTAGGGGACTGACCCCTGCTTCTGTGCTGGAGCAGGTGAGGAGCAGGTTTTCTATTGAGCCTTCAGAGAGCGCTTGGTTGAGAAGATACCATAGAGGGATTTTGCTTTTAATCCTTAGGAGCAACTCCTAAGATTGAAATGCTTGCTAGTGCCAAGCACTTGCAGGCATGCCCAATGCAATGGATAAAATGAATCTCAATTTTCTGATGGATTTTTAATACGTTTATCTGTTTCCTTTATAAGAAAGTAAACTCAAAATTTCACAAATTGTAATAGCTCAATTTGTAAGAGACACAGGTTTCAGTCATACTGATTTAACAGCCTCAACCCTCCAGGACACAACTAAGAACTAGGAAAAAAAAATCTTTTAGGAACAGAAATAGACACACAGATATAGATACTAGGTAAACTAGTGGTTACCAGGGGGAGTGGGAAGGAAGGAGGAGCAAGATGGGGAAGGGGATTGAGAGGTGCAAAGTACTAGGTATAAAAGAAGTACAGTACGGGGAACACAACCAATATTTTATAATAACTTTGTTTGCAGAATAATTTTTAAAAATACAGAATCACTATTTTGTACTCTTGAAACTAATATAATATTGGATAAGTCAAGTATACTTCAATCTTAAAAAAAAAAGCTTTTATGCAACCAGAAGAGATCATACTAAAGTTCATATATATTAGTATTAATAGAAGCAGAATCCCCACAACCCTACTCATAGTCTATTTATTCATATTTTGCAAACAACACTAACACGTGTGGTTTTCTCGTTTCCTAGCTCATAACACATCAGAATGGGCAATCAAGGAGGGAGATTAGAGGATTAGGCAGTAACTGCTGGCTGGTAGAAACAGTTAAAATAACAGCAGCAAGAAATGGCAGCTATGAGGGGTGGGAGGAAGGCACAAGAGGGAAGGGATATATGTATACATATAGCTGATTCACTTTGTTGTACAGCAGAAACCAACACAACATTGTAAGGCAACTACACCTCAAAAAAAAAGAAAGAAAGAAAGACAAAGAAGTGGCAGCTAACAGAGAGGGGATATATGGAAAGATTAGAAAACCAGGCATTGCAAATTAAGAGGCAGAACAATCTGTGCCCAATTTAATGTGAGGACAAACAGACCCATCACGGTTTAGGAGCCCTTGAGGCAACACTATATAGAACAAATTAAAATAACTAATGCTATTATAAGGATAATCTTGAAACATCAGGAAAAGATGCAATTATTTCCAGGTTCAGGAGTCAGGAAGGTAAATAATCTTTTTGAAAAGCTTTCCATCTAAAATGGTTAGATTGGGAAGAGGGGAAAAAAATCAAGCTCTAAAAGTGCTGAAACCTCAGTTACCCAGAAAATCATTTATGCGGAATCACTCAGAAATTAGTGTTACCCAGTAAGTGACCCATTATCATTGGAATCCATTTTATACCGTGTTGCAATGTATATTAAATAATTAATTTTTGTTGTAATTTACACATCTTTTTTGTTGTTGTGATTTACACAGCTAAACTCTGACAAAATCAAATTTACAATGAACAAGTTTTCACAACTACTTCTCTGAGTTACAGTTTGCCTTCTTTTGGACTGCAAGGAATGAAAAACATTTCTTTCTTTTTTTTTTCATTTTTTCTCCATCATCAGGTAAGGAAAGAGTGAGGGGGGAAGACACTTCTATTCAAGCGCAAGTTCAAAAGGTAATTTTATACTAAGTGTGGGCCCCATCTAGGCTAGATTTTCTGAGTGATCAAGATAACCCATAGAAGTCATTTAAGGAAAGAACTTGAATGCCAGGAATTGTTTGATGGGCGCCACGGATGACTGTAAGAAATAATATTCACTTCTTCCCAGCTCTAGACCTATGCGTCAGCTCTCCCTGAATGAAGAAACCACATATCCAAAACTGAACCCCAAATTTCCTCTCCCTCCTCCATTCCTGGTCTTTTCTCTCTCCCTGCCTCATCATTTTAATGAGAATCCTGTGATTGACCTAATCTCCTGTGTTGTTCCTCAAACCTCACAACTAGCCAACAAGTCAAATCAATTCTACTTTTTCAGTTCCCAAAAAGGAGTACGTCAAGGCTGTATATTGTCACCCTGCTTATTTAACTTATATGCAGAGTACATCATGAGAAACGCTGGGCTGGAGGAAGCACAAGTTGGAATCAAGGCTGCCGGGAGAAATATCAATAACCTCAGATATGCAGATGAAACCACCCTTATGGCACAAGTGAAGAGGAACTAAAAAGCCTCTTGATGAAAGTGAAAGAGGAGAGTGAAAAAGTTGGCTTAAAACTCAACATTCAGAAAACGAAGATCATGGCATCTAGTCCCATCACTTCATGAGAAATAGATGGGGAAACAGTGGAAACAGTGTCAGACTTTATTTTTTGGGCTCCAAAATCACTGCAGATGGTGACTGCAGCCATGAAATTAAAAGACACTTACTCCTTGGAAGAAAAGTTATGACCAATCTAGATAGCATATTGAAAAGCAGAGACATTTCTTTGCCAACAAAGGTCCGTCTAGTCAAGGCTATGGTTTTTCCAGGGGTCATGTATGGATGTGAGAGTTGGACTGTGAAGAAGGCTGAGCGCCGAAGAATTGATGCTTTTGAACTGTGGTGTTGGAGAGACTCTTGAGAGTCCCTTGGACTGCAAGGAGAT